>NC_140577.1:25205699-25855699 GCF_057381845.1 Rhamphochromis longiceps
GTGGATGAATTCAGGACGTGTTACATTAGCCCTTTTGATAACTTGTTAGTCGAGATTTTTTACCCTCTAATGGGCCTTAAAGTTCTTATAATTTCTCCTGTTCGTTTCAAAATGTCGTGAGAAAATTCCTGAAGAACACCTGAATTACTCTAAAACAAGTTGAACGCGTTGATTTCATTTAACTAACAAAATTTCTTATCTTGTTAGCAAGTCTTTAGCAAGTCCTTTGAGGACACGTTTTTTTTAGTCTTGTTGGTTTACATGGACGACCATGAGCAATATATGGAGCGAGACTAAGTTTATTGAATATGAACGTTATCGGAAAAATAAGCAATAGTTTGCTGATGCTTTGGAGTTGATTTTGATTTCAAAACCCAAACTGTATCTTTTTTCCTGTTCTGGAAATGACTTTGCAGAATATGACTGAGAACTACCAATACGAATGAAATCAACTAATTTGTTGGCGTATTCATTCGAAACCTTAAGAGAGAGTGGTAAGGAGTTTTTGTTATATGTGGGCACACATGTTAGTGTTTCCACTAGTTTTCATTGTTAATACAAAGCTATTGTGTCTTGATAGTCTGTAGGTGCTACATGGACCTTTGCAGGCCCAACGGCTGCTTGTGTTGATGTTTGTGCTGTTGGTGGTCTACTAGCTTAGCCACAGAGAATCTAGATATCATGATAGACAAAAAACTTCTTTGCAGTAGAGTGTTGAAAACATTTATAACTGCCCACAGCAGCCACTGTTTGTATTTCTCGTCTGTGCTTTTTTAAATCTTTGATGGGCTTTGGGGTTGGTTTGTTTTTTTCACTTGTTTCTCTTTGTGGTGATGTTTGCTGTGGCTCTCTTTCCTGTTCGTGCGCACTTTTGGACGAATTCAACCTAAGCATAATCTATGCTGACTTTTTTGTAGGACGGTGTCAAAGTGCAGCCTCTGTATTGTTTAAATTCACATAATCCCTGTCTTAGGCGTGAATCCAGACCAAGACCCTGAATCTGACTTTACTCTACAAACATAAAAGTGTTGTCTATCTTTACAAATTACTCTCAGCAAGAAAGGAAACTATGCATATGTTCCAGTTTGTCAAGCTACTTAAGAGTCCTAAGACTTTAAGACTGAATTAATAATGGTGGTATTTACATTTTGTCTTTTATCTCACAAGAGTTTTCTGACTAATACTGGATTTAGTAAACGCTCTTCTTTCATACTGCCCTCCAGCATCCTACGCCTACACCTCTCGTCCCACACCCTCTGTTCCTCCACCCAATGCCCCTTTAACAGGATCATCTCTGCTCGCAGGAAGTAATCCATAATTCCTGACAATACTGGATTAAATACTACAAGATTAGCGGCTAGAGACAGCTCAAATCTCAAATTCCTCAATTATTTCAGCTCTGTCTATGACACCAATCTGACTTCTGAACTCAAATGATAACAAAAGAAGACCTCAAATGCAAGCGTGAGAGCTCAAGTGACAGATGTTGAAGTGACAGATGTTGCTGTTGGACAGATGGGCAGGGAAGTCAAATAGATTAGAAGTGGTGAGATAAAGTGTGGGCTGTCACACATTTTGAGAAAGCTTGTGTGGCCACATGGGCAAACATATGGATGATGGTGTACTTTAGTAAAAGGATTGACTGAGAATGGTTGTACTTTCACGTGTTTGTTTGACATCGTAGAAGGCTATGCTTTAAAACAAAAAGCCAAAATATACTTTTAAAACACTGTTTTGCTTTCCAAAGGCACTGGTGGGGCAAGTGTTTAATTCTGGGCTTCAATTTGGGCTTCGACAAGAACCATTTCAAAGCATCATGAGAGGATGAGCAGAAAATTCACAGTGACTTGATTTGGATAGCTCTCTTAATAAACTTACATGTAGTACAATATGTATATCATGTACTTCCTTTCATACGGCATGAAGTTCAACAGAGTCCTGTAGTCAAACTGAATATGTCAACTGGTCCACTTATTGGAAGTGACAGTTTCAGAGTTTGACTGTCACTGAAACGCTAGCTGCTGCATTTTGCAGCCACAACTAATACTACACTGAAGACAACACTAATATGCACAAACTCCAACAATGCCACAAACATACAGAAGATGTCAGCCAGAAGATAGACGCAGCCAGATGTCAATGGCATTTATAAGCCCCAACATTAGCATTTTGACTGCCACCATGTTAGCTTTTCCAAAGCAGAAGTATATTTTGACAAACACGGTGACTAAACTAGGGATTTTAGTGCGAAATTTGGGTATGAATGTGTACTTCATTGCAGACCTTATCATTTGGTGGATAATTTCATTAAAAAGGCTCCAACACACATAGACAGCAGCAAGGTCCAGTTAAGCTATTTTAATTATATGCTATAGTAGCCTATGTCATAAACCTGTCAATCAGAGTGGTGAGCCTCCAGTTTCAGCCAGTACAGTTGTTATGAAGTAAAAAACTATCAACACTGCATAAAGCCTTTTTAATACTGCTCCCTTAGACGATTTATTATGAGAGCTTCTTGGTCTCTGGGAAGCTTGCTAGCTAACTAGCTAGTACTAGCATTGAGTTTACAGCTACAAATAAAACAAATGTTTGTGTGAAGACACCTTACAAAATAAGAGAGTGCATGTTTGAGATGTAATCACTAACTTCCCTGACTTTCACTTGTTTTAGGCTAGGCTACTACTAGCTAACTAGCCACTATTCTGTGCAAAAATGTTTTGACGAAACACTCTTTCAGGCAGAAACTCTGTTCACACTTTACAAAAGTGAGAAGATCAGAAAACAAGACTACAATTACTCGTACTTTCCCCTTTTTCCTTCCTCCTAACCTTAAATAACCTAATCTTCTACCCCCACTCCCTTAACATGTGCTAACCAACAGACTGGAGCTGTTAAGGTTGCATGACTCCACAGTGAAATACATGACAGGAAATAATGTATGGCTGTGAACCTGAGGTTATTGCAGTGATAAGGTGAACACCAATAACTGCACATATTGTGGAGGAGAAAGGACAAAAATAGATAAGGTGATGTCTATTACGAGAACCTCCTCCGCCGTGACACCCAAGCCCCTATTCCTGTCTTCTGCCTTGTCGAGGCTAATAATCCTGACACATGGAAAACAGCCTGATGATGCCTCACCTCGCATGGACAGACGAAACAGGACAGTGTGAGACACACACACACACACACACAGTGCTAATCCTCCGCAAGACAGCAGGAGAGAGTGATCGTGCAGCGCTGGAAGCCACCACCGCACACTGTCAACACCATTTTGCAGCGAGCATTTTGACTGGATGAGAGAGAAGGAAGTGTCAGAAAGTGGCAAGCTGATGAAGACTGATGGGAGGAGTGACTTACTGAGAGCAAGGAATTAATAAATTAAGCAATAATGAAGAAGAGAGAAGAAGACAAAGAGAAAAAGATATGGGAGAGAATGGGGGAGAGATATGGGGGAAAGTGTGTGGGGGGGGGGGGGGAGACAAAAGAGTGACAGAGAAGGAGCGAGAGGAGAGCAGGGGGGAATGCAAACGGGCATGTTTCTATGGGCGCTCAGGAAAGATTTGGGGTGAGGGATTCTTGCATCATCGTGGCGAGCCAATGAAAAGGCTCCGTTAAAATGTTCAAAGGGAGTGTCCTAGCAACAGCGGAGTAAATACCATAGCAGCCACCATTCCACCTCAGACTGAAAAATCCTGCATGCACGCAAACACACACACACACACACACACACACACACAATTTGATTAACACATTGGTATGCTTTATATATAGATATAAATAAACTGATTCGCATTGAGCAGTTTTTGTCTAATGTTAAAGACATGTTTTAGTTAAATATATTTGTTTATACAGTTTTACCTCAGTCACTACATGTGCTACAGTGATAAATATAATAATTGTTAATAAATACATCACATATTGTACATGTCATACTTTCAAATATGTATGCACCTGTACAGTATAATAAAGTCCTACATATAGATATATTATAGAACACTGGCCACGCACACATACGCATTTATGTGTGTCATTTGTATGATTGGTATACATACATTGGTATGCAAACCAATTTATGCATGCAAACTTAAATTACAGTGAGTCATTCATTATCATAATCATAACCACATTCCTAGCGGCTGCAGCAGGCATGGATTCAGCCTCATACTTGGAATTACACACCTTTCATCTCAGTCCACTCTTACACACATGCTTTCTCTTTCTACCTTGCTTCAAATGCATCTGTCCATCCACACATCACCCCTCCCTCCCACACACACACACACACAAAAAGAAGACCTGCAGAGTCACATGGTAGCTTCACTCTTTCTGCTCCAAATGCACACCTTTCTCATTCACCAGTTGTTTTCCTACATTTGAAAAGTCCAAACATCCTTAGCCCTCATTCATTCATCTTTCCATTCAGTTTTTTTCCCCTCCATCCATCCTTTCCTTCCCTCCTCCCTGTTATCCACTCCAGTCGCATGCACCCACCCCTTCTGATCAGCGTTGCAATTCTGAGGCTATTGTTTTTAGCAGGTCTGTTTGCAGAAATGACCGGCCTGAGCTTGAACCTCAAACACCTCATCTCGCTGCATAAAGCCAGGCGCCTTTTGTACGCGTCGACAATTAGATGATATAACGCGTGTGCGGTGAATGGATCTCAATGTGCGAGAGGCCATGCCTGGCATGCAATTTATCCACATTGTTCCCACAGTTTCAGTGTAATATACAATGCATGTGCTGCAATGGTTCTAGGTCACATATGTCCTATGACCAAGCCACCAACCTTCACAGGAAATTTGCACACATGAGCTCTCCTGATGGTTTCCAACATGCAGAGCAGATCCCTGATGGTGTGTGTGTGTGTGTGTGTGTGTGTGTGTGTGTGTGTGTGTGTGTGTGTGTGTGTGTGTGTGTGTGTGTGTGTGTGTGTGTGTGTGTGTGTAGAGATGTGTATATGACTGTGGCAGTGACTGTGGCGCTCTGGCTAAGCACTGCAGTGAAAGAGGACAAGTCCCAGTTGACCAGCCCCACATGCTCCCTTCCTCCCGCCTTACTCCACAGGGGGGTTCTGACCCAGGCTAGTCTTTCCCATCCGGTCCATCTACCCTGCTAAAACTAACCACCCAAGTCACCCACCAGCCTCACTCCAAAACCTGACCCACATGCCTCCTCCATCCTCCTTCTCCAGCCTCTCTTTAAGGTGAAGGGTGGGACTATCCGATCCCCTTCCTGTGCTGAGTGGACAGAACGTTGGTGAGAGGTGAAACGAAGGGAGAGGGAAAAAAAAAAAAGAGCTCAGCTTACCGGCTCGGCGTGCAGGAGGGAGGATGATGCCTCTGACTATGCTCTTCCTGCCTCCTCTGCTGGACCGAGGTGAAACGGAGATGGATGCAGAGAACAAAAGGGAAGGATGGGAGGGAAAAAAGAAGCAAAAACAGCCGCTGTCGGCTTGCGGGAAAATGAAGCGAGGAGAAAGAGCGCAGAGGATGCCAGAAGAGGAAGAAGAAGACAAAGTCCCCGCGCTGCTTTTCTCTCCCTCTCTCTCTCTCTCTCTTGTTTTCTGTGTGGATCCTTTATCCTCGTGAGCCAGAGGGTTGTGGATTCACCTAAACACTGAGCACACGCACTGCCTCACGCCACACAGCCCTCCCTCTTCCTCTCTCTCTCTCTCTCTCTCTCTCCACTATAGACAGCAGCTGCTGGTCTATGAGAAATAGAACGCTATGTCCCCCTCCCTCTGTCCTTCTCCTCCTACCTCTGTCGCTCACAAAGACCCCCACCACACTCACACTCAGCATATCCTCACAACACCCCCTCCCCCTTTGACTAACATCTCCCACTAGCCTGCTGGCAACAAGAGGAGGGGGCACTGCTGTGTGAGTGTGTGTGAGACACAGAGAGTGCAGAGTTGCATTGTGTTTGACATTGTTCTAGTGGCAGAGTGACTTATTCTGTCCGCACGGTGAGAAAATGCACCGCGATGAGCAGGGATGTGCATCGGGGGTATTTTTTGCAAACTGTGTGGGTGACTGCTGAGCATCACTCGCTGCCACGTTGCAGAAAGGGAAGGAAATTCGCATTATTTGTGGTTATGGGTAGCGGGAGCACGAGGGTGTATTTATTTACAGCTAGGCCGAAGTGTACATAAGTGTGAACAAAATGAGCTCCTATTTATGAAACTTTGAGCATCATGGGCACCTCTTTCGCTAGAACGCCTACGAAGTATGTGGTTGACTGTGTGCGTCGTCACTTTCCTCTGTGCTCTCGTCCTTCAGCAAGAATTTGGCCTGGTGAAAACTCCCAGTAGGGAACCTTACTTCGGGGTCACAGCCTGTAGGTTAAATGAGCCGTGGCTAAATTGTCACTCAGTGTGCTTGTCCTTGTGGGTGTGTGTGTGAGAGTGGAGAGAATGCCTATTATCTGGTGGTCTTGTACCCAGATCAGTGCTTGTGGCATCCCCCTTTTTTTTGTTTGTTTTATTCTGTTTTTTCTGTACAAAAATTTAAAGGCGTGATTCTGCGATGCAGAGTGAGGCTACAATGACCTGCTGCCCTCTTACAGTCAGGTTATGTGAGGAAATCTGACTTGACCAGTGGCCATTATTGATGTTCTGACCATGGCTGCAGTTAAAAGCCTCATGGGTCATATAAGGACACTTGTTCTCTGAGAATGAGAAGCTTACACTCGCATACAGAGACTTAAAAGTGCTTCATAATGAGTTTATTCACCCCTTTTGAAAGCCCACCCATCCATCCATCCATCCATCCATCCATCCATCCATTTTCTTCTGCTTATCCAATTCAGGGTCACAGGGGAACTGAAGTCTATGCCAGCGAGTGGTGAAGTACACCCTGGACTGGTCATGAACATTTGGCAGCCCTTTTGAAAATCATGAAACAATTTTAAGTCCTAGTATGTACAGATGAGGACATAATTATTAGCCTCCCCATGGATTTTCCAAGACCTGTTAAACAGAACAAGTAATTTTTAACACACCTGTTCCAAACATCCTGGGGTTTTTTCACACAGAAGGAAAATAATGTCACAAATAAACTGAAACTACCGGGGTCAGAATTATTAGCTGCCCTGATGCTAACAGTCAGTTGTGCATCCTTTTAGCTGGATAACGTCCTGCAGTTGTTTGTTGTAGTTTTTAACAAGTCTCAAAATCCCAGCCCATTCGTCTTTGGTGAATATCTCAAGCTCCTCCAGATAAGATGGTCTTCTGGAATTGACCTTAGTCTTCAGTTCATCCTGCAGATTTTTAATGATTCAAGTCATGGACTTTGTGCAGGCCCATCAATAATTTTCTCTTTGGTGTTGGAAAAGCGATGTATATTATGGTTCATCATGTTGGAAGACAAAGTAATGACCCTGAACCAGTTTTGCTGCGGATTGCTTGATGTTTCCTTTGGAAATCTTCACATATCCTTCTTTCCACGAGATTCCCTTTTCAGAAACTCTGAAGCGTCCCCACAACATAATACTCCCACCACCGTGTTTCACTGTGGGGATGGTATTCTTTGGGTTGCCCGGCTTCTTTCTCCAAACATAAGCAGCACTCTGTGGCTCTGAAGTCATCTGATCAAACGACGGACTTCAAGTGTATTCCAGTATTGCATAATCATTCCCCAGGTTGTCTTTAGCATACTTCAGTCTGACTTGAAGGTGTCTCTTCTGTAAAAGTGGGGCTTTCCTTGTTCTGCAACCTCACAGTCCATTCTTGTGTAGAGTTCCAGTGATTCGCTTCTTTGAGACAACTGACTTGGTTAGGTTGTTTTTATACTGTCTTGGCAGTTGTTCTGAGGTTTTTAGGCACATCTCCAACTAGTTTTCTTTTCTGGGTCTATTAAACCTTCCAGTTCCTTTCTCTGCCAGGCGTGTTCTCCACAGCGTGGCTCTGTTTGATTTCTTGATGATATTTTCACTCCAGTTCTTGACACTTGGAAATACTTAGATAACTTTCTTATATCCATATCCTGCTTTGTAAGCATCAATTATTCTTTTTCTCAAGTCTAAACTGATTTATTTTTTTTCTGACATGATGCTTTCTCAAGTGACAGCTCAAACCCGTGCTGAAGTTTTGTACTGTGTGTAAATTGGAAGATAACCCTTGCTTTTAACTTTTAAAAGTTTTGAGCATCACAAAATTAAAGCACATCACTACACAGCAGTGGTTTGTGCTATGGCTCAATAAAAAGATCCATTTTTCAGGGGGCTAATAATATTGACGCTGTTAACTTGTTTTTGTGATGTGTAACTTATGTAGACCACTTGAACCTTGATGACAGTTTTACAATGTGTTGTTGTGTCGGTATTAAAAATAGACCTTACCTTACTGGTATTGTAGGTGACCAATGTGACAGAATTGGCAACCTTAAAAAAATGGGACTGCACGCATTGTATCTGTTACAGGTGCCCCAAGCATTGAAGAGGTTAAAGCAAACGTTGAAGCGAAACCCTAGAAATGTGAGCCAAACTTTGACTTGGCCAATCAGATGGAAGATGTCAAAATAGCATTTGACATTTGAGGTAACTATAAAAAAAAAACTTGCCTCACTCATTTCTGGTGGAGGTCTACGCAGCACAGCTATCTGTGTGATCATTTCTTTCATCTTAAGTAGCATGCTAGCATTGTAGTAGCTAATAATACCATCTTCTAGCATAGCAAAGAGAGCAGCAAATAACAGCGCTGTCTTTCTGCACATTTTCAAACCTTTAATGTTTTGTACATTATTGATAGGAAAGGATCTTTGTGAGTCAGTCCAGTAAAGATACACCAAAGCTGTACTCCTCACACCTCTGCATGCCTAAATGTAAACCAGAGTTGAACCTCTAACAAGTACACAGGGGGTCTTCCTGTTGTGTGGTTCTGCCTGAGAAGGTCTTCTTCTCTCTTCTACTTTCACATTTGCAAATATTCTCCATCATTACTTAAACACACTCAAGAGCTGGCAGCTTGCACACCTTCTCTTTCACAATACATTCACACATTTATAACATCATATATAGTATTGCATAGTCATACCAGATATGAAGGTTAGCAGGCCCCAAAAAATGTTGCCACCAAGCATTAGACATCTACAGAGGTTGTTTTCTGGGCTCCGTCTGCTCGGTCAGTCATGACGTATAAAAGTCGTCAGTTTATGTCTGAAATTGGTTGAAAGGTTAAAATATCTATATATCTATATCTATATATGTGCGTGTGTGTGTGTGTGTGTGTGTGTGTGTGTGTGTGTGTGTGTGTGTGCATATTAGTGCTGTCAGCGTTAATCTCGTTACAATGATGTTAACACCATAATCACATTAACGCTGGCTTGAGCTCAACCTAATTTCAAAAATAAAATAATTTCTGGTAAATTTTCTCTTTATTGTAGAGCTAAAATACATCTTAACAGTATACACGAGGCACTTTCAGCCCCTTCATTATTTCCCACGAGACAGCCACATTAAATAGATCTGCTGTTTGATACTGGTTTTACAATTCCCAGCTGCCTTTCCTGGTGCAGCTGTTCCATTGATCTGGGCTTGGGACCAGTAACAGAAGTACACTAGCCAGACTTTCTAGTATATTTTTTAAACAGGGCTTGAGCAGCAGTTTTTAGCAATTAGCTTCATCTTTCTATCTGACCAATTTTAGAAAAATGTTTTTGGTTTTTGGGGGGGGGGGGGGGGTGAGGAAATAGGTCATTTAACACTGACCTATTTCATTCAAGCAAAAAAAGGAGTCATAACTCAATGGATGAGAACAATGAACAGTGTCAGAAAGTCGTGTCTGTAAGAAACAAGAAGGGAAAAAAAGCAAAGACCTGACAAAGGATCTGAGAGATGTATCTGGTCCTTCAGTTTGTCATCTGCTCACCAAGGCCTCACCAGAAAGGTCTCAGTGGAAGAGTGGCTGTCATTTTTGTCTTGTATACTGTATTTCCATGTATGTTTGCACCCATTTCTCCTTTTTGTTCCCAAGCAAAATATAAAGCAATGAGGTGTGTTGCAGGATTTTTGGACAATACTGTAAAAAAGACATTTATATCATCTATATATGTCTCAGTATGTGTTGCAAGATCATTTATTTGCATAAACTTTAGACAGTTTAGATGTATTGGCCCCTTAAATGATCTGAAAAGACGTGAAACATCTTTTACATCATCGTGAAACTTATTTAGTTGACTTTTCAACATGTTTTTGCTCATCGGTTTATGTGAAAATCTAAAGCGTATTGACTATGAGCATTAAAGTCTCCAGGCAGACACCCAAAGAAAGTCATGGCAGAAGTGCATATATCAGGATACACCTGTGCCACGTGTTGTCCACCACAGAGTAAAAAGCTCATCATGGACGTAGGGCTGCAGTGCTTCCTGTTAGCTGAAGAACCATCTCCATCACCATTTTTTTCATCAGTAGTGAGCAAGTTCTTCAGCTTGACAGCACAATGCTGGTAGGAGAGTTTGTCTCCTGTGAGGCTTAAGAAAAAAGAATCAACGTCAGAGAGTCCTCATGAGTCACTCGAGCTCATTGAGTGGGAGGTTATTATAAACCTGGTGTGAGACTTATTATGATGATGCACCTTGGTCAGTTATGATTTATTTAGTGACAGTGTCTGGTTCCCCTCCTTACTCAGGTAAATGAAATTTACTCCAATGTTAATGAGCTGTGCAGTAAATTCAATCCAGCATCGCAATAAAAGACCCAAATGCAAAAACCTAAGTATCCTTGGGAATTACACTCGAAAATGAAGCTTCAAAAATAGCATCTGTTGATGGCGGTGTGTAGCAGTGTCAGCGTGATGACACTGGTTTTTCTGAATTTTCTTCTTCTCTTATTACAACCAGCACCACCGCTTTTAATTTCTCATCTCAGAAAAGACTCTGATCATTCATTAACAGGATCTGGAAGGCTTTCAAACAGTGAAACACTCCAGTTTCACAGTTGTAACAAGCCCGACCACCACCACCCTCTGGCCTAATGACTCAAATATGCACAGGAGCAGATGTTCTCTTTGAAACCAGAGAGGATTGGAGAGTCAGTTTTGCCTGTTGTCTGTTAATAAACATTGTCTTTGATGGGAGGCTTCCTACTGATCCCTCACAACCAGCTGAACTCACCGGCTAAAAGATCAATTCAAATCTCAGCACACTGTGAAAAAGGGCTCACTCAGATCAGTGTCTGTCTGTGTGTGTGTGTGTGTGTGTGTGTGTGTGTGTGTGTGTGTGTGTGTGTGTGTGTGTGTGTGTGTGTGTGTGTGTGTGTGTGTGTGTGTGTGAACAGCAGAGAGTGTAGACCCCGGCTGAGACACATGATCATCACCTGATCTGCGTGCGTTGCTCCAAGAGGCAGCGGCTCTGCAGTGAAGGAGACCAAAATGAATAAATAACTCGTATCCAAGGATACCGAGGGAGGATGATGAGTAAGTCAATTTGCATAAGCTTCTGGGGAAAGTTTGCTTCCAAAGATACCTACTGTATACAGTCTCTTAGTTTGCTAAGCTGCCCAGAGGTATTTGAAGCTCTGCATCTGGTAATCACCATGTTTAACTCCTTTCAGTTCATCCGTGGAATCGAAAGCCTTCGCAGTCTGTTTTCCTACATTGATTGGAAGGCAAAAAAGGGCCTTTCCCATATGGAAAAGAAATAGAAAAAACTTATAAAAGACTTGCATCAAATGTGGCCTACTTCATATAGTGAATCATTTAAGACTTATATGATTTACTCATCAAAGTGGCCACTTTCATATATTGTTTTTGTAAGTATCCAAAACATACAAGTTTCATTTATATAATTTTTCTCGGGATCTTATATCTGTTTTCACTCTTGTTTGGTTTTCAAACAAGTTTCACACAAGACAGATACAAACTTTATAATATTTATATACATCTTTTCCATATGGGAAGACCAGTCCACGATGCACAGAGAGAGATACGGAGGTGAAATATTTATACCGTAGCATAACTGCCAACCGACACAAGGTGGAACAGCTTGGATTATTTATACAGTGTCTGATATTTTTTTTTTAGGTCAGTCGACCTGTCTTGCTTGCCACTGCATGAATGACACAGACTGCCTGTGGTGTCTGAGTTAAGTGTCCATAAAGGCTTGCTTCATGAATTATAAGGAGATGTAAAGTGCACAACTCACATTAGGTGTAAAATGTGGGGTGATGCTTGTGGTGAGGAAATATGAGCTGAGGAGACTTTAATACAGAAATGTCACAACATGCACACATTTCACCAGAAAGGTTGAGTTGTTTAGATTCTTTTTAAGCACCTTGAGGCAACTGTTGTTGTGACTTGACACTATATAAATAAAATTGAATTGAATTGAAATGAAGGAGCCTATGAGGAGGGATCTAGCTCTAATTTGTCCTACATCTGGAACACCTCACCGTGGAGACACCCAGGAGGTATCCTAGTCAGATGCCTGAACTACCTGAACTGGCTCCTTTTGATGTGGAGGAGCAGCAGCTCCACTCTCAGCCTCTCTCAGAGGTCTGAACTCCTAATCTTATCTCAAAGGGAGAAACCAGCCATCCTACGGAAAAAGCTAATTTCTCCAAGTTGTATTGTTGACTCGTTGTTTTGGTTACTACATAGAGCTCGTGACCTCAGGTGAAGGTAGGGATGTAGATCAAGAGCTTAATTTTTATTCTCAGCTCTGAGACCAATCCAACATCCACATCACTGCAACTGTGACCCCAATCCATCTGTCCATTTCCAGCTCCTGTCTCCCTTCAGTCGTGAATGATACCACGAGATACTCAAACACCCCCACTTGAGCATTAACTCATACCTGACTCTGAGTGGGGACTCCACTTCACTAAGAACCATGATTTGGCCCCAGATTTGGAGGTCCTGATTCTCAGCTTCAAACCGCCCCAGAGGCAGCTGGAGGCCACCACCTGATGAAGCCAACAGCACCATATCATCTGCAAAAAGCAGAGATGAGATTCTGAGACCACCAAAGTGGAAGCCTTTCGTCACCTGGCTACACCCAGAAATCTTGTCCATAGACCCTATGAACAGAATAGATGTATAAGGGCAGCCCTGGCAGAGTCCAATATCCACCAGGAAAAAAGTCCGACTTTTTGTGCGGACAAAGCCCCTGGAATGGTTTTACAGGAACCAGACACCCCATACTCCCAATTCAAACCCCAAAGGACAATCCAAGGGACATAGCTGATTGCCTTGTCCAACTCAAAGAAGGGTACGGAGGAAGCCAGAGAACCCAGAGAGAACCAATGCAAACATGGGGAGAACATGCAAACTCCACACAGAAAAGCCCCGGCCAGATGGTGGAGTCAAAGTCCGGACCTTCTTGCGGTCACGGAAGGCTAATCACTGCACCACCGTGCTGCCCTACACTATTATTTTATTTAGGTTAATTTTGACCTGAGATGGCTGAGATGACCGTATTATTCATATCCCTCCTCATCCCTATGGTAGAGAGGCAACACCAGGAAAAACGTTTTTTGAGAGCAGGGCTCCGTACTGTAAATTAGCTTTTGTACATGTAGCGTTTCATGTCCACTTTAAGTAGAAAAAAAATGAGTTGTTAACCCCAAAGAAGTCCCTCAGCAAGATCAATGACACAGCAATAGCAACACTGATTTAAGCCACCGTAAACTTCTGGTCATATGAGAATAGGACAGGTTTACCAACAAAGACTGTAAGTCTACTGAATTAAGGAAGGGTTTACTTTATTTCTAATCACTTGCAAGAGGAAGAAGAAACATCAGTGCTTAAATGGTAAATGGCCTGCATTTGTATAGCGCTTTTCTAGTCCATAGGACCCCAAGGCGCTTTACACTACATTCAGTCATTCACCCATTCACACACTGGCAATGGCAAGCTACGTTGTAGCCACAGCTGCCCTGGGGCGCACTGACAGAGGCGAGGCTGCCAGACACTGGCGCCACCGGGCCCTCTGACCACCACCAGTAGGCAAACACGGGGTTAGTATCTTGCCCAAGGATATTAGGCATGCAGCCTAATATCCTGGGATTGAACCTGGAGATCGAACCACCGACCTTCTGATTAGTGGCTGACCTGCTCTGCCACCTGAGCTACAGCCACCCCCCCCCCAAAAAAAACCCCAACTAAAATTAAATACAGCAGTAACAGGAAAGTTGTTTAACATGCTGTTCATTTACATTTTACATATGACAGCCTGTAATATATTGCCTTCATTTGGGGTGAGATTGAATAATTAGGTTATGTAATCATACTCAATTGTGTTGTGTGATCAGGTTCACCCAGTCAAAGGGCGCCTTATTCCTCTCATCAAAATCTGAGTCCTGGACCAGTCACGTTGCACCATACTGACATGCACCACACTGAAGCCCACACTCTCCCTCCATGACTCTCACCAGCTGAATTTTAGACTTCTGTATCGATGAGTATGTGGGCAGCTGGTGAGCTGGCATCATGCAGATACTGCTTAGAGCAGAAAATGGAAGCTTTGTGAACGTATATAATCAGCGTGGACCAACTTTTGGCTTTTAAAATGAGAGGTAAACGATGTTGTGAAGCTCTTTGCCTCTTAAAGCCTCGACCTGACGTGCAAGCCTCCCGACTCCCACATTCGTTCACCTGCCTTTCCTCACCATCATCTCTCTACAGCCTCTATCCTCTTCTTTCTCATCCTTCCTCCTCCTCTCTTGTGCCTATTTCTGTCATGGTAAATGGTAAATGGCCTGTATTTATATAGCGCTTTACTAGTCCCTAAGGACCCCAAAGCGCTTTACATATCCAGTCACCCACCCATTCACACACACATTCACACACTGGTGATGGCAAGCTACTCACTTGGGGGGTGGGTGGGGGTGAAGGGGTGGTCATTGACAGAAGTTTGGTGGCTTCACCCCCCCGTCCCCAGCTATCCATCCATTCTCCTCCATCCTCCTCCCATCTCACCCTGCCGTTACAGTTGCCGTGGTCCTCCTGCCCCTGCAACACCCCCGCTAAGCTCATGCGGTTAGTACAGTCTGCCTGTGCTCTCTCCTTATAAGGGCAAAATACATTGACAAAGGCAGAGAGAAGGGGATGTACCAGCACAGGCTGGCAGATAGGGGGACAGCGGCTCAAACGGAGGAAAAGAGAGAAAAAAAGAGGCAGAGAGAGAGAGAGATGATGTAAAGGCAGAGAAGCAGAGATTAGGAAACAGTGAACAAGGAGAAGGAGTGATGAAAATGGCCAGAGAACGAGGGTGACGGGCGATTGTTTGATAAGAACAGGGCTTAACCCGAAGCTTTCAGAGCTTTTGAAAGCAAACAGCAGCATTTTTAAAAGGAGGGTATAGCTGTCAATCAATTTTCAGGCTTGTGCAGGTTTTTCTGCCTTTGTCCCACTGCGCAACAGGAAAAAACATCACAGTTTAGACTCACTGAAGATGGCTAATAGCTAATAATTCCTCAGAATTAAATATTTCTATATTAGCCTGCCTTTAGATTTCTAAAAGCAGCTTCTGAAAAACCGCCAATGCAAACATTTACCCAAAGACTACTTTAATACCTCTACGCATCAATGTGTTTCTAATGTACTAAAACAGTGGAACATTTACAGCATGCTAATATTTGCTTCACATGTGTGAATTATTACAGGAGGCGGCCCTACACATTACTGTCCACTCTTTATTCATCTTATTGTACCCTGTTACTGCAGTTTTGTGTATTGTAGTGACAATTTTGTACCTTGATATCCAAAATCAGATGCTTAAAAAAAAGGTACAAAGTAGTATTAAGCGGTATCTGTGAATCTGTTTTATATATTTTTACTCATTTATTCCTTTAGAAATGGACTGGCAAGTGTACAGAGCTTTTCTAGTCTGATTTTCAAAGGAAATTTATTTTTTTTTAAAAGGTACATGTTTCCCAGCAAGAGTGGAATGTATATAATTGTATTTTTTCCATTAGATTTAAAGATGATGATGTAATCATCATGAGCTGGCCAGTGCTGTTGTCTGAGTATTAAGTTAGCCAAATTCTTGGTTAATCCTAACTGTCACTAGTGATGTAAATTGGATTTGCAAATTTGTAAAGCTAATAACTAACATGCATGTCTGTGGAGAACTGAGAGAGAACCCACACAGGCACAGGAAGAATTGAATCGCAGGACCTTTTGCTGTGAGGCGACGGTGAAAACCACTGTTCCACCAAGCCACCCTACCAGGAGATACCCAAATACAAAAAGAAATTTTAAACTAGAAATTGTTTTTTGGTCCTAGAATTTAAGTGTTTATACTTGAAAGAGTACACATAATTGCCTTCCAGTTCTGTATTTATCCCTAGGTGTAGCATGTACCTGTAGGGACACTTAATCCTATTTCTGAGTGCGTGACAAAACAGTCATATTGTGTGAATACGAGTCTTTAATTCCAAACTTTCATATTTTACCATAGCTCATGAAATATGTGTACCCTACAAGATAACATCCTTTCAGTGGAAGTAATTTATTATCCCCACAGGGCTACAACAGAAACTTTTATGAGCTTGTAATCAGACCCACTGTTTAGGAACTTTAACAAGTCATCAGCATTTAATAATCAACATCCCTTTCCGCCCACGTTCTTACTATGTCTGATCACTTTATTCATTTCTTGTAAATGAGGAAAAGTTATACTTGTGTGTCTAAGTAGCTGATAAAAACACTTGGACGTCAGCTATGAGTGCATGTGTATGTGTCCTCGTATATGTAACCCACTCAGATCTTACTTATCTCACCATTAGAATAAAAATCACTGGAATTTGAAGATAGTAAGAAAGAATTTACAGACTGTGTGGTGAAGTATGATAGTATGATGTTACTACCACAGGCTACAATTCGTCCACTATTTCGTTCTGTGCTAATTATCTGCTTGGCCCAGTCATGTTAACAGCTTGATTGCATGTTATATTCAGATCACATGTAACACCATGTTGTACTTTGTTCAAACTCTTTCTACCTTCGAATATAAGGCTGGTAAATACTCCAGGGTGTACCGCACATTTTACCCTTCGAGCCTAAATTGGATAAGCAGAAGATGGATGGATTTTCTGAAGCCTGAAAGGATGCATGACTGTAGCTCCCTCTAGGACTCTAGGACCCTCTAGGACAGCATGCATCAGAAGAAATCATCTGATGTCCAAACGTGTACTGTTAGAAAGAGTGAAATCATGAGTTTCACGTGTTTGCTGGTAGGTAGCATAACAGCAGCCATGACTGCAGTCACTCCCGACATGCTCATAAAAGTATGGGGACATATGCTGTGTGTCCAAAGCGAGAACACTGAGCACTTATGAACAGTGTAATTTTGTATGTAAAACATTATATTCAGACGTGTATTTTAGTTTCGTTTATTTCCTCCACAATTATGTAATCCTTTTTATGGGACAGTGAAAAATAAATTTCTTTTCACATAATCCACCCTGAGATGTTCACAAAAATAAATAAAAATTAGAAAGCTACATTAACCCCTACAACATCACTAATTCCTGACACCTCTCAAAGCTCCTCCCTTGCTGCCACAAACATTTTACAGGCTGAGCAGTGACACCTGAGCACAGCTTAATGTGTAAAATCACTGGATTGCTTCTTGCTTGTCAAATCCTGCTGCACACATTACCCACGAGCCACTTCTTAAAATGGGGGGAAATTGAGTTTTTCCACTCTTGTACTTGTGCAAGTGCGTTGGGGCGTTTGTGCACGAGTACCAGCACGTGCATTGGTTTTGTTGGTTCAGCTGGGGCATTTCACAACATCACACTTCCCATGTAGCAGGAGGCCTGGTCTTCCTGTGAGAACTGTGCAGGTGCTAATTGGCTCTGAAGCTTCTGAATGGAAGTGGCTGCCATGAATGGAGTGAGTGCATTAAGCCCGGGGTGATGGGGGGTTCAGCATGTGTACAGTACATCAGGTGTGTTAGCATTGCGACAGACTGCATAAACACACCTCCTCTCCTGTACACACTGGTATCTGTTTCACTTGAGTTAAGTAAACCGTCCCGCATGGAGGGATGGCACCCCCTTGGGAATGATGCAGAAAAAGAGATGCAAATCCATTTAGTCACAGGTCCCTAAGTGGAGGAAAAGGCAGACAAGAGGAGGGGGAAGGAATTAAACCAACACAACAGTCAGCTGCTAAGTGTGTCAGCGTTTATGAACTGAGGCGGGCGAGGAGCTGGCTGATGGCGTAAGGTTTGTGTTTCTTTAGGGTTATAATCAGTATGACTGATCGCCGCTTGCTAATCTATTGCAACCTGTGGGCAATGGTTCATTCACTCTGAGTAATTCCCCAATGGGGCCAAAACTCAAACCCACCCTAAAGCCCACACAAATAAGTCGATCTTAGAAGAGGAGAAAATATCAGATGAATAAACAGTATCTTGATTCAGAGTTTGGAGATAAGCCAGTGCTCATCATCTCTTCTCTCAGAAAATCTAACAGTCCTATCTCTCCATCGGGTCTCTGAATTGATATTTCCCTTGAAGAAATTAGAGAACTAAAGCTATCGAGGAGGAGATGAGACTTGATAACTCTCCCTGCTGTGTCAGTTATGTAAAAAGAGCCCGTGATATAACCCAAGAGGAGAGGTGGAGATCGGGGAGAGAGTGAACTGAAGGACAAGCAAGAACGAGGTCGCGGGTTTGCAGTGATGGAGGCTTGATGACGGGATGATTATGTACAGATATATAAACACAGACTGCGAGTGGCAGCAGCAGCACAGTCACAAAATATTTGTAATTAAGAACATAGTTCATAGGAGAGCTGACAAACAAAAAGCAAGAAAAATTTTTTAAATATGGACCAAAAAGAAGTGAAGTTCCACAAATACTATTTATTTATTTAATATGTTTCATATGTACATTATATATATATATATATATATATATATATATATATATATATATATATATATATATATATATATATATATATATATATATATATATTAGGGGTGCAACAATACTCGTATTGGTATTGAACCGTTCGATACAGTGCTTTCGGTTCGGTACGCATATGTATCGAACAATACAAAATTTTTAATTTATTTTATCAACTTTTCTTCTGACGATACTGTCTGTGTTGAGCGCTCAGTGGATCTGCGTTCGACTACTCCGCCTAGGCTGCACTGTCAAGCGCAGATCCACTGAGCGATAGAAGTTAAGCTCGTTGCAACATGGCAAATTGAACCTCCCCCACCCTCATTCAGATCTGGCTTTTGGAACTATTTTGGTTTTCATGTGACGTATGACCCTGAAGGTAAGCGCGTCATGGACAAAAGTAAAACAGTATGTTGGATGTGCCACGCAATGCTCAATTACATTGGCGGGAACTAGTGTGTTAGTGCAGTTAGCTTGTTAACGTGTTGACGCCGCCCAGCCCCACGCACGGGGCGATCCGCGGTAACTCGTTAACAGAGATTTGCGGCGTCATGGCGTTAATGTCATTTTAACGAGATTAACGCTGACAGCACTAGTGGGAACACAACGAATATGACTGCACATTTACGCCGACATCATCCTAGTGCAAAGACAAGTGGAAGCAGACAAAAACAACAAGCATGCATGCTACAAACTTTACCCGAGTCATTTAGACAGCCGTTAGCACATGATTCTTCTTATGGGGACCTGATATGTTTAATATGCTGCTGAGAATATAGCCCAGAAGAAGCGTATAGTATAGCTTTTATTTTGGAAAGAGCCATTTCTCTGCAATAAACTCTCTTTTCCAAAGATGAGTGATTTCTTGAGCAGATAGATTTATTTAATTGTTTAAAATTTTGTTGTTTCAGCAACATTAAATTTAAAAACTGTACTTTTGAGTTAAAATATATATTTATAATTTTAATAAATGACAAATTAAAAAGGCATGAACATTTTTTTGTATCGAAAAAATATCAAACCGTGACACCAAAGTATCGAACCGAACCGTGAATTTTGTGTATCGTTGCACCCCTAAAATATATATATATATGTATATATATATATATTAGTTTTAAATAACTTTATTTGACATACCATGGATGGATATCTTCCATGTGTCTTAATAACCATAAACAAAAAGTGTATGGCTAATTAACTTTCCATACATGTATTGATTTGGTCTGCAACGACATTTGGGTTGGTGGCATATGTCAAAACACATACATGAATAACAGGAACCAGTATACTGGGTCTACAATGTCCACTTTAAGATTCAATGGTTTTAATGTTACAGCTATAGGATTAAATTCACATCTTTTCAAATGCAATCTGGATTTATTGTATTTCCTTCTTGTTTGACCTGATTAAATCATTCCAGTTAAAGCTAATAAAAAAAATTAAGGGGTTCACAACCTTGTGGAAAGTAGAAAATCAAATAATACTTCTACCATTTTCTACCTTTTACTGGTTTATAAGTGTGTGCATTTTATAACACTCTATTTAAGCTAAGCTAAGCTCTAGTTAAGCTAAGATGTTACCTAAAATGCTAGCTTGTTGATAACATATTTTAGCTTTTCTTATTTGTTTTTGTTTGTTGTGGGTGGGGGTGGGGGTGGGGGACAAAACAAAAACTAATTTTTGTAATTTGCCAATCTCATCTGTTTAAAATTCTTCTGAACTGTTTGCCGCTAGCCTGTCTCATTAGCTAGCTTGGCTCTTTACCTAGCAGCATAGTAGAGGTGTTGATTTTGATTTTAGATTACATTAGATAGATTAGATAAAACTTTATTAATCCCTATGCTGGGTTCCTCTGGGAAATTCAGTGATTTTAAGGTTATGTACAATTTTTTGAGTTATTGTATGGTGAAAACAAAACTGCCATAACTGTAAGTGTGCACAGCAAACATAGCTAACGTGACATAATACAACAGATAATTCAAAAGTAAAACAAAATTCACTTTAAATTTATAGAGAAAGAATCTAATTTAGGCTTGTAAAATCTAATGAGTCTGAATCTGGTTGAAAAGGCCATGTTGACTCATTCTGTGGACCAAATTGTTAAAAGATCTTTGTTTAGCTTTAGGGGTCAGCAGTGCTTTACCCAGGATGACAGTTGATGCTAACTTTGAGAGCAGTGGCTCAGATCGTCATGTGGCACACATTTGGGTTAGGCTGTGACCAAACTGTCACCGGGTAAGAGAAATGGGTAAATACAATATTTGTGTATGAGTGTGCATCTGAATCAGTGCCAACAGGGGAAGCTGCAGGGCTAGGGGGATGGGGTGTCCCAGAAATTGGCAATTGCCCCCCTCCTCTCCATCCACATGGTTAGTGTCAGACGAGAAAGGGAGCAGAGAAAGGGATGGAGAGATGCCAGCGTGTCTTCCCCCTTGGCACCCAGATGATCCTCGTGGTCTGCATGCTGCACCCTTCTTTGTGCAGATCCACTTTAAACACTATCAGCTGAAAACAGATCCTGGATTAATGCAGCTTTAGTGCGTGCACGTTCCCTGTATAGTGCATAAGAGCAACGACTCCACTACATGCTCTTCACTGTGTGCGTCTAGACTGGAGTTTCCCTCCACTTTCCCCGGAGGCTGAGCTGATTAACAGTTACAGGGAACAACACAACGCATGATAATGTGAATTATAATGGACCGATGGAGTTGGCCTTTGGCCCCGTGCTCCATATGAGGACAGTGGCACAGTAATGGTGTGCGCACCCTGCAGGGACAGGCCAGACAAAGACAAAGCCATGCCAGGCTAATCTAAGTGGAAAGAACATGCAAGGCCTTAAGGGTGTGTGTATAGATTCCCAACATGGTCTATAAACACAGACTAGTATGAGGATATTAGTTTATTTTGAACTGCAAATATTCTCAGGCCTGCCACTGTACACAAATTAAGGCAGTGAGGTTACTTCTTGGCTTTAGTTTTCATAATGTTAAGCTTAAAAAATCAACAGCAGCTTTAAAAACACTGCATTTTTCTGTTTCCTGATAAACAGATATTTCACATGTTATGTCAGTGTGGTCAGAGTGTTTGGTTTTGGCAGCAGCCAAAGCAGTTATTGGCCCTTTTCGGTCCTCACTCATCTCCTTTCAGTGGCCAGCTGTCTACTCTCTGTGCCCAACACACTGGGCAGAAATATACAGTGCAGTGAACTGGAAGCGAACACACACCCTGATTGTGAGATTAAAGGTGAAGAGGTCAGGCTGTTTTCTCTGGATTGTTCTTTGTGTCTCCGGTCCAAACACGCTCACGTAAAACGAAACAGACGGAGAGAGACGGAGTTTGTCTCCTTTCACCTCGTCTGTCACTCGGCAAATTGGACTCCCGTTTGGTGTGCGGTGTCCAACCGGAAGGAGCTGTAAAACATGGAGCTGACAGCTGAAGGATACTAATGAGATTCTCTTATTCTCAAACTCCTCACCACTCTCTTTCCCCCCTTTTCTTTAAATGCTGCATAGAGATTAAAACCAAAGACTGTGGAAGATTCAAACCCTGGTTTCATTTTCTTACCCTTGATGTTTCGGGAGTTTGCAACTATGAAGACCTATAAGTGTTGTTGTTTTTCTAACAGAAGTATTATCCATCTAAGCTTTAATTGTGTTAAAATGTATATACTTTGGTTTAAAATGTAAATGCAGAGATATAACAGTAACCAGGACTCCTCTGAGGGTTATTTTTCCATCCCAGACACTTCACACTCTGTCCAGAACTTATGTGAATTTCTCCCGTCTGGCAGGCGCTAAAGAGCTCCGAAACAGGCTGACACAAGAAATGCTTCTTCCCACAGGACATCACACTCATAAACAGTTCAGTGTGTGAACATGTCCCAGGGTTATTATAGTTTCGTCTCTTTGTTTTTTTTATTACATCAAACCAACTTTTCTACAGATGTGAAGCAAAATGGAAAAAATGTGATCAAACTGACAGAAACTACAGCGATTTCCTGTATATTGTAATCTTTCTAGCTCGTGTAAGCAATAGTGTTTATTTTTTATTTATTTATTTTTACATGTGGCTTGATAATTTGATTTATCCTGTTTAGTGTTTGTAAAATGTGCATAATTTAGTTTTTATCCTTGTGACGTGTACACACGGAGCACTTGTTTGCCGTGCTGCTGTCTGGTAATATTTTAGTTAAGTAGTTACATTTTAATCATTTAAACTGTGAAAGTGAGCAAAAAGTCTTATCTTTTATTTAAGTTTGTATGCCTGGATGTTGGCCCCATTCGTTTGAGTTATGATTATTTCAAATGATCTATTTCAGTAATAAGAGGAATACTTAGTGAAATTCTGTATTGTGCTAAAAAATTAATCTCTTATTTGCCTTATTGTTGTTATAAATACTAATAACAAGAAAGATTAAAGACAAGTCGGATTTTTGTAAATGATGAATGAAAGTGAAGCACAGCAGATGAAGGACTATGTTAACACATCCATCTGACAGCAGTAGAATTAGCTGCAGGTGCTGAGTGGAAGCTCCTGTTCCTGTGTGAGGACAAAGCGGTCCCAGAGCTTGCATTTAAACCCTTATCCCTTAAACGAGGCACTACTGCAGCTCCAAGTGGGCATCCACACGGAGTTACACTAGTTACTGAATGGGAGGGTGCCGGGACAATTGGAATTAGGTCATTGTGACAGCACACTTGACCAATGTTCAGCAGTAAGGCTGGAACCTGTAACGTTATAACGATGCTCTGGCTCCATCTAGTGGAGACATCAGGGAATTGTATTTTAGGTCTATAGGTTGGATCTTCAGCTCAGCTTATCTGTCAAACACTGTGTTAAAATTGAAAATCTGCACTTTATATTTTAATTGTTTGAATTAAAATAGTTAGATATTCAACTATTTACTTATGTGTTTATTGCCTGTGGACCCAACTAGGTCGGGAAATACTGAGATTAGATTTCAACATGAGGACACAGAAAAACGTAGTTTTTTTTTGTCTGTGAAGGTTCTCAGTCATCCAGGTCATCGTAGTGTAAGGAGCTTGGAAAGAAAAGCTCCAAGCTCCTTAGGCATTTTTTAAATTCCTGTTCTCCGTCTAGCGTGGTCATCAGAGCTAAAACTCTAATTAGACAAAATCTAACTCAAAGCCATTCAACAAGCTATCAACACATTACTTAGAAGCTCATTTGTCTCTACCCATCTTGCAGCCACTGTGTGGCTGTGGTCCTCCTTACAGGAAGAAAAAAAGCATAAAATAAATAAACTTTACCAGCCACAGAAACTTTACTCAGGAAAAAAATCTCAGTAAAAATCCAGGTTTATTACAACTTTTAAATATATGGGCCGTGTACACTGTGTGTGATCTGTTCAGTTCATTTCACACAAGAAAATTTAAAAAAAGCACAATAATCAGTTCATTAAGGAACCGAGTTAAACTGATACCCACACACAAAAACCCCAAATGGCACAAAGTAACAAATACACAACCAATAACAACAATATCGTCCTCTTTCACTGGCAAAAAGAAAATACTGGAAAAGAAAATCCTCGACTTCTGAAATTTGTAGTCTCTGTCCAAAACAGCAGGGATGGAAAAAAAAGAGAACTCCAACAAAAAGGAGAAGAGAAGTAAAAGAAGAATCAATATCTGTATTTTGTAGAGTAATCCTTGGGAGACACTACCAGACCTCGGCCTTTTCTTGCTCCTCGATACACAGTTTCAATAATGTCTATCATCTCCTGCTTGTCCTCCATTGTCCAGTTGATCTTGTTGTTGTTACCGGTGCCCAAATCAATCATGATGTGTTTGTTCCTGAAAATGGGATGAAATGAAGTTTGATGTCAAGTTCCTTTAAATCACATTTAAATACTAAAAACTGGGTTTCTATCTGTGTTCTAATGTGGAAAACAGATTAAAACTAAAAATTGAAGTTGTTGTTTTTTTTCCCTTTTGAAATTTCAGTGACATAATGTGAATTATTACGAGTGTTCTTCTTTTAATTTTTATAATTATGGTCTTCAGTCAAAAACAAATAACTGTCCATCTGTCTAGTTTGATACAGCCAATCACAATCATGAGGAAGACTGCTGATAGATGATGCTCCTGATGATGATCAGAGCATAAACTATAGGAATACAACCAGCTGGCAGCCAGGTGAGTCGACTTGCCTTCAGCTTTTGACAAAGGCTACGTCCACACGTACACGGGTATTTTTGAAAACGGAGATTTTCCGTTTTCATTTTAAAAAATAATCCCGTCCACACGTAAAGGCAGAAATGAAGGAAAACGCTGCTATGAACATGCCAAAGCAACAGGTGGCGATATATTCCTGACCGTGTAGAAATGTTGGCCAATCAGAAGTCTAGAAGCCTCGGTGGGAAAAAGTAAACAAAGCTGGGGCATAGAAGCAGAACCGAGTCGTATGTGTGGAGGGACAGTAACTGTGTGTATATGTAAGCATTTAAACACTGCAGAGAGTAGAATTAACAGTAACAGTATTGTAGAAATTCATTTCACCGAAACAATAACGTGGCGCACAGTGTGACGTCAAAAAAGGCGCACACCTTTGACACTGCGTTTTCTCCGTTTTTCTCGTCCACACGTAAATGCAAAAACTGAGTTTTCAAAAATATCCACCCTGGCTGGAATTTTAAAAAATCTCCGATTTCAGTGACCGAAAACGGCGTTTACGTGTGGACGAAAGGTGCAAACGCATAGAAAAATCTGCGTCTTCAAAAATACCCGGGTACGTGTGGACGTAGCCAAAGACTCATTCAAACTGATGGCAACATGCTGGCAACCTGTCTGCATTTACAAATTAGACAGCACGTATTTACAAACATACGGCAATCTCTCAGAGTGTGACTGCTCATTCAAGTCGAACAGCAACTGTTTGCATAAAGGTTGCCTCCCATCAGGTACCTTGTCGCCTTACAATCAAAAAGTGATTGCTTGTTCTGCGGGGACAGCTGCGTTAAGATAAGCGTGTCCAGTGTTTCGGTTAAGTTTTCTCGGGACCGTCATGCATGAGATGTGTCCTCTTGTTCAAAGTATTCCCAGAGTATGTTAACTTCTTTATTAAAATATCAGTATCTGGTGTTTTCCCCCACGCACCCTCATACCTTTCTAGTAGAGTCTTCTGGTCTGTTTATTTAATGTGTTGTGAGGTTGATGTGAAGCAGAGTCCAGGAGAGCACAGCTGAGCACTTTTAGTGTTGAAAGAAGTGGATTGTACACTTCATTTATGTAAGGATAATGACTGCACTCACTTATCAAGAAAAAAAGATTTTGCAGTTTTGTTAATCTGATTAGCTTTAATAATTAATAACCTGAGTGCCTTTCAGCAATGCCAGTCTACTAAATAACAACAACAGTGACAGAATGCAGAGCTGGCACTGACAGCCTCACCTGAAGAAGAACATGACAGTGCAGGGGTCGTACAACTCGTACATCTTGTTGAAATCTGGTACTTCCGTGATGTCCACCAGGTAAATGACTGCAAAATTCTTAACCTGTCAAGGCACAGATATAAAAACCATGAGTTCAGAAAAACAAAGTAAATACAGACACACACAAAAAAAAAAAAAAGAAGAAAAGTGTTGCTCTTATGGGTAGCAAGGTTACATCTGGAAAATCATCAACAAATTGCTACCTCAGAGCCAAATCCTCTAGCAAAAGCCTTGGTTGTACAATCAGCAATAATCTTCCATGACCAGTCAATGTAGTACGGAGCCTCCGGGCCCCTTTAAGAGGCATTAAAAAGTCTCAAAGAAAAAAAAATCTGGGTGGGTTTAAATAAATAAATAAATACTAAACAGGGGCGCCGGTTTAGCTCTGTTGGTAAGCAGGCCTGTGGCCAGATAGCAGCAGGCCTGGGTTCCAGTCTGACCTGTGGCCCTTTGCTGCATGTCCACTTTCCTGTCTAGCGATCTGTCTCTATCCATTAAAGGCTAAAAGGCCAAAAAAACCAAAACAAAACTAAATTTAATCTATGAGAGAATTCAGTAATATTGAATCAAACTGCACTGACACTGCAGTTATCATAGCGAAAATGTAGCTAAGTGCACTTTTTTCCCCTCTTCTTGACTTGTTGTATCCATAACACTGCTCTCAAGGAGTGACCCAGAAACATGGGTGAAGTTGGCTCTCTGAACTGAGTAATTAATAAAGTCACACTGTCTTTTATGGCTACTTTTCCCTCCGGGTTTTGAGTTTACAAGTGAAAGAATAAAAACTGTTGCCACACTGACTAACATATATCAGCAAATTACTGGAGGTAACTTGCTGAAACTCAAAGACTTGGGAAAAACCTGAACCATGAAAACAAACAAAATTACCAAAACAAAGACGACTCAGGAGAGGGAGGGGGGGGGGGGGGGGGGGGGAGTGCCAGCATTACATTTGTATAAATTATAGGCTCTACAAAATTTCACCTCTTAAGTTGAAATTAACAGTAAGAGAAAGACTTGCATTTAGAATGATTATTTGCAGGATAGAAAAATCACTACATCCCAGAATAAGACCCCACCAAAGATGCTGAGCATATATTTTCAATTTGTAAGTTTTTATGTCTTATTTAAATGTTACAATAAATGGTAAAATAGTCCACGTATTGACCTTAAAGTATATTAAATTTTATCAGCTTAACACTCAGGTAATATTACATTAAACCCCCACAAATAGCGCCCTCTACAGGAGTTCAGATAAGAAACATAAGCTAGCAAACAGTGGCCTTTTTAAACTACTCAGACCTTTTCCGCGATGCTGTAAAGAACTTCGTCCATCTTCATACATGTCGGGTCCCAATCGTGTCCGAAACGGATAACCAGGACTCGGTCCTCCTCAGACAGGATGGCTTGGTCGACCTGCCAGCCGTTGTGGAGATGTGGTAGCATGTACGACATGTTGATCCAAAGTTGTTGATTCCTAAGCTGCAAATAAATACGTTTCATTACAACAGTAGCAAATGTGTAATATATTATAAATTACATCCAATAAAACCTCTGCGTTTGTTCGTGTTAGTCATAACAGGCAGTAAGCCTGCTGCTAACGGGGCAGTCTGGGTTGAGGTTAGCAAGGAAAAATCTGGAAGGAGAAATAGTGAGCCCTGCATGAAAAGAAGTGAACAAAATTCGGAAACACTTACCTAAAAATGTAAATAAATCCGTGTTATTGGGCCACGTATGTGGTAAAAACGCAATTCGCAACTCTAAGAAAGAGAAACTTTGTTGAATAATACAGCCGCTGTGTACTTTGTCGCAGAAGGTTCGCTTCTAGGCGCGTGGCGTCATCAATTCAGCGCCAGACGTGTTTACGTCACGTCCGTGTGTACGTTTTAGTCAGATGCAGCCAGATTTTAAGTTTTTCCTTAGTGAATTATACTGTAAGACGTCCTGACCCTATAGTTTAGACCCTATACTTTAGGTAACCTCTGATTTTCATTTATGAGACTTCCAAAATCAGATTTCAGGAAATCTTTCCTTTCCAGCTGCAACATGGAAGAATTTTCTTAATATTAACTGGAAGCAGGGGCATTTCCGGGATTCTTTTTTTAATGGGGTGGCACAGGGGGTTGGTGGGGTGTGGGAGTCATAGGAATTCAGAAAATCCAATCCGAGACAACTTGTCACTTGTTTCTACGTCTTTCTTTTCAGGTAATTTTAGGGTTTCCACACCTGCCAAACCTCGATGTAGCCAAAGTCACCCATCTACAATTTAGACAACAGCAAATACAGCCACATTTTTACTGCCTTTGTTAAGTTAAAAAAAAAAAAAAAGAATAATAATATAACATGAGTTTTAATTAGTTGTCAAAAATACAGAGAGCTACTTTTTATTTTTGTTTAGAGTACCTTTCAGAGCCTGTACTTTTTTTTTAAACTTTTGAGTAAGGACATTGAATGAGTATGTTAATATTTACTAGAGCATTTTTAAATACAACTATCTGTATTTCTACTTAAGTAATGAATGTGTGTGAAGAAGAGGAGCAAACAAATTTCAGATAAGTCAGAGCCACCCCACTCCTATAGCCCCGCCCCATCTGGAAGAACTTTTGGTCTTTACCAGTGATTGTAGAAGACAGGTTTATACTGTGGTTGCAGTGAAAAACATTACACAGTTACAGGTCCCTGCACAAAAGTACTTTCAGACAAATAAGGTTCAGATGAGCTTCATTTAAGGTGATTTACCCAGTGAAACATTTCTATAAAGGTTTGAGAATGACATAGTACTGTGGGCTAATTACTGAAACTTGTTCCCATCTATTTTGGTCTTATCTTGATATCTTGATGCATGCTCAATCATCCGGGTAAGTAAATCCCAAAGGCTGATTCTGTGTATCTGGACGTAGCGTTTTCAGTGGGAGAAACATTTCATCACTCATCCAAGTAACTTCTTCAATCTCAGCTGACTGCAGGATTCCCCAATCTTATAAACAGTTCATTGTATAACAACTGAAACTAGCACCACTGAAGGGACAATGGGTGGGAGGTCAGTTCCTTGATCATTAATATGCAAACAACTACTGATCAAAGACCACTGATCAATGGCCATGAGTAGAGAGTTGATAGAGAGCTGAGACTGAAGAAGTCACTTGGATGAGTGACGAAATGTTTCTCCCACTGAAAACTCTACGTCCAGATGAACAGAATCAACCTTTGGGATCTATTTTGGTCCTTTCATTTTACACATGGGCTGTGAAAAGGTGTTTATGTTTCATAGTTGATAACATTTTATTAGATTTAATTTTTATTATTATAGTAACATTACATTTGGTTACTGTTTAATGTGACTAAGGCACAGCTGCATTTTATCTACTTTATTACATCATATCAAATGCTCCTCCTTGAAAATGTATCCAAAAGTTGATTGTAACACAAGTATAAACCATTAACTCACCGAATGTGTTTGATTGAACTTAGATCGATAGATAGAGGTATACATGCATACAGTAGTATGTGGATTCGTTTTTTGGACTCACGTAAGGAGACTTTCAGGATTCCTAGAACTTTGTTTTAAAGCTGTCTAATCTTGGTGGAGGTAAACTACTATCATCAGCAAGTATTGTCATATTTTAACTTGTTGTCCTTTGCCCTCATATGAAAATACCTTCTCTGGCACGCATACATTTCATTACCAAACACTCTGTAACCAATGAAAAGATTGCAAGTCCTCAGACAAACAAATAACTCCTGGCTCTTCATGCCTCTGCTCACTGACTTCTAAACAGGTATCACACATCATCCCTGCATTTTTGAAGCTGCCAGTTTTAGTACTTACTGTCAAAAGTAATGGTGCCATTAAGATTTTAATTTTTCTCAACAATTAAAACAACAAAATAATGTTTGCGGGATAAACTGCAGATGTTATGTAATACCTTTGCGTGATTGTAAGTAAGTACAGCTGTCGGTTGGAAAGAATGCAAACTTCACACTTTATACGACTTTTTAATTGGAGGACGAGTGTAAAGACACAAATGTACATTAACAGTTCTCATGCAGGAAAAAGACACAAAGACAAAACATTTATTGTTGTGCAACTCATCACAGTACAAACAGAAAGAACATTGACTGAAAAGGTTCAAAGGTTATAGAAAAACTTTCCAGTCTATCACATAGCAGCACATTATGGCACTCTTTTAGAGAGAGAGAGAAAGAGAGAGAGCGAGCATGAATCACCATTAGATATGTTACAACCCAACAAAACAAAAAAAACCCCCACAACTAAACTACGCAATCACAGTAATGTGGTTCTAAATGGCCGAGTGGTAATCGTCCAACTATTTCACGTTAGACTGCTTGGTCTATGACACATGATTGTTTACCAAACAATATCAACAGCCTATTTTGCAATAACATTGAAATCTGCTTCCTTACGTCAACACTGCAATCATCCCTTAAAGCTGATAAAGACATTTTTCTCCTCCCCAGTCCCTGTGGCTGCTTTTCATATTGCACAACATCAGCCTTCTCATCGTCTCTCTCCACAGTCTGTTGGCCTCCGTCCCTCCTGAAGAGATGTCGGTCTTAGAAGTCCTCTCCTATAAAAACCACGCCCAGCTCAACAAAAAAAAAACAAATCAAAAACACAGCCCAGCTCATGAATCTTCTTTAGGCCAGTAGGTGACACGAGGGATGTCACATATTTTGAAATGACTCCACCGGTGCGGCTCCTTGAACATTTCACTTCACCTAAGGAGGCATATCCAAAGTCCATGAGGCAATGTGAAAACTCTGCACACAATAATGTCTTATAATCCCTGAGGAGCGCTGATGCGTGACTGGAAAAGACAGTGTTGGGATGAGGTCAGGGCACACAGTCGATCCCAGTGATGTACTGTGGTAGTGGACATTTGCAGCTCCTAGTCGCTGGGATGTTCCGGGCAGGAGCGATTCACCTCAAACCACGCGTCTATACACCTGCAACAGTAACAAGGAGGCTTGATTCAAACGGAGCTGGAAACATATTTAGTGTTTGTGAACACAACAAATGGAACCAGCTCGAAGTAAAAAAAAAAAACCAAAATATTTTTATGTATATTTTAATTTGTATATTTTTTAAGTTAAAAATGGAAAATAAAATATTATCACAACAATTATGAAGAACTTATTCACTTATGCCAATGTGCTTGTGTATCGTTTTGTTCCTCTCACTGATTATTATTTTTTAGGATCTATATGGAAAAGCTGTAATTCTTGTTCTTAGAACCAATGAGGTTAATGTAAATATTATGCTTGTTTCAACTCCACATTTTTATTCTTGGACTCCTCTAGTGTATCTTGGCATTGCTCCCAGTCAAAACACTTGGCCTTATCTCAGATTGTTATGCGGCCCCCTAGTCCAGCCTCTGCATGGAACAGCTCATGCTATCCCCAGGCTTCCTTCAGGCCCCACTTCACTGAAAGTTTTCCCGATTGGTCACCTTCTGAAAGCCTGCAGAGGGGACAGCACCCAGTCGCTGTTGGCACTGTTTATTCCTCTCGCTGGCTTAAAGGTTCCTAAACAAAACTGTAGCACTACTAACTAAATTCCCATTCCTGATTGGGAATGGGGCTTTCTCACGACCTTCTGTACACGTTTGAGCCCAGATCTGATCTGAGCACCTGCACCAACAAAGGGAACAGCAGGATCTCTCTGTACATATTACAGCCTTTACATGCTAACTGTGGGACATACATAGCTCTAAAGCTGATGATAGGTGTCCATCTAAGAAAAGTGCTAACATGCAGATTAAAAAGAAAAGAGCCTGTTGTTAGGAAATGTCAATATGAAATAGTGAAAACATTTGTATAGTGTTTCCTTGTAACATCTGCTTTTTGAATGCTTTAATGCATTAAATGCTTATAAAACCACCAAAGCGGACTGATCAGTGAGGGATATTCTGCTAAGGTTGGTGACAAGTTAGCATCATTTTGTTCGAAAAGTGAAAAAACAGCTAGCCTGGTTTTAGTCCAACCTAACAAAAGAACACACACAACGCACACCAAAACAACCGCACTGAGACCCGTGGAGGTCCACCTCCAAACAAACTCCACAGCGGTTAGTTTATGGTGTGATCCCAGCAAACTACAAGGTGTATGCTGCAGGTTTGAGTTAAATGCTTTCTTGTAGCCAGGTAGGTTTTGCATTCTGGGATGCTGCAAGGTACCATAAATGTCCAAAATACACAAACGCAGGGTTTGGGTTAGCAACTAGCTGTGAAATTAATGTAAATTCTTCATGTTATCCACAAGACCACAACACAGCACCTTCTTCCAGTATTTACTATTCTTGCTCCAGACCTTTTTGTTGTGATGTATTTTAGTTCAGAGTTTGCTTTGAGTTTTTCTTTGTGAAAACAAACCAAACCACAGGAAAAAGCTACAAGTTTCCAAACTTATCAACTGATTTGGATCAGATCGAACGAACTATAGGTGCAGGAACGCACCTTACATATCACCAGACTAGCTGCAAGTAATAGTTTCATAATTTTATGATTCCTGCGAGAAAACTAAGAATGCTTTCCATTTACAGGATCTTTTTCTTTTAATCTGACAGGTTCAAACTTGTCGGTGCTATATAATCAAATAGACCAGGTAATGGTAAAAGCTAGAAAGAAAGAAAAATTAAGATTACACTATCTTATCTTAAAGATTAGAAGGAGGGTGAAATTGCTAGACTGGCTGCTAGCCACTATTACGTAACTACTTATGTCTTAGTTTTTTGAAAATGCATAGACAATAAGAGGTGCAGTATTTTACAGGATGCATTAAAGTTTCACAGCCTGTTTTTAAACTGCTTTCTGTATTTTTTTTCTAAGCTGGCTTTACATTAATGTAGTCTATAGGTTTAAACATGGTTGCTTTATTATCTTCCCATCTAACAACAACAACAACAACAACAAATGGCCTTTTGAGCATTAATTGGTATGTTTATTTATATTGTGCATATACGTACTACAGGTTTAAAATTAGAGGTATGCATTAGTCAAAGTATTTCCAGCTGATTCTGTTTATCTGTGTGTGTTTGTGCACATTAGCTACCCTTTATGGTAGATGCAGAGGCAAGGCAGTCTGGCAATGGTGTCTCCTTGCTCCAGCTCGTCTAAACAGATGGCACATTCCCCAGAGTCTCTGGACAGGATGTCCTCTGAGAAAGACAATACAAACACAGACCAAATGAGCAAAAAGCTGCCTCGCACACCAAATCGAATCTTCACTTCACCGAATCCCGCACAACCATCTGTTTAACCTTTGATACCAGAATACCTGCTATCATCTGTGCGGAAATGTGCTGCTTTTTGGGCTGAATGTAATTTCACTTTTTATTCTCCAGTTCCTCTGTATGAAAATGTGAAGGTGTAGTTTAATAATGGAGGCGAAAACTAAACACCAGTACATTACAGCTTTTTGCACCAATAAATTGCTACTTACACAGTAATGACCATTACAATAATTATATTTCAGTGGTTTCTAATGTCAGAATTAAAAATGAGGAAAAATAACGACAAACAAGATAAAGCTTAGACATCACATGATGATTAAATTTCTAAAATTGAAAAATATTTTGACATTTATTCGAGGAAAATTGATATTTTGATTCTAGCTATTTGTCGATCTATCATTAGGATTATCTCAGCATTTATAATTGTCGCAAAATGAAACTGAAAAAAAAAAAACTGAAGACAACGTGGGAGAAACACCCTTCAACCATGTTACGAATGTTGGCGTGGCATAGGTTGTCCACCAGGGGGCACTCTAATACTTGAAACGGGACAATTATCCGAGAGGCGTTGGGCAAGGGAAAACAAGTAATTGGCGACTTGTAAAAATAAAGCAAGATTATTTTTAAATCGCATTGTCATTTTGTCTTTGTAAGAACTTAAAACAAAAGAAACAACAAATATTATGGAAATCTTTTTGTGTGCCTATTTATCGGGATTTTAAATCACCAAATATCGGCATTGGTCTGACAGTCTTATCAGTCAGGCTCTAGCGCTTATATTTATAGTACAAAAAGATTTATTTTAAAAAGGTAAAAACAGGGGCACTGGTTTAGCTCAGTGGGCTTTTAGGCGACCATACGCATGGTTTCCACCGTAAATATCAGTTAGCTGTAACCACAGAAGCCAGGGCCGTTACAGTAACCTTTAGAACAGCTGTACATCAGTGCAGCAGGTTGAGACCTTAAACGACTACAGCATTTTATTACAATGTAGAATTGCTACATTACTTAAGGACACAATTTTAATGATCTTGCTTTGTCACGTGCAGTTTCATTTAATAATTAGCAGTGGGCAACAAAATAACAGTCTTGAAGACGTTCAGAATCTCCCCCTCAGTCTTACTGTTGTAGGTGAGGCGCGTCTTGCTGAAACACATGAGCAGGTGCTTCTCGATTTCATCCGACGCCATGAACTTGGAGCAAACGGGACAGTGGAAGCCTGGAGGGGAAAAAACGCAAAGAGAAAACATTAAGGGACCCTGATGTGGCAGTGCACCGCTCATAACCTCATATTGATATGTACACATGGCAGGACGTGGGACTGTTGGCTTGTGCTTAATCTTGTGACCTACGGGACCTTTTGACTGCACGAACTCAAATCTCCCATAAACTAACAATCTGCTTACCTCACACAGTTTGCAGATGTCACTGCAGCGCTGCAAACTTACTGCAAGCGCACACTTAAACACAGATGTGATCTTTACTGCAAAAGCATCTATAAAACATGCGATTGGCCGATCGCTTGCTTCCTTCTGACCCCCTGTATCTGCACAGCTGCACAAAGATTAATAGGCCAAGAACCGCTCGACGTTAGATAAGCTTACCTCCAGGCCTGAGATAAAGTCTCAGACCTGCAGAGTTCCAGTCATGTGGTTCTCGTGAGTGAAGATTATTGATGGTGCGATTAATGATTACATTTCCTCATCGGGGGAATTATATGCCGGTAAGGAAAAAGGAAGAGAAGAGGGCAGGAACACAGCTGGATATGGAGATCATGTCACAACTTTTTAGGCCTCTAACAAAAAACCTAGAAAACTCAATTCAACCTGTGCTTAAACAGCTTTTGAGCTGTCAGCAACACTGGTGTTTAAAGGCTCTCTGAATGTTACGTTATGTTAGTTTGACTCCCGCTTTTGTTGCAGGTTGGGCCCAGTGAGACACCCCTTCAGTTGAGAAACAGCAAGACCTGCGGATTCAGGAAGTTTGTTGTGTGTGTGCGTGCAAGTGTGTGTTTCTGTCAAGCAATATGTAACCAGCAGGAAGCTCTTATCTGCTGACCTACATAGTGCACTACTCTTCCCTCTCATAGCCAGAGTGACAAAACAGGCTGGTGTTGCAAAACAAAGAAGCAGTAGAAGAAGAAAGAGCCCCCCCAACAAAAAAAAAAAGGAAAAAAAAGAAAGCGTGGTGCAGCAGAGCCACCTGTGGCTGGAATAAAAGTGCAGAAGTGCAAAACAAAGGGCTCAGTCATCAGACGGCCTTAACCATATGCCAGGTATCGCATGTCAAATGGAAAAATAATAAGTAACTCTGACACCAAAATTACACATACAACTTTGGAGATGAAACTGAGAAATAATGATAGGGTACCTTACATTAAATAGAAATTTAAGTCATAATAACGTAGCTCGGATATGCAGTGTGGGCAGTTGTGTGCTGCAGGATTTTAAATGTTGATTAGAATCGTTAGAATAATGAGTGGTAATATCAGAGAAGGCGAAATGCACTGCATAAAACGATATTAAAGCTATACTGACACTGCGGAAGTGCACCTCGAGTACAAAGAGGAAATCAGTGCATTAAAAATCCAAGTGTGCACTGAGCAATAATGGGCCTGGGCTCTCCAGGTGTACTTTTATAAATTTGCGCCTTACCCCCGAGCAGGCGTGAGGACAGTTCGGCCGGCAGGGACCCTATAAGCAGCCGGTGTCCCTCTGGGGGCAGCTGGCCCTCATCGTCACCATCTGTGCCGTCGAGGCTCTGGTTGCCGCCGGCCGGTATGTTGAGCCCAGAATTTGTTGGCCCTCCACTCGTGAACCGGATTCTTGGGCCATCGGGTCCATTTGTGTACCTGAACCCCGCAAACCTTTCTCCTCTGCTGGAATTTCCAGATGGAAGATCGGAGCTGGAATAAGCTCGAGTTCTGCTGTCAAACACAGGGCTGCTCTGCTTGGCCCCCATACTGCCGCAAGTTTTAGGGGTTTTGTTTGTCAGTGCGTTTTTCTTTCTTAAAGAAGTTTTTTTTAGCCACGACACATGATCACAGCGAGCCCCGGAGAGTCGAAAACAACAAAGGAAATGCAGCCAAACAAGTATGCAGCGATACAGCCGAGGTTATTCAACATGTCAAAGTTTCACAGTGCGCACTGTGCGTAAAGTGCGCACTCACTGACGCAAAACTTCCTTTCCAAAGGTTCTTTTTTTCTTTTTCCTCTTCGTTTCAAAGTCCTCCCCCTTTGTTCCAACAACAGATGTATTAAAAAAAAAGAGAGAGAAAATCTCTTAAGTAACAAGGTTTGTGTTTCTTCGCTTTAGCCGAGAACACACGCACAAGCGTTGACCCCAAAGCTCGTCTGGTTTCAAGTTTGTTTTTGTGTTCAACTGTGGTGTCTGGAAAGAAAAATATAAGCAGGGATTTCCCTCCTCTTCCGGTAAGCCAACGCTGTCAGCCGTAATCAACTCCACCGAACACAGTACGTTTTCTTTCAAAGTAAAAGCATCCAATTGTTCAATTTGACAGATAGTGATTCCTTTTATTTACTCTATGAAGGTTGTACACAAGTTGTGTGCCACGCTTTGCAGCAGCTTAATTTATTACATGAAGTTGAGTGACACACAACTGACCCAATAAGAAGTACAGTACCTGCCGTCAAAGGGGGAATTACCAGGATTGTAACTACTGAATTTTATTGCTGCGTGTATTTTTGCTGGAAATTTCACTTCTAGGGGTATTATTTTGAAAAGTAGCATTTTACTGTCATAGTTTGTCCAGCTGATGTTAGATTTTAAACAATTTCATTCACTGTTGAGCAGTTTTTGTGGGTAAGCTCATATTTTCCTCCTATGTGAAATCTTAACCAGAAAAATACACAACCCTGCCTCTATAACTGTTACAAATACTCAAATGTATCCTATAAATGTGCACGTGGTGACAAGACAGAAAAAGGCACCTTTGCAATGACTTCTGTGCTTTTAATTTGAATACTAAACCACTACTTCCTGTCAGCGATTCCTTTTTCAGTCCGAAGCTTAACTCGGCCCTGAGTGGCTGCGTGACGTCAACCCCAGTAACACCAGCAGGCCTTTGGCACAGCAGCAGGTCACCAGTCCACTCTGATATGAAATGCCCTCCATATTTGGTGCTTTGTCTTTCATTAACTCGTGGCGTTTGAGATTAAAGAAAAAAACAGCTGTCGGGACACTCTGTTCACACTGTTTATTGACCAGTTTCACACACATGAGGACAAACAAAAGATACACTGAATGAGGAACGCCCAGGCAACAAAGAAGACAAAACTGTACAAGCAAAAAAAAGTAAATGGGTAAAAGGTCTGAAAGAGTCTTGCATGTAGATCTAGTGGTTGAAGGCAGCTGTGGATGGGCGTGGGTGGCCTGATGCGTTGCAGTGCATCAGGTGTGACACTACAATACTGAGGTTAGAAAGTAACAAGGCTAAGCTGAGGGTGGCTAACAACAAATATGTTCCCCCTTCCCTGTGATACCACTCAGGGGTCTGGGTGTGTGCCCTTATTACATTTATGATGATGTACAAGCTTTAAAGAAGGTATCTCCTCAGATGCTGCCAAGAAAAGAGGGCAAAGTGTGAACCACCAACAACCAGGAAGACTACTGGATACAAGAACTTGGAAGGGGGCAGTCTGGGACACCCAGTCTGGGTAAGGGCTTATCAAGCTGCAGCATGGGTCATAGCTGTGACGGTCATACCATAATTACATGATTAAAACATCCTCATAAAGTGACTTGAAAGTCTTTTGAGGTGTGCTGCATTTGGAAACATTAACACAAACACACCTTGGGGATGGGGGTGGGTGGGGGGGGGAAAGGTTCCATGCTACTGTAAAGCTGCGCACTTTGATTTCCACGCGAGGAGCGACTGTAAAACGTCTTTAAAACGGTTTCCTATATGACTTCTCTAAGCGTGTGTTTAAAACAGGGAAGGGTCTGAGAGCCGTTTTTCAGTTCCCTCCCTCTTTCCCTCCATGAGGTGGAAAATGAACTTTGCTAGAGCGCCGATTGCCTCATGTTGCCACAAACCGTTAGTTTTCACCCCTGCGTATGTCAGGTAAAGAAAGCAGGCTATCTGCAACATTCATCTCCCCGTTTGAGTGGGGGTTGGTGGTGGGGGGGAGTGGGTATTGCGGTAACATCTGACTGTATTCCTGCGTAAGAAACAGCTGAGGCTGATGTAATACTGCTGTGCTGTGGAACTTTAACTAACCAGATGGTGAATGATTGAGATACTTGCATTGTACATGGCTACTGCTCACGTAGCCTCCAAATTTTTGTGTAAGTGTGTTCATTTTATTTTGAGAGGCGAAGGGGAGGGGGCTGAAAAAAAGTGCCGCAGCGTGCACTCTTTGGGAAGCAAAGCCACTGAGACATTCAAGAACATGGCGGTGCAATTTTTTTGTTTTGTTTTGTTTTTTTGTTTTTTTTTAAAGCAAGTTCACTTTAAATATGTACGAATGTGTGTCATTAGGTGATTGGGCTTAATGTGTTGAGGCCCGGGCTTCTCCTTGGGCATTATCACTGCTGGCTGACCCCCATCTGCTGGTGGTCGGGCCCGGGTTCCCCCTCCATGTCAGCGTGGTAATGCTCAAAACTGTCGTCCTCTAAGTCTGGGAGACCCAGCAGCTAACAGAGACAGGGAGGAAGAGAATGCAGTGTTAGACCATGAAGTGTGTTTACGTTGTCTCTCTCTCTTTTTTGCTAACTAACATCACAAAGCAAACAAACTCAGTGTCTTTCAGAAGAAGCCTTTATGTCAGCGGTCTAGTTTCTCTCTCTTCCACTAAATAAACAATCCTTCCAATTCTGCTCAGTTATTCCTTGAGTCACTGCTGAAAAACACACCTTGCAGTGGGAGCGTTATATAATATGATACCCTTATCACGTCTGTGCAGTTACAGCCAGAAGGCAGTGAGCTCAGTTTAGCATAAAGACTGGAAACAGCAGGAACAGCCCAACTCTACCTCGAAACAAGTAACACATTATGTAAAGCTTTTTTTGGAAACTAAACATTTTTCATTTCTTTGACTTTTTCTCCAGTTGTGACTTGATACAAAACGCCTTTTTCTCTTGTGTAACTTACTATCATCTAAATGTGTCTCCAAGCCTCACCAGTTTCAGGTTTGTAGAGTTATTTATTAACATTGATTAAAATATTATAAAATTAAACATTTTCATGCAGTTTTTTTTACATACACTTTTTTAAAAAAGGCAAAAAATGTCCTGGTAATATTCTGCTAGTACATTATCCATTTTTTTACGCAGGCTTCCATAAATGGTAAATGTTAAATTCAATGTGTGGAATAGAATACGTGAAAATATCCGTAAAAAATTAAAACGGTACATTGTACTGTACCTTTACAGATATTCTTACTGTGTAAGTACGGTGTAAAGCGTTAAATTTAGCGACAGCTGTTCAAATGAAATTCACCTGATTGATATACACTCAGTTTAATCCAAATTTATTTTCTTTCATGATTAATTATTTGAATAAATCTTTGATTTGATATATTTCAGATGCATTTTACACAAAATTATTGCTTCACATTTGTGACGGCAAAGAAGCGCTGTCGCTAAGAGTAGTGAAACTTGCAATACTTAAGTAAATAGATAAATGGATTTTTGTTTTTGTGATGATAACCTCCAAGCAGTAACAGCCCGATCCGGCGGGGAGGTGTGGGAAGCCAGATCGGGCGCCCCCCTTCCAGCTCTCCTATCTTGTCCCTCTTGTCTTACTTCTCTCCATCACCTTTTCTATCCCTTTAAAGAAGTTAGGCTCTATAAATGCTAAAGAGTTAAGTATTATTTCTCAGTTGCAGTGAATAGATAGGATAAAATAAACTGTAGGAAACTAAAAAGAAGAAAGAATAAGACAAATAACAATTTCACATAAACCAGTGACACACTCCTGATCAACCCTGGCAGGGCCTCCTTGGATGAGGGTGTCTAGTGATAATGGCCGAAACACCCGATGAATCCAAGGTCCACTACTGACGATGTGTCCCAAATCTTAATACGATAACCTAGATCAGATCTCTAATCCCCCCCAAAAAATGGCAGGTTAGCTTGGGTAAAAGACCGAAAGTTGAGGCACACAACGATGTGTGCTGCTGGTAAAGTTTCTGGGCTGCCTTTCCTCATAACAGCCATCCCTCAAGATTCTCACCATTTAAAGCAAAGCAGTATTAGGGACTACAACATCTAGTCCTTTTACTGAATGATTTTTAAAAACTGATTACTGCTTGTTACACCTTTTAAATATGTTATTTACCAAAAAACTGCTTCAGATTTACATTTGGGGAAATAAAGATCATTTCTCTTATTCCTGAGAGACAAGAAAATTGCACAAATGCACAAAATCCTCGAGTGATAAACAAGCCAACAGTGAAATGTCTGATTTCTAAGAGTATGTGTTGTGATGATTTTGAGAGAGAACAGAATTTTTCAGGACTGCAAAAGACGCAGCAAACAGAGCCGTGGCTGATGCAGTGTGTTGGGTACAAAAACCAAAAGTGAAACGCGACCCCGGGAACATCCCCGCTTCTGTTCCTTACAGGCCTGAAGGATGTGAAGACTTTCTCCAGCACCTCCAGCAGAGTCTTCTTCCCGCAGGATGAGATGTAGTCCTGGGCCAGCTGGAGGAAGGGAAGGCAGTCCTCGCTCTCACTCCACACATGCTGCACACACAGATCATGAAAATCTTTCAATTTCTGTCCATGCACTTTAAACACAATAGAGCACATGATGTAACAGTGTCACACTTCCTCCACTGGTGTAGCCTCATGTGGGCTGTACACAACTTAATTAATGGATAAGTGAGCAAAACTGAGTCACAGGAGATTCAGCACAGGAAAAAAAAACAGAGCAATGCAACTAAATCTGAGAAAGACATGTTGTCATGATCTTTGTGTTGATACACGGTCTGTTGTTTTAATCCTCAGTGTTTCTTTTGCTTTTTGGGGGGATTTTTACTTCCTCACACTGCTTCAGTAATGTTGAGGTTCAGACTTTACATCATGACCGATTTTGTGTTTTACCGCATGGTCAGTGTGTTTGGGATCAGTGCCATGCTTCAGATATGTTTTACATACAGTTTAGTTGGTATTTTATGTTAAATAAAAATCTCACTGTGCTTTTTTGTTTTCACAATTCCATCAGTTTTGACAAGATCCCAAACACCACTGGCTGAAATGATGCACCACATCATGACGGAGCCTCCACCGTGTTTCACAGATGGCCGCAGATGCTCACTGTTGTGCCACTCTCATGACTTCCTCCAGGCTGCTAGCAACAAACTGCCTAAAGATGCCATTTAAAATTGGTTCTTTGCTAAGTGTCCTGTCACATGTAGGGGTGACACTGGTTTGTCCTTTGAGTTAGGTTCTGTTTTTGATGCTCAGTGTTAAAAACATACCTCTGAAAATGAAACACGGACTGGACTGAAAGTGAGTAAAAAAGCAGCTGAGGTCCAAAGAAATCCTGGAGAACTGCTACTCAAGATCACATTAAAACATTTTTGGCTCCTAAAAAGCAAAATGTAATCAGATGAGGGTGGCTTGAGGCTTTTGTACAGACTTCTTGAGATCAGACTACTACACAATTCCCATCTCTGTGAATTAGATACAATCTTCTTAGACAATAAAATGGTAAATGGCCTGCATTTGTATAGCGCTTTTCTAGTCCCTAAGGACCCCAAAGCGCTTCACACTACATTCAGTCATTCACACATTCACACACACATTCATACACTGGCGATGGCAAGCTACAATAAAGACAATAACTGCCTTACATTGTCTGTATTTTAGGTCAAAACGCACAAACCACAGGTGCAGTTTCGAGTCGGGATCAGTTTACAGCGTGGGCTGACAGTTTAGGCACACCTCAATGGAAATGGAAGCGAGTGTGTTTATGGTCAGCACAAAAGCACGGTGAATTATCACCATGTAAATCTGATACATCAGATGTACGAGTTCCACGCTGATTAAAATCAGCTTCCTCATGAGCACATACTGTCGGCCACCTCAAAGCCTTTACAGGAATTGTTAGATAAATACTGATGACAAAGCCCATTGGAGCTGCTCTATTTGGCTCATGTTTATAGTTATAGTTTAATTAGAGTCTAAAGGCCACTGTGTTAAGTTATGTATTAGGCAATGTCGTCCGCTAAACCAAATCAAATGTGCAGAATGACATGGCAAAAAAGGAGCAGATGCAAAACAAACACAAAAAGTTGTTTTACATGCAGCCGTGAGGCTTTGTTGGTTGGTTGGTTGGTTATTGCAGCATTTGTGGTACAGTGATCATCGTTATCCTAACATCCTGGGGAAAAAGACAATGAAATTTAATCTCAGTTGAAAACTGAAATCCCTTGAGTACTTCATTATACTGCGTCATCTGTTGATTAGTCCCTTAAAATCTCATCAAAAACTATCTTAATGTCATCACTGCTGATGATTCAGTGAAAATTCAAGATAAGAACTGCAAGAGTCAAGAGAGAGAGCGATTCATGTGAAATGGTGCGAAACAGCCCAGGAGGGGGGAATGGGGGGGTGCGACTTGAAAATGTAAACACGCAAACGGCTCTTCAGCTCCGACTTTCCTGGGAATGCGCTCTACTTCAACCCCGATGGACGGACTCTCACATCAGCCAGCGTCTCCACTGAAACAGCTGACCCCACCCACCAAGCACAGCTGTGTGCGTGACTCTGTAATTGATTGTACGGCAGCTACAGCTCTGATAAGCAGAGGGGCGTCTGTGGAGTCACGTGGAACGTTCAATTCTTCTTGTTTTTCAGCAGCTGAATGCCACAACGGGTGATGTGGATTGCTAAAAACAAACACTACTGTATCATATCCAGAGGGAAATTACAGGGAAGGAAACAAATTATCGTTATGGTTATTGTTATGGTGCAGCTAGGTGACAAGATGATGCCCTGCATGTGTGTGTGTGTGTGTGTGTGTGTGTGTGTGTGTGTGTGTGTGTGTGTGTGTGGGAGAGAGAGAGAATCAGAGAAAAACAGCATGTGAGACGTCCTGCTCATAGCAGTATTGATCGCGGGGAGAGTAACTAGATCTCAAGAGTCCTGCAGAGAGACAGAGAGTTATTCAAGCTTATTTAAATGTGCATAGCAGACGCTGAACTGTTAGTGTGTGTGTGTGTGTGTGTGTGTGTGTGTGTGTGTGTGTGTGTGTGTGTGTGTGTGTGTGTGTGTGTGTGTGTGTGTGTGTGTTAAAAACAGAGAGAGAGAGTGGCAGGCCTGCAGCAGTTGGCGAGCACCAGATTAAAAAGCTGTAGAAAACTGTGAGCTGAGAGAGAAACAGAGAGAAAAAAGGAAGTTGGTGCTAAAAGACATCGAGTCACATGATGCATTTAAGCACCTGCGCTTTATGTGTGTCTGTGTGTGTCAGAGAGACTGGGTAATTAATTGTGCAGCAGCTATAAACGTCACAGTTTCTTCACGCACAGCTATGGAAAACCCCGGCTCTAATGCTGCTCTCCTGTCTGCAGGATAGTCCAGACGATGCTTGCAAACACACACAACGCAGACAGGGACATAATGTGATATTGACCGAGCAGACGCCCTGGCTCCTGGGTCATCACCATCTGCTCCCCGCCCTGTTGGCCCCTGTCACTGAGCAGGAGGAGCGAGGAGGGCGGGCCTGGCCTCTGGGGCTTTAGGAGTCATAACGCCACCACTGCAGCACACTGATATATGATACAGCTATGCTTCAAGACAGCATGTGGCTGATCACAGCAGCGCTGGAGCTACAAAGACACTGAGCTCACAGCATAGCTGCAGTGTGGTTGGAGGTTTGGGGCTTTTAATGAGCCCATCTAGTTTCTTTAGAGTGGTTAGTGCACGCTGTTTTTAAAGCAGAGTCTCTTGTTTAGCAGGGGCGTATCCAGGATTTTTAAAAATGTGGTGGCACGGGGGCCAGACAAGTCACGGCGGCCCCATCAAAAAATGGCAGTTGCTTCGAAGCACAACATTCAACTGCAAAGAAACTGAGCTAAAAATTTCTCACTCTTGTCTTATTTTTAAGTTCACTTTTGAAAAGTAATGAAGAGAAGGAAGGATGGGTGGTTCTTCAACCACGCCCCTTTTATTTAGGACCTTTTCAGAGAAAACATCAGTGTTTCATAGCAGTCACAGCTGTTTGGATTATCTTCTAAGGAGGCACATTTAGTCAAAGTAAATCAAGTGTTAGAAATAAAACGTCAACTGGTAAACTTTGCCGTCTCTAGACAAACATTTCTAATAAGAGTAGGCTTAACCTGAAACCCAGCAGCAATAACTCTTTCAAAATAAAGGCATGATGGCAAAAATGTAAAATATTTTTTGCATTTGTGACAACAAGCACTGGCCTTTAAAGTTTTTCAAGTAATAAAATTGCCTTCAAATAAGGGGAAAACATAAACGCTCGAAATAGGAAGCTTTTATTTTTATTTCTAAATCAATTTCAATTTAGAGATAAAAATGAACTGTTTAGTGTCGCAAAATCCACATGATGGCGACGGCTTTTATTATGAAAGTCATAAGGCTTTCCTGTTTTGTGCCCATAGCAGAGTTGATTATATGTTGGATAAATAAGCAACATATACACTTTGAGGGGAAAGAAGGGCGGTTGGAGGAGGGGTGGGTGAGGTGCACCCAAACTGAAATGACATCATCCCCTCCTCTCCTCTCCCACATCCATCAGCTAGAAAACCCGGGCCGAACACACCTCCAGCCGAACCTCGACACACCTAGGAGAGAGCGCGCAGAGACGAGGCCTTGCAGGAGATCGAGCACTTACAAAGCTGTCGGTGCCGCCGGGACACAGCACGTAGAAAGAGACGCCGGGCTCTGCGTAAAAGTCCAGCCGCCTCTCGTCGTCCTCCTCGGCGAAGATGAGGTCGAAGGGGTTACCGGAGCACCACTTCTCCGCCGCCTCCACCAGATGCTTGAACTCCATCCTCTGTTATCCGCTCTGCGGTGTCCCTGGTGTCTCTGTCTCTTTGGCCGTCGCGGCGATGATGCTCAAGACGCAAAATAGGCCTAACAGCTGATTTGCCCGCAGCATCAGCAGCCTCCACTATACCGCATCTCCCTCAGTGCGCCTTCTGCATGGCCCGGGAATAAAGATAACGCTGTTGGCGCACACAGCCTAGCGGGGTCTGGCGCTCATCCGTGCTCAGAACCCCATTCCTCTCTTCCTCCTCACGTTATGAAATCAGCCCTTCGGTCGCATGCATGCATACGCAGGAGGACGCTGGAGAAAACGCGATGACGACGAGTGGAGCCGGGCAGCCGTCCATAACGGAGACGGTATAAGCCTAACCCTAACTTTCTCACTGCTGGCACAGGAGGATGACAACGCCAGCGAAGCGTTTAACCTGCTCTCATCACCCACAGAGCTGAGATCATGCGACAGCCTGCAAGTCCTGCCATACTTCCATATGAAAGAGTGTGAGGTCATCATATATTAATGGGCCATTGCTGCCATGACACAGTTACTGGTTTCTAGTGTGCAAGCAATAAAAACACAGACACACACACATTTTCTCCGGTTTTCCATCCAAACAGACTTCCAATTTTCGACATTATGCCAACTGCATCTCTTCTGAAGGCCACCTGATGTGACCGAAAGCACGTGAGCGCCCGTCATCTTAAAACGGGGTCAATTGTTAGATTTATGTCCCACCATGAAGTGGTATGTCCTCCCGAGACCCAGCCTATTCATTTATGTCCTCTGTAATGGACATTTGCTTTTGGGTCTATATTTTTTTGACTTATTTGAGCTACCGTACCAGGTCCTGATATTGATGCTCAATAGTGAGTTTAGGTGGCCTGTTTTAGCTCCAAAGAGGCAGGAAATCACAAGTTAAACTGAAAAATGCTTTATTTAAATAATGGAAATAGCTCACCTGATACAGACTCAATGCTGACTCATTTTTGCATTAAAAATGATTAAGCCATAATTATCACATTTGTTCATTTCACAATATCTGTTTTAGACAAAGGGAACTGTATGTGTCAGTCAAACTCAAAAAGAGCCACAAAATAAATAACCTGTTAAAAGTCAGCATGTCTTACATAGTAAGCACTGATCTTGCTATAATAATAAGCTGAAATAAGCACTATATCAGCTTTACTGGCAGCCAAAATAAGTGTAAAATATTTCCAAACTGTTCCATTTTCTTCTCTGTTTACTGATGACCCTTAAAAACTATACTGGCATGTAGCCCACACAGTACTGGGAACCACTCTTCTGCATAAACAGTGTGTCTACAGTGTTTCCATTAATCCAGCCCGCTTCCATTAGTGCCCCCCGCCGCCCAGTCTGACTCTGCCTGCTCCACGGAGTCCTCACCAACAGGGGGCGAGCGACACCCGTGAAACCAGTAACTGTTGTACCTCCCATAATGGGCTATGTCAAGTTGGAACGGGTCTAAGAGGAAGTCTGTTTGAGATAAAAGAATAATATTGGGGAAATTTGGTAGATTGCGACAAAAAACAATTATTTATATTTGTTTTAAAATTGACATGACCGAATATTATCAGCACATGGCTTACTTCAAATCCCACCTGTAGCATCCTGCTAATCTGATTCAGTCAGTAATGTTAAATAAATACAAAACATATTCAGTGATAAACTAATATTACAGTATGGGGATGTATCTGCAGGGTGTGGTTTGAAAGAATAAGTGAATAATAATAAATGAATAGATATAACACCACTGGATTACTGCAGATCATATCAGTGGGAATGTAACTTTCCTACACTGACTCTACTTGATATAGATTGTTTATTCAAATTCAAATATCCAGCAGATCATTTTAAAAAATAAGTATTCCTCCAGTCATAACCATAAATCAATTAATAAAATAATTAAATTATATTAAAAAAAAATAGGGATAAAAACATTTAAAGATAGCAGAGGATAAAAGACTGTGGCAGTACCAGAAGTGTGAGTGAGAGAAGATGATTTGAGGGCTGCAAAGGTCCGCCCGGACTGCAGCATGGTGAGGAGAGCATTCTGCTCCTCTACCCAACCAGTAGGCTGTGGCGAGGATGTCTAATCTAACTATCAATTCAAATACTGTACTTTGTACTCTGTATCATTTGTTCAGTGCCTGGTCTTTGTAGATCAGTTGTGTTATGACAAGCCAGGGATTTTAAACATATTTTATTTCATGGGCAAAGGTGAGCAGATCAATCCAAATATTAATAGTATCAATAACAATGCTGGTTTTGGATCGATACTTTGTTTCTATCCTCTAAGTTCACTGAATTGTGTGAAGTCACTTCTTTGTGAATTAAAACATATACCATATATAAAAATATACATATAACGGTATATATATATATCTACATGGTATCTCAAAGTCTTTTTGTGTTGACTGTCAGGTCTATTTTATTCATAGCTTATAGCACATGTAAACAACATACGTTGTGCTTTAGGGACAGGTACATTTACATATCAGGTCTCCAAAAATAAACAGTTTCAAAATGCATAAAACGCTGAAAGGTGTGTTTTTATTGTGTTAACTCGTTATTGTAGAATCACAGTGATTTAGTAGACATTAAAGTGTGTTCAGAATTTGCAAACTTCTGATGAGTCATAAATCATGATACACTGCTAAGCTGTCTTTAAAGATGAAAAGTATCAGTATCTGTATTGTTATCAGCAATACTGGCCCTATATTTACTTAGTATTACATAGTATTACTCTGTAGTATGAATGGCAATAGGGAACGTCTTTAAAGACGTGTAATTCTGGTAATTACCAGAAGAAAAAGCTGCTAAACAAATTAAAATACATTTAAAAGGTAAAGTATTTATGCCGTCCTTTGCATTTTCCAAAGCCGTCCAGTAGTCCGAAATGGAGTCTTTGCTTGGCTAATTCTGGCCCCCAGGCCTCATGTTTGCCCGGGTTATAGACTAAGCTACAGAGATGGGAAGTACTGTAATCTGATTACTTTTTCGGGTAACGAGTAAGGTAAGGGATTACTATTGCAAAATAATTAGATTACCGTTACTTTTTTTGCTTGATGCATAAAGTTAAAAGACTAAAACTAATAAAACAAGTTTTAAAAAAGGACTTTTCCATTTGATTACATTTTGTATGATGAATTATGCAGAAAAAGTAGAATTGGGCTGAAAGATCTATCGCTTTATTACCTATTCAGGTTGTAAATCGTGTTTTTAAAAAGTAACTAAGTAATTAATTACTTTTGAAAATAAGTAATCAGTAATGTAACAGGATTACTTTTTGGGGGGAAGTAATCGGTAATTAGTTACTGATTACTTTTTTCAAGTAACTTGACCAACACTGCTAAGCTACCCACCGCTATAGATCCTAAGTAATTAAAATGACCTACAGCTGTAAAGCGTGGTCAGTAAAATTCCCCAACTGGTACTTATGGCCAATGATCAGTGGTCAATGGCTGTATCCCAATTAAGGGTCTGCAGCCTTATGGGCCGCATTTTAAGGCCGATTATGTCGCAGCAACGCGACGAAGGTTGTCCCAATTCAAAGGCTGCTCGAATTGCGGCCCTCAAATGCGTCCTTAATTTCCCTGAATTTTAAGGATGTGGCGGTGTAGACTTCGTGGCCCAACATATCCCAGAATGCATAGCGCGGCGCTGGGTGTGGATAATTTTGCCGGAAAAAAACGGCGGATGAGGGGCGCCCGAAGAGTAAACTTTAAGTAAATACTGAATATTATGTCACTTATTTATGTGCAAATGTTTAATAACGAAGAACACTAAAACATTACTGTTGGCCACATGTCGGCAAAGTTATGTGACGTTTGTACTAACTTGGTTTTAAAGCCTTTACTTTAAAATATACGCCGTCCAATAGCTGACCTTAATCTTACAGAGAATGATCAAAGCTCATGTAGAAACAAACAAACAAATGAACAAAAGATTTTCTCCTTCATTTCTGTCAAACAAAGCTGTATGAAACGTTTCCAGCTGTTAGTATCATGGTTGCTAGGCAACCTGGGCAGCGCGACGGAGGCTAGACCGTCCCATTTTACAAGCCTCGCACTTCCGGCCTTAGCGGTTTTTGAGTACGCGGCCCTTGGCTAAGGCTGCGTACTTTTAGGCTGCAGACCCTGAATTGGGATACAGCCATTGATCGGTGGTTGCAGATCAATGGTCATGACAGTTTGCAATGATCAAGAAACTGGCGTCAAAGCCCACTGTTCATTCAGTGTGGGAGTTTCAGTCATTGTGTAAATGGACTGTTTATAAGGCTGGGCAAACCTGTAGTCAGCTGAGACAGACGAAGTCACTTGTATAAGTGACAAAATGTTTCTCCCACTGAAAACGTTAAGTCCAGATACACAAAATCAACCTTGAGGGATGTCCTTACCTGGATGACTGAGCATACATCAACAGATCATGCATGTGATTGTTTATCGGTAAAATCGATAATACGTTTATCGGTACTTTCATCTGTTGTATCTGGTTTAAAAAGCTTGTGCAGTAAGATTATAAGTAACTAAAATATAATGTCCAGATAAATAATCTGAGAGCAAGTATCCATCAAACATAAACTCACGCGCAGCGCCACTTTTAAGCTAACAGCTTTGTAATAAGACACGTGCCTGGCCCCTCCCCCTTTCAGGTCCGGCTTGCAGACGTAAACGTTACGCGCCGCTTTTATTTTGAATGTCCTAAACGGAAGTAGCCGTAGGTCTCGCTGTAGTTAAACGCTTTCTTCGTTCGCAGCTCGTCCTCCGCGAGGTTGTGGTCCGCTGTAGTTCGCGTGTCCGCTCTTCCCGCGGGTGGACGTCTCTTTAAACTCGCTGCCCGCTTTTAAAAAGCCCAGCTATGCACCGCGCTAAAGGTTAGAGCGTGTTTGGATCGCTCCTGTGCTGTTCAGCACCCCGGGGTCGCGCTTAGTTTGCGCCGAAGACCCTCGTTTGGTTACCAGAAATCTCCCAGAAATTCCGACAATGGAGCGAAATGGGAATACCTGTGAGGATGACCTGCAGGGTGCTGACGAGGAGGAAGAAGTGGACCCCAGGATACAGGTAAGGTGGGGTTAGGACAATGAGTCCAGATGTGGAGTGACAGTAGGTTAAAAAATGTCAGAGCGTTTGTGTGTGTTTGTGTGTGTGTCATATTTTGACTGTCTCCAAAATGACCTACTGAGAGCTGTAAGTTCAATAATTTGGTTAACACGAGTCACAGCCTGAGGATTGCCAGTCTTATTTAATCACACTCCTCCCTTTCTCCCTCTCTGTGTGTGTGTTTTCCATCACTGGTGTGTTTTCTGTAAACAGGGAGAGCTGGAGAAGTTGAACCAGTCTACAGACGACATTAACCGCTGGGAGAGTGAGCTGGAGGTGAGACCCAACAACACACACTGCTGGCATCAGAATTATTGCCCCTCAAACACCGAGAGCAGGGCGTAAGCCGAGCTCTGGCACCCACCCAGCAGTCACTAAGTCTCACTTTTTTTAAAACTCTAAAGTGGTGAGAAATCGTGTCAGCGCTGTGAGATTTGTCTCTCTGCCACTGTAGTGTCAGGGATTTGCCTAGCAACGGTGCCATTGTTTTAAAACAGTCTAAACGGAAAGCTTTCGAAAGATGGAAAACTACTAAATGTGCATCAGTGGGAAGAGGTGGAAAAACTGAAGCAGGAACTGTCTCTCCCTGCACTTTATAAACTCCTAGTGCAGCTGTGGTCTTAGTCGGAAACACTGCCGTGGAGCGGTTGGTGAAATTCATCTATTTGCTCATAACACTCACGTTCATTTAGGAGTCTGAACAGAAACAGGAATCAGACACATTATGGAGGAATAAAGGATGTAAAGTGAAGCGAACAACTGCAGGAGGGCAGACGGCACACAGAAGGGGCAGCTTCGGCTCAAGTGTGTGCTAGCTGGGTCACTGTTGAGGAAAAGTGAAAACATTCCAGAGCGAGGCCTCAGTTTTTTGTTTTCCTGAAAGTAGGCCTCTTCTGTTTCTCATTAGCCCTGCGCTCACATCCAAACCCAGCAAACCACAGCTGGAATGACCGTAACAGCACGCACAGAGACAGAGAGAGACAGGAGGAGAGATTTTCCTGTAATCCATGTTTTAATCCATGTTTTCCAGCTGAATTTTAACTTTATATATATATATATATATATATATATATTAGGGGTGCAACGATATTCGTATCGATATTGAACCGTTCGATACAGTGCTTTCGGTTCGGTACGCATATGTATCGAACAATACAAAATTTTTAATTTATTTTATCAACTTTCCTTCTGACGATGCTGTCTGTGTTGAGCGCTCAGTGAATCTGCGTTCGACTACTCCGCCTAGGCTCGACAGTGCAGCCTAGGCGGAGTAGTCGAACGCAGATTCACTGAGCGCTCAACACAGACAGCATCATCAGAAGGAAGAGCGCAGGGCAAGCTAGCGAGACAGAAGTTAAGCTCTCCTTACAACATGGACCTCCCGCACTCTCATTCAGATCTGGCGTTTGGAATTATTTTGGTTTTCATGTGACGTATGACCCTGAAGGTAAGCGAGTCATGCACTAAAGTAAAACAGTATGTTGGATGTGCCATGCAATGCTCAATTACATGGGTGGGAGCTAGTGTGTTAGCGCAGTTAGCTCGTTAACGTGTTGGCCGTCTAGCCCCATGCACGGAGCGATCGGCGGTAGCTCGTTAACGGAGATTTGCCGTGTTGTGTTAAGGTCATTTCAACGAGATTAACCTGAAAGCACTAGTGGGAACACAACGAATATGACTGCACATTTACGCCGACATCATCCTAGTGCAAAGACAAGTGGAAGCAGAAAAAAAACAAGCAAGCATGCTACTAACTTTAGCCGAGTCATTTAGACAGCTGTTAGCACATGATTCTCCTTATATGTTTAATATGCTGCTGAGAATATAGCCCAGAAGAAGCGGATAGTATAGCTTTTATTTTGGAAAGAGACATTTCTCTGTAATAAACTCTCTTTTTCCAAAGATGAGTGATTCCTCAATCAGATACAGGGCTCGCAATATCGCTAGCCCGACGTCCCGGGGCTAGCGATCTTTTCAGTCGGGCTACCAAAATCTATCTCTGCCCTGCCCGTCGGGCTATTGTAGGAAGGAAAAATATATGTCAATGCTTTTGCATTCTTTCAGAAATGTAGCTGGGTAATTATGTCATTGGCATCGGTGAGCCACTGTCAATATGTGACATATTGAAATCGCGTTTGAATTTGCGCTTGTTTTTTTGCTTTCACTTTGCAATGACAGCACTGATCTGTGAGTGATGATAATTTGTGCACCAATTCCTCTGACATAGTCTTATTAATTGTTAGCTTACTATGCAAACATGACAAGTGAAATCTCCCGCAGCTTAAACATGTGAGAGGTTGATCGCGCAGAGAATCGCTGAGCTTATGTGAGTGCGGCAGGATATATATTTCACTACGATGACCTGGATGATTGAGAACCTTCACAGACAGATATATATTTTAGTTCTGCTGAGCCAAATAAGACAGGTCAGGGTGAAGAAGTGACAGCCAAAGAAAAGCTTACCACAAAACTGAGAAGTTATGACAAATCAGACTATAAGGCAAAAAGAAAGTGCAGCTTTATGGTTTCATGGACAAAAGAATTTCTGTGGCTGCAATATGACGAGCTAAATAACCAGGGCTGCACATAAGTGGTCCGCAGGTGCGCATTCGCTGTCAAAATAAAAAACACGCACAAGGGTTAGGGTTAAATTTAAAAACTGTACTTTTGAGTTAAAATATATATTTATAATTTTAATAAATGACAAATTAAAAAGGCATGAACATTTTTTTTGTATCGAAAAAATATCGAACCGTGACACCAAAGTATCGAACCGAACCGAACCGTGAATTTTGTGTATCGTTGCACCCCTAATAAATAAATATATATATCCTGATTTTATTTTTTAACGTATTGTTTCTTGGTGCTTTTTGGAAAGCTCAGCTTTTTCACAGCTTTGGCAGTGTTTACAGGAAACAGCATTATAAGTAGGGTGATCGATGTGAATACACAAGCAAACAGAAGAAGAAACATGGATGCATCTGGAGGCAACAAAAAAAAAGCTAAGGAGGAGCTAAGGACTATGGAAGGAGCCCCTGGCAGGCTGCAGGGGGTCCTCCTGCAGCCTGGAGCTGATTAAAAATGATGTACGGTAGATTCAGAGGATGAGTAAGTTGGGGCGGAGAGTTTAAATCCACAGTTGACTCTGCCTGCCAACACAACGTTAAATCTCTTCTATGTCTGGCAGATGTGGGACTGTGCCCTTGTGATGCGTGCCATCATGAGCCTCCCATAGAAAATAAACAGAATTTTAAATTTTAACCTTTATTATGAAGCGATAACTAAGTCTTCTTTATTATTGTCCCAGAGGAACAATTGAATCTGTCAGCTCCTGATGAGCTGAGCTGCCTTAACGAGCTTAATATACATGTCCTTATTTTTTTGTCATACATATAACATTTGCTGTGGTGAATTGAAATAATGCAGTTATTGTATGGAAAAGTTAAATTAAGCTTTTTCTACTCTTGGCTCTGTATGATGTCACTGAAGGGATATCATCTTGGGTACACACCTCTTGAATGTCTCTAGAGTATTCTGGTCTTTTGCTTATGGGGAGCATCCACCCAGACGAACTTTGAGTTAAACGCAGTATCTTTCAGGAATTTTTTTAAATCCAGAAAAGCCTTGAAACAGGACCTGAGAGATGCATCTGGCCCTGCTGCCACTGAAAATAAGTGACAACAGGACTGATGGAGACATGAATCCAAATCCAAATTCTTCCACGGCGTGTGTTTGTCCTGTATTGGTCCACTCAACCCCAACAAGTCATTGCAGATGGCAACCCTGAGCCTGGTTCTGCTGGTGGTTTCTTCCTGTTAAAAGGGAGTTTTTACTTCCCACCAAGCAGTCATTTATAGGGGGTCATATGATTGTTGGGGATTTCTCTGTATTATTGTAGGGTTTTTACTTTACAATATAAAGCGCCTTAAGGCAACTCTTGTTGTGATTTGAAGCTATATAAATAAATTACAGTTAAGTTGAAATGTTTGTGCCCTGAATGCAGAAAACTACCATCAAGAAAAGTGGACAGTGTGTGATCAGCAGCTTCATTTTTCAGTATGACAGTGATACCAAACACACTGATAGTGCATTATAAACATGCCTGAATAGAAAAGCGCACAATGAAAGAACACTATCAGTCATGGATTGGCCTCCCCTGAGCCTGGACCTCAACATTATTGAAGCAGTGTGCGATCATGCTCACAGAGAACCAAACAAAAGGCAGAAACATCCAAAGAAGAGCTTTGAATGTCCTTCAACAAGCCTGGAGAACTATTCCTGAAGACGACTCAAAGAAATGGCCAGTATGCTTATGTAAGGGAGTTCAGACTGTGATGATGAGTAAAGGTGGTCATAGCAGGGCTTAAAGTAGGTGTTGACAGGTGGGGAAACCCCAGGTTTCAGTGTAACGGTGCAGCGTGGAATAGGTGACTCAAACAAAAAAAGTGAGTCATCCAATAAGTTTTATTCTCAGTAGATTTGTCTTTGACATTACCTCATTCTTTTGTTGTCTTGTATGATGTTTGCTGATGTTTCAGTAACCTCTGCACGTTTCCCACTTTCTTAGTAAAATATAAAGAAATAAGGGGTGACTCAAGACTTTCTCACACCGCAGTTATTCCATTTGTTTACAATAAATCTTGAATTTGTTTGATTAAACTAGTTTTGAACATTTGGCATTTGAATGCACAAACATTATATTTGTGTATGGTCGTGCCCAGTTCCAACAATCGGGCCCCTATTTAGTTTCCTGAGCAGTATGTAAGGCCAGCAGCGTGCTCACAGAGTTTACCTTGTAGATTCTGTGACGTGTCACCCGTCTTTGCAGGAACAGGACGTAGGAAATGCGATGATGTCACAGGAAGTGTGTTTCCTGTAGCGCCCTCTCCCTTCTCCCTCTTTAACCGCTCATTTATGCCGATCTGTGCTCTGTGAAGAGGATGCAGCTGCTTTTAAACCCCTCTTCAGCAAATTAAAGCATACACAGACACACAAAAGTAGCTGCATAAATGCACACGGATATTGGGCCCTCCTGCAGTAATGCTTCATCCTTACTCATACTCATTCAGTGGGTCACCACCAAAAAACATAAGCAATGCTGCTTAGCAACAATGAGAGCTGACACACCCACTGCATAAAACAAAGAAAACAAAATATAGTTTACACACTCTACAGTTGTGTGTTACATGGGTAAACCATGCTCTTGTATATGGGTATGACTAATGGGGGCAACAGGAAATCTCACACCACAATAAGGCCTGATATTACACAGATATAAATAATAACCACAGTTGTTGTTCTGTAACGCTGCACTGAAGACACAGTGGTGCTTTGAACAGTCTACCATGTCCAACCTAATAGTGTGACCCGATAAGTTCCTCTCCTCATTTCTAAGTGTGTGTGTTTGTGTGTGTGTGTGAAGGACTTCCGTCAGAGGTTCCGAGCAGTGCTGGTTGAGGCAACAGTTAAACTGGATGAGCAGGTGAAGAAGATCGGGCGAGCCGTGGATGACTCCAAACCCTACTGGGAGGCCCGCAAAGTGGCAAGACAGGTACACACACATGCACACACACACACATTCACAAGAGTGAGCGGGAGTGACTCCAAGGTCAGCAGACAGTGTGAGGGCAGGATTACTGAGGATTAACAATGAGAAGTTTAAACAGAGCCGCTTCTATCTACTTAAAGGGAGTACGGTCACATGACGCCTATATTTAAACTCAGTCACAGCTCTGCATCTTAAGCTAGTGTCTCACGCATGCACGCACGCACACGCAGTCTCTGCGTGGTGATAGACTTGCGACATTTTGCATGGCCTGACTTGTTTCTTTTTGCTGGATCTGGGAGTACTTGTCATGCTTGCAGCACTGCTGCAGGGAGACACAAAGCAGGGCAACACAACCTAAAGGTTAGGACACCAAGTCTGTGCTTCTCCCTCTGCAGTGGCTCATCTCATTTATTGCTCCAGGCTGTTGAAGCTTCCACCCCTCCATCCTAGCCAATGCAGGAGCTTATGAGTCATGCATCAGAAGGCTGACATTTGCATGTCAAACTGAAATAGATTTTGTACACGTGTGTGTGTGAATGTACGTATGTGTGTGTATGTTGCTTATCTCTGTTGCGCTGTGACAAAATACCTGCAGGTGGCATCTGCTTCTGGTATTAACACGTGAGAGCCAGGGATTACTGCAGGTTTTGAATTTTGATGGGACCGGCATTTGCACGAAAGGATCAAAATCCTTTGCTTGTGTGCGTGCGTGCGTGCGTGCGTGCGTGCGTGCGTGTGTGTGCGCGCGCGTGTGTTTGGGTGATTTAAACAGAGCAAAGCCGATAACGGTCTCGGGTTTAAACTGGCGTATTGTCTGGTTATGATTTATAGACAAATATTTAATATTTAATACACGACCTACTTTAAAAGGACTCATGCATGACCTCGCTGACCCTCCACCACAGACACACACATATTCCATCTACCCCCACCCATAAGCCAGTTACATCCCCTCAAACACCGCCCCCCATGTTTTCCCCCTTACATTCCAACAACGATTGGGGTGGGTGGGGGGTATTTTCCTGCACTGTCCTCTCTTTTGTCCCTTTTACCCAGCATTCACTTCTGCACCGCTGCCTGTCTGGCTGTCTGTGTCCACGCCCTGCATATCCCACCCTCACCACATTGGGTATTAGTCACCTTTCTCCACCTTTCCCAGCCCTGCAACCATCTCACCCGTTTGAAATTGTAAATAGGATGTCTTTAGAGAGACTTAGACATCAGACGGGGTGACTGTGTCTGACACATGAATGAGTCTCTCACACACACACACACACACACACACACACACACACACACACACACACACGCAGCCATGGTGCATATCACAGCCTGCCAGGCTATTTCAGATCCAAAGAACATCATATTGTTTGGTTCTGAGTGTCACATGATTTGGTCTCTATGACATCAACTTAATTAACTGATAACAAAGCCCATTCATTATGTGCGTGGTGTCTGAAGCTCAGTGTGCTTTTGTGCCATGAAGATAATGGCAAATTGTGTTCTCAAGCGTTGACACGTTATTCACGAGGGTGACAAAGACTTTTCGTCAGGCTTTTTGCAAAAGGCAGAAACTCACACAGCACTGACACTTCATGGAAACACCACCAAGCCAGCAACGAGAAAAGCTGCTCTGATTGGGAAGTTCTGGTATTTTTGTGTCTCTTTCTGTCTTCATCTTGATGGATGTTGTTTTAATGTTTCAGTTCCTTTTTTCTGTTTTTCTTCTTGTTTTTGCCTCATTAAATATCTATTACCCTCCTTCTGTTTCCCCCCTCAACCTCCCTGCTCTTAGAGCCTGGGAAATGGGTCACGATGAGAGACAAAGAGGAAGGATTCATCTTTACCACTTTGTTGAAATAGCAGATCGCGCGCAATAAAAAGCTGTTATCTTCCGCCTCTTTTCTCTCTCTCGTCACCTTTCACAGGCCTTAGCAACAACACTGTCACGACAATTGATGCCAAAGATTTTGTATTTTCTACATTTTTTGTGAGTTGGAGCTAGGGCTGCTCGATTATGGCAAAAATGATAATCACGATTATTTTCACTGAAATTGAGATCGCGATTATTTGACGATATTTATTTAACCCTTTAAGACCCACCATAGAACCAAGTCCGCCAGAGCTTATATTATTTTTTTAGAATAGAATAGAATAGCCTTTATTGTCATTGTACAGAGTACAACGAAATTGGAGTGCCACTCCCTTGGTGCAAGTTTCAATAATAAATATAAATGTAAAATATAAAAAGTACAAAAAAAACAATCGTAAGTACTCAAACAATAGTATGTACAATATATACAGGATAGCAGCATTAATATAATGACAGTAGGAATAGCAGCATAATATAATGACAGTGACGGTATGGAATAGGTTCAGTTGTTTTTGTGCTTATTTACTACGGTGATAGCTCTGGGAAAGAAGCTATCCCTGAATCTGTTTGTCCTGGTTTTATGTGACCTGTACCGTCGGCCTGACGGTAATAGTTCAAACAGTTGGTTGCTGGGGTGAGAGTGATCCTTGATGATATTGCCACCTCTGCTGAGGTACCGAGAGTTTGCAGTGACCTCCAGGCTGGGCAGAGAGCAGCCAGTGATCTTCTGGGCTGTGTTGATGACCCTCTGCAGTACTTTCCTGTCTGCAGCTGAGCACCCTGCATACCATGTTGTTATGCCGTACGTTAGGATGCTCTCTATGGTGGCTCTGTAAAATGTCACCAGCAGCCTCTCCTCCAGGTTGTTCCTCCTGAGCACTCTCAGAAAGTGGAGACGCTGCTGGGCCTTTTTAACCACCGCTGTAGTATTTGCAGTCCAGGAGAGGTCATCAGATATCTGCACGCCCAGAAACCTCATGGAGTGTACCCTCTCCACACAGCTCCCGTGAATGTAAAGTGGGGCCGGGTCTGCTCTGCCCTTCCTGAAGTCCAAGATAAGTTCTTTAGTTTTCGTGGTGTTCAGTTGGAGGTTGTTAACTGAACACCACTCAGTCAGTCTGTTGACCTCATCTCTGTAGTCCGACTCATCCCCCCTTGAGATGAGTCCAACCACTGTGGTGTCATCCGCGAACTTTATGATGGTGTTTGAGAGATGGGTAGGGGAGCAGTCGGATGTGTAGAGCGTAAACAGGAGGGGACTGACAGGAGTCTGACAGACTGTGGTCTATTTGTCAGGAAGTCCTTGATCCAGAGGCAGATGGGGGTGGAGAGTCCCAGGTGAGACAGTTTCTGGACCAGGATCTCCGGGATGATATGATTGAATGCTGAGCTGAAGTCCAGAAAGAGCATTCTCACATAGCTTCCTCTGTGCTCCAGGTGACTCAGCGCAGTGTGGAGCGCTATGGTGATAGCGTCCTCGGTGGAACGATTTTTCCTGTAGGCAAATTGGTGGGGGTCCAGAGTGGGAGGCAGACCGGCCCTGATGTGCTGACAGACCAGTCTCTCAAAGCACTTCATCACTACAGGCGTAAGTGCAACAGGCCTGTAGTCATTTGGGCTGGCCACAGCTGTCTTCTTGCCGATGGGGATGATGGTGGAGGTTTTGAGGCAGGGCGGGACGGTGTTTGATGACAAGGAAAGGTTGAAGATTTTAGTGAAGACTCCGGTCAGTTCGTCAGCACATGCTCTGAGAACCTTTCCATGTATTCCATCAGGACCTGCCGCCTTCCTGGGATTCACTGACCTTAGAACACACCTCACTTGGTGCTCCCTAAGTGTTAGTGTGCCAGTGCTGGGGGCGGGTGGAAGTGGTGTGGCAGCTGAGGGCTTGGTCGTCTCAAAGCGGGCGAAGAAACGGTTTTACATGTTGTAGTGCCGTTTGTGGGAGCATTTCAAGTTGCTATGCAACTGTTATAGCCCATATTTTAATAATATGTATGCATTAAGTCCATAGTAACTACATTAATTGCAAAAAAGTGCAATAAACTACAAAAAAATTGAAAATCGTTTTTGTTTTTTACATATATTTCTACTTGGAGAAATTTAAGAGGCTTATCCCTCAAAACTTTAAATACAAAAAAGTTGCAAAAAATAGTTTACAACAACAGGAAATTTATTTTGAGTGTCTTCATAGTTTTATTTTGGAGATACACCAATTTTTATATACTGCAGGAAAAACAAAAAAACAATCCTATGATGCAAATTTGCAAAGAAAACAGCAGGTGCATCAAAATAAACTATTTCCAGCAGTGCAATTCGAGTTCTAAGCATCCCAGAAACTATTCAGAAAAGTCAAACATGACCAGTATAGGTTTTTAAGGCGTACAAGTAAAAAAAAAAACATTTTCCGCGAAAATGACGTCACTTCCGGTTTCGGCCAGGAAATGGCGGACATGCGACAGTTCGCGCTGACGTCTGTTTCACTGTGGGAAGTGTTACGAACAGCTGATCGGATCGGCAAAGCGTGTTTCTGGAATATTATGTTTTTGTTCCTGCAAGCGCTTTTTATGCAATTTTTGCAAAGCTTTATGTGGAAGGAAACCGTGACCGAGGACAAGCTGATGGCATCAGATGTAAGTACAACTCCTCCGGTTTCATATGCAAAAAAAATTATTGCGCTAGCTTACACGGTTCAGGTTCTACAGGGATTTAAAAATAGTTACGCAAAACGGAGCGTGCTGCTCTGACTGGCTTTAAAGGGTTAACAATAACAATGTATTGAATAATGACTTTAAAAAATAATATAAAATAGTGTGCAACACCACTGAAGTTTTTTTTTTACCTCTCTTTTCAACCAACAGCAGTCACTCTCCTCTCCAAATAACTTCTGCTTAGCTTTCCGAGCTTCCCTCGGGTCCTCTTAATCAGCGGTCTCCAACCTTTTTTGCGCCACGGGCCGGTTTATGCCCGACAATATTTTCACGGACCGGCCTTTAAGGTGTCGCGGATAAATGAGGGAGGGGCTAATAATCGGCTCAGTCATTTTTAATGATCGTTGAAAGCCCAGATCGTAATCGTGATTAAAATTCGATTAATTGAGCAGCCCTAGTTGGAGCAGACCTCTGATCACTGCTGGGTTTATCTTAAACATGGCCGACGTTACACGGGTTAACAGCTTGTGTGACTACACTGACCTTAGTAACGTGAAGTGCGTTGCTATCAGGGACAAGGACAGAGAAAATCTCCTGGTTATACTCCAACTTTTTTTGCAGCTCATTAACACTGCTGTTGTCCACATTGTTTTCAGTCACTCAAAGTATACAGGTGTATACTTGCTAGAAGGTTGGTGTCAGTTCAGCTCACTGCTTGAGCAGGCTATATGTTGCAGTGGCCCTGGGATCAAGTCCAACTTGCTGCCCTTTGCTGCATGCCTTCCCCTACTCTCTTTGCCCCTCTTTCCTGTCTACCTCTCACTGGTGACCTATTAATCAAAGGCAAAAAGCCCCTCCAGAAAAGTGTTAGCAGGTACTGTACTTGTACCTATCTATCATAGACAGACTATTTTGATGGCACTATATTGCCTTTGAATTCAGGTGGTTTCAGTCTCATTGCCACAGGATTGAAGTCAAGCACAAAGCCATGCAGTCTGTCTTGTTTTAATGTGCTCTCTGAATTTGAGTGTGGCACTGTAACAGGATGCCACTGTTGCAAGAAATCAACAGTGAAATTTCTTTCCTCCGAGATATTCAACCATCAGCTGTGAGTGGTATTATTGTTTCAGCTAAGCATGGCCAACGAGCTGCTGACTCCATAACTGTAGCGCTCCAAACTTCCTCTGTTATTAACAAAAGCACAAAAACTGTAAACCGGGAGCTTCACCTCATGGCTGAGCATGTAGGTGACCCGGTGCTCTTGTTGTAATGGTGTATATTACACAGTGACTTTAGTGTTACTGTGTTACATTTCAGCTTCACAATAAGTAAGAAAAATAATTGTTTTCACTGTTTCTATAATGTAAATCCAAGTATAGGCTTCAATGTGTAGGCTATGTGTTAAAAGTGACATACGTTTCTTATCCTTGACGTCATGTCAGCAGGATTACATTCATACAGACCAATTCATGTTTTTCAGCTTGGGTTTTGCTTTCCTCTGCGTCTGCATCTGTTTATGGAAAACGCTGGTAGAGAAATCGCTCTTGGATTTTAAAGAATAGATGTTTGAGACGTTGAGCTGTGCATTCATGTTAACATAATAATAAGTGTTAACATGAATACACAGCTTTACTTCTTAGTTTAAAAGGACCATTTAGTAGAAACAATCGTCCATTGAAAACACTTTGAGATAAAAACACAAAGTAGACGAGCAGGTTTGGTTCCATTGTAAACCCGACAGACAGGCAGCATGAAATATGTCCCTCTGAACTGCTGTACTGTTAATAATACACTTGTTAAATACTAATCACCAGAGGGAAAGTTTCTCCCTGATTATTATTATTCTCTCTTTCAAGGACATTGAATTGGAGTTACTGTAACTACTTCATGTTAGCATTCAGCCAGTGCAATGACCTTGGAGTTATGCCTGTCTGAGTGGGTCCAAATATGTCCAACGTGATGAGAATAACCCTCCTGTTAACTGTGACTGTGGGCAGGAGGAGCCCACTGACAGTGTGTCAGATTTCCTCAGTGACAAAGATTCTGTTTGTCTATTGGATCAAGGCTCAGTTGTCTTTTTCTATGAATGTTGGCCTGTTTGGGCGTCATAAGGACTCAACCAATTCGATTCAATTCAGTTTTATTTATATAGCGTCAAATCACAACAACAGTCGCCTCGGGTTGCTTTATATTGTAAGATAAAGACCCAACAATAATACAGAGAAAACCCCAACAGTCAGACAAGCTCCTTATGAGTAAGCCTTTGGTATCAGTGGGAAGGAAAAACTCCCTTTTCAGAGAAAGAAATCTCAAGCAGAACCAGGTTCAGGGTTAGAGGTGTGAGGGGAGGGAGGCCGAGGGCGGGTATGGGTCCTAAATTAAACACACAGGCAACACAAAGACTCCTGGTTCATTCATACCATGTAAGAACTTAGTGAACTTTTACTTCATGAAAGCAATTTTAAGTCATTTGTCACTATGATTTATAAGGGACCTGTTTTGCTTTTCTCTAGTTTTTGTCATTCTTCTACTCTGGATAAAGTTTCAGCTATGAGCCAAGTTTCAGGTTTCAAGATCAGTTTTGTGTAGATTTTTCTAATCTTAATGATGTCATATCTCTAACATGGTCATCTTGGGCACACAGCTCTGGCTCAAAGACACTGGGACTCTGCACACCCATTGGCTAATGTTTTATTATTGACAGATCATTAACCAATAACAATACGCTGCTTTAGCCTTCCTGCCGAATCTAAGAAGAACCAAGAGGGTTTTTTTCCCAGTTACCGGCTAAAGTTAAGGCACTTATGCATGAGAGGGCATGTGGAGGTGTGCCGTTGTCCATCTTTTATACACAGTCCATGCTTTGGCTGTGAACACAGCTCTTCAAATCTTTTGGTTTTGTTTTTCAAGGGCAACCAATCAGGATGAAGCTGGCTTAAAGCAAGTAGGGAAAGAAGCATAAGCAGCTCTTTTTTTTTTTTTTTTTTAGACTGCACCGAGAACCAGTAGATGATAAATGAGCGTTATTTTGACCAGTGAGCCAAGCAAAGGTACTCTATTAGGGAAAATATGGAGCAGGCAGTGAGCTGTTTCACATCAGAAATGTGTGAAATGTTAGCAGTAATATTTACCTCCTGAATTGTATTTTTAGGTGGAACATTTGGTTTCCAGTCTGACTTAATAAGTTCTGACCGCTGCTTGTCCTTCCCTGAACTCCAGGCTCAGATTGAAGCGCAGAAGGCCACTCAGGAATTCCAGCGGTCGGTGGAGATCCTGCGGGCAGCCAAGGAGACCATCGCCCTGGCCGAGGAGAGGCTGCTCGAGGAGGACACCCGGCAGTTTGACTCCGCCTGGCAGGAAATGCTTAACCACGCCACACAGAGAGTAAGTATATAAATGCAGCACAGCCCAAAAATTCCATCCTGAACGAGCGGTTTAGCCTCAGGCGTTTTTTTTCTCGGTCGTTTCAGGTGATGGAGGCTGAGCAGGCGAGAACGTGCAGCGAAGCAGAGCACAAGAAAACAGCAGCCAACCACAATTCCTGCATAGGCCACATGAGGCAGCTCGAGAAGAAACTGAAACGCTCCATCAACAAATCGAGGTTTGTGATCGGATTTTGGGAAATGCTGCTCATAAGTTTGCCGCCGCCTGAACCTTTTATGCGAGCGTGTTGGGGGTTTTTGCCTTTGCTGGATAGATTAGCAGTGAAGATAGACCGGAAACAGAGGAGACAGAGTGCGAAGACACACAGAAAAGGGCCGTAGGTCAGATTCAAGCCCAGGCCACTGCACTCTGGCCATGGTGCAAGTGGTTGCCTGCTCACCCACTGAGCTAAAGTGGCGCTCGAGAAGTGGGGGAAGCGAAATTTCTGTAACCTGATGAAGTCCAGATGTTTTGTGTGTTGGCTGACAGTACTGGGTTGCGCTCCCTCCATAGAGACGTGGAATGTGACTGCACACGGAGGAGGGTTGTTCTTCCAGCGGGCTAAATTTCTCTCCTCCCCCTCTCACTTTTTTCTTCTTCTTCTCCCCCTGCAGACCGTATTTTGAACTCAAAGCGAAGTATTACCTACATCTGGAGGTATGTATCACCTACTCATAGACTCGAAGGAGTAAACATAATCTATATATCTGTGTTTTATTACAAGGTGTCTTTGCTGAGAAACACTGTTTTATTTCTCACAGCAAATAAAGCGTCACGTGGACGAGCTTCAGGCCAAACTTGTGGTTGCCAAAGCGGAGTACCGCACGGCGCTGCGCAACCTGGAGAGCATCTCAGAGGAGATCCACGCCCAGCGACGTTCCCTCGCCATGGGCACCAGGGAGCAGGGAGTTGGAGCAGAAGGCGACGGCGGCAGCGACGACATCGCCAACTTCAAGATGGAGTCGGACGGTTTGTCGAGTGAGTGCCACGCCCACTCGGAGATGGGCAGTCACCCGCGTCATCGAGCCGCGTTATCATTTCTTTGTTTTTGTTGAGCCGTTTGCATGTGTGTGTCTTCAAGCTCACATCCCCGTGTGTGTGTGTGTGTGTGTGTGTGTGTGTGTGTGTGTGTGTGTGTGTGTGTTTGTTTCAGTGGTGTCAGTGTCTATCGACGAAGAGGGCAGTCACAGCAGCTCAGAGGAGGAGGCCGACTCGCACTCCACCTCCTCGCCCCAAGCAACCTCTTCCTCGCCTTCCACCTCTGCCTCCACCCCCGTCGACATGCCTCAACCTTACTCGTCCTCCTTGCTCCACACCCCCTCCTCATCCTCCTATCTCTCCTCCTGTCCCTCTTCCTCTTCCATCCTGTCCTCCTCTTGCCCCACCGGTGTCCTGGAGCTAGCGAGCCCCTCTGGCTCTCACAGCCCAGACTCAGTGTGCAGTTCCGGGCACGCCTCGCCTCTCCTGGGCCCTCGCAGCCAGTGCAGCGGCGCCTCCTCTCCAGACTGCGACCAGGAGAGAGGTGTGTGTCCCACTGAGCACTGATGTGCAACCTGATCCTGAGCACGTTTCCTGACAAACAAAAGCAAATCTAATGACTGAGGAATTATTTTGGCAGAGGATGTTACAGGTTTAAAATAAAAGTAGGAGTCCTTGTGAAGGACTCGTAATGTAGAAGTTGCTGGTTAACTTTTGTCTAAAACTCTATGTCGGATAATTTCCCTGATTTAATTGAACCTTTCCTTGCACTTTTCTTCCTGCGTGTTTTCCAGGCAACAGAGCAGAAGGAGCAGAGGCGACAGTGGAGAGCGGTCTGAACAAGCTGACCTTGAATGTAGCGCAAGAACGAGATGAGGATCCCGCTGATGAGCGAGACCCCCACTACATTAACCCCGAAATCACATCTCCCACCTCCGCCACGTCCATCCTGCTCCTCAACAGCGTGTGACGAGGATGCGTCGTGGCGCGAACACTCGCCATGCGCAGCTTTAAGACTCAGTGGATTCACTGGCAGAAGACACAATGGGAGGAGAGTGAAGCGCTGCACACCCGCATGACTTTGTGTCTCATTCGTTGTGCTGTCTAAACATCAGTGCTGTCACGTGGAAGGTGCTGCGTGTAGCGTGTTTAACATCTTTCATTATAGGATGACTGATGGACTCTGCTTCAGCCTTGTGGTGTTGAGTGTCAGCACTGCATTTCCCCTGGACCCTCCCCTTCCCTCCTGCTCTGTATTTGCTACAGAAGACAAAGTTCTTCTCATCTTGTGCCAAAAAAACTGCGTATTACGACTGTGTGACAAAGTTCCTCTACAGACTGTGGAAGACGTTGGTGATTTCAGTTGTGTTTTAACATGTTCACGGGTCATGCAGGATATTTCCAAGGTAACACAGGAAACTTTAATAGTTAACCTGCTACTGTTGGCACCGGTAACATGCATTTCATTATTTTGAACAGCGTTACGCTCCTTTCTTACTCCATGTCTAAATTCTTGGACTGATTTTCAGGTCAGATACAGGGGGTCAGTTCATCCTTATTTTTACCCTCCAGTTAAGCCAGCTTTCCTTTGATTGGTTGCCAGAGAACAAACAGGTTTGTGGACCTAAAATATCCCCTTTCTGTGACATCATAATCTTAAACATAGTGTTTGAAACAATCTGAATTAATCACTTGTACCTAAATTGAACTCATTTTTTAAAACTTTGGCCCACCGCTGTAATAGTATTTATAAAGGATAATACGTCCCCTTTAAGTGAGGGTCAAACTGGGACAAAGACAAGCTGTCTCCTGAAGGATTAGTCCATTTTCGAACCCCTCCCTTCTACTCCTGTTTATTCCAAATGAAGAACGACGGCGTCGGCTCTGGAGAGCAGAAGTAGGACCTCGAGTGCAGGCGACACTCTGAACACTAAAGAGACTTCACGTGGGGGACTGAGCCCTGTTTTTGAGGCAGAACTGGTCTTCCATTTGGATTTGTGAATGAGTGACTGAATGTGTGTAAAGTGCAAACCGCACTGTGAGGTCGCCGGTTTGCACGGATGTGTGAGCGAATGACTTTTTGAATGTGTGTCTTGTGTTTTTTGACCCTGTAGTACAAATACTCTATATTTATACTCCTGTATTCTTGTATATGAACGATGTCGTGTGGTTATCGTTGTAGCTGTTTAACACCAAATAAGCAATAAACACGTACTTCATCTAACTCATCAGCGAATTGATGGTGTGTGTTAGACGTTCAGGTTGTTGATTGTCATAGTGGTGATCACTGCAGCCTGGTTTTTGGGAACTTTTTATTTTATGTTAAAACATGCCACCGGTGGAAAAAAGTGACCCAAGTCATCAAATGAAGCACTAACAGCTGCCTCGTGCTGCCACAGCTGCCAGCGTAGTGCAGTAAAGATGGTCTAGAGTTACAGATTTGCTCGGCAGCAAGGCCGACTGGAACTGCTGAATGTGAAAGTTCTTTATCTGCTCAATGTTTTGTTTGGGGATATTTGGTCGTATCATTTGATAACCTTCGCTTTTCCTGCTGATTCCTTTTCCAGTCAGCTGTTTTTGGTTTTGGTTTTTTGCAGTGACACACACTCTTTTTTAGCTCTGCTGAGCTGTTTAAGAGTAATCTCATGACTTCAGTTAGTGCCCTGAGACAGATCGTAGAACGACTTCTCACTCTAAAATCTTTGTCCATCTGTCTGTCTGAACAGGCTGCTGCCAGCAAGCTACCTTTCAGTTATTTAAGATCCTGTGATCTCCCCGTCTGTGCCAGATCAACTCCAGAGGTTTCACTGAGGCAGGGGAACAGCACAGCAATGCTCTGTCACACACTGACACCTAGTGACAGGGTTGGGTTCTGTTTTTTATGGAGCACAAAAGACTGTATCTCGCTCTCAGCATATTAAATGTTGTTTGTGGTTTTAGGTTATTAGAAATCAGATTGCGTAAGAACAAATGAGTGCATTAAAACATTTACCATACAAAACTGAATGACTGTAATTATACAATTGCTGTCATGGCAGAAAGAAAGTACGCCCTCTGTCACTTTTAATGTTCTTAAAGGTTTTTAAATTAGTTTCATTTCAGTGGTAACACAGCAAAGATCAGATTTCTCACTTTATTTGTTTGGTTTCATTTAAAATTAGGCCAAAATGCAGAAAAACAGAGTACACGCTGATATTTAATAGCTTATAGAACCTCTTCGACCAATTATCATTTTCTGTGCCACTTGATCAGTCTTGTAAATCTCTGTGGAAGAAATTTGGCTCGCTCTTCTTTGCAACGTAACTTCAGTTCACTGAGGTTTGGGCATTTGCTTATGCACAACTCTCTTAAGGTCCCACCACAGCATCACAATCAAGTTGAGGTCTAGAGTTTGGCCAGGCCACTGCAGCACCTTGATTCTTTTCTTGTTCAGCCATGCAGTTGTAGATTTCCTGCTGTGGTTGGGAAATCCTCGTGGTTTCTGCCTGATTGTGTTTCAGCCAATACTTAGTTTTCAGACAGATGACCTTACATTTGACTCTAGAATACTTTGCTATACTGAGTTAATGGCCAATTCAATGACTGCAATATCCCCAGTGCCCCATGGTTGCAAAAGAAGTCCAAATCATCACCCCTCCACCACCAAGCAACAGTGTTTGAGGTGTTTGTGCTGATATGCTGTGTTCTGTTTTCTCCAAACGTGGTGCTGTGCATTATGATCGAACAGCTCCACTTTGGTCTTGTCTGTCCAAAGGACATTGTTCCAGAAGTCTTGTAACTTATTCAGGTACAAACCTAAGCTGTGCTGCCAGGTTCTCTTTCGAGAGAAGCGGCTGTCACCCTGCAGTCCTTCCAAACCAGCCATACTAGTTCAGACTTTTCCTACTTGTACTGTGATGAACTTTAACATATAACATACTAACCGAGGCCTGTAGAGTCTGAGATGCAGCCCTTGGATTTTTTTGTTTTACAATTCAACTGAGCATTGGGGAGAATTTCCACTCATGAGAAGACTGTTGTTGTAGCTCACCTGACATTTGGTTTGTCTAATTTTGAGACCTGCTAAGGATCAAAATGTTGTTATCCTGGGACGTAAAACCTCAGAACTGACAGGGGCCATGCTTTCTTTTAACAATGAAATTATAAATATTGTAACTACAATGTACGTACAAGACATTGTCACTAAGAGTCAGGTTTTTCTTCTTCTTTAAAATGTCACACTGTGCACACGTTGGTGTTTTTTTAAATGCACTGGAACATAAATGGAAAACACTCAGCATGTAGTTAATAACAACTATCACTTTTGAAACTCCACCAGCATAACACTCACAAACATACTCAAACACCCACAGACAGACAAAACACACACACACACACCTTCACAGCTCTACACTTTCCAATCAAGAAGAAAATCAGCAAGATTAATCTTTTTGCATGCAGACTCACCCACAAAACCACATCTTCTTCTTTTGTAACAACTGCAACCATTAAAACGTGTCTCTAACAGACAGAGTGAGAGAATTAAAACTCTTACTCGATTGGTTATTTATTTTCACTTCTTTTGGGTGTTTTACAGCAGTTTTTTAGGCCTGTCACTTCCTTTGTCCGCTACTTTTTTAAGGACACACTGCACACCATGCTGAGTATGCCAGGTTCTCAGACAATAGCTGTTTTGGAATAAAATTGTTGTTGTAAAAATAGTTTTTCATGCTTGTCAAACTGCATTTTCTTTGACATTTTTCAAACATTCAACAAAAGAAATGGGAACAAATTCTGTCTTTTTGTAACAGGCTATTAGAAACAAAGTGCTTAAAGATGCCATTTAAAATAAGTTCTTTGTTAACACCATCACCTTTCACAGAGCACTAAATGATCTGCAGAACAGGAAGAGTTACTTGACGATGCTCTTCGTGGACTACAGCTCAGCGTTTACCACCAACACCATAATACTAGACATCCTCACCACCAAACTGGACCACCTATTACCTGCTCCTGGATCAAAGATTTCCTCACAAACCAGCCTCAATCAGTCCAACCCCCAACCTCTCTCCTCGACTGTCATCCAGCACCAGATCCCACGCCCCGTACACCTATAACTGCACACCAACCAAGCCAACTCTCGTCATTGTCAAGTATGCTAATTACACCAACGTGGTTAAACTCATCTCTGATGGAGATAAGACAGCGTACAGGGCGGAGGTAGAGAACTTTTCCCGCTGGTGCTCCGAAAACAACCTAAAGCTGAACATCCTTAAAACAAAAGAACTCATAATGGAAAGACACAGACAGGTCCACTCCCCTCTAATTATAAATGGGGAATGGGTTGAATCTATCTCCACCTTCAGGTTTCTGGGCACCCACATCTCCCCTGATCTCACCTGGACCCACAACACCAACGCCCTGGTAAAGGCCCAGCAGCGGCTGCACTTCCTCCGTGTCCTGAGGAAGAATTACGTGGACCAGAAGCTGCTGCTGGCCTTCACTGCTCCTCTGTGGAGAGCATCTCCTCCACACTGGGTGTTTGATAGACAGAGTCCACTACTGACAACAGGACGGCTGTACAGAGGGTAATCAACACCACCCAAAAAAATTATTGGTTGCCCTCTGACACCCTGGAGACCATTGCCAGATCCTCCTGTCTCAGGAAAACTAGGAAAATCATAGGTAAGCCCTTACACAGCTTACCATCTGTTTACCCGCTTCTCTGGTCAGCGCCTCAGGTCAATCAGGTCCCACACCTCCAGACCCAGTAACAGTTTCTTCCCCTGGGCCATTCAGACTGTTAACAAACACCCACCTCATGAATCTGAGCCATGGTCTGTGTGACCCTCATCACTCAGGCCACTATTTGAAGCTATTTTGTTCTCCAATGTCTGTCTTTCTCTTATTTCCGAATATATTCCTCTGTATTGTATATATTTGTCCTCTTTTGCTATTTTTTCCTGCTTTCTACTCTTTATATTTTATTCTGGCACCGTTGGTGTGGAGCACCCACAACTTTTTTTTTTCTGTTCTCAAACTGATCTCCCTGTTGGAGCTCAGTCTGGGGGGAGTTATTTTTTTTCTCCTTATCTTTCCTCATGTGGTGCATTTTCCATTGTTATACCTCTCTGACCTGTCTTCCCCATGTGGTGTTTGTGTAATGTATGTATGGTCAGAAGGGTAAGTCGGCGCTGGCAAAGGTCGGCAGCCTTAACCCCATTTCCTTTGGGGTCAACCTTCAGGATCAATAAAGTTTTATTGAATTGAACTTTATTTTACACGTACAATGACAATAAAGGGCTATTCTATTCTATCTATTCCATTCTAAAAATAAATAAATAAATAAAAATGAATAATAGAAATTGTTTTAAAAACTTCTGGAAATGGTCAGGTATGAGGATTGGACTGAATAAAAAAGCAGTTATTGTCCAAAGAAAACTTTGAAAACCCTTCAGAAACTTTGAAAGACTATTCTCGACATCACTGGATCAAAATGGGAATCAAAATGGGGCGACTTGACACTTTTGCACAGGATTGTATATAAAGAATAGCTTTTAAAAAAGCAACCCTTCTCTATAACAAACAAAACCCAAGAGGGAACTCTGACTAATCCTGTTGTAAATGTCATTTAACATACAATTAGCACACAATTAAGTTATCTTATCAAAGTATTTTCGTCTGATTGATTTAAGGATTTTAAGAGCTCCAAACAAAAAAGGGGAAGCCTCGGCTTCGTGACACGCAGTGGTAGTTCACACAAACACTGCCCTTTCCGCTGTTTTCCTATCCGGTTGTTCAGTCTGACGTCACTAGCCGTGTCTGGGTCTAAACTCCGCTGCAGGTCCATATATCAAACGATCACTATGGGATTACTGAGAGTTGAAAAACTGTCTAAAGTCTTTCATCTTTAATAAAATGATCAGCGTTCTGCTCTACCAGGTGTAACAATTGAGTTTAACATCCAGGCATCCATGAAAACGGAATTTATGACATTTAACGGAGTTAGAAGTTAGCAGGGAGTTAGCTCGCTAGCTTCTATCTAAATACAATATAGCATGTCCTGACTGTGGGGTTTTGGAAACAAATTAAAATGTACAGCTCTGCTATCACTTCCAGCATAAATGAAGACAGAAAACTAAACAGCAGTGACGTTTGTAGGGTTACTGAAGTTGGGCTAGCTGGTATATAATGATGTGCTACGTGACCGCTAGCGACACAGCTATGTTAGCATAATATAAACAAGCTAACTTTTTTTCCACTCGATAAAAGTTAATGTGAGTGTTCTCGGTGGTCAGGAACAAATGTAATCGCATGGCAGGATGCTGTAAAAGGACCAAACTTCAGCCAGGAGAACAACTGAGATAATCCATCCACAATACGAGGTTAGTCATTCATATACTGCTGCATGGGCTGGGCTGTAGTTACATCGTAAGGTTTTAAAAACTGAGCTTAAATAAATGATTAGCGGTAATAAAAGCCGAGGGAGGTCAACAGTGATCACTGACTGTTTTAGGAGCTTTTTGAGATCAAATAGAAGAAAATACATAACATTAAACATGTTAACAACACAAAAGCCATATTAAACGCAGACTACTTTAGACCCGGAAGTAGGATTCGTCGCGTCATCACTGAACAACCGGATTATCTAGTTAACTACAGTCATATGACATGCTTCACATGATGTGCGTGCAAATAAAACTGTGATTGGAGGAGACACTTCCTCGGCGCGATGTGATTGGTGGACCGGGCAGGCACCGTTCTCCATGATTTAATCATTGTTTTGGGGGTTAAAGAACGTCCGCAGAGCAATGTGTTTCTGTGAGGTTTGGCTTTAGTCTGCCAGCTGTTCTCATTGTCACTCTGAGAATACAGAAGAAAAAAAATGCAGCTTTGGTACATTGCAGCTATTTTTTTGTGCGATGTCGCTGGTAAGGAAATACATTTCATATTTGTTTTTTTAGGTTAGCTGTTTACAGTCAGCCAGCGTTACATGCTGTGGAGGTAGCTAGCACTCGGGGGTCTTGTTACGCAGCCGTTACGTGCAAATAAACATGTTAATAAACGTACATTAGCATTCAGTTTGCTAAATAAGAGGCTATCTTTGTGTGTAAGTAGCTATACAGTAGAGCAGGAATACATACGATAATTTTTAACTTTCACATTAAAGTCTTCCTGTTTTAGCTTGAGAGAAGTGCTAATTTACGAGCTCCACTAACCACTCTTTAATTCGGCACACAACTAACTTTATTATTTACCAAAGCTTAACCTGTTCCTTTTATGATAAAGTGGGCTTTAAAACTTAAAAAAGGAAGGTTGGGGTATGAGAAGTTTATCTAATTTTATAACTTATATTGCCAAAATGGCTACAAACGTCTGTTTTATCCTCTGCTCCGTGTGTGAGAAGTTAACAAGGCGTCTGTAAATGACCAGTGTTTGTAGCGTCCATGTAACCAGTTATAGCAAATATCCAGGGATAGCTGTCAGTATTTCTTGCTTTGCTATTTGCTGCTTGTTGCACACAGCTCTGTAGTTATATTACTAACATGTGTTGTCACCTCTGCTTCATTGTCAGGTACAGAGGCAAAGGCAGTACATAGCCTTCCTGATTTTGGAAAGAGCTATCATGTCAAAGGTAAGCTGTGAACTAACACAGGGTTACACAGTATGTTTTGGGCCTTGTTGGAAGTTATGTTTCATTGAGTATTTACATTTCAGGAATCATCTCTCTGCCCTATGCTGAAATTGAGGAACCATTTGAGGCCTGGTTAGACCTAACAGCAAAGTCAAGCCGGATAGACTACTACCACGGTGAGAAACCCCCTTCAGCTGATTCTCCTGAAGCAGATTCTGTATTCCCCTGCTTGGCTAATCAGTAATTTGAAATTGAGTGCCTGTTGTGTAAGAGAAACGATACCAGACTGTAACATTATCGCAAAAAAAAGAAGTGAAAAAAGACAGAGTAAGCACGCGTGATGAACATAATCTGATGACTTGTGTTGCATGTGACTTTGTACTAAAATTGTGTTTTTATATGCTTACAGTGCTGATGACGGCTGGTGCAAACTTACCCACGAATACTCCTCTTTATTTAGTTTTTCTTCCATCAGACAAATCATCATCTTGACTTGTACATAACTGTAGTCTGTTAGGAAAAAGGAAGAATGAACACATTCAAAGTAGTAATGAAATAATAATAATAAAATTGAATCCTGATATAATGTGTTTCTACTGACAGGTGTATACGCCAAAAAGCCCTGACTATAGCTAATAAGGTTTTGTCTGAGCCACACATAGCATATTCATTCAGAAATCTTGAGCTATTAACAAAATAAATGTACTATTAACATTAGAGAAGTCAATAATGTCTCATTTTAACACTCTTTATCACCAACAGGCCAGGTTTTGACTTACCAGTTAGCTTCAGAGCAGCAGTATGGCACTGCCTATAAGATCTCGCCTGAGACCACTGAAGAGGAGCTAAATGTGATGAAGTGCTTCCAGATTAACGGAACAAAGGACGAAGCAGTCACACCGCAGGCTGCGCTCCCCGATGTGCAGGGCTTCCAGGTGTGTGTTTTATTTCTTTTTATTCCACTTTTCAGTTTGATCTTCATGAGTAAAAGTGTATATATGGAACAGTCTCCGGTTGTTAAAACAGAAGCCAAAGCAGAAAAGTCTTAAAGCTGTATACTATCATTCTAATGGCCAGAAGGGGGTAGTTACCCTACTGCAAGAAGAAGTCAGAGTGTACTGAGGTCACGCACACATCGGTTAAGAGTTGACCTCGACATTGGACATGATGCAACCACCGGTTGCTAGGGAAACTTCTATTCCCCAACCAGTTGGCAGTGTTTCTAGTAGATTGCCAGTGTTTGTAGATAAGCCTTTCACTTACAGTCAGACCAGTAAATGGGAATATGCTACCATTACCAGTATTACTAACATTGGGGGAATACTAATATTTCTTTAGTGACAGGTTGTTTCCAGGAAACCATTAACCTGTCTGTAGGCCTGTGTGACTTTGGTTATAGCAGTCATTTTTGCAGCAACTGCCATCAGCCTCCAGCAATCATTCACCGCTGGTCTTGGAGTACTCATTTTCCTCCTCACGTTCGAGGGTTGTCAGATGGTCACTCTCTAGACCCGTGTCACTATAGACGCATTCACTTGATCCTATGTTGTCACCATGATTGTCACACAATCATGGTATTAATGGTTAACAAGTTGACATCACACGGTCAGTGGTGATGTGTCAGCAAAACCGCAAAAGAAAACAGGTAAATGACTCAACTGCTTACCTCAGTAAACCTTTTCTGATGAGTTTGTGGGCTCATAAGTCATAAGATCTTTATTACAGTGTCATGTTCATTTTGTAAATTACATTTTCATGAGGAGTATGTCTTAGTGGAAAACAAACCGTCACCATTTGTGAGTATTTATATCGTAGTCACATATTTCATTGAATGTTTTTATCTTTTATTTTGACAAGTCAAGTTGTTCATTTCCCTCCTTAGTTCCTGAGGGTGGAGTACTACAGAGGTTTCCTGTGTGAAGTCTGGCAGAATGTGACCACTGTGGGTTACAAGAAGAACACGTACACACTGTGGGTGACACATTCAGAGCGAGGTGCAGATGGAGGAAAAGACACCCCCATTCCCATTCACTATGAGATGATGGGATACAACACTCTGCTGGGGTCCCATTACGACAAGTACTTGGTGGAATACAAGGAGTTCAGCACTGACGTGAACCCCAAAGTCTTCCTGCTGCCTGAAGGTTTGTGTAAATATATACCTGCTCGACCTTTTGGAAGACTCAGAGGACAAAAGAAAAACAAAAACTCCTTCTTGTTGTGTTTCTATACAGGCATGAGTTGTGGTGGGTTTCCTGGTCCTGGAGTGGAGCACCATATGTTGGCCAATCCAATGAAAGATCTCATCCACACCTCAGCGTCAAGCCAGTCACAGCGCATGTTCAGCCATTTCAAGGACAAGTTCCAGCGGCAGTACAGCGATGAAAGGGAGCACGAGAAGAGGGAGCATGCTTTTGTTCTTAACCTACGGTGAGCGCAACATTTAATACTTTAATAATAATTGTGAGGCTACAGCTTTAGTAGTAGTTTTTCAGCGGTGTGTCTGACTGGTTCCCTGTTTTTCTAGGTACATTCACTCTAAGAACAGAGCGGGCATGTCTTTCTCTCTGGCTCTGAACTCTCTGTCGGATCGCACCATGTCTGAGCTGGCAACCATGAGGGGAAGAAAAAGGGGAAAGACCCCAAACAGAGGGCTCCCCTTCCCCTTCAAAGCTTACAAAAGAGTCAATCTTCCCGAGTCACTCGACTGGAGGCTTTATGGTGTGTATAAGCTTTAAATATTCACCAAAGATGCATCTGTGAGGAAGGTTTGTTTTTTCACCTTAACTCTGGCCTCCCAGGCGCCGTGACCCCAGTAAAGGACCAGGCCATCTGTGGCTCCTGCTGGAGCTTTGCCACCACTGGAGCAGTAGAGGGCGCTCTCTTCTTAAAGGTAAAAAGGATAGGAGGCAGCTTGCTGCACAGTCCTTGGCCCCATTCCAGTGTCTTCGAATAATGGGGCTCCTTCCCTATTCTCTTTGAAGCCGCAGATGCTCAGCTTGATGCTTCATCTGTTCTTGTTTGGGTTTATTTCCAGTGCACTTACGTTTGGTATAAATCTATATCTATCTTTCTGATGTTTTAGGGAGAAATTAGGTTTTATTTTAATACTCCTTGTATTGAAGTGGCTCGTGCAGGCAGAAGAATACGCCCAGTGAAATGAATAAAATACAAAGATGCAAATTATTCAAGGTGCATGACTGATATAGATTCTTTGTGACAAAACCAGCAGAATTATTTGCAAAATTAAAAATAACCATTTGTAAATTAGATAGATAATGACAGTCTGTCACATTTATTTAGCATAGGGCTGCTGTTTGAGTCTACTGACCTTTTTTAAAAAATAAAAAAAACAAACAAACATCCTTCTCTCCGAAGTGCAGCCCTCCTTTTGGGGATAGATCCACAGGAAGATTCATTGTGTAACTTCAATCGTGTTGGACGGGCTTTACAGTGTGTGTGTCTGTGTGAATGAATGAGTCTGAGGGGACGTCAGCTTTGGGCTGCCTCCATCCTGTAGAAAGCTGAGCTCAAAGGCATTCCTTATCCCATGTTGCCTAGCAACTTGATCCAAACATAGGATCAGTTTATTGGGACTTGACGGCACCCCATTGAAGTGACCGAATTCTGTGTCTCTCCCTCACATAGGAGACTCTTAATTATGTGTCTTGCCCCTGGCCTGTAGCTCTGTAACTCCTAGGCTGAGGTCCAGTGATGGAGGAAGTCTCAGGGATAATACTTACATTAAAGCTCCTGCTTCATCGCAGTGCAGTAACAACATTTAAACATTAACTGAAGTAAAATGTTTTTGCATTGCAGTAAACTTAAGGTGCTGCGCTTGGAAATTTACCATTGAGTATCAGTAAAATCTGATCTTAGTATTTATTTACTCATCTAGTTTTAAATTACTGATCAGAAAATGCAAAGTACATAACGAACACCGAAATCCAGGGTCGAAAAGTAAAGTGAATGTGGAAGTGAGCCCCTTGAGACTGGCTCCAAAGGCGATTCACTCAAGTATAAAAGATCGATAGAGCTTCTGGGTCTGAAAAGTGAAGCAACTGCAAGTTTATTAAAGCCACCGGGGAGGTGATATCTGTGATTTTAAAAATACTCCTGCCTTATAAAAGTCTGTAGGAGAAGAGCCCATAAATCTTTATCCCTTTTGTAAATTTTAGTCATTTGAAGTGTCAGAAAGGAGGATTATCCAGGACATGCTCTTTGGCATCAGCGCGGTTTCATGGTCAGATTACCCCTCGCTGTCACATGTGGTTCAAAGCACCGAGATGATGTTGCAATGAGATTTCACAATGCAGTAGAAAACTTTATGGTAGTTGCATCCTTGTTTCACACTGTCAGTGGTCGTGATGGACTTCCATGTAAAAATGTCCAACTTTACACCAAAACATGTTTTTAAGGTCTGGTTTTGGTCTCTGTAGCGACTTCTTGTTTAACGATGTATAAATATATAAATGTAAGGGATTCATCCGTGCAATAATCTTAACATTTCTCACTGAGGTAAAGCAGCTTGAACTGCTAATTGCTTTGCAATAATTGCAGGAACAGTTTGTTTTGGCTAGGAGGAAGTACTGCTGTGAGGCTGCAGCAGGTCGTCTTTGAACCTGAGCGATGCAGTGACCCCCATAAACAGAGCCACTCAGTGGGGGGCACGCTTTGAATTTAGTTCTTCGTGATCTCACAGCATCTGCCTAGAAACCTGTAGATTGCAGCTGGAGTAAAAATGGTGTAGGAATGAAAGCCGATTATAAATGTTTAGCTGTCTTGTTTGTGTTTCATATAATCAAATGTCAATAAAGTGGATCAGTGGATTAAAATGTCTGCATTTTATTAGAGTTTGATTCATGATTAGTGCAGAGTAAGCGCAGGCTGCTGATGTAATGCCGAGTGTAATCATACTTTTGCTCGTGTCTTTCAGACGGGCTCTCTGCAGGTTCTGTCTCAGCAGATGCTGATCGACTGCTCCTGGGGTTTCGGTAATAACGGCTGCGATGGCGGGGAGGAGTGGAGAGCGTACGAGTGGATCATGAAGCACGGAGGCATCGCCACAATGGAAACATATGGCGCCTACATGGGGATGGTGAGATGATTTCACAACAACAAATCAAAAATTTAAATGGCCTTTATTTGTATAGCGCTTTACTCGTCCCTAAGGACCCCAAAGCACAACCAGTCATCCACACACACATTCACACACTGGTGATGGCAAGCTACATTGTAGCCACAGCCACCCTGGGGCGCACTGACAGAGGCGAGGCTGCCGGACACTGGCGCCACCGGGCCCTCTGACCACCACCAGTAGGCAACGGGTGAAGTGTCTTGCCCAAGGACACAACGACCGAGACCGTCCGAGCCGGGGCTCGAACCGGCAACCTTCCGATTACAAGACGAACTCCCAACTCTTGAGCCACGATCGCCCCTTAAAAGAGCGACGTTAATAGTGTAATTCTACAAATCTTATCATTGTGGTATTAACGGCATGTTTGATTTCAGGCTCAGGAAGCCTGTCTTACAGTTAAACAAGCTTTTGACCAGAGACTGTTTCATGTGTCTCTTAAGTACTTAAAGCATTCAGAAAGTTACTGTCAGTTTGCCCCACTGTGTATAACTGTGTATTTATTAACATCAAAGGAAGAGACTGACTTCCAGTGACCTGTGATTATCCCAAATTGCTCTGGTGTCACCCAAAAGTAGCGACACCTGAACAGTATTTTGCAAAATTCAGTCATAAATCTAGCATGCTCTAACTAAGCAGACATAGATCTGCTGTTTAAGAGTAGTATTAAATATTATACATGTATTTAAAAATAAACTATGTGATGTCTGTTCATGTCTTTAACCCAGCTGCCCCACATGTGCTAGGTCACAAAAAGCCAGAGATGGATGAAAGCCAGTTGAAATGACCACTGCTGGTGTGTATAAATGGCCTTTACTGGGCAGCTATTCTACCACTCTCTCCAGTGCTCCTTGTTAAGTTTTCCTTTGTAATAAAACAGCAATTTTAAGGTCCAGAAATATTCAGAACCCAAACAAAGATTCACATTTTGTTCCAATAATCCCTCCCCTCTGGTATTCCAATTAAAATAACATTCCTTGCAGCTATCATAGAATCATCAGGAGCAAAACATCACATACTTTCTTTCTGCGTTAAATAATGGATTGTTTTTCCATTAATTTGCCCTCCACAAACCCCAGTAAATCACATGCGTATGATTCATTTCAATACATTCCTCCCTAAATGTTAAAGCAAAACCTACAAATTTATATTTAAAAAGCCAGCAGAATAACTGCCTGCTTATTAACAGTGGATTTCAACACAAAAGAGGATTTCGAGAAGCTGTGAGAAAGTTTTTAAAAATATTTTTTTCTCTCCGAGTAGAACGGATTTTGCCACACGAACTCGTCCGAGCTCGCTGCACGTATCCAGAGCTACACGAACGTCACGTCTGGCGATCAACTGGCCCTCAAGCTGGCTCTCTTTAAAAACGGCCCCGTTGCCGTGAGTATCGACGCATCACATCGCTCGTTTGTTTTCTACAGTAACGGCGTCTACTACGAACCTGCTTGTGGTGAGTGTTTTTTCTTTCCACAGTGATTGCGTTAGATACTATCCTTCACGCTCACAACAACGTAACTCGCTGGTTCTGTTTTTCAGGGAACACTGTGGATGATCTGGACCATGCTGTGCTTGCAGTGGGATATGGCACCCTGAATGGAGAGCCATACTGGCTCATCAAGAACTCTTGGTCCACATACTGGGGCAATGATGGCTACATCCTCATGTCTATGAAGGATAACAACTGTGGTGTTGCCACTGATGCTACATATGTTACACTGGCATAGACTGTCTTCTTTTAAAGCCTTTATGTTGCTGTTGATGCCACTTCATGACTGCTGAATTACACTTAATCTTGATGTGTGTGTTAGGCCAGCTTTATGGGAAAAAAGCCTAAGAACTTATCGTGGACTGAACTAAACATGGCAGCCTGATTGGGAGGAGACAGCACTACAGTGTGTTGCATTGATAACAAGACAAACTGGATCATTGTGAAGTAAAAAGTGTTACGTCCCGATAATCTATTTTGTCTCTGTGGTGTTAGTTTTTTAATTGCTGCTGGAAGGCAGAATTTTTATTGAAAACAAATTTAAATAAATTTGCTGGTCCCAGGAAGTTATTAACTCTGGTTGCTTTGTCTGTTTCTACTTGATGACACACAAACACACACAGAACAAGTTCACTCAGTCATTAAAATTTTACTGCTCAAGGCACACTGGCTCAATGCCCTTATTTCAGATAAGTCACAAATTTCCACTCGTCCTTTACAGGCAAATTATTCCTGCTATAAAAAGAAGTTGCATTTATAATGACATCTAACATCACATGCTGTGGCCAGCATTAAGGCGTGCACTCTCACATCATGCATATCGACATTTATACAATTGGTTTCTTTAATTTCTTTGCAAAAGGAATTTAGTTTGTTTGTTTTTTTAAATCTACAAAAAATCTTACAACAAATTGTTTTCATAATGGAACAGAAATAATATCAAGTGTTTCAATTGACTTTACTATTTTCTTTTTTTTTTTAAATTGATGGAAGGTCACAAAAATATTAAGTCATACAGGAACATGATAAAGAAATGATGCCGGAGAAATTGGAAAACTGCTCTGTGGTCAGAAATGTGAAATTCCTTTTGGAAAACATGAGCGTCATGTCCTCCCGGATAAATCCTGTGTCTTTCACGGTGTGTGAGTGCATCAGGGGCTGTGCAATTACACATCTGAAAAGGCACCATCAGTGCTGAATGGCATATACATACATATGAGGGCCCAAAATTAAAAAAAAAAAAAAGCAGAGTGGGTATAAAATTTTGAGAAAAAACTCAAGATTTTTGACATTAAAGTGGCAAATCTGAGAGAACATTGAGCCTACAGTGCCTAAGACGCCTCTCATGGTTTCAATCCTTCAAACCATGAGGATTGAATGCTTTAATAATCTGTTGGATTGCGTCCTGATGTACCACAAGTCCTCAAGATATCAACTGTGCTGTAGTACTTCACACACAGGCTGTTACCTCATCCAAATCAGTGTGTTTTCTCATGAATAGCAGCTCACGACAACAACTCTTTGAAACTCAGACGCTTTTGAAAATGTGGTGATTCTGAACTTAAACCACAAGGATTTCTTTATTGCAAAGTCCAATTGAAAAGTAGAATTAAATTAGGTCATCTAAGAAAAAGGTTTTTTTGTATTATTCCTGGCAAATTTGCCATTTTTCTCATTAATTTGCCACTTTAATGTAAAACATGTTGGGGGTTTTTCCATTTTTTTCTTGGAATTTTTCCTGCAGTCCAGACCTTCCACCAACAGAAAGCAATTGGCACATCATGAAGAGAACAAGATATAAAGACTCAGGACTGATAAGCAGCTAGAATCATTTTTTTTCTCAGTTTAAATGTTCCATATTGTTTCCATATTCTATTGTGAATCAAATGTGGGTTTATGAGGTTTGCAAATCATTGCATTTTATTTCTATTTACAATTTTACAGTTGGACATGTAAATGCTTGTGCCTGAATAACAGCACAAACATACGGTGTTGTGTGAAAGTATTTGCCCGCTTCCTGAGTCCCTCTTTTCTTTTTTCTCATCTGTCACAATGTTTCAGATCATTAAGCAGAGTAACCAGAGTAAACGCAAAACGCAGTTTTTAAATGATGATTTCATTAAATGTGTAAAAATAAAATCAAGAAGGGGCACAGATACTTCACAGCACTGTATGGCATCATATTGCACATTCAAGTGCATCCAATACATGAATCGAATTTCTTCTATAATTCATAACAATAACAGCCCTTGATTGCTTGTGAAGACTCATAGAGTGTTATCATTGATACATGCTGCAGTCCATTTGTATTGGACAATAATAAAAGGAGAACAAATCTAAAAACAACAACAACAACAACAACACTGCTGAAATCAAATATTCTTCCACATGCTGATAACAGTCAAATCTCTTTTTTTTCATCCAAATCTATTAAATACAGCAGTCTAACTAAAAGGCTTCACTAGTGCATGCAGTCTCACTTGACTAGTCTCTTTTTTCTTGGCTTGAGACGAAGATGAGGCAGTTGCTTGCAATATAAATTTGTGCTACAACCAACATATGCCCAAAACAAAAACACTTTCATACAAAAATATCAAGCATGTTTCTTTGAACAAAATGTTTAAAATGCAGTAATAACGTTTGGAGAATAGGTGCGTTGCATTTGGCAGTCTGCTAGTCTTCTCCAGTCTTTAAACAACGTTTAGTTGTGCGTTCGGCACCCCCAATCACAAGAGCAGCGCGTCCAGGGATTTTGCCCTGAACAGCAACCGCACACCCATCTTGAGTGAAAACAATACCTAATTTTAAGTGGTGCGAAACACAGTCCGGAGATCTTTGCGAATTTATAGCACGCAGCACACACAGATCAACAATCAGCACCATTACAGTCACGTGAAACAGAAAGTTTTCACTGGACTTCATGCTGCCTGTGAAGACCCAAGTACACATTTAATGCTTCCAAAGCAATTAAGAGGATAATAGAACACAGTTTATTTAACTGACTAACAACAAGCGTGACCACTTCTAAAAAAGCAGACGTTTGATGGTCTGGTGCATTCAGGTGTGTGTTAACACATTACCGAATCTTCAGAGGAATGGACACCCCAAAGTCAGACCACCAAATGCTCAGAGTAACAGCAAAAAACAGCTACGTGAGCTACATCTCAGAGTCTACACACTTCAGTTAGAATGTTAAATGTTAAAGTTCATGACAGTACAATTAAAAAAAGACAGAAAAAGTCGCTTGCTTGTGAGGACCTACCAGGAGAACATCTCCTCTCTAAAATGAACATGGCACCAATGCTTAGGTTTGAACAGTAACATCTGAACAAACCACAACACTTCTGAAGAATATCTTTTGGCTAAAACCAAACTCAGCATATCAGCACTTACAGCTCATATCAGCTGTGAAGCACGGTGGTGGAGGGGTGATGATTCAGGCTTCCTGTTGGCCATGTGACCTAAGCATCTTTCAGTGACTGAGTCGACCATGAACTCCTCCGTACACACAAGTGATCTAAAGTCAAACGTGTGACTATCTGTCCGTCAGCTAACGTTTGACCCAAATATGGTCACGTAACAGCACAGCAGGAACAGAACGGCTGAAAAGAATCCAGGCGTTACAATGGTCCCGTCGAAGTCAAGACTTCAATTTGATTAAAATGCTGTTGCAGGTGCTTAACAGAGCTGTGTATAAACAAATGCCTGCAAACCTCAATTAACTGAAACAACGCTGTAAGGAAGATGTCCCAGAATTCCTCCACGATAACGTGGTAGACTGCGAAAGTCATACAGTGAACTATTACTTCAAGTTAATACATGTGGTTCTACAAGAAGTTTCTGGAGTTAACGAGTGTCGCAGAAGGAGAGAGGAAGTCGCTTTAGCTTGCTGTAGCCATGTCTGACAAGCTAACTGTTAGCCGACTTACATACAGGAGAAGATTAAATAAATTTTTGCTGCGTTTTCATTGTTGCTACAGAGTTATTATTAAACTGGCAGATTTTACAAATGTGACTGTTTACTCTTTAAATTTGACTTAAATGACATACTTACAGAACAATCCAACTCAGCTTTATATTGATGTAAAGACCCTACAGTAATGCACTTTTACGCTGATTGTTTTCACCCAAAAGGCAGTGCAGACGTTCTGGTGGCAGGGAAGTGATGTATGAGTGCTCTCATGCATGGATGAATATATACACATGTGCAAAATCCTAATAGGAGCTATTATTCTGCCTAGCCACATTCAAACCCCAAGTAAAAGGTGTAAATCTCTGATGGATTTAAAAGATTGTAAAACACAGATATTTCTGTGCTGCTTTTTTTCCATTTGAAATATGTTCTGCTCAGAATCAAACACCTGACGTGTAATTGCATAGAGGGTTTTGTGAAAAGTAGTATTTCTGGCATCAAAGCTGAGGCTGTGCATTAGGTGTGGCTTGCCAGATTGCATAACTCCAGCTTCTCTGTGCTGCGTCCTGATTGGCTATCATCTTCACACATCTCTGGGTTTTCCTCGGTTGGAGGTGTCCTGTGAGAGAGGAATAACAAAAAGTAGACACTCATAAGTGTAGAGGTTTCATGTGCTTTGGAGTTCAAATTGAAGACTGTGTGTTAAAGTTTGCTAACCTGCGTTTTTACTTTCATCCTTTCTTTTGTATTTTGCTCAGAAGCAAGCAGGTTTTTAAACAATTACCTAACATCCCAGTTCTCTGCATCCTCCACTGTGTCTGGAAGAGGTCTGTTGGCAGTTTCAGGAAGGGCCAGGGCAAGGACAGCTCCCAGAAGCGGAGAGATGCCGAAGATGGCGAGGGGTGTGGCCGGGCTGTGGTTATGCAGCATGTTGATAATGGGTGCCAGCACACCACCTATCCTTGCAAACATACAGGATACGCCTATTCCTGTTTGCCTTTTGGCACAGCAAGGGAAAAGAAACAGTTTCAGGAATGCGTCACTGAAATAACCGTTTGATGATTAGGACAGAAGTCTCACCGAAGCACCGTGGGGAATATCTCAGCAGTGTAGACATAGATCACAGCAAACGACGCCGCTATGCCAAACTTCCCTACCATGGCGAGACCACTCAGGAGATTGGGATGATCTGCAGACGGAAGGAGAAAAATCATTCAAGTGATGAAATAAATTTTAATATTAGCTTTTTGAGGAAGAAAAAGCATTTTAGCAAGTTTCCATCTTACCTGCAGGCACTGCAAGCATGAGCAGACAGGCGAGGCCTCCGATTGCCAGAAAGCCACTCTGAGTGAGTCGGCGGCTAAAGGGCAGCACGACGAGGACCAGAGAACGAGCTGGGATCTCAACCAGCCCGAACACGAACTGGGTCAGGTAGAGGTCTGTCCCCAACCTGGACACGCCCAGTGAGAGACCATAATAGACCAGCACATTCACAAACCTGTGATTTCAAAGGGGAGAAAGAGAGGAGTGGTAAAAAGCTACAGAGACATTGTCTCTGCTGAAAATGACAGTGAAACGACAAGAAGTCGTACCAAACATAGAACAGGATCAGCGATCTTTTCCTCATCTGAGGCGTGCGTACCAGATCGACAGCCGAGTGACTTCTCTTCCCCTCGACCGATATCTCACACTCAACCTGATGTGGACGCCACAAACGAATCAGAAACCACAAAAGAGGCTTTTACATTTTACCTGTACATTAAAAACATCCCTACACTACTTGATGTACTGTAAATGTTAAATCAAAATATACTATATTTAAATCTAAGTGTTACATTAAAAATCCTCAAACCAGATGTTTTTATAAGGTGTGGAGCATGCTTCAGCTTACAAACCCCATACAGTTATGTGTAGGCTGATCTAGTACTTAGCAGTGTTGTGGTACAGGTGCCTTTAGCCACGCTGGCTTTAAGCAGTCATGATGGCTCATGTAACGACTGCTTATATCTTTGCCGAATGCATTTAGCTAAATCCACAAGGAGCAGTAAACCTCTGAGTCATCAACACCAGGAGTACAGGTCAGCTGATCACCGGCTGTCCACAAAGAAACTACTGTAACTCCCAGTGCACATCATCATGTGACTTATTTAAGTTAACCCCCCTGTGGCACTGCTCCATCTATCTCAGGGTTCCCCACCTGTCAATTTCAATTTTAACACCTGTACATGATTAATAATAAAACATGTTTTAGTATCAAAATTTAAAGTACATAAAATACTCAGTAGTAAAGCAGGATGGCCTTTTTCACAACAATATAGTTACTGCGTATCTCTCCGTCTAGCTCTGTACATGAAACCACGGTAACGGGAAGACTGATTAGTCTGGAAGGTCGTCACTAGACTGCAATAGTGTATCACCAGCTGTGAGTCATGACAACCAGTTATTGAAGTTTCATCTGTGCCACAAACTTGCACGTGTTCAGCACACAGCCCGAGAAAATCCCTGCTATCCTGACCATGCATTACACGCTGCATTAAAACAAATCAAGAAAACAGTGTTCTCAGCACGAAACCTCAAGTCCTTCAGCTTTCATGTGGCCATCATCAAATCAGAGGATTCAGCTTTGAAAACCAGCTTAGAAATGTATGTTTTTATTTATTTATTAAGTTTCACTGTATAAAAGTTGTACTCCTCATTTCGTGATTGTCTCATTTTCCTCAGGAAGCTCAGCTTTCACTTGATTCATATTTAATTCTTATGAATATCTTGCCAGATAGAAAATGCCAAAGGGACCCGTTTCATGAGAGAACTGCAGCATGAGTCCTACGAGACAAAACAAAACATTTAATATGGCTTTTTCTTTTCTTTTTCGCATGGAAATGATGAAGACGACGAAATCTCTGCGGCTTTTCCGAGATCATCGCTGCTGATATAAAGGCAACTGTAAGGGGAGGAGATTTCTCTGTGATTATTTTCTTTTAATTTTGTTACAGAATCGCACGAGGCCACATGAAGATCAAAGGAGCAAACATTTGCTTCCAGGACAGCATGCCCTGTTCACTGTTTTCCCTTGGTTTAATGTAGCATGTAATGAATGCTCACACTACTGGTGTGTGATCTGAAATGCAGTTAGGTTTGTGTGCGATTGCTGCTGGAGGAGTACGAGGTTTTTGTTAGAGATTACAGAGTAAACAGGAGAAAGGTGGCTGTAAAAATAAAGCCTAGCACTGTCACAAACACTGTTTTTGAACCAGGTGATCCTGAACCTGACACACACACACACACACCTGTACGGTGGGAGGTAAGACACGACCATTAACAAGCGCTGCCTTGCGAAGGAGCGCGATGGCCTCCTCTCTCCTGTTGTTGGCCAACAACCATCTGGCCGAATGGGGAAGCACCCTTGTTGGCATTGAGAGGTCAAACAGAGAGGTAGAGAAAAGGAGAAAATGAGGAATGATAACATGCAAGACACTCATAGAAATGCAGGTGTATTTTCATGTCTGAGCAGGGCAGATTTTATATTCAGATGTCAGTTGAATTTCTCACCATATATAGAAGCTAAGCAGGAAGCCCGGGGCTGATATTGCTAGTTGCAGCTTTCTCCAGTCTCGTATAAGATATGCTACTCCTGCTAGCAGCATATAACCCAGGCCATAGGCATAGTCGGTGATGATACCAGCCAGCATGCGTCTCTTGGTGCATGTCCACTCAGTACCTGTAGAACGAAGCGAGGAGAGGAGAGGAATTGTGGGTAATGGTGGCAAGGGTTTTGCAAAAACAGCTTTCAACCAGTTTATTTGCATATCTGAAGATAATGAAAGGTCTGCACAAATGTGTTCCTTTGTTGTTAGCATAAAGATGAGGAGAGCCTAGCTGTCTAAAGCCTGAATTTACATCTAAAAGTTCTGTCATGTTTGCTTACTCAGCACAAAAAATAACTGTATGAGAACTTAGGTGAAAATAAGGAAAGCGCTAGACAGAGCTCTTAAATGTCTGGCATGGTGGTGCATTAGTAGTCTATGAGGTTTTGAGTCATGTGACCACGAATCTTGTGATCGTTAATCACCTGATATAACCTGTGTGCTTTTTTGGATGTGTAACAAGGTTTAAGTGAGTAAGGCAAGGCAAGTTTATTTATATAGCACAATTCAACAACAAGGTGATTCAAAGTGCTTTACAGAGACATTAAAAAACAAAAACAAATAAAAAGCATGATTTAAAATCGATTTAAAAAAAAACAGCAGATAAAATCAGTAGTTAAAATGTAAGTTTTGAAATTTAAGCTTAAAGGTGTGGATTTGGTGCTTTATTCAAATGCAGCTGAGAATAGGTGAGTCTTCAACCTGGATTTAAATAAACTGAGTGTTTCAGCTGATCTGAAGCTTTCTGGGAGTTTGTTCCAGATATAAGGAGCATAAAAGCTGAATGCAGCTTCTCCGTGTCTGGTTAAAAAACCGGATCCAGAGGACCTGAGGGATCTGGAAGGTTCATACTGGGTCAGGAGGTCACTGATGTATTTTGGTCCTAAACCATTCAGAGCTTTATAGACCAGCATCAGAACTTTAAAGTCTATCCTCTGACGGACAGCCAGCCAGTGTAAAGACCTCAGAGCTGGACTGATGTGGTCAACTTTTTTGGTCTTAGTGAGGACTCGAGCAGCAGAGTTCTGAATGAGCTGTAGTTGTCTGACTGATTTTTTAGGTAGACCTGTAAAGATGCTGTTACAGTAATCAAGCCTACTAAAGATGAATGCATGGACTAGTTTTTCCAGGTTCTGTTGAGACATCAGATCTTTTATCCTTGATATATTCTTGAGGTGATAGTAAGCTGATTTTGTTATTGTCTTAATGTGTTTTTCTAAGTTTAGGTCTGCATCCATCACTACACCCAAATTTCTCGCCTGGTTTGTGGTTTTTAGGTGTATAGATTGAAGTTCTCTGGTGACCTGTAATCGTTTTTCTTTGGCACCAAAGACTATTACCTCAGTTTTGTTTTTGTTTAGCTGGAGAAAATTGTGGCACAGCCAGTCATTAATTTCCTCAATGCATTTACCAAGAGCCTGTACAGGGCCTTGGTCTCCTGGTGACATTGTGATATATATTTGTGTGTCATCTGCATAGCTGTGGTAGTTTATTTTGTTGTTCTTTATAATCTGTGCCAGTGGGAGCATGTAAATGTTAAACAGAAGGGGTCCCAAGATGGAACCTTGGGGAACTCCACATGTGATACTTGTCTGCTCAGATGTGAAGTTACCTATTGATACAAAGTATTTCCTGTTTTCTAAGTTTTGAACCAGTTTAGTACAGTTCCTGAAAGACCTGCCCAGTTCTCCAGTCGTTTGAGTAATATGTTGTGGTCAACTGTATCAAATGCTGCACTGAGATCCAGTAAAACTAAGACTGACATTTTTTCCACTGTCTGTGTTCAGACATATGTCATTAAACACTTTTGTCAGAGCGGTTTCAGTGCTGTGGTTCTGTCTAAAACCTGACTGGAAGGCATCGTAGCAGTTATTCTGTTTTAAGAAGTAATTGAGCTGTTGAGAAACTGCTTTTTCAATGATCTTACTTAAAAATGGGAGATTTGAGATCGGCCTGTAGTTGTTCACTTGTGTCTTGTCAAGATTGTCCTTTTTCAGTATAGGTTTAATTACAGCAGTTTTTAGTGGTTCCGGAAACACACCTGACATTAAAGAAAAGTTGACGATCTGTAACAGGTCTGACTCCAAATTCTTTGAGACCTTTTTGAAAAAACTTGTTGGCAGGACATCTAAACAGCAAGAGGAGGAGTTCAGTTGACCTAAGATGTCCTCCAGGTCTTTGCTGTTAATAGGTTGAAACTGTTTCATGGTGTTTAAACAGTTTTTTGGTGGACACAGTACATATCCTGGATCTGCTGTTGATGTACCAATTGCTTGTCTAATCTTTTGGATTTTTTCTGTGAAGAATTTGGCAAAGTCATTGCAGGCCATGGTCGAATGAAGTTCAGCTGCTACTGACACAGGAGGGTTTGTTAGCCTGTCAACTGTAGAAAATAAGACCCGAGCAGTATGACTGTTTTTGGTGATGATGTCAGAGAAGTAGGACCTCCTTGCACTCCTCAGTTGTAAATTACAATTGTGAAGTTTCTCTTTATAGATGTCATAATGAACCTGGAGGTTTGTTTTTCTCCATCTGCGCTCAGCTTTCCTACACTCTCTTTTTTCATTTTTCACTAGTGTGGAGTTTCTCCATGGAGACTTTTTCCTTCCAGAGATAACCTTCGCCTTAATGGGAGCAATTGTATCCATTACATTTAACATTTTTGCATTAAAGCTATTGACGAGCTCATTGACTGAACCTTTGGACAGGCCAGGTGTTAATGGGAAGACCTGGTTAAAGATCTCACTACTGTATTCAGTTATACACAGTTTTGTGATCACTGCTGTTGATATATTTGTGTGTGCTGAAATTGCCCAAAGTTGCCCAGAGTGTTACTCAGGTCTTTAGTCCCTTTGTCCTGAGGGTTGTCCACATGGATGTTAAAATCTCCAACAATAATTACACAGTCGAAATCAACACAGATCACAGACAGCAGTTCACTGAGGTCATTAAAAAGGTCTGTGCAGTATTTGGGAGGCCTGTAAACATTAAGAAACACAACTTTGGATGGGGCCTTCAGCTGTAAAGCCACATATTCAAAAGACTGAAAACTTCCAGGAGAGAGCTGCTTACATTGAAATGAGTCATTAAATAAGACAGCAACCCCCCCTCCTCTCCTGCTCACCCTGGCCTCACTGATAAAACTGTAGTTAGGAGGTCTGTGAAGGTTCTCAGTCATCCAGGTCATCGTAGTCAAAGGAGCTTGCAAAGAAAAGCGTCTGGACTTCTTTAAGTTGCTTGAAGACGTTTCACCTCTCATCCGAGAACTGAAGAAGCTGAAGAAGCTTCTCGGATAAGAGGTGAAACGTCTTCAAGCAACTTAAAGAAGTCCAGACGCTTTTCTTTGCAAGCTCCTTTGACTGTAGTTAGGAGGGGTCAACTCGATGAGAACAGCTCCACTGTTACTTTGGTCCAACCAAGTTTCAGTTAAAAACATAAAAAAGGCTGTGCTCAGTGATTAAATCATTAATTAAAAATGTTTTCCCAGCTAAAGATCTAACATTTAATGAAGCCAACTTAAGTGTTTTAGAGGCATTATTTGCCCCCTTGTGTTTGGGAGCAGTCTGTGGCACACAAGGTATGTTTACTATATTTAAAGATCTTTTAGAGTGCAGCTCTCTGTGTTTTGACCAGGCCACATGTCTCCTTCTGTCACCTAAAAGTACAGAGATTTTAAAACCTTCTAGTAAACAGGGTCCCAGCTTCTCCTGGGAAAAGTCACCACTGCCATAATCCTCACAGCCCGGACCCTCCACACATCACACATCAGACTGCGGAGACAGAGCATGAAGGTGGTAAGGAGGAACTAAGGGGGGCGAGGCTGGGCAATGTAACTTCGATTGCTTTGTTGAGGGCGGGGCTCGATGGCAAACCTTTGGCTGCTCTGGTGGGGGGTTTATGGGGGACAAAAAGGGATTGGGCCGGGGGGTAGATCTGAGCCCAGCACTGACCCGCTCCATCATCTCCTCAGTGAATTTCAGGGGTGGGGAGGAGGGAGAAAGGGAGGGGGGGAGAGGGTGATGGCCTGTCAGGGGTTTGGGGGACTGGGGAAGGTCATGGTCCCTGGTCCTGGTCGTTGGTGTTGTTGAGAGAGTTGGAGGCAAATAGGGACCCCTCTTCTTGCCTCTGATGTCTCTCCTTTCTGAAGCTTTTCTGGGCGAAGCTCTTCTGGGTTGGGAACGCAGGCTTCTGCGTTCCCAAAAAATATTAAAGTTGTTGATAAAATGCACTGAGTGGTCAGTACATGCTGATATAAGCCATTTATTCAGTGCAAACAACCTGCTGAATCTCTCGTCTCCTCCTCTGACCGGCGGTACAGGTCCACTGATGAATACAGCTGCATTCACAGAGTTTACAGTATTTAATAATCCAGTAAAGTCCCGTTTCAGAACCTCCAACTGTTGTTTGGACACATCGTTTGACCCTGTATGCAGAACAATGTTTGTCACAGTTGGATATTCATCTGCAATTTGAAGAATTCTCTCCTTCAGGTTGTTGACCATATCCTTAGGGAAGCAGAGCACTTTAGTGTTCTTACCACACATCCTTTGTACATCCTTAACGGCAGAGTCACCCAAAATCAGAGTTTCAGGCCTAGCCTTTAGCTTTCCCTGTGGCCTTTTACTTTTCAACAGATTTTCAGTCCTTACTTCGCTACTTTTAGATGGATGGTTGTCCGATATAGATCCAGGGTCCTTTGATAGTGGAGCAAATCTGTTCTGCAGTTTCACATTCAGTTGTTTTGGAGGTTTGTTGTTAACCTTCCTATTCACGGTTGTCCAGTCCTGTTTCCTCCCATATACAGGGGTTGAAGAGCTTCCCTGTCTTGTAGGAAGTGAAGGCCAGTCGGTTTCAGAGATTTCAGCTCGCTGTGCTCTGCCTGTGATACGTCCTCCCCCTTCCAGGAGACATGATTTATGTCTTGGTTTTGCACCAAGACAGTCCAAGGGGGGATTTTCGCTTGAGGATTTATTATAATGCACAGAGTCTACTTTCTTGGTCATGTTATCTGTGCTCCTTAGCTGTGTACTAGCTTGCTCATCGCCATTGTTTTGAATCAAAGGCAAGGTTGTTTCATTTCCACACAGTCCATTTACCTCCACGTTTACTTCTAAGCGATGAATTTTTGTCTCCAGTACTGAAATCTTCTGCAGGAGGCTGTGGTAGTCATCTGTGGAGAGGGAAGGCATCTTGTTGCTAGTTAGCCGAGCGGTTAGCATCTTTCCAGGCTGTTCAGTGCCCAGACGCTGTAATCAGGCTTCAGCTGTGTGTAGGCCACAAACACACGGAGCGCTGAAGATAAGCTAACTATAAAAATGTTGCTGTTTCTGTTAAGAACACTTTAGTCCTGATGATCTATAAGTGTCCAGTATCCAGAAGCTATCACAGGTAAGCTCATACGGAAAAAAGGGAAAAAATCTGCATAAAAATCAATAAAAATCAATAAAAGAAGCAAAGTATTTAAAGAGCAAAGAGAGGAAGAGTCCACACTCACAAAAGGGGTTGATAATTTAAATGTCACACAGGCTGCTCTGTAACCATCTGGCAACAACCAATCGTGAGGGAAAAATGAGTATTCTTCGACTAGTTTTTGAGTGGTTTCTGCAGGTTGCTGGCAGTTGTTGTGAAATAGACTCCTAAACCCCCAGTCACACAAGCCTAGACCCATTCAGTGAAAACCTGGCAACCGCTGGTCACAAGGAAAAAATGTGTATCACCCTGCGGGTTGGCAAAAACCTCCTTGAGGTTGCTTTGGTCAGTGGCAGGTTGTTGCAGTCAGCGTTCTCCATTTCTGGTTCTGGCTTTGTCAAGGCTTGCTGCCACCCTGGCCATCAGGAGGCAGAGCAGGTCTTCTACAAATCGGTAGGCTTGTTGTTTAGTGTGCTTGTTCCAGTCCTTGGGCAATGGGCATGGTACTGAACCCTGATGTGCTCCCAGTGCATTTATCAGAGTGTGAGTGTGAATGTTAGATGCAGATGTAGAAAAAAGTGCTTGTAGAGTAGAAAACTTTAACTATAACTATAAAAGAACCAATCCATTTACCATTCACTCAGCTGGCAGTCACAGACTGTTTGGAAATAAGTTGACGTGTTGCATGCAAACGACTGGGAACCACAGTAATCTCAAATCAGAAGCAGGTTTATGGTGCAGCATCCTCTTTGTAACTGATTTCATCCAGCGAGAACCAGCAACCTGCAGGAACCACTGATCAGCATGCTATAGGTGTGTACTGTTCCCTTCATGTTTGTGCTGATATTGGCTCTGGTTGTAAGACAATAAGAACATCTTTGTAGTGAAGTGAAACCAAGTGAAAGAATAAATACTAACCACTGCAAATACTATCTGTGCTTCCCACGCATGTTTTTTTTAAATATATACTTTCAACCAGTCAGCAGTGAACATATCTGCAGGGCCACCAATGTCAGTTTATGTGCTGTTGGCTTTTTTAGAGAACTGTGTACAAATATATCTTCACAGACTCAAATCCCACAATCCCTCAGACTCCACACAGACACCAACCATAAATTTGTATTAGCGGTGTCTCTCAGTGTATCTAATTAGAGCCTCGTTAGCTGTTTCCATGTTTCCACTCTGAGTAAATAAAATTGAAGTTTATCAGCCAGGATATAAAACTATGTAGGTTTGAAATAGTGTTTTAACTGCATTTAATCTGCATTTAAAGTAAATGTAATCACATTGCAACAGATACCAACGTGTTTTTTTTATACACACACTTTTGGGACACTCAACCAGAAACACGCCTGTGCTGGATCTGTGACGATTAATAAAACTTAAAAAGTCTTAACACTGACTAGGAGGATGATTTTGTTGAGGCGTATGTCATTATGTTTTCTTTATTAAAAACTCTTCGGAAAATGACAAACCCTGAAGTCATCAGAAAAGTGTGAAAAGTTTTGAAAAATAATAATAACATTAATAGATTAATTAATTTATAAATTAATTACCAAATTAAATATTTAATATTGAAATGTAAGTTGTTTTTTAGTATAAAAGTTCTATATGAATAAATGAGGTCCTTATATGTCTGAGATGCATCTTATTGATCTGATATTGCTTTAAAATTAAAGTCATAATGAGGAAATTAAAATAGGAACGCTTAAACATTTAAAAAACATAAACACACTATCCTGCATCAACAGAAATGTCAGTCCTGTCATACATGGCATTATTGTTAAATAATTGACAATTTAAAAAAATATTAATGAATTATCTTTTTTCACCATTTAAATGAACCTGAGATTATATATCAGCCACTGTGTTTTATGAAAACATCACTTTTTTTATAATTACTAGCAGCGCTTTCTCAAATTCTTCATCCTTTATTTATGGTTGTCTTGGTGAACATTACGTTTCGAATGGGCAACGTATGTTGAACATGACTCATGAGACATGATTTATTTAAAATATTTTTAAAAACATATAGATGTTAATAATTGCTACATGCATGACGGTGTTCGTGCACAGCTTCATTCCGATTGGCCCACCCAACACATATGCATACATACACTACAATGATCACAGTAGGAAGGTAAGTGCCTGTCGGGTATTCTGTGCTGACGCTCCACTACAGCAGCCTCAAATCATCATACTCATGCAGGGTTTGAGTATGTGTGTGTGTGTGTGTTTGTTTAGTACCAAGTACAAAAGCATTGATGATGACACCAGATATTGTTGTGCCAACTACAAAGCGAAGAATCACATAGACCGGGAAGTTGGGTGCGAAAGCCACAGCGACACCGAACACAGTTTGGAGAGCGAGGGACAGCAGCAGGACGAAGCGTCGGCCATACCTTGTAGACAGAGAGAGGACACAGGAATGTGAGTTAGCCCTCCCTCATTATTAAAGATTTGCACCAGTAGACCCAACGAAACAGAAGTAAAGATATCACACTAAGCTCGAAACACATAAAAGAAAAAAAAATACTAAGTCTTTATCTAGTTCTTAGTGTAGGAGGTGCAGTTATCAGAAACCAAGTGCTTATAACTTTATGTTCACCAGAGAAAATCTGAGGTTTGAAAATTAGTAACAAAGCTGGGAACTTCAGTTTGCTCCCTGGGCTGTTTTTCTTTTCAGGTGCAAATGCTTCCTTTTGTTCACTTTAGCCCTAACTTACCAGGAAGACCACATATTGCCACCTGCTCACTACCACCCACTGCAGCCTTCACTCTTCAGTTTCTTAACCCTTTCAGCTCCGTCAATAAAAGGGAAGCACAGGTCTCATGACCCACTCCCACTTCCCATTTGTCTTTCTGCAATAGATCTACTGTGTCAGTTCAAAGACTTTTCCAAGATATTGATGATACTACCCTTCTATTGTTTCTAGTTTAAAGAAAAAACAGAGAATGAACAAGAATGTTAAACGTATGGGTGATTTTTACTGTCACACAGTTAAGTCTGAACAGTTTTATCGTGTGTATCTGTAGCTGATGAAGCAAATAAATTAACTGCTCCCCTTACATACAGTTACCACATGCAAAGGCCTACAGCAGTGGCCACCCCTACAGTCGTGCTTTGATGCTGAGGATCTGACACTTTGTTCTATCTGTGCGCTGAGTGAGAAAAGCCTACCTGTCAGCCATGGCTCCAAACACCACCGATCCCACCAGCAGGCCAAACATGTAGATAGATGATCCAATGTTGTTGAACACAGCTTTGCTGCACACCAGGTCCCACTGGTAGATGGAAAAAGAAGTTACTCCTTGTGCATTTGTTTATTTCTTATGTATTGGTGAATGGCCATGCAAATGGTAAATGGCCTGTATTTGTATAGCGCTTTTCTAGTCCCTGAGGACCCCAAAGCGCATTCACACACACATTCACACACTGGTGCAAGTGACATACACTCTGTGGGCAAAGTATCGGGCTACATCACGTAATCTTAAGCACCTCACTTTTGTAAAAGAACTCAATACATTTAAGTGTAGTACTGTAGTAGGATGATATCGGTGAAACAAGTCAATTCCTGAAATTTCTTTCTCCTTTGATACTACACAATAACATGAAAGTGGTATCATTGCAACGTGGAAGCTTTTAGGAACCAAACCACAGCAACTCATCCACAAAGTGGCAGACCATATAATCTTACAGAGCAGGCCTTTCAAGTGCTGAGGCGCATATTGTGGAAAAGTTGCCAACGCTCTCCTGACTCAGTAACTACAGGGCTCCAGACTGCTGCTGACATTAACATCAGCACAAAAGCTGTGCAATGGGAGCTTTGCACATGTTTATGCAGATCCTGTAGCTGTATCTGGCCCAGTACCTATGTCTATGTAGAGTATTGTCAAAGTAAATTTGCTTGTGTGTTTGGGCTGCTCTTTGCTGATATTGATTATAGAGTATGGTATCAAACTGGCATTGGACAAAACAAAGCACTGTCATAAAGTTCCAAGTGCAAATGGACCTTAGGAAAGGGTTAGAGCTGCATCAGGGTCAGATTGACTGCAACCTCTAAGGAAATATGATTAAATCAGTCTATACTTGCCAAAAATGGCAGCTGACCAGCTGTAAATGACCAGACACTGATGATTTTCAAATTACACTGTCATTTGTTTCTGTTCTGGCTCATTAAACATAAAATAGTCCTTGCACACAAACTGAACCTTCCAAAGTCCAAGAAGAAGTGGCAAAACTGTCCAGGATATGGTCGCAGTACAAAATGATGGCAATCATTTCCGAATCCCTTTATTGAGACAGTGACTGTTAGTCAAGGAAAATATGTGGCACTACAGCACAATATCAAGGACACAAGAACCTTTATGCCAAGAAGACTCTTATGTAATATAATACAAACTGTTGTTGATTAATTTGTGTATGATTACAACAGCAGCCGTGAACAGCAGGGGTGCAGCAGGGTGTGAGTGGGGCCAGTTGCTTATTTTGGCTCCAAGGCCCTTTGGAAAGCTAATGTGGATGTTTGCTGTGCTGGGTTCATTACTCTTTATCATCACATCAGTCTTTCATGAAATAATTTCTCAGATTTTTACATATTTGAATTTTATTTTATTTTATTCATGTTTTTCCTTATTTAGCTCCTTTCTTTTCCATGGATTTTGAGATATTTGCCTTGCCATATTGTTTTATTACATGCATTTAGCACAAAAAATAAGAACATTTATGTTTGGTTGATTATTTCTTTGGACAGCCAGTTTATTTGGGTGCCACATTGGGTGCCAAATGGTGCCACGTTTGTAAGAAAAATGCATTTGTGGGTTGAGCAGCAGAGCTGAGTATGTGGATCGCACCGATGAAAAACCTGCAAATCTTCTCTTAAATCGTGACTCTTGTTTGGTGTTGTTTATTGGGTTATATCAGGGGTGGGCAATTCCAGGCCTCGAGGGCCGGTGTCCTGCAGGTTTTAGATCTCACCTTGGGTCAACACACCTGAATCACATGATTAGTTCGTTACCAAGCCTCTGGAGAACTTCAGGGCATGTTTAGGAGCTATTTAACCATTTAAATCAGCTGTGTTGGTTCAAGGACACATCTAAAACCTGCAGGGACACCGGCCCTCGAGGCCTGGAGTTGCCCACCCCTGGGTTATATGATTGAAGTCTGAAGAAACAAGAGATATTGGCAGATTAACAACTGATTCATTTATCAAACAGGGGCCTCTGCAGCATGTAGAAAAGCCGTACACAGCCACAACAGCCCGGCACCTCCTCCTCACTAGTTTGGCCACACACTGCTTTGGCATGGCATCCCAGTCTTAATCACTATTTGTCGCATTTCAGACAATGTTGTTGTGCTGGTCACAGAAAATGTAGCAACAGCGATTAAGATTTGTCAAGTTTTTCACGGCACAACCCACGTACTCAACTCTGCTGCTCAACCCACAAATGCATTTTCCTGACAATTGTCACGACATTAAAGGGAAAACAAATAAGCTATGATTTATTGCCAAGAAGCATTGTCATATGACCACATGTCATAAGAACAACACAAATATTTGTCAAAAACAGGCTAAATAAAGAAAACTATATTGTTATATAGGTAGCCTACATAAAACACTAAATTCAGGTTTTGCCAAAAAGTGATTTCCAATGTTTCTATGCGTTTTCTATGTGTAATATCTTTATTTATATTGGTAAATAGAGTTTAGTGAACAGAATTTACAAAGGGTTACATAAAAAATGCAAGCTCTTCATATCTTTATGACTGCGACATTATAACCAGTGTAGTCCTTTATGGCCAATTAAAATATCTTCCTAGGAAATTTAAAAAAAAAAAATAATTAAAATTTCCTTCTAGATATTTGTTGCAAATTCTGCTACCCACTTGGTCACATAAGTCGTAAGTCAATGAGACTTTTTAACTGGATAAATAAAAGATCGATGAAAGTCACTTTGCCAAAAACTTATTGCGGCTTCTACCCTGTGACAGAAATGTTCTTTCTGGCACTTAACGAATTAATATCATTCACGCGGGACAGATTGTACATGTGTTTCACATATTATAGGCCAACATTGCAAGTAAATAACCGTAATTTGACATCTTAATATAATTTTTAAGTGCTTCCCTTTTTTTCTGCTTATAAAACAGTAAATTTGGGAATCAACGGCTAACAACAACGATTATATTTTAGCATTAAAAAATATAATTTAAATAAAAGAATTTAAGCACGCTTGGATTAGGCTTTGCAGAAACAAAAGACGATGATTTTGGTAAATATCAATACGGTTAATTTAGACATAAACGCTACACTAGGTGTTGGTCTAATAAATGTTTTAAACACTGGTAGTTTTGGCTGCTGTAACACAAAAAAGTCCCAACTTTGGGATAAAGTATACCACACCATAGCTTAAAAACCACACTGGCAGCAAATGATCTTTGGATATGTCTTTTTATATATTAGTGAGATTAAAATCCTTACTCTGATACTTATAATAAGTATTTAATAGGTAATATAAGCAATAAAAAGTATCAAATGATAGCCTACCGTCTACTATTTGACACCTTTTTGTCGCTTTTTTTGATTTCCGCCTCTTTTCCCAGCATGAAAGTGAACTGATTAATGACTAAAGTTGATCTTCAGCCCAAACCGAACAGACCAGATGGTCATGTTTCTGTACCTCGGTGACGGTGGTGCTCTCAAAAGTCTCCCTGCTGTAGACCCATCCGTCACTGCACGGCACGCGCTGAGTGCCGTTGCCCAGCAGCACGACATCCTGCGAGAAGCAGGAGGAGTTGGAGAGGCTGAAGTTCAGGGTGGCTGAATACAGGGACTGATTCCCCGCTGCTGGACTCAAGCCCTCGCGGCACTGATGAGGCGGCGTGGCTCCGGTGAAGATGCTCACCAGCATGTGGAAGGCGAGGAGGATCTGAGGTAGACATATCCATATGTAGAGAATTTTCTGGTATCTGCCAAAGCCTCCAATGGCAGAGAGGATCTGATCGAAATTCATTTCAAATGTAGGTCAAATTGGCTCCAATGGAGTGGATGAGCCGGGGAGATGGAGGCGGAAGATGGTTGTAAATACCGACCAGATACTGAGGCGGTGTTATGGAGACAAACAAGATAAATTACCATGTGCTGCCGTGGTCAGTCCACGTGAAGTTGTTTAACAATTACTGAAACGAGCTCAAGAAGGTTATCCTCCCTCTGCAAACACACTCTCACCTCACGGGCAGCGAGTGTCTGCAGATGAGGCTTCACAGAGATCGATTAGAATGCTCCAAGATGAGACGCGCGGACAAAGTTTTTCAGTCTCAAACCAAGTAACAAGTAAACAAGTAAAAATCCACAATTAGTCTTCCGTTGTAAATATTGCACAGGGAGTAAAATCACGCACCCAACAAAACGCCAGTGTTGTTTTCCACTCTGTACAAAATATGCACATTATGGCAGCGGGGAGCGCGTGTGGTGTTACGTATCCGTGACTTATAGGGGAAGGGCCATAGCATCGCTACCACATCTCATATGTAAACAAAAAACAAAAAACTCAGTGTAAGAATCACGGGCCACCACTGAGGCGCAGTGATTTCACAGATTACCGGATTTAAAACACTTCAATGTGGAAATCGTGTAAACCTCACTTGCTGCAGTTCACTGCGTGGATGCAGGTGTAGCACTCAGCTGTTACACAGCCTTCAAACACAACATCTCTACTCTCAATTCGCAAAAAGCAGGTTGTGCGTTATGTAAGAGGCTCTCTGCTGCCACCTGCCGTTTGATGCGATGGTAGGCACAAAACTTCTGTGAGCGGAGGGGATGCGGGGGTTATCATAGCATTCACCTGAAAGTGCTAGATATGAAAGGTAAAGACCATAAAGTGTTAGACAAGCGACGGTGGGGAGAAAGAACTCCGTTTTAAAGGGAAGAAACTTCAGAATCAGGGAGGGGCAGAAAAAAGACGAGCACAAAGGGATCAGGACAAATAAAAAAAACCAAAACAAACAAAAACAGTAAGATGAGAGAAAAGTTAGTGATTAGTGGCATATGAACATCAGGATAGAAAAGAGGGAGGTGGAGGAGTCCAGAGTATATCATAAGATTTCATTTTCAGGGGCTCGAGTTGGGAAAAATAGAAAATAAAAGCATAAGAAATCAGAAAAGGAATCATAAAGAAACACCAAGATAAACCATTTAACAAATGACTTATAGTAATGCAACTGTGGACACACTTCTTACTTTGCAGCCGATAATGCAAGGCTATCATGTTTTGCGTTTATAATCACCACAGGTTACAGCGCATACCTATATAATATTTCAAAGGGGGATCTGTCCTCCTGTCATTTCTGCATATTACTGCACTGATATGATCACAGAATTTATGCTTGGTGGAGACAAAAAAAATGGAGGTGCAGGGGTGGCACCTCTGGTTTCAGACCTACTCGTTTGCACTGATGCAGCTGGCTTTCAGAACAGGATGAAAAATGGTTGAGAAACAGTGAGAAAGAGGACCTGAGTGGCTGGTCTCACTTAAGTTACCCCTCTCTCACTTGTGCAGTTGATCAAATAGAAAACACTGAGGATTGCTGGGAACTGAAGTTGTGTGTCATCAACAATAAATTTAAAAAAAAATTACCTGTGGGAGAAACGTGATTATCTGTCGTGACCTGTACATTTGTAACTTTGCACAAAATGCAAGTTTTATTTTTAATCTAAAATATAATAACACTCTAAATGTCTCGACGTTACAATAATATGGATAACTAATTGCACTTTATATTCTGACCACTCTCTACCCTTCTGTACACAGTGCTTCCTTTATTATATTTATTTTATTTATTGACGTGTAGGAAATCTCGCAAAGTAAGAATATCATTGCTCAGCGTGACCACTTTGTTCTGGACAAATACATTTCTTAATTAGAAATTAAATGTGTTCCTTATCATGATTACAGCAAAACTAGCCTTACAAGCTTTTAAAGCTGTAAAGATCCTATAATTTTAAATTATAGGATCTTTACAGCTTTAAAAGCTGTAAAGCTGTAAAGCTGTAAAGATCCTATAATTTTAAATTGCCCGCAAATGATCACCCCAACCTCTTCCTGTTAGGCGCGTGTGACGTCACTGATGCTCGGTCCAGAACGGGTTGGGTCTCTGGTTTGGGAGTCTTCTGGGTGGCAGCAGGGTGGGAAGAAAGTGAAGTCATATACAGTTACCCAGGAAACCGTGCGAAATAAAGCAGCGCCTTACAATTAAAAGCATCAACGCGTTTACTAAGCACGAAACTTTTCAACTTAAGCCGTAATAAATATTAAAATCATCAAGTGGGAATAGAAGTTAATCTCAAGATGATCATTGTGCACTTTCACTGTATTCTACAGGCGCGTGATAACAGCATACTTACTACGGTGCAAAATATGCATCCACGTTTTTTTTAAAGCTGTTAGGGAATAGAGATTTTATTTTGAAGGTCTCGGCCAGAAGTTCTATTATTCTAATGCAGTGTGGTGTGACAGTGGCGAGGGAGGTTGATCGCAGGGAAAGTGAGAGAACAGAGAGACAGAGGGAGATGGCTGAAAGGCTGGAGCAGTGGACCAGGTCAGGAGCGAGTCGGGACAGCGGTCTAAGGTGATCTTGATCATCCAGAGGTGTCTGCACTGAGGAACGAGAGTCCAGACCGCGCAAATCCCCCGTCACGGCGCTTCAGCCCGGCCTGACCGAGGACTGTGTGGCAGACACCGTCTTCGGCTGCCCATCCTGGAAACATTTTCACTGTCTAAACATTTCCTAGCTGCAGGATTGCTCAGCTTCACCCGAGTCCTCTCTGGATTACAGACAAGGAACCGTGCTTGGATCCGTCACCGTGAGTGTCCGTGTAGTGGCAGATGCACTGCTGTCACGATTAAATGCTTTTAATGGCGATGCCGTGCATCATAAGGTCAACTGATCAGGTCCTGGTACTTACTGTCATACTTGTACGGTGACACGATTTGCAAAAACACAGATTAGCATCCGTGACGGGTGCTGATGTAGATGAAGCCACGCCCTCAGACATGGCATTGTGTATGCCCCACGCTTGAATGAACCCTGGCCTATTTACTGCAGCACAATCAGCAGGAGCAGCTGTTAGCGTTCATTGCGGGACAGTTGTAATATCTGGGCCTGCAGGACATCCAATAAGCACCTCACGTTTATCCTCGTCAGCACGGGATTGCAGCTTTAATGTGTTGTTTTAATCCCAAATCTGCATGTGGTGCATGTGTGTGTTGTCAGTTCATATCTGAAGTCATCTTTCACCCACAGAGTATGTGGTGAGGTTTTTAAAAATAGATAAATTCCCATAAGATGCTGCTGTCACAGTGAGCAGTGTGAGTTCAGCTTTCAGACTGCTGCAATGGGAAAGACGTTCCAAGGTTGCACTGCAGCTACAGTGATGACAGAGACCCGTGCTTGCCCGTGTGTCCCTCCCTTTATACATACACTTTCTGCACCGACATGTCTCTCTTAAGAGAGGTAACCGGCTATTCATGCAACTGGCTCACACAAACACTCATGCATATTCACAGAGACTTTTAGTGAGGCTCTATTTTTGTTCAGAGCTGCAGCACCGACTGTTTGATCTGGAGCTCAGGTGAATTTGTTTCATCTGGCTTGTGTGTGTTTTTACCCTGCCTCGACACGCTGATCCCTGCAGGATGCAAACTGAAATATACAAGGTCACCGTGAATGAGCACCGGTGTGTTTATTTCAGACAGGGATCCCAGTACAGTGTGTGACTGCGAAAGAGGCCGTCTAAGGTGACTGTGAGGTCAGCTGGAATAGGCTGAAGCTAAAAGGTTTGTCCTTTTAATTTAAAGTTACTGGATCGATTAGGTAGAACACTCTTTCTTCTCTTCTTCGGTATAATGTCTTTATAAAGAGCTGCACAGGGGACCTCTTATGCTCATTTCCAGCTCCATATTTTATTTTTATTCATTTGGAGTCTGCTGGAGTAGATCTGCATGATTTACAGCTCTTACAAGGCCTTTGCACCATTTTTCTTCCTGTTGGCTATCCCTCACAAACAGAAGGTTTAAAAGCAGGTGGGTGGAGCTTATGTGATTCAAGCCAGAGCTGGATGCCTGTGATGATTGTCCCAGAGATGTCCACTCTCACTGACATCAACTGGAGATGTTAGGAAAAGTGTTAGAAATGGAGAGTTTAGAGGTCTGAAGCCCACTCTTTTGACCCACAGACATTATTTGCACATATCCTGAGCTCATGATTTGAAACTTTGGCCATGTTTCATATGGGCATCCACTACTGTACTGTATATATGACAGGAAATGGAGAAAAGCATAAATGTTCCCCTCCAACCACCGTCTGTTTTTATTTAAGTCTTGCAACTTATGAAACCTGGTGTCTGCAGTGGGTAGGCTGTGGTTTTATGCAGCTTGTTGGCAGGAAGCACTTTGCAGAGTCAACAGCAGCACTTGTGGTAAAGAGTCTGTAGGGAAAGAGAGACACACTGATTGAAGTGGACTTTGGATCACAGCAGCAGAAAAAGTAAAGGTCTCTCCTTCTCCTCTCTTCTGTCCCCTGCAGGTGTCTGTGTCTGCTGTCTATCGTCTGTCCCGTGTCACCGTTACAACAGTGGAGCTCCGGCTCCATGGCCCCCGTCTCTCTCCGCTAGCGAGAGGTGAGCCAAGCTGGCCTCCCCAGCCCCCTCCTTGTCCCAGGAGCCAGAGTCAGAGCCTGAGCCCGACCGGCGGCACAACCACGAGGAGCAGTATGTGAGCGAGGGCGAGTACAACCAGCCCGAGACACGTCCGGAGCCTCCCGACTGCAGGGACGCCGAAACCATCACAGGTGCAGAAGAACTCAGATCATCCAAAAGTCCAAATATAGCAACAAAATTTTGAGTATGCAGCTCACCGTCTGGTGACAGTGTTGAAATTACTATTCTAATAAATCTTTTTTTAAATAGTTTTATTAATAAAGTATTGCTTTTTCTTTTTCTTCTTCTTCTTCTTCTTCTTAAAAAACGCAATTTTATATGTGCAATTCCAAACGTAATTTTTCAAAATAAAAGTTACTTTTCCACAATTTGCACATGGATGTAGCCATGCAATCAAAGTAAAGTGATACCAGTTGGTGAAACTAGTCTTTTACCATTCTAAGCTTGCAGTCATAATTAAGTTAAAATGCACAAGTGTTTCTTTTTGTTTTTAAAGTACAGTATTGCTTGTTTTTCAAAATATTTCACATTAAATAGGACGTGTTATGTTAAATTCCAGCTCCATAGTTTCATTCATGGACTCTACTAGAGTAGCTTTGCATGATTGACAGATCAAGACAATCCTGTGCTACTGGTGTAGCCCCTCAGCTTCCTTTAAGCCGGCTTTCACCTGATTGGCTGCTCCGCGTAAACATTAGCTTTGAACCCACAGGTGTCCAGGGGCCAGAGCCGTGTGCTGTCTGATGTCTTTATTTGAAACATTGGCTGTGTTTAAAACAGGTCCTCTTACCAAAAAAAAAGAGTCTTGTGAAGAGTTATCTAATTTTATTTTAGCAGAATATTTTTTGTCTCTGATTAAACGTAAACTTGCCTTTCAAATGTTTGATCAGATTTAATGTCGGCCATCACAAACCTGACTCGCTGTGGTCACGCAGGGAATGAGAAAAAACCCACCCGTCTCATCCACCCTCATCCCCTCTCTCTCTCTCTCTCCCTCTAATGTTCAGATGTCTGTAACAGCACTGACCTGCCGGAGTTTGAGATCATCAGTCTTCTGGAGGAGCAGCTGCCGGTGTACCGCTTGCGGGCTGACACCGTCTACGGCTACGACCATGACGACTGGCTCCACACGCCCCTCGTCGCTCCTGAGGCCAGGCTCGACCTGACCACCGAGCAGATCGAAGAGACACTAAAATACTTCTGTAAGTCTGCGCGATCAGCACTTTAAATGTTTCACACCGAGACAGACTGAAAGCAAGAAGGAAAAGCTGCCGAAGGCAATGATAATAGAACTCTCTACTTAAAGGTTTCAGGTTATAACTGCAGGATTAAAACTGAAACGTCGTTTATCAATATTAAAATTGCAGAAGTGTTTCAGTTGAAAAGCTTTAGAATACAAATAATTTTAATGACAGCAAAAAGTACAAATTGTAGTCGACATGCACTCAAATGGGGTAGATGTTATAAAGAGGTACTCGGGTGTTCTACTTGCCTTTATGGGTCTTTCCCTTAAAATCCTCTGAGAACCCCTCCTACATAGATGAACAAGACAGGTTTCGAATAGCTCTTTGATGTCTTTTATGAATCTGTTTGGCTTAATGCTCAAAGTTAAGCCATAAAAACATTTGGATACCAAGCCCTTTATTTCTGTTTGGCCCTGAAACATGAATGCATCTTCGTTTATTCTGGATAATTGCTGCGCTCCCCGTATATCATATCAGCACTCTGCTTAATTCGCTGCTTTATGAGTAGGCAGAAGAGGTTTATGGAGTAAGGACAGCGCTTTCTGCAGAGGCTTTCTCACATTAAAGATTAATGTGCAATATTAAACAATATTAACTCTTGCTGTCGTCGCATTACATTGTTCTTTGAATCTTTGATGGCATCTGTTTATAAAGTATAACCCGAGCCACCAAGCGTCCGCCATAAAATCTGTGCAAAATCAAACATGCTGATCATCAAGATGCAGATGAAGGAGGACGTGCAGCTGGTGGGCGTGACACAACACGATGTGATTGACATTTTGAAGATCAGATACATTTGAGTAGAGTGATCTTCAATAAGATGTTAATGTTAGATTTGGGTTGTTTGTTTTCTATTCTAATCTAGTCTCGTCTGTCTTTGTCCTGTATGGATAAAGCTGGTATTTCAGCTTCTGTCCACATGGTTGTCTCTAATAACCCAGTTTGAAAAAGTGGACAAAACGAAAATACGGCGTGTAAAATGTGAATAAAGGCAGAATGCACTGATCTGCAAATCAATGATAAATTTAAGTTAAGTTTAAACATTTCATTTTTTCTGCTATCTGTGTTCTCTTGTGGATAAAATATGGGTTTATGAGATTTGGAAATCGCTGCATTATCTTTTTATTCATATTTTCACTTACTTAATACTTTGGGAATTGGGGTTGTATAGTTGGTAAAATCTCTCCTATGGCTTTTGCAAATGACTTTTTCCTTGACCCACATGGAAAACTTGCACGATGGAAAGATGTGAAGAAGAATTTAGGTCATCTAATGAAAAGAGGAAGAATCTGACTGGCTTACTGAGACGTTAGATCGTGTCACGTGAAGGATGTTGTCTGAAACATTGTTGAATTTTTTTCCTTCATTTATTTTGTGCGTATCTGAGATTGATTGGTAGAGTTATAATTTCTAAGATTGAGTTTTTACAGTTCAGATAGACTCATCCCTGATCTTTGCTCAGATGATTTCCGCTTTGACATCTTAGCATACAGCTAAGTTGTTTAATTGCTGAGGAAGTTTGATTACAGGTTGCCAGTCTATTGTGTTAGCAGCGGTGCTAAAGAATGAGTCAGAAGACAGAGGAAGTGAGGTAATGAAAGAAAGGTGAAAATGAGAGAAGTGGGAGTCACTTCTATTGACTCTGTCCTGGATAATGCATCCTCGCCTGTCCAATCATAACACAACTTCCACTTCACCTCCGCAGCTGTGGAACCAAAACGGATGCACACACGCTCTCTCTCATCTCTCCGCCTACCATGTTCTCGCTCCACCAACACAGGGACGTCCGTGTGGGTGGAGGGTAATATAGTCTGTGAGCCTGTGATACAGTAGCTGAGCAGTGGCATGAGAGAGACAGAAAGCAAATGGATCAGTGTTTTGGACCAGCGGTCGATTGTCATCAAGGCAAGTGGAGGATACGGACAGCAAGAGCAAAGATTAGAAAGGGATGAGTGTGGGCCGGAGGACTGCTCAATGTTAAGATGCGATCAAATGATTGGGATATTAGTTTCTTTTCAGCACTCTGATTTTTGTTGAATATCGTTGTTCCTCTTTGCTTCCTGACTGCGGTGGATTACAGGCTGCAGTCTCATCATTTCAGAGCTCCAGTAATGCAGAAAAGCTGTATTATTTCTTGCTGATAGTTTTGCTCCGGTGTTTGTTTCTTAGTTAGTTCGCCTCACTAAGATGACGCATGTCTCCTGTCTAATTTCCACGGCTATCTGTTGTACCCCTGTAAACCAGCGCTGATCACTATTTCAGTGCCATCACCTAAATTTGCTTTCAGAAATGGGAAGTTTTTGTGTTGTTTAGAGTACCAACAGGATTACAGAGGCTTACCATAATGGATTCGATAACTTTGTGCAGCACGTTATCGATTCGAGCTCTGAAGTCAATAATTGCTGCCAACCCCGCGGCAGCAGAGCCACACGTTGTGCGCCATGGAACACGACCCTTTCCCCTTTAACGCCTGCTCGTGCATTTCCAAACAGTGGTGATGGAAGTGTTGCACGCTATACGTGGTACATCCACTTCCTCTGAGTGTATAAATACTCTTTGTGTTACATAATGGGGCCGTTTTTGCATGCAGTCACACATGTTTGCAGATCACAACTCAAGTGATGGGATGACCAGAAGGTCATTCGGTGTTTTGATGTTCGGTTGGGTTTTCTTTTTTTGTTTTTTCCACAGTGCTATGTGCAGACAGAGTGGGCCAGATGACGAAAACCTACAATGACATTGATGCTGTCACACGTTTGTTGGAAGAGGTGAGGTATTTTAATTTTGCCAGTTCTATGAGGGTAAATTGAAGCTTTTCTTTTTTTAATCAGACCAAATGATAATGAGATGTTCCTCTCCTCTGTTTGCTTCTCCTACATTGCAACCAATAGAAAGAGAGAGATCTGGAGCTTGCTGCAAAGATTGGCCAGTCGCTCCTTAAGAAGAACCGGACTCTCACAGAGCAGAAGGAGTATTTGGAGGAACAAGTGGGACAAATCACAGAGGAGGTATGCCTCACAGAAATTTAGACCAGGAAAAAATGTTTTGGTGCTACAGGTGTTGAACAGTACCTGTCCTCCTGCAGGTTGCCCAGCTGCACCATGAGCTGAACCTCAAGGATGAGCTGCTGCAGTTTTACACCAATGCAGCTGAAGAGATCGAGGATGAATCCAGCAGCTCCCCAACGTTAGTTTCCTTTCTTAATGTCACTCCTAAAATGTGTGAATACTGTTACCATTTCACAGGTGTAAAAATATAACCTCACTTGTACTGGCTGTAAATTCCATGATAAAATTTGTGTTTGTCTCCTGAAGGGGTAAAAAAAGCAAAGTGGAAACTGCTTCAGGAGGCTTTGTGAGCGACACGCTCCAAAAGAAACTCAAAGAGCTGGAAGAGGAGAACCTGTCACTCCGCTCAGAGGTATCACACGCAGTATTGAGGAAAACACGGGAGGTGAGTTACCGAAACGGCTCAGATATTTTGTGTAATTATGGACGTCTACTCGCAGGCTAACCATCTAAAGTCAGAGACCGAAACTTATGAAGAAAAGGAGCAGCAGCTTGTGAACGACTGTGTCAAAGAGCTCAGTGAGTTTTGTCTTGCCACCAATTTCTTTTTTGGAGCTTCTGTGTGTGAAATTGCCTGTTTTTCTTTACACAACTCCCTCCGAGAGTTTGCATGCTGAGTAATATTTGAATAAAAACACAATGCAATCACTCTACAGTATATAATATGGCTGCAGCTTCCAGGGCAGAATATTGAAGCCAGAGTGGAAGTGCCTTAAATCTGGATTCTACTGGATGGCAAAAGCTGTGGTAGACTTCCAGTCCTATGTGTAACTGTCCCAAAAGTCTACGAGAAAATGGCTTTATGACTTGACCTCTTTAAACACTTTCCTGCTGAGTTTGACTTGGTTTGGATCATGCTGGATAAAAAGTTAAGTCTGTGAAGGGTTATCTTTGGTAACAAACTCCAAGTTCAATAGCTGATCATTTTCACATTTTGTCACATCTTGTCAAGTAGTTGGTAGTAGTTCGAGTTTGTTGTTTCATAGTGAGACTCTTTCTTCTTCATCACATCTGCGGCTTTGCAATAAAGTAACAGCGAAAATGCATCGTCAAAGCAGTACTTCAGAAATCATTGAGTGATGTCATGGTAGCTACATCAACCTTTTATATTGTCTATGGCAATGACGCAACTCATTTAGAATCATATCTTGTTACAACTTTATCTAATTTTTAATTGGATTTAATCAACATTTTTGAAGAGCAGACAACAGACTGAAAAATATATAGTGAAAAAATGTTTTTTTTGTGGAAGGGTGGAGTGTCCACTCCGGGTCAGGGACAAGTTCCTGCCCCAAGTGGAGGAGTTTAAGTATCTCGGGGTCTTGTTCACGAGTGAAGGGAGCGGGAGATCGACAGACGGATTGGTGCGGCGGCCGCAGTGATGCGGACGCTGTACCGGTCTGTTGTGGTGAAGAGGGAGCTGAGTGTAAAAGCGAAACACTCAATTTACCGGTCGATTTTTCTCTGTGCTCTTTTTGAACTCCCTGTCAAACTTTAAGGGTTGTCCAGTCTTCAGATTTCTGCCATAGCGGAGGAACTGGCCCGTAAGACTGAAGACGCATCACGACAGCAAGAAGAGATCACACACCTCCTCTCTCAGATAGTAGATCTGCAAAAGAAAGCCAAATCTGTGAGTATATAAGCACACAGGTATATACTTTGACTGGTTATATTTTTACTGGTCTTGTCCTGTTTAGCTGTTTGCTCAGTCAAAGCTGCATTTGTGTGTCTAGTATGCAGTGGAAAATGAGGAGCTCTCTCAACACCTGCTGGCAGCTAAAGATGCCCAAAGGCAGCTCACAGCAGAGGTAACTTCTCTTTGCTTTCCAAGCTTGTCCCCAATCACAGTTTGTTCCCTAAATACTGTGAATGTGAGTTTAATTGCTGTGTTTACAATACAACAGCTCCAGGAGTTAGAAGAGAAGTACTCAGAGTGCATTGAGATGTTGCATGAAGCTCAGGAGGAGCTGAAGAACCTGAGAAACAGAAACTACCCTGCAGGAACCCCACGCCGCTATCACCCGCTGGGACTGTACCCGATGGTGAGTTACTGTAAAAGTGTGTGTGCCTCTCTTTGCTTGTAGGCATTGTCTTCCCCTCTTAAAAGTTTATATGTTGCAGGACTCTCTGGCAGCTGAGATTGAGGGAACGATGAGGAAGGAGCTGAGTCTTGATGACCCAGAGTGTGAAGAACAGAAGTAGGTATTCATGCATGCATACTAGATGCCAATTTCCAAACATGGGAACAGGTTTTGGAATTGTTTGATCAAAAGAGTTGGCAATAAGTAATGGACAGACAGTAGAAATAGCCAAAATAAATATACTACGGTGAAAAGTAAATGCATAAGTAATTGTCAAAAAAACTGATAAACTAGCCAGCATAGCTCACTAAAAGTCTTTTCAAAACTTTTTCTAAAAGTATACATAAGCAGTAGCGGTTTTTGATACAGGCGACACGGGCAGTTGTCCCGGGCGGCATCATGGTGGGGGGCGTACTCACGCTGCCCCGACATCAGCCAGCGCATATTGGGAATGGCATAGGCACCGATCGGTTTTCTATCGCCCATTTGCTGGGAGTAAGGGCGCCCTCCGTTTGCGAGGTGCGCCTGCTGCTTGCGGCACAGGAAGGAGAGGGCGGGGCGGCGGGGGATTCTCTGGCTGGCTGGAGCAGCATCTAATAACCAACTTGCAAAATAAAACAAAATAAAAACAAAACAACAAACACGAAAACACCAGACATTATGATACAGACTTATAATGTGCACCGATGTTTTTTCGAAATTCTATAAAGTGAGCGCGAGAGCCCTCGGTGCGCCTGCTCACTGCTGAAGTCAAAGTAAACTTTATTGTCATCTCCGCTACATACAGTCCAGTATATAGAGAGACGAGCCGACGAGGCTCCAGTTACAGCAGTGCAAGTACACAAACAATATATATAAGAAGAGTAAGAAAATAAATATACACTCTAGGACCAGGGGTAAAGGGATCAGTAACAATTGAAAATTTATAATTTACAGTTTGATGATTTAAAGTCTCACACACAACCCGTCGAAAGGGGAGGGGGGGTGGGCTGCTTCCAAATAGAGCACATTTCATTGGTAATATTGTAAATCCAAGCCCCTTATCTATTCATGATTTGAATCCTGGGTTGTGCGAAATCCAGAGGGAGTGTTCGCCCGGGGCGCCAAACAGGCTAGCACCGCCACTGTACATAAGCATAGTATCTAGTCTAAGTTATGAATACAGTGTATAGGAGAGGAATGTAACCACTGTGACCTCACCTACTGAGTTTGGACTTTTGGAAATGTTTAGCTTTAGCATTAGCATTGTAGCCACTGTCATGTTCTTTTTTAGAAGCCTGAAGTTACCATGTCTGGATGAACAGGTGGTGTATTAAATTATCAGCTAATGCTAGCAGACTTTTATTTAGCAAGCTGTATAGCTAAAATACACAGACACTGTTAATTTGTGCTAAATACCAGATCTGATACAAGAGGAGAGGATTAGCTAAACTGCTAAATATCATTCTAGCTAAAATTGATAGCTATAATAGTTAAATTGTTAAAAAATAGTAACAAAACCTAATGGATACACTTATAATAAAGTAGTAGCTTAAACTAGGAAAAGACTGGTTAAAATGTAAAGTGTAATGAAATGAAGTGTAACTGATGAATGGTAATCATACAGAAATTGCTTATTAAATCGCTAATAATGGACACTACTGTCTATTAGCTGTCATGAAGTTCTGTGAAAAACTAAGCACACCATGTTAAAAGGGTAAGTTGCAGCCAGGTGCTTATAATCAAATGCACTTGATTAACTGATCATCAGCAAGTGTGGGTATCTCTCTTTTGGCAGTTTCCTGGTCTGTAGCATTCGGGTATGTGTTAACATAGTACTACAGTCTTCCTAGTTGTGGGCGTCCAAAAAAAATCACCCAAAGTTCAAACCATGCAATGCTTAAGAAACTGCACAAAAATCGAAAGCTACTTCTTGGACTCCACTGCTTTCTGGAGACTTCTGGTCATAATTCACAGCCATCTGTCTGACAGCTAAATCTTAGCATTAGTGACAATGATCCCAAGCACAGCAACAACTGTGCAAAAGCATGAAAAAGAAAAGAATCAAGGTTTTGTAATGATCCAGTCAATGTCCAGACCTCAACTCTACTGAGTTATGTTGCAAGACCTTAAGAGACCTGTGCACAAATGAATGCCTGGAAACCTCAATAAACTGAAGCAACATTGTAAAGAAGAGTGGACCAAAATTCCTCCACAACAATGTGAGAGATGGCTTAAGTCCTAGAGAAAACAATCGCTTCAGGTTATTACTGATGGTTCTATAAGCTACATGGAGTATTAGTTTTTGACAGAACTCCATAGTGTCACAAGAAAACTTTCTTTTTCACATGGCTATGGTGGATGGTGTTCTTCACTCTGATTGTTAGTCGCTTTAAACACTCGACTTAAAGTTGGGATTTGTTTAATGTTAAGAGTTCAAATAAATGTAACCTTGGTGAAGCGTTCTTGAGTCCATCTTTGGGAGTAACTTAGGTAAAAAGGTTTGTGAACCACTGTTGAAGAGCATCAGTATAATACTATGTTTGACTGTGTGCAGGGTCCATCGGAAACGTGTATTTGAGACGGTCAAAAATGTTAACCAGACAGTTCGTCAGCGTTCTCTGACTCCAACCAACTCCAACATCCCGGGTTCTAACCAGTCCCTGTCAGCTCGAACGTCACCCCAATCGAGTGGTCTCTCCACACCCCACTCCAGCATATTTGGAGGTGACCTTAGTGGAGAAAGTGTAGTCCTTGATAACCGAACGCAGAGCATCCTAATGGAGACGGCATCCAATCAGGACAGGTAAGACCGAGATAAGCTGCTGTCATCTGCATGAATCAAACTCAGTTTTCTCAAGAATGATTTTATTTTAAAACATTTGATTGATTTTTGTTCTGTCAACAGCACAGAGGGCCAGGAGAAGAAGGCAAGTGGGGCAGAGGACTTGCGGCTTGCTCTGCGTCGCCTGTCTTTGCGCCGACAAAACAATTTAAGTGAAAGGCGCTTCTTTGAAGAGGAGCGAGAGCGACGGCGGGGAGGGCACCCTGGACTCCACGATGCCCTCAGCCAGGAGAGTCTCTTAACCCCATCCGAAAGCATCATGTCCCTCGGAAACCTCCACCTCTGGGCCTCGCGAGGGCCCTACCTCCCCGACAAGCTTCAGATCGTCAAACCACTCGAAGGTGAGGTAGAAAGGGAGCACGGAACGAACGGCAAGGCAGGGAGGAACCTGGAAGGAGAGAGGCACCGAGGGGCCGGGGCAAAAAAAGGGAGCAGGCAGGGCTGGGGAACAGAGGGGGAGAGGAGGCAAGATGGCAGTCAAGGGGAAAGGGAGAGAGTGTGGGGATGGACGAGGAAGACTGGAGCTGGAATAGAGAGGGAGAGGGGAAGGAGGTGGGCTAGAGACCGAGCCGGCAGCAAGAAGATGAGGAGTGCGCAAGAGTGGACAGAGAGGCCCCTGTCTCTGATGCTCTTCAACTCTTTCTGGTCTCTGATGCATCATCACAAGTCTGGCAGCTTTGCATCTCCACACAGCTATTACAAAGAAACCCAGCCCAGAGGGTGGCTTTGAGCACTCATGCACTACACGGAGGAAGTAAGACGGAGTCTATCCAAATCACTGGCTGCTGCTCATGAACTGATCGGGGGCTAAAAGGGGAAACAGGCAGACCTTAGGTCTATACAGTGTGATAGAGTCACAGTAGTATTCAGTCAGCATGTACAATTAAGGAGCTGGTGTCTTAGATTTAACCTTAAAGAAGATTATGCTCATTTCCAGATCAGTGCCAAATATTTATTACTGGACTCTGTGCTAGATTAGTTTTATATGATTCACAGTTCAAACTAACCTTATTTATCTTTACTGAACCTTGGTACCGTTGTCAGAATCGGACTGTTGTGGCTTCCTGCCTGTTCTTTTTAAGGCGCGTGTTTTCTGATTGGTTGTCCCTCGCAAACAGAAGGTTTAACTCTACTGACAAACAGTGTTGCCAACTTAGCGAGTTTGTCGCTATATTTAGTAAGTTTTCAGATCCCCTTAGCGACTTTTTTTCTAAAAAGCAACCCGTGCCAAAGCGCTCATAGGCGGCGGATCGTCCTCACGCAGAAGTCGCCCCCAGCTGCTGTCAAAACAGGACATGTTCACCCAGTTGCGGCCCTAGCCTGTTTGGCGCCCTGGGCGAATACTCCCTCTGGCCAGAGAAACACACACACACACACACACACACACATATATGAAGAGAGAGAGAGTATGCATTGTATGCAAACGGCTACCAAACAGCCATCATAATTCGTCATACAATGAGAACAGGAAGAATCAACAATTGACAATGACTAATGTTGGATTCTCCCAATTCTTTGAATCTTTGGGCTGAAGGAGGGACAATACTCGGTGTATAAATGCTCAATCAACAATCATTTATTTCCATACAATTCAACAATAAGAGCATTACAACGTCCGGACGGGAGAGATGCTACCAGAGGGTCAGGCACATGTCTCAAAATGGTGACGGGTTGCTCAGCTTTTTATAGTCTCTAGTGGCCCCCAGCTAGTCGTAAAAGCCAAAACATCACATTTTTTCTCTGTTACAGCGCCTAAGTTATGACCTCGGCAGTTGTTTCTCTGCTTTCTGTAAGGTGGGGGTGTGGAATGTGGTCTATCTATCTCCCCTGTCTTTAGACACAGAGTCTCCTGCTTACAACCTTCTCTTCATGATTCAACACTTAAGCATGTCAAGAAAACAGTGTAACACATTCCCAGCAGATCAAGGATACAGAGTGATGCACATTTATCTAATGAACTAATATGTGAATATGTTCTGTTAACTCAAAAGTATAATGAGAACTAAACTACATACAGCTCACACACTCTATATTAAAGGGTATAATGTGATCTACAGCAGTATTCTAATTCAACTACTTTGATTACATATATAAGGTAACATATAATAACAGAATAATCTAATACTAATTAATATTAAAATCTGTAACATAATGTATTGTTTGGAGTTTAGTCTGTTACTGCTACTATTTCTTCTTGGACCAACTGTAACACACATAATTTCCTTAGGGATTAATAAAGTATTCTGATTCTGATTGTTTCAGGATGACCTGCCATTATCCAATGACACATCTGCTTACCTGTATCATTTGCTCGTTTCTCCTCATCTTCTTTTCTATTTTTTCTAAACTGAGGACCTGATGGCTTTGAACTTTCTTGTCCATCTTCCATTGTTTTTAATTTTGCACTCCAGTATGAACACCCATCCCCCAACCCGAGGATCACCACAACATAACCTAACAGACCTACACCTTAGTTCACAGATTCACTTTGTCTAAGGTTTATTTCTGGGATTTCACACAACCCAGGATTCAAATCATGAATAGATAATGGACTTGGATTTACAACATTATGAATGAAATGTGCTCTATTTGGAAGCAGCCGGTCCCCCTCCCCTATCGACGGGTTGTGTGTGAGACTTTAAATCATCAAATTGTAAATTATAAATTTTAAATTGTTATTGATCCCTTTACCCCTGGTCCTAGAGTGTATATTTATTTTCTTACTCTTCTTATATTTATTGTTTGTTTACTTGCACTGCTGTAACTGGAGCCTCGTCGTCTCGTCTCTCTGGACTGTATGTAGCGGAGATGACAATAAAGTTTACTTTGACTTCAGCAGTGAGCAGGCGCACCGAGGGCTCTCGCGCTCACTTTATAGAATTTCGAAAAAACATCGGTGCACATTATAAGTCTGTATCATAATGTCTGGTGTTTTCGTGTTTGTTGTTTTGTTTTTATTTTGTTTTATTTTGCGAGTTGGTTATTAGATGCTGCTCCAGCCAGCCAGAGAATCCCCCGCCGCCCCGCCCTCTCCTTCCTGTGCCGCAACAACCCGCGCACCTCGCAAACAGAGGGCGCCCTTACTCCCAGCAAACGGGCGATAGAAAACCGATCGGTGCCTATGCCATTCCCAATATGCGCTGGCATGATGTCGGAGCAGCATGAGTACGAGTAAATTTTTATTTTTTTCCGATGCCCGTGATGCCGCCCCACTACGATGCCGCCCCGGCAAACCGCCTGTGTCGCCCGTATCAAAAACCGCTACTGTGTTCACCCCTACGCGTCCAAACTGCAAATGAATCGCGCATGAAGCCGCTGCTCCCGCCCTAACTATAACAGTCGGTTCTTCTTTTACTCTTACTTTTTGTGGATCACAAGGTTTAAAACTACTTTAAAAACACACACAAACAAACACAAAAAGTAACTCCGCCAGACTGCCTATTTCGGGTTACTTTTGCCGGTACCAAGCCTGGATAAAGGAGGAGAGTTGGAATTGTGACATAATAAAAAAACAATAATTGCTAAAAGAAATTTAATTTGTAGTTCTAAATATATCCTAAATGCATTTAGGCTGTTTTTTACTGACTTTATGTCTCTTCCACAATGTTATTTCTCTCTCCTACAACATAGTTTGCAAATACATAAGCATCACCAATTATGCTAATTAAGTGATGACGTCATTTAGCGACTTCTAGCGATTTTTAGGACAACCAATAGCGATTTTCCTTACTGAGGAGTTGGCAACACTGCTGTCAAAGTTGACAAAATTAAGGAAACCTGCTCTTGCTGGCCATTAAGAGAAGTCTGAATCGCGAGCTTCAGGGATTATTTGCACATACTCTGAGGTCTTTATATGAAACTTTGGCTATGTTTATTATGATATGTAATGGTATACTCTGTATGCAATAGAAAATAATGCTAAGTAGAATAGAACCACTCAAAACATGTTCCTTTGGCCTGTGCTGCCCTCTGCTGGTAATATTTTATACTTTATTTAAACTGAATCTATCCCCCGTGCAGAAGCCCTGATATTGTGGATTTGTTTATATGTATTCTTATATATTTATACACGTTGTTCTGTCCATATTCATTCGTAACTTAGAATTTTTTAAGCTTTTTCATTTTTTCACTGCTCACTCTGTCACCTCTTTGCTGTCTGTTTATTTTCTGCCATTAATCCATGTGGCTGTCTTAATAAAAAGATTCTCATTCTGCTTTGCTCCTCCATTTCATTTCCTTTTCATATCATTCCTCTGATAATCATAGCTTTCTGATATTCACCTTTCTCTGCCATCCTCTTCACTTATAGTATTAGCTTCATCTTCACTTTTTTATTGAATGGATGAGCTCTTTAGAGAAAAGGATCTAAAATACTTTTTGTTCTTAATTGCATGAATTACTGGCTGACACTCTGAGATATGTGTGTGCACAATATCGGTTTTGTTGCTGTTACTGCTAGTTACTTCTCAGTTACATATAATTCTTAAAACCTGTTAACGTAGGAATGCCTTTTAAAATGCTAACAAGTATTTTCAGGAGATTTAAGGTATAAAACATCTGCTGAAGGTAAAGCAGCCAGTTGAAAACGTTTCATATTCCCCTAAATGTTTTTTTGTCTGTGTGTTTGGAGATGGTGCAGGTGGAGTTAAGTACATTAAGTTAAATCCACTTCTCTCCACCAGGATCTGCCACTCTGCACCACTGGCAGCAGTTAGCCCAGCCTCACCTGGGTGTGATCTTGGACGCCAGGCCAGGAGTTGTGCCAAAGGGCTACAGACCTCTAGAACTAGAGCTGGAGCAGGTCTGTGTGTGAGGTTTCTCTGCGTGTATCTGTTGTGTTCACGCTAAACCATCTCCGTTGATTACATGTACCGCTGTATTGGTTTAAACGTAGGCCCATCCTCTGGTAACGAGAATCAAACCTTATCACCTGTAAAGCACTCCTCTCCCTTCCCTGCATGGCTCTTTGTTTGTGTTAAGGCGTACCCATGGGGCGGCTTTGAGGAGGATGAACCAGGAGAGCAATACTTCCAAAATCTTCCCACCTCTTCAGCTTCTGCCTCACCGGCAGTGGCCCCCACCTCCAGTACAAGTGACGCCAACCTCGTACAGCCTTCAGTCACCCTGGCCCCACCTTCTCCGCCCTCACCATCACCACACCTCAGCAACACCGATGCTCTGGGTGAGGACATATAGCAAATTTTCATTGACTCTAAATACATTATACTGCCAAAAGTATAATTAAGAATGGATTTCACTCAAGTTCATATGCGTGTGAAGGTGAGCAAACACTTCTGGCAGTATAGTGCATAAATACTTCCACATTGTTGAACATGTGTAAAAGGCTAAAATGTGGTGACTGACAGTGACGGGCTGTGTGTGTTTGACTTCCAGCTGCATACTACCCAGGTAAATGCATGGCTCACACCAGCTCCACTTACACCTTTACAACCTGTCGGATCCTCCATCCAACTGATGAGCAGACGCGGGTTACGCCAAGGTGAGTGGCATCATTAAGTGTCTGTGATCAGAGTCGACTCTTTGTTATTATTCGAGCCACCGAAAGTCACACATAGTGTTAGTTCAGGCAGGTGATGAGGATAACAGTTCTCACTATGGGCACACTCTTTATGCTCCTTTAGCCTGCCTATACCTGGTGCACATCTGCATGCTGCTTTGTAACCCACCTCCTCCCCAGCATAACCTTTTAATGCTACTCTACTCAGAGCCAGGGGCTTGTTGAATGCTTCCCAGAGCCATGGACATCGTTGCACATGGAAATATCTTTTTTCTTTTTAGAGTGACCCTGACTAAATTTATCTATAACTGACTCCTGCAGAGTTGAGCTTTTCTGCTAAAAATGGTCTTATAACGACGCTTAAAATGAAACTCTGGCTCTGAGTTTTCTTTGTATTATTGTAGGGTCTTTACCTTACAATAAAAAAAAAAAATCGAGTAATTCATTTTTATAAAAATTAGTAAATGTTTTTCTTCGAGAAGCTCACCCTTTTAGAAAGTTAAAACGGCACTTAATGCCACTTCACACACTGTAGTGACAAGAAAAATTAAGTGGGAAAAAACGAATGCAGTTCTTAAAAAAAGTCATTTAAATACGCCGTTCAGATGCATCATGTTTCTAGAAGCCGAAAGAGTGCTAAATGTGCACTCATTCTGAATTTGATTGGATCTCACAGGACGGGTCTAGGCAGGACACTTAGTCAGTTTTCTGATAGACAGTGGGAAGGTGCTGAATTATACATGCAGCTGCTTATATTTTGAACACCCGCTGTAGTTCTGGTTTTAATGATGAGACCATCTGAAAGTGTGATTTATATATTTATATTTTTTTGTTAACCTAGATGAAATCTTCTCATTCCCTCCAGTTTAAACCCAGTGCCTGCATCGTCCTCCTGTGTGATGACCAGCACTCTGCTGGGTACTCCTGCTGCTACTCCCTGCACGTCCCGCAGGCTCAGTCTCAGGCCCTCTGAATCCTCAACTAACCTCAGGCAAGAAACTGCATATTCTGACATTTTCCTTTTTATTTAAAAGACAAAGTAAAATCAAAAGATTGTTTTAGCTAATTTCATATTTTATATAATGTCATATTTAATTGAGTGCATAGAAAAAGTAAGTTTGCATTCAACTGCATGAGATCACAGACTTGTGGTATTGTAAGCATTAATGCCTTCCCTCTCTGTCGGGCTGAATGCTTCCTTTGGTTGACAGGTGTAGTTCCTTGGTTATAGCTGGCTGTTTATTTGGATAAATAATCAGCAGTAAAACTATATGCATTTGAGTTTGGTGTGAACTGTTCCTCTAAGAAAGGACATTATGTGTGTATTTTGTCTCATGTCTGTGCAGAGATGCTACACGCACTACCAGCACCTCCCTGGGGTTGGTACGTCTTCTCCAGGAGAGAGGAATCTCAGCAGCTGTGTATCACCAGAGCCAGGGCCTGGAGCAGGGTCAGGGCAGCGGAGGAGTCCTATTAAGCACCTCCATTGCCCCCAACCGAACACCTAATCCCGATCCTATGCGACCCTCGACCCCTCCAAACTCTCCCACAAGACAGGGAGCTTCAGCTGTGCCAAGCTCCGCTGGGTTTGACTTCAAGAGTCCTTCTTATGAGAACTTCCTGGCTTCCAAACCAGCCCGTTCCATCCTGAAGGAGGTGACAGGGGGGATGAGAGGCAGACAGCGAGGCAGGGACTGTGAAAGCCAAACAGACGTTAGCGTGGCCGTCCACAATCTGAACCTGGTAGACAAGGTGAAGCGTCTGGGTGTGGCTGGAGCCCCCGGAAGCAGAGCGATGAGCCCTGGTCCCATGCTAGGGCCTCTGGGTGGACTGCGTAGATCTGGCTCCCCTTTTGGACCTGATGGAATGAGGAGGAACCGGAGTTATCCAGGCATGGTAGGAGCCAGCATGGTCATGAAAGCCCCAGGGCCCCAAGAGTAGTCTGGATAGCTGCTGGCCAACAGGGTAGATGAGTAGGAGCCCAGCAGGGCCAAGGACTGGCTGTTGATCAGTCACCTGGAGCCCATAAAAATATTTCCACTGTACAACAGCAACATGGCACTACTGACCTATTTCTAATCACAGCTACAGTTTTACACAAACACTACACCTCTGTAGTGCTTTACAGTGGTGATTCACGCTTGAACGAAGAGAAAAATAACTTAAAGGGTTAGTTCATCCAAACTACACAGCAACATCTTCTATACTCTCTGTGCTGTACTTTTGCTTTTGCGTGCCCAGATTTTGAGATATTGCTAAAATGACCGGACAGATTGGAGGCTCTTCTGTGTAAGCACTGAACAGTGACATTTAAAGACTTTCAGTTATTAAATTAAATTAAACGGTGATGACGAAGCTTACATTCTTTCTAGCTTTAACAGGTCTGAATTAAAATTTTTGCCAGAATTCCTGCCGAACTGAAAACAAGTGCTCCCACGTCACCGGCATTCATCTTCATTTTTATAAAAATTAGTGTTTTTCTTCGAGAAGCGAACTCTTTTTAATTTAATTATGTAAAAATTAAGGGGAAAAGGCTAATGCAGTTTTAGGGGGGAAAAAGTCATTTAATTATGCCGTTCAGGTACGTCATGCTTCTAAAAGCCAAGAGTGCTAAATGTGAATTTGATTGGATCTCACAGGACGGGTCTAGGAAGGAACACTTAGTCAGTTTTCTGATAGACAGTGGGAAGGTGCTGAATAATACATGCAGCTGCTTATATTTCGAACACCTGCGGTAGTTCTGGTTTTAATGATGAGACTAACTAAAAGTGATGGAGAGGCTCACCTTCTCTCTAGCTGCAACAGGTCTGAGTTTAAATTTTTGCCAGAATTCCTGCAAAATTAAAAACAAACACATCCACCTCAGCTTTATTTTGACTTTAACTCTTAAGATGGTAACTAGTTTCTTCCATGTCCGTGAGCAACAAATGCTTCTTATTAATCTAAAGTGGAAAACTGACAATATGTCTGCACCGAAATAAAAACACATTTACTTAAAGTTTTCTTAATCGGAAGCTAATAATATACATAAATATTTTGTCATTTTCTAATGCCCACGGATTGATCAGGAAAGAATTTATAGCATTTACATGCCATTAAGGGAGGAACCCTTAATGGTAGCTGTTCCCACCCTGTGGAATTGATGCAAGCAGCAGAAATGGGTCTCACTTAGAAATAAGGGGAGGAGCTTAGTTATTCAGGCCAGACTTGGAGGACTACTACTCCACATCAAAAGGAGGCAGTTGAGGGGGTTCAGGCATCTGAATAGGATCACCTGATGACAAGTCCTACCCGGAGGAGGCAGAGGATGTATGGATGGATGCACAAGCACCCCCTATGAAATGCTTTTGAGCATCTGGAAGTCTTTCCTTGTCATTGTTAGCATGTTGAGTTTTGCATGTAAGTCAAAGCACTCTTTATAGAGCTGCTGTAATCTCTGCTCACTCTCTAATATTCAGATATCTAAAATTCTGGACACACAAAGCCAGTTTTATGTAACTTAATTTCACATAATTGGGTGAACTGACCCGTTAAAACAGAATACACTGAAAGCGAGCTACTGAAATATCACTCGGATTCCTGCTTTGGAGACTGACTCTGCTGGCTAGATGTAGTACTCCCACTCTTGCCTTTTCTGAAACACATCCACAGAATCCCACGCACATCCAGACTCACACAGGTGCACTCTGCTAAATCTTCCATGCACTGGCTGGCTATTTGTAGTCACTGTAGCACTGAAACATGCCTTTCTACTTCAATACTAGCAGATGAAAATTTCATAAGTGGTTTTAAAAAAAGTACACCGAATTCATAAAATATGTCATCCTCTGTCTCTCTCTCCTTTCTTTTGAAGGGATTAAGTGTGAGTCTGACAAGTCACTTTCACTAAATCATCAAAATAGATTTCACGCCAGTGTTAAAGGTACTTCAGTTTCATTTTCTAAATGGCCGTTAGACAGTAAAGCTGATGGTACTTCCACTGAACTGGAGAGATCAATACACTGAGGGATTGCTTTATCGTGGTTGGAAGCTTTCAGCTATTTTTCCCTTATTGTTTTATGGTTGAAGAGAATGAAGCAATACAGTGCCTCAGCCTTGTGTTTTGTGATTTTTCCCTTGTCATGCAGGTCCAAAGGCGCTCACGCAACCATAGTTTGCACTTGTGTTTATTTATTTTTAAAAATCCTGATTTTAAGATATCTTTTTTGTAAAAAATAGCATCGTCTTACAGACTGTATATATATACTGTTCACAGTCACTATAATGTCATGTGTAGATGAACCATTATTTGTAGTGCTTTAACCAAGAACCACACATTGCTGTAAGTATCTGGGTGAGCATGTAATCAGGGTTTTTCCAAATAAAAAGTCATCAAACAATCATTTATTAATAGGATTTCGTTTCCCTTTCTGTGTGATGGAGTTTTAAAGCATGACTCAGAATTGAAGAGGGGGTAATAACGACGTAAAGAAAGGCCACACACGCAGGAAATGATTACTTGGCCTCCTCCAGCAGATGGTGCTCACAAATAACTCGACACGCGACGGCGAGGATGTGTATTGCGTTCATCTGTCTGTCTACAGTCATCATCCATTACCCATTCACCATCTGGATCTCGTGGAGGGGATATGACGAAGGCTGCTTATTAAACTTAGGCTGGCCACAGGTGAATGAGAGGTGAGCAATAACCAAAAAATGTCACAGTGGCAGGCGGCGAGTCTAATTAGAAAAAATAAACTGGTTTCAAATGCCAGTGACGTCGCTCATGTCAGATATTTGTCATCTTACAGAAGCATTTTGATAATCTTATTTCATAACCTTATTTTTGTTGGATGTAATGACACAGCCCCAACAGATGAGCTTTGGTACCTGTCATATACCAGACGAGCTCATTTTAGGTGACAGTGGACAGGATGTCTGGAAGCATCATTTTTATTCAATAACTGACACCCAGACTACTCTCACAGGATTTAGTGTTTATTAAAGGCTTGGGGTATTTGTTTGTTTTTTAAAATTTACCATACAACATTGTTTCTCTGTAATGTCTTCGCTTAGCCCCTGGATTGCAGACTGCTTGGTGGTCTTTATAAATGCTGGGCTATGATTGGTTGTTAACCGGTTCAAGTGCTGACATTCAAGCCCCTCGCAGTAGTTCCTCTTGAAAGTCAAACACCTAAATAAAAAGATTTTTTTCCTGTGCATGTTTCCTTTTTCCCACTCGAATGTGGAAGAATGAGTGTCTGGACCTGATTTGTGCAGATGAGTGGGGGAAAAGCACCTAAAACAAACAAGATGATATTCTCGAGAAATGGGATTAGTAGCTTTTCCTGATTGCAAAGATGTGCACTACAGTGAGTGAAAAGATTACTTATTGATGGGAAACATCCCTCTGAATTTTTGATTCAGTAGCATCACACAATTGCTGCAGATTTGTCTGCTGCACATCCGTGATGGGAATCACCTCTTCCACCACATCCTAAATGTGTCTCCTTAGGTACTTGCCTGAGATTTGGTGACCATAGAAACCATTTAAGTGCAGTAAACATCCGGTCATGTTGAAGAAAACAGTCTGAGATGATTTGAGGTTTTGAGACATGGAGCTGTATCCTGCTGAAAGCAGCTATCAGAAGATGCGTACACTGTGGTCATAAAGGGATGAACATGGACTCGCGTAGGCTGTGACGTTTAAACAATACTTAATTGATACTAATGGACCTAAAGTGTGCCAAGAAGATATCCCCCCCCACCATTGGATGGATCCATGCTTTATGTTGCTGCCAAATTCTGATCCTGTCATCCGAATGTTGCAGCAGAAATCGAGGCTCATAAGACCAGATGACATATTTCCAATCTCTTGTTGTCCAGTTTTAATGAGTTTCCTCAGTTTCCTGTTCTGTGACATTAAGTGTGGTCTTCTGCTCGTGTAGATGATGAAGGTTTGACGTGTTGTGAACTCAAGGATGCTCTTCTGCATAACTTGGTTTGTAACCAGTGATTATATGAGTTACAGATGCCTTCCTATTAGCTCCAAGTAGTCTGGCCATTATCCTCTGACCTCCGGCATCAACTAGGCCTTTTCACTAGAGAGCAATGGCTCACTGGGCATTTTCTCTTTTTCAGACCGTTCTCTGTGAACTCCAGGGATTGTTGTGTGGGAAACTCCCAGTAGATCAGATTCTGAGCAGCAACAACCATGTCATGTTCAAACTCCCTTAAATCACCTTTCTTCCCCATTCTGATGGTCACGTCAAAATTCAACAGGTCAGCTTGACCATGTCTACATGCCTAAATGTTGCATGTAGTTGCTGCCACGTGATTGGCTGATTTAACATGTCGGTTATAAGCATTAAAAGGTGGCTGATGAGTCTACGAAGATATTAAAGACATGTGTGAATATAAACTGCAATAAAGTCATTAACAGACATGCTTTTAGCAGGAAAATGAATACAAGCTATAATTATTTCAGGCTTTATTATTATTTTATATAGTAACATATTCAGAATACGTTACTCTCATTGAGTAACGTAACGGAATACAGTAAAAATACATTTTGGAGCATGTGTTCTGTAATCTGTAGTGGAATACATTCTAAAAGTAACCTTCCCAACACTGGTCCAAAGATATCCATGTTAGTGTTACTGGTGGCTGTAAATTGCCCAAAGGTGTGAAAGTGTGCATGAATGGTTATTTATCACTTTGAGTTCATCTGCGATGGCCTGTTTAAGGTGTACTGCTCTGGAGGATCTGATTGAACTTCTATTGTATTAATATTCCTTCCTACAGTCCTTCGTTCTTTTTAACTGTCACTGCTTGAACCATGATCACTGGGTAGCAATAGCTACAAAGCTAAATAAAACACAAGAGCTATCTTTTTCCTATTTTAGTTACAAAACTGAGCCTCTCGTACTGGGAAATTTACCAGCTGAGCCATTTATATATATTGTATTCAACTTTCTTTATAATTATAAATTAAAATTGCAACCATTAATAACAAAAGTATGCTAAAATAACAAGCATTACAGGAACTACTTAATGAGTCCTATTAGCTAACTGGCCCCTGCCATATGTATTCTATGCAGCAACACTAAGACATCTTTCTAACAGTTCAAAATGCGTAGCTATCCCATTTTATGATCAGCGTCTTTGCTGCACTGTCAGGTGGTGGTGCTTTTAGATGAATCTGCGTTATGTAAGCTTGGAATCGGAGCATTTTGGAGTTCAACTCCAAACATCAGAGGCATTAAAGACTCCCTATTTTGCCACAAGCCCTTTTCTTTTAGACGCCTCTGAAATGTGTTTCAAATGACAGATCTGAAGTCAAAGGAAGGAAAGTTTTGGAGATGGATAGAACAGAATGAAACGCAGCATATTCAGCCAGTTTCAGGAAGAGCTCAGACCATCTGCTCATCAACGTGGCTGGAACTTCATTAAAGCCTCACGCCTGTTCCTTTCATCACTGCGTGGCTTTGCCCATAAACAAAATCTTGTCCATACAGGAGTGGTCAAATTGCCTAACATAGGATATGGTAGGCTTATGGTAGGCTTTGACCTTTTTTATTTCTGCACTGACAGTTCTGAAACCACACACACATACAGATGTGCACGATACAAATGGAGACATTTACAGCTCGTTCCACTGAAGCCTTTAAACCTTTCCTAAGCCTTTTTAGCTCTGTAGCCTTTCTGGCCTCAGCTCTTTAAACAGAAGGCTGAATCGATTCCCATGGATTGCTGTGAATCTCAAGGCTCTGTAGGTTTTTGCTTCATGTGCGACCTCAGTCCAAGCCAGTGGCTTTAATGCCCAAAACACACACATACACAGGCACAGCAAAACCAAACTTTTCCCCCCAGGGTTTCCCAGCCCACTTCTCTGAATAATTCACCAAACCTGCTTTGTTCATCGATCGCCCTCTCCACCTCTCACTCACAAAGACACATCTTTCACTTAACACACACAGCCAGGAGCAGCATAATGGGCATCATTCATTATAATTCACCACCACTGTGGCTATTGTGTCTGCTAATACTTTCTACAGGCTCAACTTTATAACCCTTTGTAACCACTGGTATTGTTTTCAAGATCATTTCAAAGAAAAGAGCCAAAATGTCAAGTAGACTGGAGTAAACAATATGACTAACTGTCAGTGCCGAGCTATCAAATCAGCTTTTCTTTTTGCCTACATTGTTTTCACAGCACGCCAAAATATACCAGACTCCGCAAAAGCCTTTCCTGCCTCCCAAGTAGAGTCAAAAGCAATTATTAGGATTTAGATTCAGACCTGCTTTAATAATTCAATTGATACCAGTTTCCCCCAGACGCTTCAAGCCATTTCAATATTTAGCATAGACGTTAAAGCTCATAACGATCTTGCTGTTCTTTTGAAGATATTTTTGAACTTTCTCCAGCTGGCTCCCTAAATGATACGCTCTCAGACTTTCATCTCCTTTGTGCTGCTCCAAGTTGTCCCTTTATGTCAGCCTTAGACGTTTTCTCCTTTACATTCATCATATTCTAAAGACAACATCATTACCCATAATTCTTCATGTCCCTGCAAGGTTTTTTTTTATTATCCTGTCTTCCTTTTCTCACCCCAACCGGTCGCAGCAGATGGCCCCGCCCCTCCCTGAGCCTGGTTCTGCCGGAGGTTTCTTCCTGTTAAAAGGGAGTTTTTCCTTCCCAGTTTTGTTGTGATTTGGCGCTATATAAATAAAATTGAATTGAATCTTCTGCGTAGGATGACCTCTGTGTTCGCGTGATTATACAATGCTTGCAACGCACTTCTCTTTCCCTTTAACATAAGATTGATGTTATAGATTTTTTAACAAAATACTAATAAATATTCACTGTCCACCAAACTGTAGTGAAACTTGAAAGAGTGCAGTGCAAATGAGAAGTGAAACAAAAAAAGTGTCATGTCTTGTCGCTGTGACCAACAAATTCCAAAATATGCAACTTTTACTTTGAAGGCGAACGTTCTCTGTTTTCAATTGGCGCTATACTTTTTACAGATTCAGTGCAGCTTTGCAAGTAGTTGGCAAGTGTTTGCAGTCAGGTTGGCATCTTGCACGCATGCTATTACTGACTGCGGCAACCTGCTTGTGACAAAAGCAAATGCAAGGAGGTTTTGGTGCAGCACCACATACCTCTTTGCGACCAGTTTCACATTAGAGTCTGCCAGCAACCTCTGCCAACCACTTGCCAACCTGTTGCAGAATAAAAACGTCTGCCTAATTACCAGTGAGTCACTGACTGGTCTCTAGACCTATGGGCCCTCAGCAATTTCTGTTATTGTTAACAACAACTCACAACCAGTCAGGTAATGCATATTTTTCAGATAGACATCGAAGTCCAATCTGGATGACAAACAATGGTCTGAACTACACAGGAGACTATGTTATTTAATTTAATTCAATTAAAATGCTCTAAAAGGCACTAACACTACAAACATGGTGGAAACATCCAGTTAGTGAAGGTAACAGCAAGTACACAGCTGTCAGCTGACGCTAAAGCTGCCTATGTCAGAATGATGCTAACCAAAGCAGTCATTTTGCCATCTCCCAGTAATCAGGAGGAGTAGTTATTTTACAAAATCACCAGGGAGAAACCATCAATAGAGACCAATATTGTTTTTGTATGAGGGTGTAAACATGCTGTAAAGCTTGTAAAGCTGTGTATTTTAACATTTAACAGTCTCTGGGGATCGGCTCATTTTTAAGCCAGCTTCAAATGGCCACTAAAGGAGCTGCAGTAGTTCCAGCTGGCCGCTTAGTGAAAGTTTTTTTTTCCTGAAAACATGTGGCTGCAAACCAGTCATCTACTGCTATCACCTGCTAACATATCTTAGTTATCAAATTAGCTACACATTCTCCCAAGGACCAGAAATGGTGAGCATGGGCTCCAGTCAACAATTATATTTGATTTATTAGGGGACATCAAGTCTGAGTGAAGTGTACGCTATATATGCTGTATTGCATATATAATTTATGCAATTAGCAGTAGTTTCTTACCATTTAGTTGTACTTGCTTACAGTGGATTAGTGTTATAATATTCTTGCAAGTGCAAGCAACTTCACTGCAGCGGGCCTTTATTCACACAGTTTCATCATGTGTATGAAAAAGAAGAAAAGTAGAGAGCAGTACAGTGAGGAGAAAAGTCAGATGATAAAAGCATATATTAGTAAAAGAGATGAGCCAATGTTTGCAGATACTGAGATCAGAAATGGTAATTCAGTGTTGGAGGGAATGACAGACCCCAGACTCCCAGCTTTGATTTACTCCACCCGTCACACCAAGGCCATGGCTACAGTCCAGTTGTGGTCTGTATCTTTATTCTTTAGGCAGAATCAGATAGTAATTGTCTTTCTCTATCACTAGCTCCAAGGGACTCACTTTCGGTACTTCATCCTGAAGGTTCAGCTTCACTAAAAATGCACTATAAATGAAAATAAACAGCTTGCTTGCAACAAATTAGTGCTTTTAGCTCAGTTTATGCTAATATTTAAACTTTGCTTTCTTATGCTCAGGCTCATGTACATTTTGCATACCTACTTTCATTTAATATTTTAATAACTCGTTTTTCTAAATATATACAATTACACACTGACAACTGAAAAGAATAATTGTAATGTTGCTTTTTAACCTTACATAAAGATTTTCTTAAATGTTATTTCACATATGCAGCATTTAATAATAATAATAATGGATTGGATTTATATAGCGCTTTTCAAGGCTCCCAAAGCGCTTTACAATTTACAATTTACAATTTAAAGTTGCAGTCAGTCATTTTTAAGGTTATTTGACAGAAAAAAAGAGTATTGTACTGACAGATATAACATAATTATGTATTACAACACATTGACGTGTTCTCATAAACTTAGAATCCATTAAAAATGCAAAGGAGAAGGCGCCAGTTAATGGAAGCCACCATGTTGTCCTGACATTCAATTCAATTCAATTTTATTTATATAGCGCCAAATCACAACATAAGTCGCCTCAAGGCGCTTCATACATGAACTGACAGGAAGCCAGCTAAACAACAACAACAGCTAACATTAAGGAAGCTAATGTCAGGCTCGAGTGTGCTAAAAATAACACTTTCCCTCTGATAGGCAGTTTGATTACATTCTTATATTGTATGAGAGTTTATTCTCTAAGCATCCAAGTTCAACAATATTAGGTCCAATAACGACAGTTTCACTAAAGGCAGCTAAAAGATGCTAACAGATGCTAACAGTAGCGAAAACAACAGCATTTACTGACAGAGAAGTTCAGGATATCCTCAAAAATTCACCTCTTTATTGCTGTAGTTGAACAGAAGTGAACTTCACTGACTCATCGACTCATATCTGACTCCTCCAGAGTAAATAATGTCAGCTGAGGTAAACAGCAGACTAACAGTCTACAATCACTACAGCCACAGTTGTTTGTCTTACAGTGACCGCCATAGCTAGAATTATGGATTTAAAATGGGAGGGGTGAGAAAACTGAATTCAGGAGAATGCAGTCTACAATCTACAAGCATCTAGTGGTGACATTTTACACACTGTGCCTTTAAACTTTAATTGTAGTGAATGTATCATGTGGTTTCCAAAGTTCTGGCCATGAGCAGGGATAAGGTTTAGTTAGTGACCATGACCAAGACGACTGAGATTTTCTCGGACTCTGAGATTAAAGATTTGCTTTTGAGTTGATGTCCAAATGTTAATAAAAATAGTGTTTGCACTAGCCGTGCAGTGTGTTGGACATCTCTGTCAACTGATATGTAATGTTGTTGTTCATTTAACTACTTTTAGCTTTCTACAGTAAATAAATAAAACCTTTCATGATCACATTTTTCTGAGTTGATTTATCTTAAACTCTAAACTAACATGCAAGCAGAGCTTGCTTACTTTGGAATAGTGTATTAAGTTTGAGTTTTATTCAACTATCAACCTTTGGCTCTTTCAAAATGGAAAAGCTCAAATCCCCACTTCCTTTAAAGAACACTTGAGGCTAATGTGAAAAACCAGTCTTTCCCCACAGACTGCAGCGTTAGACTCCAACCTTCAAGTATCACATTAACATGTTCAAAGCGATCAGGATCTCTATGGATAGTTTTCTCCTTTATAATACACAGAGAGTGATGTCTTATTAAAACTGTGGACTGACAGGCAAGGATATATAGATTAAGAGGCAGCTGTGGCAAATCAGTGCCTGCAATGTTTCACTCCACAAAGACTGGTCACTGAATTGGAGCACACCATAATTTCTTGAGGTGTTTGTGCCTTTTGAAGAACATCAGTTAGCAGTAGTCTCTGTGTTGCACATGTAGAGTTTATAGATGTTGATATTTAAAGTAGCTAGCGTTAACTGATGATGATAACTTGCTAATCTAAACATAGCAACTTCTGACTTCAAAATAAACTGCAGCAGCCAAAATGTTAAGGTTTTAGAAATGTGAGTCAACAAACCAGAGGGCAACTTCCATTTTTTATATACAGCCAGTGGTTTTATTACTTTAATCACCGGGACTCAAAATAAATGATAGCAGTTACAACATATAACTTTATTTAAATGAGGCAATAGGTTACTTTATTTAGGCAAATTAAGTAATTAAATGGTGCAGTAGTATGCACTGTTGCCTCACAGCAAGAAGATCCTGGGTTCAAATGTGCCTTTTAACTGTTAATCCTAGATGTAGAAACACTTAAATAAAGTAGACCCTAACCCTGACTGGGATGTTTTATCTGCCACCTTTGATTTACAAGCCGTCTACTCTCACAAACTGTCACCAAAGTAAATATGTACTGAGTATTTGTCCATGCTTATGTTGTCATTTCGGCTCCTTGCTATATAAAAGAGTATGATTGCACTAGAAATTAAGTGTTTCAGATAATCTGGTTCTTCGGCACGCATGTTACGTAACAGCAGTTGAATGTGAATGCATCTACTTTAAGCAGCGTGCATTGGAAGAATACTTCTGCAGAGCGATAGTTTAAATCTTTATTTGGTTACTTTCCACAAGCCCTGACACCATCCGACTCCTTTCCACTTTGAATGATAAAGAAACCAGAGAAATCCAAAAAACGAAGAAAGTTGGACAGTGAGAGCTTTTCTGCAAAATTTGGCATACTGTATGTATATTGCATTATTACAGTTTTACAAACAAATGTACAACAAATACATCATAAATAGACTCTTATTGTGAGACAGCTTGCGCAGGGTTTTTTTTTTTCTTCTTTTTATCTTGTGCCCATATGGTGGTGGTCGTGTGAGCCATGACTTCCCCTTATGAGGAGTACTCATACTCCTCTGCACTGCGGCGGCCGAAATCCATCCAGCCTAAGTAGTCCCTGTCTGCTATCCGGTGGTTGGCACTCGGTCCGACGCCTTTGCTGTTTGCCGTGGAGTTTCTGCGCACAGAACCTTGGAGGGGAGGAGGGAAAAAAGCGTGGGTGGAGGAGAGAAAAAGAGCATGAGTGAAATTAGTATTCCTCTGAGTGAGGAGAGCATGAGAGAAGCTGAGAACTTCTCTGCGGTGAAATCTTACTTTTGATTTCTTATTTTGCATAGAGACGCTCTGATTTTCAAAGTAAGAGACATGAATCAGACTTTTAATTCTGCGAGAAGCTTGAGCAGGGCAGAGAGGTTTTTAGCACATGCAGGAAATTTAAAAATGTGGGAAACGCTGAGCAAATAAGTGCTCTCATAAACCAAGCAGTTTATAGACTCTGCACAAAAGCTCATTTTCAGGGATTTATCTTTTGAATATCTAAATTTGCATCTCTTTTCCAACTTTTTAAGGCACATTTTGTGCACTTAAGGGCACTTTGGCAGTTAGCTGTGTTCATTACCAGCTTACAGCTTAATTTAATTCTTTATTTGTGCCTTCTAGAAGAAAAAGTGCGCACAATATTCGAAAACTGGCTCTCCGCACTGAGGATATTTGGCTGGTGAGCTGGGCTTTGAAAAAATGTTCTCATCTTCGCTTCATTTTGTGAGCGCTTTGCGGTAAACTGGGTGTCTTTTGGGCATTGTAATTGCCCGGTAGTGATTCTGAGCTCACATCGTCATTATTTCTCTCTCTCTCTCTCTCTCTCTCTCTCTCTCTCTCTCTCTCTCACACACACACACACACACACACTAAAGACACGGCTGAAGTCTAGCCTGACAGCGTGCCATTAGCCTCCCTTCCTGTGTGTCATGATTGCTGTATCAGTGCATGTGTGCAGAAATTTGTGTGTGCTTTGCAGAGAAATGACCACACACACACACACACACACACACACACACACACACACTAAAGACACGGCTGAAGTCTAGCCTGACAGCGTGCCATTAGCCTCCCTTCCTGTGTGTCATGATCGCTGTATCAGTGCATGTGTGCAGAAATTTGTGTGTGCTTTGCAGAGAAATGACCGCACACACACACACACACACACACACACACACACACACACACACACACACACACACACACACACACACAGACACACAGATCTTGTAGAACACGTCTGCTTCCGATCTTTTGATTTCTGTTCCAAGTGAACTGGAGCAGAACTGCTCTCCGTTTGGTAATCAATTGGACGCTCACAGAGATGGAGTTTTTTTCCACCCACATCTTCCCACACAACACACACACACACACGCACATGGCGGCATGCACATGCATACACACTGCGTTTCAACCCCCTGGCGTGCTGAGAAGATTGGCTGCAGAAAGACTCGATAACGACACCTCCCACACCAAAACATGCAAGTGAACAGCATGCACATGAGCACAGACACCCACAATCGCACACGCACGATTAACAGAAACACACATTCCCCGAGGCATTACATATGAGTTTCACGGCGCCCTCTGACATTTTAGAGTGTTCACTGTCTGGCCCAACGCTTTCTGAGTCTGGGGAACTTTTATAATCGATATTACACAACAGCAAAGTAAAAGTACGGCTGTAACTCAAATACATATTTGTGTTTTATTTAAGCTGAAAAAATGAGCTAAAGAACGGGGTAAAAACAAAATCCAGATTTCTCACTAAAGCCACTGATGCCAAAATAAAAGATTTCACTGTCCATCTGTAGCTCTGCAAAATGTTTCAGTCTGTACAAACTGTCCTACAAAGAGACACGCAAGGAGTCAGTTTCAGTATCTGGACGCCAAGTGGAAAAGTCTGATTCTGACAGTGTGTCTGTGCGTGTGTGTGTGTTTTCCCCTGTCCGGTCAGCTGTCCAAGAGATGTGAGTGCTGGACGTTATAATCTACGACAGGGTCGAGGGTTTGTTTCCTTAGCAAAAAAAAGAAAAAAAAGTGATGTGAAGTCAGATAGGGGGAAAACAAAAGTGAAATAAGATGGTATGAGGCAAGTGGCCGGAAGGCTCTACACACTAATACGTGCTCTTTCAAACCACAAGAGCTTTTCAGAGCCACTAATTCATTTTACAAAGCTGGTTGTGCACTAATTCCCGTAATTAGCATGACTGAGGGGAGGGGGAAGGCAGGAAAAAGCACTGCGCTCCAAATACTACTGTTGCCAGATGTTTTTCGTTTCACACTCGCATGCACACAGACACTTCTCTAAACACATATATCATTTAAGGCTGCAGGCATGGAAAGGATGCCACCTAAATCCACATTCCTCACATTCACTAACACACCTTTCCTGGAGGAGATGAGTCTAGCGAGCAGCTCACTGAGATTGGCCCGGGAGTCTGCATCCTCCTCAGCCAGAGGAAGAGCTTTCAGCTGGGGGGCAGAGCGCCTGTGTCGGAGGTGGAGATCTCCCAAGGTGTGGGTGTCAGCCTCAAGGAGAGCTGCTCAAAACAGGCAAGAAAAGCACGAGTCAGGCACAAAAACTCACTGTGATGGCGAGAAACGTGTCGCAACTTTTACCTTCAGAGAGAGCAGAGATGGGGCGCTGGCCCTCGTCTAATGGCTGGGAGGAGAAGGGGAGCCCCAAACAGCTCGCACACAGGACTGCCAGCACGACACACACACACAGCCCAGCATTCATCTGAGAGCGGTGGGAGAGGAGCAAACAGAAGTTTAATGAGAAGGAATCAGAGATGCAGTCCAGAGTGAGAAACGACAGCTTGGACCATCTGCCAGACAAGCGCTCCTTCACAACTGAAAATTACTCTGACTCAACACATTAATGAGGGCAGCATATTAACATATTAACACAGTCACCCGCGCGCAACACACTCTGGCCACATTAGATAACTGAGGGTAGATATCATGAATGCAGCTTCACCAGGTGGAAGTGACTTGATTTTTATTGCAGACAAAAATGTCCATTTTGATTTTGGGAAACGTCTCTGGAATTTGTTTTATGAATTCGTGTCAAATCATATTAATCAAATTGTATAAATAAGGAGGGAGCATGTGTAGCTTTCAAAGAATTAAAGCTTAGCACAAAAATATCAGATTTTATCCTCTGTACCTCACTTTTTGTCTGTTTTAGAAAAGACTCTGTGTTTGAATTTTGAAATGATTATAAAGAAAACAAAAGAATAATAAAAAAGAAGGAAATTCTTAGTTTAACAATCCTCATAAAAGCCTCAAATCACCTGCCACAAAGCAAATAAAGCTTACCTTGAGAAAGATCTTCAGCGCGTTATAGGAGTGTGTGAGAGTGAGAGCACTTCTGCGCTGAGTGGGAAGGATGCCCCTTTTATACTCCCTGCTCAGCGCCCTCAGAGTGTGTGTCTGCGTGTGCGTGATTTGCCTTGAGTGTGCATCCTGTGTATCCCTCTGAATGTTTGAGAGCCGTGCGCAAGCGTGCTCGTTACAGTGATACAACGGAGAGCTTCACTTTTGTTTGTTAGCTTATCATAAAACTCCACGTCAAGAGCTGCCTGTTTGACATCCAGTGACACTGCGTTATATGTGTGTGTGTGTGTGTGTGTGTGTGTGTGTGTGTGTGTGTGTGTGTGTGTGCGCGTGTGTTTAATCGTGAACGTATCTGTGAACATTGCACACGACATTGAATCATTCTGATCTGAAGTAAAGCCTCAAACTGCTATTTAAATGTTGAGAAGTTCTACAGTATCCATGTAGGAAAATCGAGGACATTCATAATGCATGTGTGTGTGTGTGCACACGTGCATGTGTGTGTGTGAGTGGGGGCCGTTTGGCCAGGCATGCGTAGGTGTGAGTGTTTGTGCACACCCACATATGTGTTAGATGTCAGTGGCTGCTTAAAAAGTGGGCGGAAGCACAAATGAGAATCTTTGGTTTTGCTCATTTAACAGTTGACCGATCTTGAAGTGAGACATCCTCACCATCCACCTACTGTCTCTCTCCCCCCACCCTCTCTGCTTCTCTAACCACGCAGTATTAACCCGCCTCATTGATCATGCAGGTGCAAATCGGTTGATTGCTATGGATCAGCTGTTATGGGTTAACAGTTTTATTAATGAGGCTGATTTTTCCGATGCTGGTGGACGACTTAGAGCGCCGGGGCTCTTCTTACCTGCTGAGATAACATAGCGTCAATAAGGCTGTTAAATAAGGTTAAAGTGAACAATTGAACTGGAGAAACATGAGTGGCGGGTCTGAAATGGAGAGGACGTTGAAGCTGTACTTGAGCAATGTTTCAAAGCAGCTACAGTTTACAGTATGCTTACATCTCCATGAAATATGGATTATTGGTTATTTGCTGTCAAATAAGTGAAAAACAATCACAATTCCAAGATTCTTTGAGGGGTTTCTGTTAAAAGCAATAGCTGTTCTTGACATTTAACTTCTTTACTTTGCTTTTTTTTTGCCAGTGCAGATGAAAAATCTCTTTAAAGACACCATCCACTGTTTAAAAGATGAAGATTTTAAATGTAGACCTATATACATTTATTTATTTATTTTTAACCTGTCCTGTCCAGAAGTTGTACTGCCAGACATATATAAAGACACTGAGAGTTAGCTGCATTTAAGCCACAAGTCACAAATAGAAGCTGTATTAATGGTGTGACCCTGTAACAGAGAGATTAGAAAATTGCTGCAGTTTTTCTCACACATTTAATACCATGTTTGAATTGATATTTTTGCATTAGCAAAGTGGAAAGGTTTGTAAAATATGCAAAGCTGCACCAGATGAAAGCTTACATCATCAGTGTTCAATATGAAAGAGGTCACTCGCAGTGTCAAAGACCCAGGAGGAAATAAATATGTCATCAGTACCAATATTCATTTCACTGTGTGATGGCATGCCACACATGGTAAGCTCCACACCTCATCACCCGTTGATTCACTTTAGTTTAATTTACAGTCACTACTTTAAAATATTCTATTTATTGTTCAATATCGTTTCTTTATTAAATGTATTCATTTTTCCATCACACCTTCCAATGTTTATATGGCGTGCACACATATTAACCTTGCAAGGTCAAAGTTCTGTTTTGTTATATTAATACATCTTTCTTTGTTTGAGTTACCTGGGGGTTGGTGTCTCCTCCTGTCTGGCAAAAGGTGTGGCAAAGGGCTGGGAGACCTGAAGTACTGCTGACAGCCTAATTGGATTGCACCACATGCTTCATTGCCTGGGGGGTGTTTCATGTTTGTTTAAATGTTTTGTATTAGTTGGTTATATGGCAGCCATCTTGTTTTCCCCCGTGTGTGTCATTTGGTTTAGCTAAACCAGTATTTAAGTCCCCCTGTGTGTCATTTCAGCAGGTCAGTTTACCATATGTTTGTTTGAGGTTTTGTTAATTATTATCTTGAGTTTAGTCTGTTGAGTTGACCTCTTTTATTGGTCTGCCTGTTTAAGTTTTGGCTTTGTTAAATATATTTTCATATTTTTGGGTCAATAAAACCCAGTTTTTGAATTAAAACCACCGGTGTCCCTTATGCTTTACTGCTTGGTCCCTGACAATTGGTGGCAGCGGTGGGATCATCCAGTATTGGACACAGGTCTTTTTTCTTTTTCTTTCTTCTGTTTTTCCCCATGAGGAGGAAGAATGCATCGTGGTGGCAAGAATGAAAAGAAAAAGGGATCTGCTCAGCAAACCTGCGAAGAGGAGGAAAATGGAGCCTCAGGAGTCACTGAAGTTGTGGAGAGAGTTGAAAAGGAGCCTACTTTCTCTGATCTAGTCAATATGCTACATGCTCACATGGAACAACAGGACATCCGGGATGCAAAACAGAGTGAGTTAAATGCATGACAAGAACAGCGATTTAAAGCCTTTCAACATCAGTTTAGACTTTTGCAGTCAGAAATCCAAGTCAGAACATCACCATCAGATTCTGCAGAAGCTCGCTCTGAATCATTAGAGTTTGATATTCATCCTTCTTCCTCTGTTCAGCAGGCCCAGGCTGAACCAGTTATGACTAATTCCAATCCAGCCATTTCACCAGCATTTCAGTTTCCCCTACAAATAGAGGGCAGATTGGAAAGATTAACTGAAGCTGATGATATTGAACATTTCCTGATCACATTTGAACGTATGGCTACAGCTTATCGATGGCAGAAGTCAGATTGGGTTTTTCATTTGATACCCTTGCTTACTGGTAAAGCTAGAGGTGCCTATGTTCACATGGACATTGATGATTCATTAGACTATGATAAAGTGAAATCAGCTATTCTGTCAAAATATGACATTAACCCTGAAACATATAGGCAAAGATTCAGATCCCTGGACGTTCAACCAGATGAAAGCCCTCATGAGCTATATGCGAGACTGAAGGAGCTTTATGGGAAATGGATCCAGCCAAAGGGTAAAACTATTCATGACATTGGTGAAACTATAATCTTGGAGCAGTTTCTCAGAATGTTATCTCCTGAGCTTCAGGTTTGGATCAGAAAACACAACCCTGGTTCAGCAATGGAAGCGGCTCGGTTAGCTGGTGTTTTTGTTGCTGCCAGAAAGAAGGGGCAAGCATGGAGCCATAATGCATGGAAGGTATCGAGGGACACCCGGAAGATACCTCAGCAAAACCATCTGGATTCAGCAAATACAAGCACCAGTAAGAGCTCTCAGTCTACCACTAGACCACCAAAGGCCTCTGGTAAGAAGCTCATTTGTTATCTTTGTGGATTAGAGGGCCATACAAAACCTATGTGCCCAAGAAATTCTGCTAAAATGGTGCAAATGTGTTTTGCTCCTCGTTCTAATGCTGATCCTGAGCAGGAGAGTGACAAATCCATCAAAATGAGCCAGATTGAAGTGAATGGGGTTCTACTCAATGCCCTTCTTGACTCTGGCAGTTCTCGGTCTCTTATTCACTCAGATTTTGCCCCACCTAATATTGTTCGCACCAGTGATACAATTTCAATCTGTTGTGTCCATGGAGATGAGAAAAGATATCCGACAGCTGACATCTACATTAAAGTTCAGGACCAGATGTATCTGCTGAATGTGGGTGTTGTGAACAGTTTGCCTTACTCTGCCGTGTTAGGGCGTGACCTTCCTGTGCTTTTTGATTTGTTGGAGTCTGAGCAGACTGAGGAGTGCAATGTAGCTGTTACCAGAGCTCAGGCTAAGCAAGTCAGTACCCACTCTGAGACCCTGAGTGCCCTGCCTTTTTTTTAATGAGGAGTTTGAGACAACTGTGGTGAAGCCACGGAAGACCCGCAGACAAAGAAGGCAGGAGAAATTCAAATTTTCACCTGTGGATACACTAACAGACGCTGAGCCAACACCGTCACCCCTAGGGTTTAATATTCCAACTGAAATTGCTGAACTCCAAAAATCTGATCAATCTTTAATATCTCTTTTCCGGAAGGCCAAAGAAAAGGAACCTGGAGTGGAGCAGGTTAACAGTGAGTACTCTTGCAAAATGACATTCTCTATCGTCAGCAGGGGTCGGTGCTGCAGCTGGTGGTTCCCCAGAAGGTTAGAAACGCCATTCTCACCTTAGGGCATTCTATTCCGTGGGCTGGCCACCTTGGTAAACACAAGACCACAGCTCGCATCAAACATCATTTCTACTGGCCTGGTCTTAGCAAAGATGTGGCTCAGTTTTGTAAAAGTTGCCCACAGTGTCAGATAACATCTGCTAAAATCCCCCATAGAGCTCCACTCCAACCTCTCCCTGTCATCGGCACTCCTTTTGAGCGTCTTGGAATGGATATTGTAGGGCCTGTTGAGAGGAGCAAAGCAGGAAATCGTTACATGCTTGTTGTAACAGATTATGCCACAAAATATCCTGAGGTGTTCCCTTTAAAATCTATAAAGGCCAAGCCCATTGCATTTTGTTTAGTGCAGTTCTTTGCAAGAGTTGGGTTTCCACAAGAAATACTAACTGATCAAGGCACTAACTTCATGTCTACTCTGTTAAAGCAAGTTTATCAGTTGTTGGGCATCCGGAGTCTGAGAACTTCACCATACCACCCTCAAACTGATGGGCTGACAGAACGGTTTAACCAGACATTGAAACAGATGCTCAGGAAGTTTGTCAACGACAGTGGTAACGATTGGGATCAATGGCTGCCATATCTACTCTTTGCTTATAGAGAAGTCCCCCAAGCCTCCACAGGTTTTTCACCTTTTGAGCTGTTGTATGGTTATGAGGTTCGTGGCCCTCTAACTCTGTTAAAGGAGATTTGGGAGGGAGACAAGGTGGAGGGGGGATCCAAGAACATTTTGTCTTATGTCATTCAGATGAGAGAACGGTTGGAGAAAATGGGTGAACTTGCTCAATCACATATGGTGGAGGCCCAGCAGCAGCAGAAGTCTTGGTATGATAAATCTGCTCGTCAGCGTGTGTTTGAGCCAGGACAAAAGGTGCTCGTGCTCCTCCCCAGTGACAACAACAAATTGTTGGCAAAGTGGCAGGGGCCATTTGAAGTCATGAGGAAGCTGGGACCCACCACATATGAGGTGTCCACCCCAGGGCAGTTGCGCTCCAGCAAGGTCTTGCATATAAACCTTCTGAAGGAGTGGGTGGAGCGTATTGAACACAAGGCGGATGCAATGCTCATACGGCGAGTGCCTGAAGAAGATGAAGCAGATGAGCAATATCTACCACCTGCTGGCTCTCTAGATTATGATCTCAGCCATCTCCCAGAGGACAAGCAGCAGCAGGTGAGAGAAATGTGTAAATCAGCAGTCTTTCAAGAGAATCCAGGGAGAACTGACATTGTCGAACATGATATTGTGGTACGAGAAGGTGCCTCTGTGAGACTATTAAGTTACAGGATCCCAGAACGTCTGCTGCCTTCATTGACGAAGGAAATCGATTTGATGCTATCTCTAGGGATCATTGAAAGATCTAAGAGTGAATGGTGCAACCCTGTGGTCTTGGTACCCAAAAAGGATGAGAGTATGAGGTTCTGCATTGATTTCAGGTACCTGAACTCCATATCCATGTTTGACTCCTACCCGACACCAAGAATTGATGATCTACTTGAACGTCTGGGAAAAGCAAGGTACCTGACCACAATAGATCTGTGTAAGGGTTACTGGCAGGTCCCACTCACTCAACGGTCCAGAGAGTTCACAGCATTCAGAACACCATGGGGGCTTTTCCAATTTACAGTCTTGCCATTTGGACTACATGGAGCTCCAGCAACTTTCCAACGGCTGATGGATCAGGTATTACATGACTGCTCTGACTTTGCTGCTGCTTACTTGGATGATATTGTTATCCACAGCAACACCTGGGAGGAGCATGTGGAACACCTGCGAACTGTTCTGGACCACCTGCACTCAGCTGGGTTGACGGTGAATCCGTCAAAGTGTGTTTTCGCCGCTGCTGAGACAGAATACCTGGGCCATGTCATCGGCAAGGGGGTTATCAGGCCACAAGTCAGCAAAATCGAGGCCATGGAATCATCCCCCCTGCCCCAAACAAGGAAGCAGCTGAGATCCTTTTTGGGCATGGCAGGTTTCTACCGTCGTTTCATCCCTCAGTTCTCCAACAGGGCAGCTCTGCTCACAGACCTGACGGGATCACGTTCCCCCAATTACATCCAGTGGACAGAGGAGGCAGTGGCAGCGTTTCATGACATACAACAGTCACTAAGTAAGCAACCGGTTTTGTACAGTCCCAACTTTGATGAACCATTCATATTACAGACTGATGCTTCAGATCGGGGCCTGGGAGCTGTCCTCCTTCAGGAAACTATGGAAGGCCGCCATCCAGTGGCTTACATCAGCCGGAAACTGTTTCCACGGGAAGTTCGGTATTCCACAGTAGAGAAGGAGACCTTAGCGATCAAGTGGGCCCTGGACTCCTTCCGCTACTATCTACTGGGAAGAGACTTCACCTTGGAAACTGATCACAAAGCACTACAGTGGCTTGAGCAGATGAAGGACACAAATGGGCGAATTACCCGCTGGTACCTGGCCTTACAGCCATTCCGATTCACTGTCCACCACGTACCAGGCAAGGAGAACCTTACTGCTGACTATCTCTCTTGCTGTTCCAGCGAGAGCTCTGAAGAGGGGAGGTGTGTGATGGCATGCCACACATGGTAAGCTCCACACCTCATCACCCATTGATTCACTTTAGTTTAATTTACAGTCACTACTTTAAAATATTCTATTTATTGTTCAATATCGTTTCTTTATTAAATGTATTCATTTTTCCATCACACCTTCCAATGTTTATATGGCGTGCACACATATTAACCTTGCAAGGTCAAAGTTCTGTTTTGTTATATTAATACATCTTTGTTTGAGTTACCTGGGGGTTGGTGTCTCCTCCTGTCTGGCAAAAGGTGTGGCAAAGGGCTGGGAGACCTGAAGTACTGCTGACAGCCTAATTGGATTGCACCACATGCTTCATTGCCTGGGGGGGTGTTTCATGTTTGTTTAAATGTTTTGTATTAGTTGGTTATATGGCAGCCATCTTGTTTTCCCCCGTGTGTGTCATTTGGTTTAGCTAAACCAGTATTTAAGTCCCCCTGTGTCATTTCAGCAGGTCAGTTTACCATATGTTTGTTTGAGGTTTTGTTAATTATTATCTTGAGTTTAGTCTGTTGAGTTGACCTCTTTTATTGGTCTGCCTGTTTAAGTTTTGGCTTTGTTAAATATATTTTCATATTTTTGGGTCAATAAAACCCGGTTTTTGAATTAAAACCACCGGTGTCCCTTATGCTTTACTGCTTGGTCCCTGACACACTGTATCCTGTGTGCTTTAAATAATTACATATTAGTCATAAAAGTCTTCCTTCTCTCACCTCAACCAGTCGCAGCAGATGGCCCCGCCCCTCCCTGAGCCTGGTTCTGCCGGAGGTTTCTTCCTGTTAAAAGGGAGTTTTTCTTTCCCACTGTCGCCAAAGTGCTTGCTCATAGGGGGGTCATATGATTGTTGGGTTTTTCTCTGTATGTATTATTGTAGGCTCTACCTTACAATATAAAGCGCCTTGAAGCAACTGTTGTTGTGATTTGGCGCTGCATGAATAAAATTGAATTAAATCCCACTTCCTTCGTTGCTATTTGGTCAGCTGTGCCACTTGAATGCATTTAATATTTCACCAGAACAAAATGCTGTCGGTTCAAAACCAAAGAAACAAATATATAAATATCACCCTGCAGAGTAAATTTCTACATATCAAACTTAGAAAACAGTCCACTTTGACGATGTACTCTTTCTGCTTTTTGCATAACATCACCTGCAGCGAGTTGCCTCCCTTTAACCCACATCTGCATCAGAGGAGGACAAAAGTGCTCGATTTACTGAGATCAGCTGCAAACTTCTGGAGTTGGAGAGTCAATAAATACGTGAAAATGACTCTCTCAGTCTAATGGAGCCCGAGTTCCAGCTGTGACTGATTAAGTGAATGGCAGACAGGTTAAGGTTTATCTTTTCATTAAGCAGGGTGGCTGCTACTCTATATCAGCTCATCACAGCAGCTGCACTATCATTTGCAGAGCCAACAAACTGTGCGGGTAATGTCTTCAGAGACATCCTTCATAACACGGTTTTCTACCTGGAGAATGTTGCAAGAACTATAGCTAACAGAAGAAGCTGCACACTCTGAAACGCCAGTGCTTGGTAGCTTAATAAAAAGCTGAATAAATCTAACTCATCATCATCTGCTGAAATCCCAAGAGAGTTCCTGGTTTTAGTGTTGTGTGATCTGTAAACTGTTTTAAGATATAAATACTGATCCCCACCAGGAATGAAAATGGTTTAACAGATGAACGGAGCCCAACACCTCCAATAAATCCCACCATGGACGTAGCTATCATGATGCTAGCTATTGGTTTTGGATTGAGCATTTTGAACCCCCAGAGTTAGCATTTTAGTTAGTTAGCTGCCACGTTGGTTGGTTGTATCTGGTTGAACAGGTGCAGTGCTAACATATCAGCTAGCTAGCTTTAGTAAGCTACTGCATTTCGTTGCCCTGTACCTGTGACATGTGCAATGACAATAAAGTTGAATTTTATTCTATTCTATTACCAAGCTTGCTAGTGACCCTGAATTGGATAAACAAAAAAAATGGCCAGATGTAACCAAAAGCTAGTGGTTTCCTTGCTTTTGGTCAGTGGCTTAATAAGCTAGCTTACTAAGCTTGCTAGTAAGCGAGATGCATCCATACACAATGCAACGCACAGACACAGATACCCAAATCTCCCACACTGGAGCACACACTTCTTAGAGGGGCCATTAACTATATTAACCATGGAGCCATCAATATTATTTGTCTTAACTGCATTAATAATGCACCAAAATGAAGAGTAAAAACTGGCCTCACATTTGTCAGATGGACATTAATATGAATCTAAATAAATGTCAGAAATCCAATGTAGCTGCTGGATGTGTAAAAAAGTCATTATTCAGCACCAACTGCTGGGATATTTCTCAGTGTTTTCTGCTTTCATCTGTTGCACACTTGGATTAAGATGAATCAAAACCAGTGTAGCTTTGTGAGTTTCGCCTTTACTGATGCAAATGTATATACATGGAGCAACGTTACTCATTTGTACAATCTCTCACAGCTCTTTTAGGCGCACTGTGGTTAGTCTTTAAACTCAAAACACTAATACTTCTTACAGTACATCAAGGAAATAAACATAAACAAAAAAGTGTGATTCACCAGTCTTCATCTACAGGTATAGATCCACAAAAGCGCCACGAGGTTTCCACACAAACTAATGAATTAGCTCTTTCTTGTCCTTACACATCAATGCCCCCAAGCAGCCAAAAAAATATATCAGGTTTTATGTTTTATATAATTTGCATTAGATATCATAACCTCACCAGGTTGTGTAACTGTTGTAAACTGTTTACTGACATCATAAAAAAATTATGGTACTTCAGTGAGAACCACTGTAGTTAAAAGAAGATTGATTTTTCCATGTACTGTAATATTATCTAATCTATGTGGCAACATGATTTCATTTTGGGACATCCCCAACCTTTTTTTGTGCACACATGGATTTCATAAGGCGGCGAGAAGTCAGCACTGAACATCAGGCATCAGTGGCAACATGTACAACACTGATTAAGTTACATACAGCATGGGGATGGGGAATGTGTGTGTGTGTGTGGAGGTAAGTAAGTAAAGTCAAATATTTATTTGTATATCACTTTCAAGATCAATATAACAACGAAATGCTAGAACATAATTACAAAAGGCTCCAGCCTCCTCGTGACCCTGAGTTGGATAAACAGAAGAAAATGGATGGATTGACCAAAAGCTAGTGGGTTCCTTGCTTTTGGTCGGTGGGTTGTAAAGTGGCTTGCATTTGCACAGTAACTGTGGTCAGGCTATATGTCTGTGAAGGTTCTCAGTCATCCAGGTCATCGTAGTCAAAGGAGCTTGCAAAGAAAAGCTTCTGGACTTCTTTAAGTAGCTTGAAGACGTTTCACCTCTCATCCGAAAAGCTTCTTCAGTTCTCTGAACTTAGACTGTGGCCAGGCTAAAGCAGCCAAAGTAAAGCACCTTATATCACTTGTGTAAATTTGCACCATCAGCTGATGTGTCCTAGCACTGACTGCAGCCGAGCTTGACGTTGTATCCTCCAAGAACTAGTGATGGGTCGTTCGCGAACGAAATGGCTCTTAGAGCCGGCTCTTTGACGTGAACGACGCGAGCCGACTCCTTATCGCGAGCCGTCACGTGGGTTTTTTTTTTTCTTTCTCTCAGCCTCTCTCTCGCACTTTTTTTCCGCTTCACTCTGCACGCGAGCCTTGTGCTTTACGCTGGGCAGAGGGGGGAGGGGCGGTAGTTACACTCAGTAGCACAGGAACAGAGCCAGAGAGAGAGAAAGAGAGGCAGGGACAACAACATTAGAAAGGTATAGTAATCATCCACAACTATTTTCAGTTGCAGATGATAAAGGATTGAGAAAGTTTATTCATGCAGGTCCATATGACAGAGAATATGCATGTTCTTTTAGTTTTCATATTATAATTTATATTTAATTGTGTTGTGGTTTGCAGTGTTTTGTGTTCTTTTCACTTTAAATTTGTGAAAGGAAAAAGCTGAAAATTTAAATAGTTAAAACTTGAAATGTGAATAGTTGATTTTTGTCTTATATGATTTATTTATTACATTTTATGTGGAGTGAATAAATAAAAGTATATTTACGGTGGCCCCTAGAGACAAAGCACATACAAACTTCAAATCACGTACGAACTCTGAAGCATGTACAAACTCCAAAACACGTAAAAACACGTACAAACTCCAAAACACGTAAAAACTCCAAAACACGTAAAAACACGTACAAACTCCGAAGCACATAAAAACTCAGAAGCATATAAAAACTCAAAACACGTACAAAAGACAACAGAAGTGCTCCAGGATGCTGGGCGCAGTGTTGAGCCTTTGTTATCTTGTGGCTACACAAGCCAGCAAGTACCAACGACCGGATTTGGTGTGTGGTAATAACAGGTAAATGAACTTTTTTTTAAATTATTTGAATATATATATGAGTGCCTGTGTATAAATACACAAACAATACACACATGCTTTCAATTGTGTAATTTAAGTGATCTAGTAGCTCTGCTTTGGAAGTTCAGTTCATGCTAGAAATGTGTTTTGGAGTTTGTACGTGTTTTGTCTCTAGGGGCCACCGCATATATTTATATATAAACATATATAAATAAAACCACTTGTTTTTATGTTAGTAATTCCTTTTGTGCATAATTTTATATTATTGTTAATAATAAATTAATTAAAGCAACAAAACAACCTGAAGAGCCGGTTCGGAGCCGAAAGAGCCGGCTCTTTTTAGTGAGCCGAACCGAAAGAGCCGGATCTCTAAAAAGAGCCGGAAATCCCATCACTACCAAGAACTAACACCACATTTGATGACCATCTCAATCCAATTAAGCTAGCACTTCTGGCTGCCACTTGCAAAGCTGCCTTTAAAACATTGAGCCAGACTCCCAGCCACCACACAGGAACAATGAGTATCTGCCAATCACATCACCTCCCCCTGACATTTTTTTCTATTTTCACATTCATGCTTTTGCTTCACTCTGCTCGTCTTTTCCACTCACTGAAGATCACTGAGACATTTTCTCCAGGAACCATCAGAAGGCATGAGTGTAGGAGGTGAGGCAACGGTCGTTCAAATTAGAATTGATTAACCATGCGGTGTGGGAGGCGTGCATGTTTGTCTCAGGCACTTGCTTTTGGGCGTCTCTTCTTGGGCTGTGTATGTGTGTTTGGGATGTGGACAGACGAGATGGCAGCCAAGAGGCAACCTGTTGCTCTCACTCTCAGTTTTTAGTGGAAGTGAGCAAAAAGTCTGCACTCCAAGAGCTGAGCATCTATCTGCAGCACACATCTGGCCTGACAGGCGGGTTTTACTGCTTCGAATGAAGAATTTAACTGATGACGCTGAAGGAGATTTCCAGAAGTAACTATTCTTAAAGCGCGTAATTATAGAGACAACTGGCAGAGACCCCTCGCTGAGGGGTTTGCTACAGCTTTGGTATACAGTTAGTAAACACACTAAATAATGCATAGATCTATTAATGCATCTGTCTCAGTAGCATTGTGCTCCACTCAAACAAGCGTCTTAGAGCAGTCACGATTAAATGGCTTACATATTTCCGTGTTTTATTATGCAAGTTTTAATTGATTGATTTCGAAGATGTCAGCAAAAATAATATAATACAAATAGCCAATAGAAATACGGCACAATTTGCATACTGAAAAAGGAGTAGGAAAAAATATAAACTTATGCAATCTTATGCCTTTCAGTGTTATTTGGTAGTTATTATCTCAGTGTCCACATAATATCTATATGTACGCACATATGTACACAGATATACACACATGAACAAAAGAAAAACTGCAACATGTAAGCATTTTGAAAATATTTTGTTTTTTTCTGTGCAGTCACTGCACAGATGCTTGAAGGAATTTCTTCTGCATTACTTCACGTCCCAATTATAGTGGCTTCCAGGCTAAAATGGCATTCTGTTGATTGACTGGACATTGTTATTATGCTATACTTGCCACAGTCACAGCCTTAATCTGTCAGGGTGTGGTGTGGAGAGGACACAAATGCAGGAAATCCGCCAAACAAAAGAAACGAAAAGGTGTCTTTTATTTAGCTTATTGTATAAATCCCCCACAAAAAAAGAGAAATTAGGACAAACACTGGAGATGAACCAATGATCTGACAGAGGGGGGACTCAGAGAGGGAACAAAAGAGGTTTCCACAGGTGGAAACAATTAGGGAGAAAGCAAAAGGTAGACAAGTAGTACAAAATGAAACAAGATGTAAGGAAACCAAGAAAGAAAACCACTGAAAGACAAAAAAATAAAACAGGAACCGAAATTCAATGACATCACAAAAGCCGAAGACCATAGCATAGCCAGACAGCAGGAAAATACACTCTGGATGAATGACGCACTCCTGCACCTCACATGTTCTTAAACCTTAATTCAGGGATCTCAAACTCATTTTACACCTTGGGCCACATACTTTGATCTGTCAGTATCAGAGGTGGGAAGAATTTTTAGGTATCTGTACTTTACTTAAGTATTTTTTTTTGACAACTTTTACACCCTAAATTTTAACGTAAATATCTGTACTTTCTACTTCTAACAAAACAGACTTTAGGTTCATAGGGTTTATACGGCCGGAAGGACTGCAGGTGTCCGTAAGTTATGTTTGAGGAACTTCAGATTCTAGCTAGCGCTGCAGAAGAGCAGGATGCATGAAGGGAATGACATAATTTAAGGGGCAGGTAATTTCAAATTCAACATTTCCAACAGCTCAAATGTTGCAAGAAAATCCTGGTAGTTTTGTCCAGGATAAACAATTTAGTTTGCATCAATGTGGTAAATGTATAGTAAAGCAGCAGTCCACAACCTTTTTTGCGCCACGGACCAGTTTAATGTCCGACAATATTTTCACGGCCTTTAAGGTGTCGCGGATAAATACAACAAAATAAAATGATACGGCCAAGACAAAATCTGTGTTTTTTTGTAAATATAATAATAAACGTGAATTCACTGTGTAATTGTGTAACTTTATTAGCAGTGTCCTCTTGAAATGCGCCAACAAAATTGAGAGTAACATCCTCCTCTCTACCCCTTAATGCTCTCTGGTCGCTATGGTAACGCGTAAATATTTCTTTCAAAATAAGACAGAGTTAATAATAAAAACCCTGAAAACCATAAATTTCACGCGTGAGCTTCAACTTTCGCAGCCGGTACCAAACGACTCACGGCCCGGGGGTTGGGGACTGCTGTATAGCACAGTGTTTGACTGGTGCGCAGCAGCTGTGGTGCTCATGGTCAGAGTTAGATTAAAGGGTAGCAGAAATGAATTTGGATTTCAGATAATGACACTTAGAATATCAACTTTATACCAACTGTATTAGAATTTAGATTCGTATATTTGCATTCTCATGTAATATTATTTAATTATTATATTGAAATGTAGCACATAGTTCAGTTACCTTTGTACCAAAATGGTAGGTAGAATTGTCCTTCAGAGAGCTACTTTTTACTTTCTTACTCTGACTACCTTTCAGAGCCTGTTACATTTTCACTTCTGCTTGAGTGAAGAAGTTGTATTATTTAAGAAAAACATCTGTACTTCTACTTAAGTACAGAAAGTCTGTGCTTTAGCCACCTCAGTCACCTCACTGTAAATAAGTTTAACTACACATTTAATCACTCAGCTATCCTAATATAAGACAAAGAATTTCAACAGTACAGTTTTTCTACATGATACAGAAATACTGCTCTAATAAATAAATCTGTCAGCACGACTCTCTGAGCTTAAGTAGTAAGAAATTACTGTGTAAAGTTACAGAAAGGTTCAGGTACCTCATGGCACAGACTGTCTTGTAATTATAAAACAGAAAGTTTTTGTTAATTTGCACAATGATCCACATAACACAAACAGTAGATAGGGGGAAACATGAACTTTCCCGTTATTTAATTGTTGATCTATTACTTAATTACTTTGGTGTCGTATAAATTGCCATGGGGGAGGTCTTTATCAGCAGAAAAAGCTGTAAAACTGCTGTAAACGTTTTCCAGTGTACCCGATAAGAATCTGTGCAGGGAGGATTCTGGCCTGCAGGCCTTAGGTTTGACCCCCCTGGTTTAAATGCAATGGTGCATGGTAAAATATGACTGTTTTCATTTCACATTTCTCATCCCACGTAGACTTTTAAACCAGAAATCTTCAATTAAAATTAAAACATGAGTTTGCATGCAACTACAGATTCTAACACTGTAGGCATGAGCATAAAAATGATGCTCCACCCATCATTTCTACACAGGTATATACATGCAGTATTAAGTTTTGTTTGAGAGGCTATGAGCTGAGTAAAAATAACCAAAACAAATATTAAACTATATTTAGCAACACTGCTTTGCTGTTGCCATGATCATGACAAACTGGAGTTATTTGTTTGCATAATTAAGGTCTAAACAAGTAAAAAGAGGTCATTCAAATACAAAAAAGGATAATGATTTGTTCTAGAAAACAGATGAACCCCACCTTTAGCTCCCTAAAAATAACTATTCCAACTACGTAACCAGAGCAACGGTGCTAATTGTTATGCCTGACATAACAAGCTATTTCCTAGTTCTTCAACAAACACACTCAGACTGAGGCACTATCAGAGGTAAAAATGTTCCAGATTTTTCTACAATTACATGATCAATGTAGTTGTTCTCCCAGGTGTTACAATCAAGCTCAGCATTGATACACCGACCAAACCAAGAAGTCAGGCTCTTGATCTTTTTTGATAAGATAAAAGAGCAAAAAACAAGTTCATCCGAACAATGCTGCAGCTCTTTACACAGAAACATAACTTTCACATGGTATGCTTTAAAGGTAGTGTCAATCAATTTTTGAGTTTATTGATCAGGGGAAAAGATATTGTACTGATAAATATGCATTGGTTACATGTCTTCTCATACTTAAAGTAAACCCATTAAAAATAAATAGGTGTGAGTGGCAGTTTATGGAAACAGCCATGTTGAATACAGTGGCCTAGTGGTATTTTATGGACATGCCTAGAGACTAGCCATCTACACTACTAGTCAAAACTTTAGGCAGACCTTCTCATTTTTGTTTTATTTAAAAAAAAAAAAAAGAAAGAAAAATAAAGGTTAGGTCATTGTGTCTTGATTTATGCTCAATCATCCTGGTAAGTAAATCCCAAAGGTTAGTTCTGTTCATCTGGACATTTTCAGTGGGAGAAACGTTTCGTCAATCATCCAAGTGACTTCTTCAGTTTCAGCTGACTGCAGGTTTCCCCAACCTTAGAAACAGTACATTTGCACAATGACTGAAACCAGCCCACTGAAGGAACAATGGACAGTGAGGTCAATTCCTTGATCATTAATATGCAAATTGTCATGACCATGAGTACTGTTTCTAAGGTTGGGGAAACCTGCAGTCAGCTGAGACTGAAGAAGTCCCTTGGATGATTGACGAAACGTTTCTCCCACTGAAAGCGCTACGTCCAGATGAACAGAATCAGCTTTTTAGGAAAGGTTATGTTAGGTTTCGCTTTTTTTAAATGACTATTTACATTGTAGATTTTCACTAAAGGCATCAAAACTATGAATGAACATATTGAATGAACAATATTTAGTAAACAAAAAAGTGTGAAACAACTCAAACATGTTTTATATTTTAGATTCTTCAAAGTAGCCGCCCTTTGGTTTGATTACTGCTTTGCACACACTTGACATTCTCTCATTGAGCTTCATGATGTCGTCACCTGAAATGGTTTTCCAACAGTCTTGAGGAAGTTCCTAGAGATGCTGAGCACTTGTTGGCCTGTTTGCCTTCACTCTGAGGCTCATTTCATCCCAAACCATCTCCATTGGGCTTAGGTCAGGTGACCGTGGAGGCCAGGCCATCTGGTGCAGCACTCCATCACTTTCCTTCTTGGTCAAATAGACCTTACTCAGCCTGGAGGTGTGTTTGGGGTCATTGTCCTGTTGAAAAAAAAAGATGGTTCAACTAAATGCAAACCAGATGGGATGGCTTGTTGCTGCAGGATGCTGTGGTAGCCATGCTGGTTCAGTGTGCTTTCAGTTTTGAATCCCCAACAGTGTCAGCAGCAAGCACCCCCACACCATCGCACAGTCTCCTCTGAACAGTTAATGTAGAAATGTGTCTGCTACTGTAGCTCTGTGGGGCATTTATCTGCGCTCTAATCTGCGCTGTTAACTTTTTTGACTCTTGGTCTTCCTGCGGCGGTCCTCATGTGTCCTCAGTTTTATCGTAGCGCTTAATGGTTTTTGTAACTGCACTTGTGGGCACATTCAAAGTCTGAGCAATTTTACGGACTAACTGACCTTCAGTTTTTAAAGTAACGATGGACTTTCTCTTTACTTAGCTGATTGGTTCTAATGTGAATTTTAACAGTTGTCAAATAGGGCTGTCAGCTATGTACCAACCTCACTTCTGCACAACACAACTGATGGTCCCAACCCCACTAAGAAGGCAAGAAATTCCACAAATGAATCCTGACGCACCTGTGAAGGCCAAGGGTTTGCAGCACTGTCACTACTTTCAGGAGTCTAAAATATAAGACATTTTAGAGTTATTTATCATTTCTTTGTTTGCTACATACAATATCGCATAAAAGTGAGTACACCCCTCACATTTTTGTAGATATTTTATTAAATCTTTTCATGAAACATCACTGAAGATATGACACTTTGATACAATGTGAAGTGATCAGTGTACAGCTTGTATAATAGTGTAAATTTGATGTCCCCTCAAAATAACTCAACACATGTCTAAACAACTGGCAACAAAAGTAAGTATACTGCTAAGGGAAAATGTCCAAATTATGCCCAAAGTGTCAATAAGAAGAAGGAAAAATATAACCTCCAACAATATTTCCGAAAGTATGTTTGTGTGATAACGGCTTTGTCATTGTGGCAAGTTAGAAATGATGTGGCACATGCGTTACATGACAAATTTAAATCCAGCTGTTTTTTCGCAGCGTGCTTGATGTGTAAAGGCGTAAGTCTTGTTCCAGACTGTGTTATCTGTCATAGCCATGTATAATCCTATTTGACTGATGAGTCACAGCGACTCATCTCTTATGCTTTTTGCAATAAAACTTTCGATAAATAACGAATAATGGTAATTGTCTTGGACAACAGCAGATGACACTACATATCCAGTGCTTGTCATCAGCTCTCAGTAACCCTTTGTGTGTTATGACGTAAAGCTACAACCTCAGTTCAAGTGCAGAGCAACACAACAGTGTAGCAACCACCCACTGGTGTATGCCCGCAGGTTTGCTCTGAAACAGCTTAAGCACACATACTTTTACATTATGGATGAATGCTCTGTGCTGATACTGAGGTGGTCCAGCAGCACTCGAGTCCCAATGAATTCAGTTTCAAGTGCAGTATGAAAAAGACACCTGGGCACTCGGCTGCATTTAGACAAGGAAGGAGCCCCCGCGCTCCCTTTTACACACCTACACAAGCAGACGCGCATACCTGGAAGGAAATCATCCAATCCTGCATCCATTACAAACTCAAAAGGGAATAGTAAAAGCTCATTTCTCAGCATCCTTATGCAGATCTCAGTTTCTTTCAATCTCATTGTTAGCTTACCATACACGGACCATATATCTAAATCAATTCTTTTATAGAAATCTAGTGAAAAAAACTGGAAACATTATTAAAACAGAGATTTTATTCATCCCTTTGCTGGACATTTAGGATTCATTTCTACACATGAAGCTTTTCCATTTTCCTTCGCGGACCGTAGGCGACGTCTCGTGTGAATGAATCTCACAGGAGATGGAGCACCAGCACGGACAGGACAAGGAGACCTATTACACCCTGCTTCCCATCAATTGTTCTGACACATGGGTTGATGAGACTGAACTCGTCTCACCGCAGCAATGGACCCACTATGATGGACATGCTCACACATATTATCAAGTGCGAATTGCTCAGAAATTCTTCCTGTTAAGCTTTTTCTTTCTTTCTTTTGGTCCATGTTATTCCTCCCGTCTCATATGACAGAGATGGGAATGTACAGGGAGTGCAGAATTATTAGGCAAGTTGTATTTTTGAGGAATAATTTTATTATTGAACAACAACCATGTTCTCAATGAACCCAAAAAACTCATTAATATCAAAGCTGAATGTTTTTGGAAGTAGTTTTTAGTTTGAGCTATTTTAGGGGGATATCTGTGTGTGCAGGTGACTATTACTGTGCATAATTATTAGGCAACTTAACAAAAAACAAATATATACCCATTTCATTTATTTATTTTTACCAGTGAAACATCTCCACATTCACAAATATACATTTCTGACATTCAAAAACAAAACAACAACAAATCAGTGACCAATATAGCCACCTTTCTTTGCAAGGACACTCAAAAGCCTGCCATCCATGGATTCTGTCAGTGTTTTGATCTGTTCACCATCAACACTGCGTGCAGCAGCAACCACAGCCTCCCAGACACTGTTCAGAGAGGTGTACTGTTTTCCCTCCTTGTAAATCTCACATTTGATGATGGACCACAGGTTCTCAATGGGGTTCAGATCAGGTGAACAAGGTGGCCATGTCATTAGTTTTTCTTCTTTTATACCCTTTCTTGCCAGCCACGCTGTGGAGTACTTGGACGCGTGTGATGGAGCATTGTCCTGCATGAAAATCATGTTTTTCTTGAAGGATGCAGACTTCTTCCTGTACCACTGCTTGAAGAAGGTGTCTTCCAGAAACTGGCAGTAGGACTGGGAGTTGAGCTTGACTCCATCCTCAACCCGAAAAGGCCCCACAAGCTCATCTTTGATGATACCAGCCCAAACCAGTACTCCACCTCCACCTTGCTGGCGTCTGAGTCGGACTGGAGCTCTCTGCCCTTTACCAATCCAGCCACGGGCCCATCCATCTGGCCCATCAAGACTCACTCTCATTTCATCAGTCCATAAAATCTTAGAAAAACCAGTCTTGAGATATTTCTTGGCCCAGTCTTGACGTTTCAGCTTGTGTGTCTTGTTCAGTGGTGGTCGTCTTTCAGCCTTTCTTACCTTGGCCATGTCTCTGAGTATTGCACACCTTGTGCTTTTGGGCACTCCAGTGATGTTGCAGCTCTGAAATATGGCCAAACTGGTGGCAAGTGGCATCTTGGCAGCTGCACGCTTGACTTTTCTCAGTTCATGGGCAGTTATTTTGCGCCTTGGTTTTTCCACACGCTTCTTGCGACCCTGTTGACTATTTTGAATGAAACACTTGATTGTTCGATGATCACGCTTCAGAAGCTTTGCAATTTTGAGACTGCTGCATCCCTCTGCAAGACATCTCACTATTTTTGACTTTTCTGAGCCTGTCAAGTCCTTCTTTTGACCCATTTTGCCAAAGGAAAGGACGTTGCCTAATAATTATGCACACCTGATATAGGGTGTTGATGTCATTAGACCACACCCCTTCTCATTACAGAGATGCACATCACCTAATATGCTTAATTGGTAGTAGGCTTTCGAGCCTATACAGCTTGGAGTAAGACAACATGCATGAAGAGGATGATGTGGACAAAATACTCATTTGCCTAATAATTCTGCACTCCCTGTATTAGGTGGAAGAAATTAATATAATATATTGGCTATCTAATTTATTTTTGATTTCCCTCTGTGGTGTTCATTTTCTATTCTAAATTAAACTGACGACAGGAGTGAAAAGAGGGGAAACAGACAGCAGAAAAGAGCAGACAAAAGGAAGAGGCTCAGATTAAAAAAACAAACAAAAAAAACAAGAGGAAGGAAGGAATCATTAACAGCAGGTATAGTTTAGCTGTTATTTAAAAGATGTTCAGGTGGTCAATAGTATGGATTCACTTTAATGAAAACATTGTTTCACCTGCTTTTTGAAAAGCTTCTCTGCTGCCAGAGCTTAAGGCAGCTCGTGGCTTCCAGGAGCATCTGCGCTTTCATTTTTCCACTTTTCACATTTCATGATAAGCTCATCTGTTAACACATTGTTCCAGCAGCACATAGTTGGTCCTCTGCGATTTGTAGTAAATGAGCCTTTTTCTCATATTTAACTTTGAAACGCCGGTGGTTATCAGTCTATGTAGAGTACACTCAGTGTGAGTTGTGTTTTGCATGTTTCATTTCCATACAAATAAAAGGCATTATATTTTGTATTCACTGAGAAGACTATGTTTCCTCTCAGTCTAAAGATTCAAGTTAGTTTTGTATTCGCTAAATTGCATCTCATCAGCTCGGGACTAATTTGTGAATGTCACAAAAACCAAGCCAACTCCAGCGAGCTGGCAGACTCTTGCTTCTATTTGGTAGTCCAAACATGCAAAATTTACATCATCTCCAGCCAAATAAGCCATGGCAGCGTACCCATGTGGTTCTCTACAATGAGCATACACTGAATGATCAGCTCCATCAAAACATGCATGATTTGGCACATGAACTATAAGCTTTTTTTTTTTTTTAAACAACAATACTCCTCCTGCTATGTTCCCGTAGCTCCATTAAAAGAACTTACGGTTTTACTGCTTGAGGTTAATAAGAAAAATACAAACATGTAGTCCAACTTATAATAATGCAACATGAGAAAATATCTGATCAACCTAAAATTCAGATTAAAAAACAAAGAAAAACAGACACATGAGAAGAAACACTGTGGAAAAAAGCCAGAGATTAATAATACCTAATGATTCAAGAGAGTGACGTATAAACTTAAGGTGAGTGATGAAAACACTCAGTGCATCATGGGAAGCCCCCAAGCCTAGGACTATTGCAGCGTAACTAAAGAAGGATTCAGGGTCACCTGTTCCAGCCCTAACTGTAAGCTTCATGAAAAAGGAAAGTTTTAAACCTAATCTTAAAAGTAGAGATAGTGTCTGTCTCCCAAATCCAAACTGGAAGCTGGTTCCACAGAAGAGGGGCCTGAAAGCTGAAGGCTCTGCCTCCCATTCTACTTTTAAATACTCCAGGAAGCACAAAAACAGCGACGTCCTCTAATGAGGTGATACGGTGCTATGACTTTGTACGTGAGGAGAAGGATTTTACATTTGATTCTGAATTTAACAGGGAGGTTTTAGGACATCCTGATAATAATGAACCACAATAAGCATCACTCTGAGACAGGAAGTTTCTAATTTGAGAGACTGCACAAATGCAACAAACCAGTCCTACATATTTCTTTCATGTGCACATTGAAGGACATATCGTGGTCAAAAACGACTCAAAGATTCCTCACAGTGATACTGAAGGCCATCCAGATTCAGGTCAAGTCAAAAGTAAAGAACAGCCAACATTATTTTATAGCTTTGCCCTCAACAACATCTGAATCAGTTTCATCAAGCCTGGCACAACAGAGGCAGGCGTTTTTGATTTAGGGCAGAACACACGACACTTCTTATTATTCAGTCACCTTGTTGCTGTAGACTGAACTGCAAATAGTGTTAAATGTGTCATTGTGACTTTTGCAGAAGTCAAATTGCATGATGTCAAACAGGGAAAAGTGGGAAAACTGACTCGATTTCCACATTTAGTAATGGTGGGTAATGAGACTGTACCGAGATGGGGTCATCTATTTAAGTGACTACTACCTCATGTCAACCTAGGATGTAAAATGCAGCAGAGCTGTAACAGTCTGCTTGCTTTTAGTGTCATTATCGTTCAGGAAAACATGTAGATACAGAAACATATTTTGTATTTCACTGGGAAGCCAGGTTTTTGCCCTCAGCTATATTCTCGCAAACTGTTCCTTCGTGTCCTGATCTTTGGCATCTCCTCGTCAGGACTTGTTATATAACAGCATCACTTTTCTTATTTAGAAAACTACTGGCGTCGAGGGATAAAGCCCAGAAGAAGAGAAAACTGTCGAAATAAGTAGGCCTTTTGTTTTTTTATAGATATCCTGACCTGCAATACCAAGCATGGATCTGCCTCTTTAGAGGAAGAATGGCTTTTAGAGAAAACTTGCTCATTAATGCTTGCAAAAGGCTTCCAGCTGAAATGATGGCTTTTTTGGATTTTCTTCCCAAAAACAGGAACAGCTTCCATTAAGAAACTATTTCCTGTACAATAAATTTTCCTCCTAGCTGCTCGGCTAAAGCCTGAATCAGGACGCAAATATGTTATCGTGCACTTTTTCATTCAACTCGTACAGTATGTGCGCGTGCACATTTATCTGTATGTGTGCAGTCAGCTGCTATATTGACTGTATGTGAATCGTGCGCATCCAATTAAGTTGATGAGCCTTCATTAATTGACACCACATTTCTGAACCCAAAGCAATTAACAAAGCTTTTGAAGGAAAGGCAGCCTGTGACAAAAACTAGTGAAGGCCTATGGAAGAAGATGGGGTAAGCTGAAACCTTATTAATTCTCTCATGGAACATGGATTCCAACTGTCAGTCCTCCCGGTATTTATCTAAAAGCTCTAAAATGTCATCAACGAATTTGCACGGCGTGTTTACACATGCGGCACACATGGGTGGAGAGGAGAGGAGCCCGACAGGATGGTGGTTGTTTCTCGGCTGCGGCGTTGTCTGCAGGAAAGCTATCCGTATGGCTCCTCTGGCTCTACTTGGTCTCTGCAATGAATTATAAATGATCCTGTGGTGTGTCACGGCTGACAGACGACAGTGGATATACTGTAGGTTACTCCGACTGAGCAAACAGCGGCATCAAGCAGCGAAAAGATATCTGAGATGGCTTTATTCCTACACTTATACTTAGACACGGACTCATGTGCAGTAAATGTGAAACAGTATGAGGTTTTTTTTTCTCTTCAATTTAACAAAAGGGGCAAATGGGACTCTTTTCATCAAATCTGACTCATAGGGGCTGCAAATCAGACGGCTGTAACTGACAGAAACGAGGTAAAAGCTAATAAAAATATTATAATTAGGAACATAAGAGGGAGATACAGTTAGGGAAGAGGAGGCACATCTTTTTCGTCATCATGAGTGGATAAACTGCTGATGATTACGCATGCAGTGAAACCACTTGTGTATTCTACGTGAGTGCATGTTTAGGTCAATTTTTTTAACAAACTCATTACATGCGTATTTCATCAAAAAACACAAACATAGCATACAGTTGTTGATGAATGTGTCCCAAATGACAGATTCTGGTTTACTCTGATTGTAAGAAAGAACAGGGAAAATTTGGGGTTTTATTTGTGATAGATTTTGATATTCATCTTCAGTTATGGCCTCAGATTTCAATGTGCAAACAAAAAAAAGGGGTCTGTGGCGTGAGGGTGTATGGTAGGCAGAGAGAGGACTCAAAATGCAGGACTTGGCAGGTTTACAAGAACTTAAACAGATCAAACAGTTCACAAAATAAAATACAAAAAAAACAAGAAACACACCTTAAATTGAAATCTAGAACTTACTGTGTTCATAACAGAACAAATAGGAAACACACAAGGAAGGAATGATGACGATGTGACAAGGAACACGGGAAAACTAAGGGCCTAAATGCACAGGATAAAAAGAGGATGGGCAACAGGTGGAAAACACAGATGGAAGAAATCCAACTAATGAAACACAGGAAGCAAAACCAAACGGAATGCACATGAGATGAGGGACTATCAGAATAAAACAGGAAGTGGCCAGCACACTGAGACGTGCTTGACACTAGGACACTTGATAACAGACATGGAAACACACAACAGACTGGACACGAAAAGGGGAACAGACATTAAAGCAAGCAATAGCCAAAGTAGAACATGAGAACCACACACATGACGAGGCCAACAGACACGGGTTAAATGTAAACATACATGACTGACAACACACTCTGGACGCTGAGCAGCGAGGAAGGACTAAGAGACTGGACAAGAAAAGGGAATGAAATTAAACAAGAACTAATAACTAGAACTTCAACAAAACTCAGAGGCTCTCTCAATATTCTGCAACAAGAAGTCTAAACAAACTCAAAAACCCACGACAGGCTCTGAAAATAAAGACATACTTTACAAAATTCTTTATTTTATTTTTCACTTTTTAAAAGAATTAGCAAACATTTTATTAGCTGATCAGAAACTTCACATTTTTATTCTATTTAGAGAAGACAGGATTCTGACATATTTGTTTAATCCAGCATGAATTTTGAATAAAAAATAGCATTTTCTCAATTTTTCTTTTAGGTCACAACTGATAAAGAATTCCATATTAAAAAGTTCAATTCAATTCAATTTTATTTATATAGCGCCAAATCACAACAAAAGTCGCCTCAAGGCGCTTCATAGATGCAGAGAAAAACCCAACAATCATATGACCCCCTATGAGCAAGCACTTTGGCGACAGTGGGAAGGAAAAACTCCCTTTTAACAGGAAGAAACCTCCGGCAGAACCAGGCTCAGGGAGGGGCGGGGCCATCTGCTGCGACCGGTTGGGGTGAGAGAAGGAAGACAGGATAAAAGACATGCTGTGGAAGAGAGACGGAGGTTAATAACAGATATGATTCAATGCAGAGAGGTCTATTAACACATACAGGGAGTGCAGAATTATTAGGCTAGTTGTATTTCTGAGGAATAATTTTATTATTGAACAACAACCATGTTCTCAATGAACCCAAAAAACTCATTAATATCAAAGCTGAATGTTTTTGGAAGTAGTTTTTAGTTTGTTTTTAGTTTTAGCTATTTTAGGGGGATATCTGTGTGTGCAGGTGACTATTACTGTGCATAATTATTAGGCAACTCAACAAAAAACAAATATATACCCATTTCAATCATTTATTTTTACCAGTGAAACCAATATAACATCTCCACATTCACAAATATACATTTCTGACATTCAAAAACAAAACAAAAACAAATCAGCGACCAATATAGCCACCTTTCTTTGCAAGGACACTCAAAAGCCTGCCATCCATGGATTCTGTCAGTGTTTTGATCTGTTCACCATCAACATTGCGTGCAGCAGCAACCACAGCCTCCCACTGTTCAGAGAGGTGTACTGTTTTCCCTCCTTGTAAATCTCACATTTGATGATGGACCACAGGTTCTCAATGGGGTTCAGATCAGGTGAACAAGGTGGCCATGTCATTAGTTTTTCTTCTTTTATACCCTTTCTTGCCAGCCACGCTGTGGAGTACTTGGACGCGTGTGATGGAGCATTGTCCTGCATGAAAATCATGTATTTCTTGAAGGATGCAGACTTCTTCCTGTACCACTGCTTGAAGAAGGTGTCTTCCAGAAACTGGCAGTAGGACTGGGAGTTGAGCTTGACTCCATCCTCAACCCGAAAAGGCCCCACAAGCTCATCTTTGATGATACCAGCCCAAACCAGTACTCCACCTCCACCTTGCTGGCGTCTGAGTCGGACTGGAGCTCTCTGCCCTTTACCAATCCAGCCACGGGCCCATCCATCTGGCCCATCAAGACTCACTCTCATTTCATCAGTCCATAAAACCTTAGAAAAACCAGTCTTGAGATATTTCTTGGCCCAGTCTTGATGTTTCAGCTTGTGTGTCTTGTTCAGTGGTGGTCGTCTTTCAGCCTTTCTTACCTTGGCCATGTCTCTGAGTATTGCACACCTTGTGCTTTTGGGCACTCCAGTGATGTTGCAGCTCTGAAATATGGCCAAACTGGTGGCAAGTGGCATCTTGGCAGCTGCACGCTTGACTTTTCTCAGTTCATGGGCAGTTATTTTGCACCTTGGTTTTTCCACACGCTTCTTGCGACCCTGTTGACTATTTTGAATGAAACGCTTGATTGTTCGATGATCACGCTTCAGAAGCTTTGCAGTTTTGAGACTGCTGCATCCCTCTGCAAGATATCTCACTATTTTTGACTTTTCTGAGCCTGTCAAGTCCTTCTTTTGACCCATTTTGCCAAAGGAAAGGAAGTTGCCTAATAATTATGCACACCTGATATAGGGTGTTGATGTCATTAGACCACACCCCTTCTCATTACAGAGATGCACATCACCTAATATGCTTAATTGGTAGTAGGCTTTCGAGCCTATACAGCTTGGAGTAAGACAACATGCATGAAGAGGATGATGTGGACAAAATACTCATTTGCCTAATAATTCTGCACTCCCTGTAGTGAGTGAGAAAGGTGACTGGAAAGGAAAAACTCAATGCATCATGGGAATCCCCCGGCAGCCTACGTCTATTGCAGCATAACTAAGGGAGGATTCAGGGTCACCTGGTCCAGCCCTAACTATATGCTTTAGCAAAAAGGAAAGTATGCTACTAAATCTCACAATAATCATTCTATGTGTCCAAACTTTAAACCATAAAATTTTAAGGCAAAGAAAAAATGGTTGACTAGAAAATGTTTGTAAAATATGCTGATTTGAGATGGAATGACTCATCATTCTGAAGCTACAGCTGTATGTTCCAGACAAAATCAGCATCTTCACCAGCAACTCGTTTATTTAGTCAAAGTTTTTAAAAAGTAGCGCTCAACAGTCTAACGGATACTTTGTCACAGAGATGTTGCCACAGGACTACATTACTCCGTGGGTGAAGTCAGAGTGATGGGCTCCGTCCATGCAAGCCTGGGGACGGATCCACAACATTCTGGCAACCACTGCACGGAAGAGAAACATTTATTCCCTGACTGGTTGCTGGAGGTTATTCCCTGAGCTGTTGGCCAAAGCTCCTTGCAGTCACTTTGGTTGCTTGCACACTGCACATCCAAAGAAGGACAAAGATCTGGAACAACTTTATTAGCTCACTGACGCGTTTCAGCTTGTGGCCTTCAGCCGTGGTCACAAGTTGCAGACGTGTCTGGAAGCTGCTAGAGCTTTGTGGCACAAGCAAGAAACAAAAAGTAAAAGTTGTTCTTTAAAGTGCAAAACTTTTACTTTGAAGCCAAGTGGGTTTCCAGTTTAGCTTCCTCTTGGCAAGTAGTTAGCAAGTGTTTGCAGACAAGTTGTTGTCTTTTATACAAAATACAGCTTGCAACCAATGCAGTGACAAGTAGGTTTTTGGGGAAACTTGCATTTTTCCTTAGTGACTGGTGGTTGTATCGCATCCAATATGGAGGAAACCTCATGATTAATTTGTCCAGGACTTTAGAAACACTTACTCTGATTTAAATCCTCTCCCTTCATTTTGGTTTTTGGAAAGTTTCACTTGATTCATCATGTTTTGTTTTTTTCTTTTTTCACCCCATGGTGTTTGCCTGGGAAAAGTCGGGCGCGTTAATGCGAACCGCAACTCACGTCAAAGCCAGTTAAGTACAAATCCATTAGATAAATCATTAAATATTAAACAAACAAGCTAATTGTCATTTAGAATGATGGACTCACACTTGGATGTGCGTATATGAGGCGTGCGCCGCAGATTTTGTGTTCAATGTTTGCGCTGGTGACACAAGAAGGAATCGGCCAATAAAAGGAGATAAGCAGCGGTCGTTATCTGTCATCAGGGGAAACCATTAACTAGATTTAAAATCCAGCCCAGAGAATCTCTATTGATTGCTGCAGTTGTAACGATCAAACACAATCTTAACAAACTAACCAAATATTGATCGGCTGAGATTAATATTTATGCGCCGCATGTGACACGTGCTATTGCTCAAGGAAATGTATAATACTGCGTGTTCTGGATCGCGTAGAATAACACAGCATATTGACTTTAAACTATTTTTATTTTTTATTTATTTGTTGTGTGATTAGGCAGCATGAATGTTAAAAAAAAAAAGAACAACAGATAAGGCTTAAAAGGTTTGCACCACAGACACCAAACTGAAGGTGTGACTGCAGCAGATCGCTGGTCCGCTCTGTTACCTATTGCTCTGTAAGCTTTCCTGCAAGCTTTCCTGAATTTGAATGAGGTTTTTCTTTTTTTTCATGTCTCTCAGTCATAAAAATTAGAACTAATTAGTGTCAGTTAACTAAAATCCTCATACAAATGTTCTCACTATTCCTTCAACTTCCATTTCTAAATACTTGTTGAATGGTAAAGACAGCAGGGAAGTTAATGACTTAAGAACACACACACACACACACACCCTTTGCCTGGCTCTTCCTCAAACAGGATGTACTATTAATTATGCGTTAGTGGAGTTTGGCAGCTGCTGGCTCTGTGAGAGTTCAGAGTAGTAATGTGACACAAATTTGGCAATTACCAGAAGTAAAGGGTCCAAGCACAGAGAAGAAGAAGAGTGTGTGGGGGTGTGCAAGCACTGACCCGAGAGAATGACAGATGCTGAAAGCACTGAGGTACGTTGCACATGTCAGAGATGCTACTGAGGAATTCAGAAGTGGAAAGCATCTATTAGTCTTCCTAAGCAGCAGTGATTCAGTCGATCCAATCCAAAAGATTTTTAGGGTGATATTCAGGGCTTCCCATATGGAAAAGATATATATAAATCTTATAAAGTTTGTTTCTGTCTTGTGTGAAACTTGTATGAAAAGCATATAAGAGTGAAAACAGATATAAGATCCCTAGAAAAATTATATAAATGAAATTTGTATGTTTTGGATACTTGCTAAAACAATACATGAAAGTGGCCACTTTCATGAGTAAATCATATAAGGCTTATATGATTCACTATATGAAGTGAAAGGCCACCAAGTCTTTTATAAGTTTTTTCTATTTCTTTTCCATATGGGTTATGTCACCCTAGCTCTTATAAATCTTTCTGAGTTTTATCACACTCACAGTCCTGTGAAAGTATTTGCTCCCTTCCTGAGTTCTTTGCTTTTTACATATTTGCCACACTTACATGTTTCAGATCAACAAAAAGAGACTAGGCAAAAATGGCATCCATGGGAGCGCTCCAAGGAAAAACACCACAGCTGACCAAAAAGAATAAAAAGGTTTGTCTCACATTTGCCCAAAAACATTTTGATGGTCCCTGAGACTTCTGGGAAAAATATTCTGTGGACTTGTGAGACAAACACTGAACTTTTAGGAAATTTGAGTCCCGTCACATAGTGAAATCAGGTTGAGATGTTTGGGCTTGACCTTAAACAGACTGTTTATGGTGAAACCCCCCAGTGTGGCAGAATTAAAGCAATTCTTCAAAGAAGAGCGAGCCAAAATCCCTCCAAAGGGAAATACTCATTACCAGTAATCACAAACGCTTGATTCCAGTTATTACTCCCAAGGGTGGCACAACCACACCAAGCCAAGTAGGTTGGATAACATTTTTTCACTTAATAAATGAAATTATAATTTAAAAACTGCATTTTGTATTTACTTAGGGTGATCTGAAACATTTAAGTGTGACAAATATGCAACAAAAATAAGAACTATGTATATATTAATAAAATCTATTTATTAGACTTTTAATTACTTAAGTTTACTTTTTAATTATAGCTCCGGTATTTTTCCCTTTTTTGCACAGTAGAGCTGTGAAGATAGCAATGGGCAACCAGTTGAACTTGAATTTGGACCACTGATTTTTCTTTCATGTGCTATATGGTTGCCTGCTCACTCAGTGAGCTCAAACAGCACATTAATAAAAGTAAAGTTTTTACTTTCCATTAAATATTTGTAATTTCTAGACCATGATCTTTTTAGGATGACAGTTAATTTTTTTTCTGAGCACCCTCAGGACTTCAAAATGCTTTGATGTGTTCAACAAAACAACATCAGTTGCTTTCAAAGGACCTTGCAAAGAAAAGCGTCTGGACTTCTTTAAGTTACTTCAAGACGTTTCACCTCTCATCCAAGAAGCTTCTTCAGTTCTAAGGTCAAATGGTGGAGATACCAGATATAACCTAGTGGGAGTATCCCCCCACAGAGGGACAAAAGGACCCCTTGATGATCCTCTAATCGCCTGAGCCAAGGTGTGAAACTGGGTGTGGGTCCCAATCAGCCAGAGTTTCGGGTGCGTTCATTGTGAAACCTGGCCCCACCTTATCATGCGAAATCCTGGGATCAGATGGCCCAGGATGTGAGTGGGCATTAAGGTGTCTGGGAAGGGATCTCAAAACTGGATTATAGATGGCAGACAGTTGGTGTCGTAAACCCCCGCCTCTGTTCAAAGATGGTCGCTCACAGTGGACATAGATGGCTTCTTTCACTCCTCTTTCAAACCATGACTGAGAACCTTCACAGACAACATCAGTTGCTCAAAATATGTTAAAAGTGTTTAAAGTGATTAGTTGTTTCCAGTGTAGGGAATCAACTGGTGTCCTGGACCTGGATCTGGTGTCTCTCCAGCTGTCACAGAATGAGAAGCACGGTATACCTGGACATGTCACTAGTGGATAGATCTATAAATCTGACTTTTAACTCTATATTTGTGGTTTTTTGGGTTTTGGTTTGTTTTTTTTGCTAAAGTAGAAATTCAACTTGCAGCTTTCGTGGAAACTTATAATATTTGTTGTATAAATTATCGGCTATACAGCATTTGTTTTCTGATGGGACTTTGTCAGCAAAATTTGACCTTTATCATTGCTTTGATGGGAATAAATAAAAGGAGTGGGTAGTAAGCTGAACACTGATCGCCACCTTGAATAAACAGAGTGCCACCTACGGAGAGAGTGCTGACAGGAAGTGCTGTCTGATTGACAGGTTATCTCTAGGAGGTGCAAAAACACTCCTCTTATACAGAGCTATTAGTACAGAGAAAGAAGACAAAAGCTTACAAGAAATTTAATTATGAGCACTGCAAACACCCACTGAGAGAAGATTTGGTCTGTTTCAAGAAGAGTGCCTTACAAACAACTCGTGTAACACATAAGCAGCAACCTGTAGGTCTGGAAAATGAAGCCAGTGCAGAACTGCTGAAAACTGCAGTTTCTAGCTTGAGAACTTGAGGCCAGATCAGAAGGCTGGTGTGATATGTTCACACCTAAAGCCTTCTTTTTGTAAAAAATAAAAAATAAAAATATGCAGCTACAACAGTATTTTCTTTTCTTCTTGGAGCTAAAAATGCAGTAAATTTAAACATTAAAAAAGCTAACAGTTAGCGTTAGGGTCAGGGCTGTTCTATCAGAGGTAAATGTACCATAAACGTGATAAGCTCAGCTTTGAATGTGACAGTCAAGGGCTAAACCAGTGGTTCCCAAACTGTGGTACGCGTACCACTGGTGGTACGTGGGCTCCCTCTAGTGGCATGTGGGAAGTCTCCAAGAAATTTTAAGATTAAATAATATACCATGTTCTGATTGAGGGATTTCTGAAAAATTACAACATACAGCTCTGCTATCACTTCCAACATAAAGACAGAAAACTAAACAGCAGTGACGGTTATAGGGTTATTGAAGTCGGGCTAGCTGGTATATAACGATGTGCTAACGTGGTGGCTAGCTATACAGCTGTGGTTAGCATAATATAAACATTATTAACACAGTGAAGAATGATGAACGCTAACTTTTTTAACGTGAGGGTTCCCGATGGTTAGGGACAAATGGCAACGGACAAAACTTCAGTCAGGAGAACAACTGAGATAATCCATCCACAATACGAGGTTAGTCAATAATATACTGCTGCATGGGCTGGGCTGAAGTTACATCGTAAGGTTTTAAAAACTGAGTTTTAAATTGAATAGCGGCAATAAAAACAGAGAGAGGCTGACAGTGATCACTGACTTTTTTTAGGAGCTTGTTCAGATTAAATACAACAAGATACAAAACATTAAAATGTATTAAAAACATAAAAGGCCTTAATAAACGCAGAGTAGTTTGGACCCAGAAGCAGGGTTTATAGATCATCACTTAAAAGATTGGATATCCCACCTGCTGTGAATGTTTTAGTGCGTAAACCATTAAACACCAGGGGCGGATCTAGAAGGGTGGCATGGAGTGGCAAGTGCCACCCTAAAATGATCCCTTGCCACCCCAGTTTTGCATATGACAGTGTTGTTTATTAAAATAAGATAGCATTAACAGTTTGAGCGTAGTTACAGTCAACAGTGAATATAAATGCTAAAACTGAATATATTGCATAGTGTTCCCCCCTCCACCATTAACAAATGGTTCAGCCCATAGCAGGACCGGCTTTTTTTTGGTAGCAAGTGATGGTTATGATTGTGCCAGAGCACATTTTGAACAACACCATGGAAATTTCACTTTTTACACAGGTGGTTGGATGTTACACTGTGAAAATGGAAGGAAGGTGAGTGTTATTAACCCTGCGTGGTCCACGGACACGCTGCACCTCCAAATCACATGACTGATGTAAGCTGACATAGCAACAAGCTGCAGCCACGCTGAGTCTCTATTTCAGCCCACTTTGAAAGTTCGAACTTCAAAGTTTTTACATTTTAATTACAGGCCAGTAAATCCAGAGTTATGATAATATATATATAAGCCATGCTTTTTTCTAAATACTGTCGTCACGTTTGTGTGTGTGTGTGTTTTAAGCGTTTTCTAAGGACAGCGCAAAAACGGTAAAGAAAGAAATAAAGCCACATGTTTCCTATCGGTGGAAAAATGTACCATGTTGACCAATTAAAAAAAAAAGTCAACACGTGGGATTTGGTTGTTTAGGAAGAGGGGAGAGTTTTGTGACGTTTAGTGTGGAGTGTATACTTAGTGTGTTGTGTTGTGTAGTTGTTCTGTTGTGTAGTCGTTGTTTTGTTTTGTGTGTCAGTGAGGGCACTAATTAATGTCACTAAGACACATTTGCAACGTAAACACTGTCACTAAGTAGAAAACCAGCGGAGTGATACACCTCCTGTTGTCAGGCCTGCAGGTTTATCCCTGTGCTGTTCTCCTGTTTTTACTGGCACACAACATTTGTGGGGCATCTTATTGCAACACCTGATTGTTCTCTCATTTTAGTTTTAGTAATATTTTTAAATGGTTGTACAAAATAAAAAAAGGTCTATTGGCCGCATTTTTAGATAAATTGTTGTTTATGTTTCCAAAATGTACATTTTATATTTGCATTTCAAGTTATAAAAATTTACTCCACATGTCTGTGGTTTTTTTAACAGTAAAGAAATACTACTAGGATTTTAAGTTCTTTGTGTGATTTCAGATCAGTAATACTAATGCAGTATGTCAGTGAAAAAAACAGTTAAATTCAGTTGAGCTGAAAAGAAAGATACCAAACGAGGCAAGGGGAAAAAATAAAATGAAACAATTTGAGGGTGAAATACAAACGTAAACTCAAAAGGAGTCAAAAATGGCCGGTTGTATTTCAGACCTCAGTGGGTTCATCCAACAAATCATGAAAAATTAGATTTAAATTTTTGTTCATAACAGTGCAGATTTCTGACATTTTGTGTAATTTAAGCTGTAACAATGTGATTGTTTTCTAACAAAAAACAGTGTGAAACTTAAGTTAGACTTGTGTTTGTAAATGAACCGCCCCATGTTGTGTAGCTTTCTGGGTTTTATAGTTATTGGGCTACATATTTATTTATTATACAGGCTATACAGAAACTCACATGTTTTATGTAACTAAAGTGTGTAATTATGTGGGCTACAGACAATAATCAAGTTATAGACTGTATTTATATGAAAAACGTGTATACTTACTGCATTTGAATTATTTTAACCATATGTAACCACCTGCACATGTGTTTGAAAAAAAAAAGGCTTTGATTTTGCCACCCCATTTGATTTCTTTGCCACCCTAAGAAAATTTCTCTAGATCCGCCCCTGTTAAACACCAGACAGATAAGTGAACTTATCACAACAACATACTATTATTATTATTATTATTATTATTATTATTATTATTATTATTATTATTATTATCTGCATGACTGTACTTGTTTTTTCGAGCACTGGCTTTGTCACTTTCTGATCCACATACACAGAAATCAGTTTGTTTCACACATGCTCAGAAATTGATTTTTCCAGTTCCTTTCCTGTCATACTGCATGTCTTCTGTACACACACGACTTCTGGTAGAGTTATGTCCAAGTTATGTGTGTATGTCTAAAGACATATCCCAATTAATAACAGCGTGGTTAGGCTTTCCTTCATAATTAATAATTTTAATTGTTACGATAAAGACAACGTCTTTGTAGAAACAAACGTGAAAATATAGTATACATTTTTTTAAAATAAAATTAATATAATTGGAGACCTGATATAAAGACAAAAACACTGCAATAATTTTTGAAAAATTACCAGCCAGAAAATAACATTTAAAACTGCAGCAGTTCGAGTATCAACGGCCTTCAAGGCATCCAGAAAGATGGGGGCTGAGATGTTACACTGAAGCGTCAACATCAGACTTCAATCACTCACATGGGTGTCATAGGGGCTTCATCCTTTATATATATAATTTAACCTTGTTTAAATGTTCACAAATAATTCCTTTATTCTCAGAATCTTTATCATCCATATATTTAAAACTGTGGACAAATCTTTTACTTTACAGAACTGCTGGAAATAAATCCAAAAATCCACACATACACAAAAATACTATGAAAACATTTATGGGTGGGAATGGTGGGGACGTTTCTTTTTTTCCTTGGAATAACACAGTCATATAGTAGCCCAGCAATGACAGGCTAAACGCTCCTAACTAGAGCTGGCATGAAGGAATTAGTCACAGAGCCATGACAACAGCCGCACTGAAACCCAGACAGTTATTTTATGTGGGCACTCGGTCTCTCTTTCTCACACATCCCGACAGCTACATCCAGCTCCCAGCTTATTGCATATGGATGTCCGTAGCCTCGAACCCTGCTGAAATGCAGTATGCATGGTATGGCTGTGTGTGTGTGTGTGTGTCTATGAATCATAATGAATATTTCATATTTGGCATGCCTTGTCCAGATAAGCAGATGGTACCTCTTCTGCCTGTCTCCTGTACACCTGGACCTTGTTCACGTATTAGCATTTAAGAATGTATTTCTCTCTCTCCACTCTCCTTTCTCTCTTCTTTGCACACACTGTGGTATGTACTCACTTTCCGGGAAAGGTCTGGTTAGTTGGGCATGGCTACATTAGATCAGCTGCTCAATTGCTTCCCGATTTCACCCTATTTTGTTCTTTTCAGACTCAAATGGGATCCATAAAAAATTTGAAAGTCATGCAGCCAGTTGCTTCTCTGTAAAACTTCCTTTTTTCTACTCGTATTTGTCTTACTTTAGGTTTAATGACCAAAGATGCTGTTTCACATTTGTCAGGAGAGAAGCAGGAAAACTTAACAAGGAAGTCGCTCCGTGAGGCGAGTGAACTAGGTAGATATTTGCTCAGAGCTAATTTTGGCAATAACGCTTCATCTTCTTTTCTAGAGTTGCTTAAAAATTAGATAAAAGCTTTTTAACTTCTACATTTTTAAACAAAAGTCAAGGCTAAGAAATTAACAATGTGCGGACTCATAAATGTTTGTTAGCAGAGACGTCTAATGCACAGCCACGTTACCCATGTGGCAGGCAACCCATTAGTCCATGTGGTCCACGAGATACCGAAGTAAAACAAAGACGAAGAAGAAAGCAACCTGAATCTACAGAGAATCCCACAGAGACGAAGCCAAACAGGCGAGGCAGCACTAAGGCTTGACAGACGATCTCAGAGGAGCCAAGCCGCCCATCTCCCAGATGGCGCCATCCACAACCGGTTAGGGGGGTGTAGGCTTCAAAATTCCTTTAAGAACTAATGAAGCTTCTGTCGCTGTGCGAAAACCTTTTTAAAACAAACCATGTTCAGGTCTGAGAGAAAGTGTGAAGCTCTTCAATTTGGTTATAGAGCTGTGAAAGTGAAAATGAAAAAAGGCTGTACTCCATGTTTCCTTTTTGTAATAACATTTAAATTGACCCTTGTGTGGATTTTATGATGTCATACGACCTGGCTGGCTTGTGCTTGTGTTTGTGAAGTGTTCAGATGACATGATTTACTCTTCTGACCGACGGTAAACCGCCAAGAGTTTTAATAAAACTGAGAAGTTTTATTTATAGGAGATATTTACAATCTAAAAATGGTTCCAGATCCTCAAAACATCTTTTGGTTATTGGACTAGCAGTTAGAATACGTTTCCATTTTTTCAATAAATCAATGAATAATCAAATGGTTTCAGTGAGTCTTTAGGTAAGACTGTGTGTTGAGCTGTTTAACAACAGGTCATGAAATGAAAAAGTGCATTTTAGCTGTAAGTTTTAAGCCCACTTAAAACTGTATGTGCTTATTTTGTAATAAAGTATTTAATCTGAAGCTTCAACAGTATAGGAAAAGCTCAGTTTGCATTAGCAGGAACTAAATCACCACATTTTGCAGGAATAAGACCCCACCGGAGTGATGTGGGTGGGCCTCATGGGGCCAGGGCCCGCCCACTTCACCAGCAGCCCCATCCTGACTGCCCGTGCTTATTCTTAGGTTTTGTTTTCAGCTATTAAAATGAATGTTTAAATAAGCAGCAGATGAAATGTGTTTACTTTTATTAAGTTAGCAAAGGCGAATCGCAACAGTCTGCAATTCAGCGAGCAGTATGTGTTAAATCTGAGCAGCACGTCACAGTTCAGAGGTTGCTCAGCAGAGAATTAAAAAACGTTCCTTAATATTTTTTTCCATTGTCTCTGTCTGTGGATGCCATATGTTGTGACACAGGCGTGACGTTTTACTCGGATTGAGCGTGGTGTTTGTCCTGTAATTAAAATTATATGTTGTGAGAGTCATTAACAAATAGGTCACACCTGTAGTTAAGTGAGTGTGTATCACTCGAAGGGGCAAATGGTAAAAAAACAAACAAACTAGAGAGCAATAAATAAAACAAGATTTAGGGGAATTTTTCAGTGTGACATAAGTGACATAAGTCAGCGTAGCTCACTCAGCAGCCCCTTTCTTATTTATATGACAGCAACAGCAGCAAAAAATGATAATTTTCTGGCAATTACTTCATGCTTGAAGCTTTACACAGTAATAATCAGACATCTGTAGACATCTTAACATTTTTTGGTTTTCATTTCAAGTCTGCTGAGAGAATCTTCCCCGGTCCTGTTTGAGTGGATGAGTCAGTGGATGGATGTTTTAACGGACTTTGGCTTCATCCAAGTAAACAGTCTGAGAGCAGAAGAGTAGCACATCGGCTGATTGGCTTTCTTGAAAGCATTGGCTACCATCTTACAATGTTTTCCTTTTTTCTTTTTTTAAAAATCGGCTTTGCTTTCTTTATTTATTTGACTGAATCTGAATGTGAACGTGGGATGGCACATGATCCAGGAAGCCCGTTATGAAAATACTTGCTGGCTACATTGCTCCCTAAAGTGTTCTAAGTAATCAGTTAATAGAAGAGGCGTTTCCAGACTTCACAGCTCTTTATACGGTAAATACATAAATATCGTAATACTTTCCTCGGTGGTCATCTTTATGAATTTGGTTATGAATACTGACTTTCACTAACCGTATGAAGTTTACCATGTTAGTGGTTTGGAGTGATTCCCTGATAGCATTGGAGTCTTGCTGGGAAAACCCTTCTGGAGTCACCGGCCTATCATAGAGCTAACATTTAAAGACAACCATTTGCACCTAAGGCCGATTTAAAGCTCTATGTAACCCAGCATGCATATGTTTGGACTTGGGGACGAAGCAAGAAGACCAGAGAGAACCCATACAAGCACAGGGAGAACATGTAATCTGCTCCAGCTGACTGAACCCAGAGCCTTCTTGTTCTCCCCTGCACCAGTGCAGCCATCTAACAACTGCATTACTGTTTTTATTCAGCTTTAAATTAAATAATACAGTAATTCTGAAGAGTTACTTGAAATGTTGTATCACAGAGAGAGAAAAAAAACACGTTTTCACAGCATGCTTTGCACTTTGATCCATTCAGTTGACTCATATTACACTAATGGACCAGAAACTGCGCGGCTGAAATGACACAGTGAGTCTTATCACTCCACTACATGGATATTAGATATAATTTTATCCTCGAGAATTTATGAAGTTCATTTTGTGCGAGTTTTAATGGCTTGTACGAGATGAGCGAACAGCAGTGAACAGCTGGGTCTTTCGGTGATCAAGGTTACTCGGGAATGAATTGGATCATTCTTTTTTTTTTCTGGGGAAGATTAAAAACTGCACGTTAGCCCCAGATGTGCTGTTGTAGTTTGGGCATGGGCTAATTTTTTTTTTAAATCAAATAAATGTATCGACATTGACCGTAACTCCTAATTTTGTTCCAGAATGCACGGAAGATGCCTTAATTTTGAAAATCAAGCCCCCCTCGGTTGAAGTATGTGGGTGATACAGTAAAGAGGCAACCTTTGGGAGGTTTTAATAAAGACAAAATGTCTCAAATGTTTTATGTAATTTAGGGCAAACTACCTCTCTTGACTGATTACTTGTCATTTTAGTGTAAGCCATGTCCTGTAACAGTACTAATTATCACTCCCTCTAAGACAAGGGAATTGACAATGGAGCACTCAAGACTAAAATCAATCTGCACTGATGTTTGTCTGAGGGGGTGTTAATTAGAAAGAGGGGGTGATAACATCTGTCTGTCCCTCAATCACAGCTGTGGTTTTGTCTTTTTTCTTCTCCTTTACTGTTCGTCAGGAGAAGCAGGAGCTACAGCGCAGCGATGATCGACTGCTACGATTTCTAGAAGGCCATCCTATCGCTGACCCTACCAAAAATACACCAGCGCTGCTCCTAATTAAATTATTACAGTAGATTATTTAATTTCCTGCGAGAAGCAGTCGATAATTGAAAAACAACTTGTTACTATGTAGTTTGAGAGAATGACAACAGCTAGAGACAACACAATGGTCAGAAATGATTCAGGGAACACTCGATCATCACGGCGTGACACAAAGTCAATGAAGTTTCAGGGATGTCATCTGTCCAGCTAGGAAGCAGAAACCACGGTGAATGCATTTCATCTGCTTTGGTGCAAATGGAAGTGACAACAGGTGCACTGAAGAGACTATCGAGACAAACCCTAAAAAGGGAACCGTTTAGCAGGTGGTGGCCACAGACCATTGCATAATCCTCCTCACTGGTTTTTTCTTTAGTTTTGCTTTTCACTGGTGTCCTTCTCACTGCTGGTGGCATGGCACGTTCCCTAGCCCATTTAGGTTGCACAGGGACTCCAGCTCCAGGAATTTTTACTGTCTCCCTGCACAGTTCAAGAGTGTAGAGGAGATGCCGGGAGATACACGAGGAGAGCTCGAGAAGTCCGTAGAATGACTTCAACCAAGCAGCAGGAGCACTATCTGGTCCATAAGAAGGAACAGGAGGAGCACTGCCAGAATGACCTCGAGCAGGTTATTCATGGGCATGTTTCTGACCAAAGGTCTTAGTGTCCGTGAGGGTGGGATGTAGTCACAGCCTAGCAGCTCAACTGGCATTCACCAGAGATCACCAGAACTAGCAGGTCCACCACTGGCACCTGATTCTCTGCACAGATGAGAGCAGGTTCACAGTCTGGAGACACCTTGGTGAACGTTATGCTCTCTACAACATCATCTGTGAATAGAATAGGGCACTGGCACCAGTTTAGCTCACCTGGTTTAAAGAGAAACCATATGCTGCAAGGCTCACTGCAGCAGCCTGAGTTTGACCAAGGGTACATTAATGTGCGTCTTCCCCCAATTTCTTATCTAATGCACTAATATTCACTGTTCTGGTGAACAAACACCCTTTAATTTTTCTTTTTGTTTATTTTTTGAAAACAACAGGACACCAGTAGTCTAATTTATTAATTAATAACAATAATAATAATAATAGGTTCAGGTGTAAGGATAATAATTTTACTAATATCTAAGCATAACAGTGGATTTAGTTGAATGGATTGCAGGAGTCCTTTAAACCTGGATTCTTTCTAATGGTCAGTAGTGGTATACATCAGTCTTTACAAATAAGTCCAATTATATAGAAGTCAGTGGAAAACGACCCTTCAGCTCATGGTTCAGTTTTCCACTTCATTATTTTGTGCATCCTTCCATAAAGCTTTGTATTAGTTTGGCTTAGGTCATGAAAAATAATCTATAACAGTAAACTCTGTCCCCAAAAGATATTGTACTCATTACACTCTGAATAATTTCACTAACGCTATCACCACCAGTGGGCATGCATTGCCTGGCTAAATAGCTCATTACACCACCTAGTGGTACAAGCTGATATTTGACAAAAGTACAGCCCAGCCCTGCTTAAGCTTCAGCTGATATCACTTCAACAAAGTACTGCACACAGATGTTTTTCGAAATAAAAAACTGAAGTTTTTTTCTTGACATTTTCTTAAGAAATGTAAAGAAAGCTTTTTAAAATAGGAATTTGCAATAAGTAACTTTAACAATCGTGTATGAGTCAAGGATATCTATCTTAGGCAACAAACCAGTGCTCTCAGTTTAAGCCGCAGACCCAATCTTAGCTTTTCCATAAAGTGTCAACATTTTAAATTTTTAACTTTTACCCTGTGGCACTTCCGTGTTTTTTGTAGTGCCACTGATCACCAGTGTTTTTGCTGTCAAAGTGAAAGATTTAGCATGCGTTTGAGAATGCAAAAAAAAGGCACGCATCCATCCATAACTGCCTCTTTAAAAATGTACTACAGTTCTCCCAGCAGCGTCACATCACTTGTCCTCCATGCTGACAGCGAGGACGGCAGTAAAGCTTCTAATCTCTTGATCCCCCTGTCCTGTTCAACCTGATGGATTCATCCACAATCACTGCATGTCAAAATACAGCAGCCTTGAGACACACAACAATCACAACAGCATATGGCGGTGCTTCTGCTGTTGCAGAGGGATATTCACACAGGGGTCTATGCATGGTGGAAGGTTATCGGTCTGCTCCTCATTTTACACCAAATATCACATGAGTTTCTAGCTCAAGTCAAGTCATCATCATAATAATGATGAAGATGAAAAAATCCTTCACTGTCATTCCGTCTTAATTCATCAAAGCCTGCAGACCTTTGTGGTGACGTGCCATTATGAAGTCTCCCTGGTCTTCATTAGTTTTTATTCCAAACTTTTGTTACAGAGTAAGAACGAAAGAGAAAAGGGAATAAAGGAAGAGGAAATAGAGTTGGGAGCAAAGGAAGAGAGAGGTAGGGAGACGGCAGAGATATCAAAGAACATTTGCACTTTAAATGTATTTCTGCCATTCTCTTCAACTATCAGTTTAAGAGCAATGTATCCAGCTGGAATGCAGAAAAACTGGAGCCTTTGGGTAAATGCAGTGAAGCGTAATATCTAAATATGCATAAACCTGCAGTGTATAATTACAGATGCAGACTGAAGTGCTGATGACAGAGAAATGGTCTCAGGGTCACGGCTCCTCTAAAGATGTAAAGTGGAAGATGTTTGACATATTCTTCCAATAATAAAAAAGGTACTGCCATCTAAAAAAGAGAAAAAAAACAACCTTCTTTTCAATTTGTTCGACGTCAATAACACCGTGTGCTCCCAGAGAAATAAAACCGATCGAGTGAAATTGCACTGGAAACCGTATTGGCGATGATTCATGTTCGTGCGAGGGCTCGTTGTGTAAGCGCCCGCTTGTCTGGGTCCTTTAAAGGTGATCAGTGGGAAAAGGATCAGAGAAACAACTCACTATTGTTAACCTCGTGCATTTTTAATGCACATCCCTTCAATATTTGATGGGCCCAGAGACTTTGCAGATATTGTGGTGTCAACTGACACACGTCGGCTTTCGCAAATCTGGCTCCGAAGTTTAAATCTCAATTCTGTGAAAAAGAAAAGAGGCCACGCTTTCTGTGAGCTGTGCTTATTTTTTTCTTCTCCTGCATCAAGAAAGAAGGGAACATTAGCAGCATGTGTGAAATTAGGGCTCTGGTTTGGTTTTGTAAGCTGCTTTTCTTTTTTTTTATTGTGCTGACCTGATTTTCAAAGCCAACTGAGCATCAAGCTTGAACACTGACATGTTATTGTGACATATTATTATGACAGACCTGTTATTGTTACCTTTAAAAAAAGAAAAGTAAATCTATTAGAAAACAGTAGTTTCACTTATCCAGAACAAACAAATGCATGTGAGGATATACAGCACAACTAAAACCTGAATGACTACGACCCCAACCCTGCCCCTGGAAACTTAATCACTCAGTGGTTTGTTGTGCCAACAGCTCCGTGTTTGCCGTCCTCAGGTGATATTGACTGAATGATTACCTGCAATGAAACAAAGACTGTATTGCAGTCCCTTATCTCGCTATCAGATGACTTTTACATGTTGAGCACATATCATTTATGTCAAGGTGCGGTTTGTCTCCGTCATGAACGAAGGTTTACCCACGTGTCCCCTGTAGATCATTAACAACTTGGGTCCTTAAAATCAGTCATATCTAAATAAAATAAATGCTAAGAACAGTTACCACCTGAACCCTCAGACTCAACTTCTTTTTCTTATCCCCACCAAATTATATTTTTATATTTTGAAAACTGTGAACTACTGTGCAAACAGTAAGACAAGTGGAACTGATTGCATAATTATTACATAATAATAATTATTATTATTATTACATAATAATAATAATTATTATTATTATGTAATAATAATAATAATTATTACATAATAATAATTATTATTATTATTACATAATAATAATAATAATAATGTGTTTGTGTGTTTAACAGGTGTTTGTTTGAGTTTGGGAAATAAAACTAGTTGGGACCCGGAAACGGCTAATGATATCAGACTTAAGAGGCGGATCCTGGTAATCTATGGCAAATAATGACCTAGTCTCTTTATTTTATGAATCATCTGGGTAACTAGTGGATGTTTTGTTTTTTGTTTGGAGTTTTTTGTTTTTTTTAGCATAACACCAGACCAACAGTGCAGGTGTACATAAGTTGTAATTGCAACTTCAGCATCTAGCTAGCGCGACAAAGGATAAAGAGAGAACATAAAGAGAGTGACTTTTTAAGTGGCAGGTAATTTTAAATGCAGCGTTTCTATGAGCTCAACAAACATCAGCAAATACACAAACTGTGTGCAGTTTGTCTCACAGTGTGTTGCTAGCTAAAGGTCCAGCTAACTTCACTCAGAGATGGAAAAAGATAAGAAAGAGGGCAGGAGAGGAAGAAAAGAGGTTAGATGTAACGGTAATGACTGCTCAGTGGGATTTAAGAAATGGGAATGTAAAGCTTACATCTAAGTCTTTATGTTTTTAAAGCAGATATTGGGTCTGTACATTTAACATTATGGGTTTTTTTTATATTGTGAAACATGCTGTAGACTAACTGAGGTAGACTAACTGTGTTATTTAAAGACTGCATGAAAATCCTCTGCAGGATAAACAGTTCAGTTTGCTGTACTGTGATGGATTTAAAGTAAAGAACAGTGTGTGACTGGTGCACAGCAGCTGTGGTGCTCATGGTCAAGAGTTAGGTTACATCAAGTGTCGCAGAGATTAATCTGAATTTAAGCTGATGCTGAGTTTATTCACTGACTTCCACCTTTATACCAGCTGTACAGTGTCTAATATAAAGACAGAATAAACTGTGTACTGTCAGTGTAGAGGATGGAAATCAGCCAGGACAACTCATTAAACATCTGCTGACATCTGGTTAAATTCAGGTGTGTAAATCCACAAAAAACAGTGAACCTCAGAGCAGCTAAACTATTTCCTCACTTGTGACTTCACCGTATCCTACACCTAATTTGCTTGAGATACACCCATGAGTTAGGGCAACATCCAAAATTGAAAGCTTAAAAGTTTAAGCTTCCCGTAGAGAGCAGTGCTGTTGATTTGCTTGAGGCGTGTGAGTGTTTCCTGCCTCAGCTGCTCGTGTGTGTCTGACTTTTTACCTTTTTTATGGGCGTTTCAAGGACAGCTGGTATCAGAACATAATTTTGCAGTACTTTTTGTCACTGAGCCGGATGTCTTTCGGTTTTTGCTGGGTTTTCCTCTCCATTCCTGCCCATTTGATGTATCCCAGGAGTTTATGCATGAGATGTCTAATGTTTTCTTGTTGTCTTATAAAGTGGAAGGATGATAGATCCAGTGGAAGGATGGATCTATCAAAAATGCACGTGACTAAGGTCTGAGCTCTCATTACTTAGACTAATTTATAAAACAGGCCACAAGGCTTTAAAAACCCAGCAAATTCATCTACAGCGCATCAGAGGTTCAGAATAAAAGCCTCAGCATGAAACAAACTTTGATGCTCTTCACCAGTGGGTTTTCCACAGTCACCAGAGAGGAAGAAACAAATGGAAAACTCTATGAATGAGTGGGAGGTTAAGAGAAAGGACCCAGAAAAGAACACAATCGTGACACAGATGCAGGAAAATGGGTGATGATGATTGATCTGTGTTCATGTGATGACCTGCGTGCATGTATGCATGTGTGCTGACTTTTTCACACCGGCTACATGGAGTTTAGTTTTTAAGAGTAGTTCATTCAGTCTTCAGGCTGTTGACAGACTTGCAGGAAACAAGAACAAGAAAGATGAAGAGACATGCTGAATGAATAAATAAAAGTATTATATTGACAGCAGCACCTGTTTATGCATGGCTGACTTCAAGGGGGTTGATTTAACAAACAAGAGGAGTGGGGGGTAAATCACAAATTGGCTGGGTGAATTATTAAAAAACAGACAAATTGTTAAATTAAGCCAGTCTCTGGAGAGACTGAGCTTATCTGGAAGCAAGACATAGACCAAAAAACAAGTGAATAGATGAATATTTATACTGAAAATGTAAAGATGTTTTATGTTTTAGCAGGAAGCCTGTGTCTTTTCCTTTGCGTCCTGCTGTGAGTTCAAATGTGGGGACCTCAAAACTGCAGCTGCTTGGAAAAACTTTCTGTATTACTGTCCACAAGCCAGTGCATGAAATGTAATTGGGCAGTTTCACTCATTGTGGCCAACTTGTACATGAAAGGAGTGGAAAAGAGGGCTCTGTTATCCTACCCTGGAACACCAAGTCATCAGTTCAGGTATGTGGATGACACTTGGGTGAAAATCAAATCTCAGGGTGTACCACAGTTCACTGATCACAGTAACTCGGTGGACCAACACATTCACCACGGACGACATAAAAAAGGACAGGTTAGACTTCTTAGACTGTGAGATTTCTATCAGTAATGGGGGACATCTAAAAGCTGATGTGTACCGTAAACCACGCATATGGATCAGTATTTAAGGTTTGACTCTTATCGTCTCAGCATAAACTGGGTGTCATGTCGAAGACCATCCACACAGAAACAGCAGGCAGGGAAGCAGAAGAACATCACATCAAGAAGGCCCTGAGTAAATGTGGTTATCCCAGCTGGACATTTTTCAAAGCTGAGAAGGCACCTAAAGAAAACTCCAGGTGATCCAGGAGAGAAGAAGGACAGCTCCTTCCTAAGCGAAAATCCTTAGTGATCCTTTATGTGTCAGGAGTGTCAGAACAGCTGAGACAAAATTTCTCCAAACGTGGCATTTTAAAACAAGAAATGCCGAAAATTGGTCCACCCTAAGGATCGGATCCCCGGCACAAACAGAGTATTATAGTGTACGCTGTTAAGTGCCAGGAGGATTGCCATGATTTATACATCGGGAAACCAAACAACTGTTGGGGAGGCGGATGGCACAACACAACGGGTGGCTGTAGCTCAGGTGGTAGAGCAGGTCATCTACTGATCGGAAGGTTGGTGGTTCGATTCCCGGCTTCCCCCTAGTCTGCATGCCAAATATCCTTGGGCAAGATACTAACCCGAAATTGCTCTCCGATGCATTCATCGGAGTATGAATGTGTGTGAATGTCAGTTGTGCTTGTGCAAATGGGTGTGAATGGGTGAATGCACAAGTTGTGTAAAGCACTTTGAGTGCTCAGAAGAGTGGAAAAGCGCTATATTAGAATTAGTCCATTTACCAAAAGAGCTAACTCGTCAGGCCAGGACTCCGCAGTCTTTTTACACCTACAGGCCAGTGGACACTCTTTGAGGCATGAGGATGTACACATCCTGGACAGGGAGGAACGCTGGTTTGAGCGCGGAGTCAAGGAGGCCATTTACGTGAAAAGGGAAAGACCATCGAGGAGGGGGCTGATGTTTACCTTCAGGGGACCGTCATATGAATTTTTCGGTCACTTGGATTCTGACACCACATGAACAAACTTTTAAACACTTCAGTTTTGAGATTCTCATATGACATCATGCACACATTAGAGTTGTCCGCCATATTGAATGTGATGCAACCACCAGTTGCTAGGGAAACATTTGCTTTTGGAGGCGGTTCCTGGAGGCTGGTGGTGGACCAAAAAACCTTGTGGTCATTGCTTTGGTCGCTAGCAGAACAATCGCCTGTAATTTTTCCTTTCAGGGCAAGCAGGGCTTACCAATTATCAATTAAAAAGTGAAAGTGATATTTCCCATCCTCTTATAAAGCTTCTTGCCTATTTGCTTCCATTCTTTGCATCGCTGCCATCTTGTGACCGCAGTTCGCTTTTGTCTCTGAAAGTTGTTCTCGCCTTGGATCCTGCTGAAAACTGTAGCATGTCTCCATTTCACAGGTGCGGTAACAATGCCTGGTGCTCTCCGAGCTAACAGTTTAGCAGCTTTTCTGTTTGTTTGCACATGCACATTATGGATAAGCCTGTGGTGTTTGACACAAACTAATGGGAGGTGCGCGATGAAAGCTGCCTCTGGCTCTACTTTTACTGCTCTGAGATCAGTTACAAGTTGCACTTTGGAAACAGAAAGCATTTCCTGGTAAACAACCTTCTATGATTTGTCATCATGACATGGGTTTCTTCTCGCCAACCACCTTGGCAAACATCTTTGATGTAGAAAAGATGGAGTGTGAAAAGGTTATTAGTAACTACTTTAGAAGGAAACTTCGACGATCAAGAGGAGACATCAAATTTGAAAAAAACAAAAACAAAACAGGCGTGCTGAATAGGTCAAACCTCAGCTAGCACTTTCAGCATCTCTGCGTAATCACTCAAGTTAAAACAACTGTTTTGCCAACACAGAGATATAGATTTAGAGATATGTGGTCCTCACAGGAGAGTCACACAAACATTATTTTATAGAATATGATGTACTATAGTAGATTATACAGTTTAGTTTGTGTGTTTCAGTAGTAGTATTAATCCATATAACACTGATTTGGAACATATTCCTGCAGAATCATGTTTTTATTCTTACATTTATGTACAACACAGATCTGTGTGTGGTGAGGTTTAACAGGATTTAGATATATTTTCATTCCTATGCTTCCTCTGTGACTTTACTGCTCATAAACACAAATGAAAGAAGCCTAATCTCTGGAAAGGAGGGGGTTACATCTGTGAAGGAAAGTCAGTCATCCAAAGTCAGTCTCCTTGTGCTAAGAGGGTACGTGGGATGGATGGACAGGTAATTTGCACCGAAGAATAACTGTGCCCAGAACAGCAGGGGTCAGTGGGCTCCAACATGACTCTATGTTGCACCGGTCACTTCATGTGGTTGTCAGTGCACTGCTTTCTATGAAGGCTTGCTCAAATGTGTGTGTGTGTGTGTGTGTGTGTGTGTGTGTGTGTGTGTGTGTGTGTGTGTGTGTGTGTGTGTGTGTGTGTGTGTGTGTGTGTGTGTGTGATGCACGATGACCACGTAGAGAAGTGGTCAGCCTAGGCAAACTTTGAGGTTACAAGGCTGCTGTGAGTCTGTATTGATTTATGTCCCGCCTCACATTACTCACATTGTGTCTGACAATGGTGCAATTGTGGAGTTGCCATGACTCCCTGACAGGATGGGAGAAAGATGAAGATGTCATGATGAAATCAACATGGGAAGAAATAAAGTTCATTGTATACGTCTATAATTTACCCTATGGCTCCAGCTGCTACAGCAGCACAGTGTCTTCCACACGGCTCTATCCCATCTTCTGAAAAGAGGGGTTACCAAAAAAAAACCCAAACTACCAGGAAGGAAAATGAGCGAAAGCATGACTCAACATGTCACTTCAATCTTCCTCACTAGAAAAGGGGGCATGAACTTCTTAGGTTAGCATTCATTGAGTATTGTTGTCATCTGTGTAGAAGAGTTGGGTGAGTAAGTGTGCTCAGGATGTATGAGAGTGGGTTTGTGTGTGAGAGTGAAACTCATGGACTGTCCTGAAAATGGGTCTTTGCTTCCGTTAAGAAGGTTAGCTTGTATACATGAAATATTTCAGAGGTGGTCCAGTGCCAGTGAGTACTGACACTGTATTTAAAAGATATGAAGTCTCAAGTTTGGCATTATGGCCATCTTTGTTTTTTGGAGGGGGGAGTGAGTACATTTGGAAGAAAAGATGTCAGTTATGAACTAAGACTAGCAAGCTCGATTGGGAGTCTGTAGCAAAACTTTCTTGAATGCCTTGTGGCAATATTAACCACACAGCGAGCCCTGTTATCACATATTTGAATTAAAAACACAAATAGTCTTGAGAGATCTTAAGAGTCTTAAGTGTGGGTGACAGCAGACTGTAAGCACTTTCCTCGTAATCCAGGCAGCTAGCAGCCTCTAACAATGCAATAATGCTAAGCCACAATACTAATAAGAGCTAGCTCAAGCAGGCTTGGAGACCAGTTGCAGACCTGCTGGCAATCTGATTGCAAAGGAAAAATGTATGTTCCCCAACTGTTTGGCAAGTAGTTACTGGGGGTCGTTGGGTGAAATTAGTTAGAATAAGGGCCAAAAACCTCCTTGGGATTGCTATGGTTGCTAGCTATTTGCCAGTGTCACCTTTACTTTGTATGGAAATTGCAGATTTGTTCGCAAACAATCATAAACTAACCACTGAATTGTAAATGGACTGGTTCTTATGTAGTGCTTTTCTACTCTACCCGAGCACTCAAAGCACTTCATACAGCATGCCTCATTTACCAATTCATACAAGCTATTTTATCTGTGCTTCCTTTCTAACATTCACACAGATGGACAAGGATATTTAGCATGCAGACTGGAGCAGGTAGGGATCAAACTGTCAATTTTCTGTAGTAGATGATCTGCTCTACCTCCTGACTTGCAGGCACCCCACTGGGATTGAAACTCTGTTTCCAAAACTGGAAAAGGTGAACATTCAGCATTGTGTAACTGAGGACTGGCAATCAACTTTAATGTCAGCAACCAATCACAAAGGGCTTAAAACTTTTTGGGTATTTCAAAAATTGAGTCTTTGGGGGACTTACTCACTTTTGGAGCCAGACTCAAGTGGTTACTCAGTGAATGACAGTTTTTGATGTTTTAGCTTCCTTTTTTAAACTGCTTGTTCCTTATAGATGAGGTGGATGAGGTAAAGTCTTGGCCTGACACAAACGGTCCCAGAAGCAACCACAGAGAACTAACAGTTGCTGCATCTGGACATAAGGATGACTTTAACACCTTATTTTTAGCTCCCTGCTGAGCAAAATCTGTCTGTGCATTTCTGTCCACAGCTCTGTTCAGCAGGCATGAAAAGAGCCAACAGAGAAAAATCCAACTGCACACATTACATGACACCGCGCACAGTAAAAGATGGAGCAGACATTAGCAACTTAAGACAACGCATGAGAGCTAAATGAAAAATAAAATGGGGGGAAATGCATAAAATGTTTTTATGTCAGTCCGGTCAGGAGAAGTTTTTTGATTTTTTTTGTTTTTCCCTGCCTTCACTGTGTGTGTCTTGTTATCTGTCTGAGTGGAAAGCCTCATTATCTCATGGGCAGGCTTGTTTTCTGGTTGTCTCTGTGATGAGGCGGAGCGTAAACATTTCTTGGCTGTGAGTTGGGGTCAATGTGCTTGAAAAGTCTTTGAAGACTGTGAAATACAAGACAAAATCGATGTGCATCTTTCTCTCTCTGTGGTTTCCTCTCCCTGCCACTCGTGCCACACATCTGCCCCCTCTTTACCGCCTTCCTGACACCACCTCAACTCAGAGGCTTCAATTGGATGTGAAGGCACATAAAGGGTGGGGGGGAGGGTGGAAGGGATGGTCACATTCCTCTGGAGCCTCGAGGACGTCACGCCCGTCATCGCCTCAACGTCAAGACTGCGTCAGCTGCCAGCTCCGCTCCGTACGAATGGGGTCGGCCAAATCCGCCCACGCCTCGGAGTATCAGGTGAAAAATCAGGTCCCTCCAAGAAGAAAGAAAGAAACTTCTTAACTCATTCACAGCAAACGTAGCAGCGCATAGATGACTCAAAATGACTTTTTACCCAGTAAAGTGTATTGGAGTTATGATGCACTTTCTTCCCTTCTCCTTCCCTTTTGCCCCCACTTGAGATCATCATGACTGAGATTTGATCTGATTTGACACCGCAATATACATGCAATGTGTCTCTGAGGGTAGCCCTATGAAGCTATATAAACTTGCAGTATTGCACAGCACTACTGTGTAGTGCTGTAATGCTCACCCTCGCCCAGCCATGTGACAGAAACTGCTCATTTCAGAAAACAGAAACCAGGGTTTCCTAAAGTAGGTGTCAGAGGGGGAAAGGGTTAAAAAGAATCATTTTTAATGGGACCGTAATGGGAATGTGCTGTTGAACCTCACGTTAAACCTCCATTTTTAACTTGTTAGTGGTTTTAATGGAGCTAGCTAGCTATCTGAAAGGTCCTCATGCATTTTAATCATTACTTCAATTTCTTCATGATTTCTTGATTCGGTTATTTTTCATTTTTTCCCTCTTATTAACTACTAAAAACTGTGAAACTATCTTTCAGCTCTTTGGTGGCTAAAGGTGACTGAAGCTTTCGGCGGATTCTGGCAGAACAGTCGAGTTTGTGCCGCCACCAAGGCGAAGCAGTCTGGATCTCGGTGCTCTGCGGGGCCTTCTCAGTCTGCTGCAGCTAATTGGCTCCTCTGAGAGCCGTGTACAGTCACTCATAAACACAGTGGATGCAGAAATCCACACGAAAAACACTGACACACCAACTCAGGACCTCCCAGCCATCTGCTGGGGGCTCGCACATACAGGTGCTCCTGTTTTCCCAACTCTGAGCTCAGGAGACGCTCGGGGTCCCAGCAGCCTGCTGTTGTGTTTGATCAGTGACGCCGCGCCGCTCCTTGTCATTGTGATTCTGCAAACCTGCGGTTCACAACTCATGTCTGTCCAAACAGCTGTTTCTTTTGTAAGAATCCCCCTCTCTCTGCTCGAGGACCAGAAGAGCACTTTACACAACAAGAGAGCTCATCATCATCATCATCACTTTTATGGCCCACAGAAGACCTGCATTTCACACAGCTTGCAAACCTCATCTTGATCAGAGCGCAGTCACTGCATCAACACGGTATCATACCACAAATCCACTGTGTCATAATTAACCCACAGTGGAGCACTTAGGAAGTGAGGTGTAGCACTGCTGACATCAAGTTGTAGAGAAAGGGAACTGCATTCGACTGCATTGGATGCACTTTTTTCCATCCTCGAGGGCGAGAGAGTGGCAGTCAGAAAAACACTCCAGCTCACGGGAACTGTAGAAGAAAAGAGCCGCTCAATACAGACGTCAAAACACAATCAGATTTAGAAATGGAAAAACTTGAGAGGATTAAAATACCCTCCATTATACAGCTCACATTTAAAACAGCTGCCTTCAGGTTCAGTGGTTCCACCCTCCCAGTGCTGCACAGTGGACCTCCATGTCTATTTTTGATTGATCTGCACCATCGTTGATCAATTTTGCTTTCAGAGAAACGGCCAAAAAAGTTTAATGCTATTGTCAGACGAAGATTTTAGGCAGTTTTGTACTTAATTATACTAATAGGTTTGCTTTCCTTGCTTTTATCAGTAGTCGGGAAATTTTATCAGGTATAGTAATGTTAGGGTTTCGTTTTTTAAGGCCACAGAATAGGATCCCAGATCCAAGAAATGAAAACGAGCCTTGTCCAAAGGATGGCTGGGCTACTCTTAGTGATAAGAGGCAGGGGTGCCACCAGGGATCAGAAATATAACACTGTGCAGACATGGATCAATATTCTGCTTAGATAAATAATTTTTTTGATTAGATTGATGAGAGATGTGAAGCCATTTTTCTTCATTTTAATCAACATTATCAGGGTTTGTTTGTTTTGTTTTTAACATTGATTGGTTCCTTACACCAAAATAAACATTAACTTTTTGGAATGAAATAAATAAAATAATAATTATAATAATAATTCAATAAAATTGTGTAAAATTGTTTAAAGATTTTAATTTATAATATTTAGTATTGGTAAATATAACCTAAATAATCTTGGAGAGAAAGGTGTCTGGACCCTTTTAGGTTTCTTGAAGACGTTTCACCTTTCATCCGAGAAGCTTTTTCTGTCACGATCCTGGGTCTTATGACCCAGTGTTTTGAGTTTTAGTTCATTTTTGATGTTTTAGTTTATGTAAGCCCTTCAGGTTCCTAAGTTCATTTGTTATCATGCTTAAGTGTTTCTAGTTATTATTTCCCCCTCGTGCTTCCACCATGTTAAGTCTCCCCTGCTTTTCATGCATTTCATGTCTGTGGCTTATGTTGTCAAGTTCAGGTTGTCATGTCTATATCTCACTCTGTTTCCTGTTTTATTGTGAAGAGGTCTGGCGTTTCTGTGTTCATCGTGTTCAGTTTTACTCTCCCACTGTGACGTCATTATGTTCATGTGTGCCAGCTGTTTCCCCAGGTGTTGCCACTTCCCCTAATCACCTCCTGTGTATTTAAGTCCTCTGTTTTCAGTGTGTGATTGTCAGGTCGTCTGTTGTCCACGCCATGTTTCCTATGCCATGCTTCCAAGTTTCTTGTCTAGGTTTTTCTTATTGTTTGTTTAGATTTCCCAGTTTAGGTTTGTGTTAATTTTGCTTCAGTTTGCCTTGCCCTTTGTTTGTACCTTTTTTACCAGCCATATTAAACGGCTCGCTTTTTGTTAACATTCAAGTTTTGTTCCCTGTTCCTTGGAGTCTGCATTTTGGGTCCTTTTTCAATTCATACAGTCTGCCCTCGCCAGACTGTGACATTTTCAGTTTTAAGAGCAACTGGTGGAGAGTCCCAGATTTTGACTTTGGTGACCCACACCCGTTTTTACACCTTGGCTCATGTCGTGTGATTAGGTAGACTCACTAGAGGATCAATAGGGATTCGAAGGCCCTTCAGATATCAGTGGGCCTGGTTAAGGGTCAGGAGTGTGGGGAGATGGGAGTGGGACTGAGCCTGAGCCAGAGGGTTGATCGGTTTAGCCGGGCAGCAGGTCGGCAGATTAGTTATTTAACACTCAAATGTCCAAAGTGTCTGCGTGCTGGCTAAAATAACACAAACGTTATCTTCTGTTAGGAATGAAGCTAACTAATAAGCAGTTTCTTTCATGTGGACTTCTCTAGGAGTTTATTTTCCACCTGTCTCTCTTTTCTTTTTTGAAGCCCAACGAGCCGTCTAGGGTTTAGTGCTCGTCATCAGCTAGGAGTGCGTGCACCTGGACCAAACCAAATCGTGAAATAAGGAGGGGGTGTTAGCAGCTAACTGAATTTTATTATTTGTTGCCAAAAAAGAAAATAAAGCTAATGATAGCAAAAAAAAAAAAAAACAACACCTTTATAAGTTGAGACAGTTTTAACGCCGTCAATGTAATGGTTCTCAAATGTAACTTGATATCTGAGTCTTCCTTGTCTAATGTCCGCCCTCCCCCTGTTTACTCAACTAAGAAATGAGTCACCAGCAACATACCTAGATAAACAAGCTTGCTAGCCGTTTGCTGTCAGCGCTCCACTGTCACCCAAATATGCTTTCCATTTCTTTCTAATGAAAAAACAAACAACAAACAACAACAAACAAAAATAGCGGCTGCCAAATTGGGCTATGTATGGGCAGTCTATGCATGCATCACCCAACCCTGGATTACCTTAGTACCTAAAGGTTTTCTTAATGACTCCTTTTCTCTAAAACAGTGATTGTTTTTTGTGTACAGTCCTTTCAAAGCCTTTTCATATATTTTACTTAAATTCACGAAACCCCATCTGCTGTTTTTGGAGATAAGAGTCCAGCAGAGAGGATGTGAAGGTGTGGACTATTACATTAAAGACTAATCTAAATCTGCTTTAAGGTCTTTAATTCAAATAGACTCTAAAATGTAGTCATCTTTAGGTTTCCCCTGAGAGCCCTTAAACACAAATATAGACCATCAGCACCCTGGAGAATATGCTTAACCAGCTTATACCAGCTTTCTAAATTATTAATTTCATTTTTCTTGCTATGTGATAAAGAAAACTAAATGAGACACCCACTTGATGCACATAGGAGCTCTGTAAGAAGTAATGATGTAGCGAGACATTTCACTGAAAAGCAACATTAGAGAGAAGCTTTTTGCATTACTGATGTTTAATGTAAACTTCCAGTGGGGTGAATGAGGTTTTCGCTCTACATTATGCAATTTTGCATTAGTTTAAATGATGTATCTCAAGGAGATGGTGATTTTAGTACCATATCTTGTTGCTATTCTGACACTTCAGCTGTGAGGTCTTTTACAAAATAAAAATAATCATTGTGTGTAGATGGGGCTGCGGTCTCACTAGATGCAGTTTTCAAAATTCCACACAACACCTTAAAAAGTTCATTATGAGTTTTCCCTAGACTCTTCTTCTTTTAGCCTATTGCACATGTTTTGTAGCTATAGCTGACTGATTTAAAAGTCAGAGGCGAGTGCTTTTTGCTGTATAAAATCCAGAAACATGTTGGGAGTGTTGGTCTGTGCACGACAAAATTACTAAGATGTGGTTACTAAGAAGGTTTAAATGTTTACAACCTACCCCAGCAGTAGGCCAGGTTGTAACAAAGGATATAGTCGAACAGGTTAAAAACTTTGCAGTGCACAAATAGTCTGTGAAGTGCTGACACGATCATCGCCGGTCTGGAGTTCAGTCCTGCATGTGAGCTTGTCTCGTGATCTTGTAACTTTGAACAAAGATTTTTACCCATCGTGTCCACTAGATGGCGATGACAGCCCAGAATGCGCTAATCAAGGACCATCAACATGAGTTCCATGAGACTTTTATAACTTAATGCACAATTTTAATCAAACAATACTGCTCCATTTCTTCACATATTTTTAAACTTCTCATTGTTTCCTTACAGTGGGGACTGTAAAGCTGTTAGCAAAGAAAGGATGATTGCCTAATAGGATGAAGTGCTTGCTTCCCTCCCCCAGTGAAACCAGTGTCTGTCCAATCCAGTTAAATAGTAAGCTTGGGTGGGGCCGGGGGGGGGAATCCAGCCTAGGGCAGGTTTACCCGTTTACTCAGTTATTCCTGGAATCTTTAACTGAAACTTAAGAAACTTAACACAGACCCTTACATTCAGTTATTTAGGCTCTAAATGTCTGCTTTAATACACAGTATTATGTTGTTTACCAGCTAAAGATTTTCCAGTTTCATGACCCAGCTCGGGACAGCGACCCCAAACAAATCAAGGTGCAACAGTGGTTCAAAGTCCAGACCTCAATCTGACTGATAAACCACAAATATCAACACTGTAAAGAAGAGAGGGCCAAAACTCATCCACAACAATGTGATGGACAGATAAAGTCATGCAGAAGATTAGTTGATGTTATTGCTGATAAAGTGGTGCTACAAGCTACTGAATTGTTGGGTGTGCTTAGTTTTTCCACTGGACTGCATACACTGTAAATACCAATATACTGTCTGGGGAAGTAAGCCAGGATTGGTCGACAAAAGGCTCAGTGGACGTCTGAGCCACACCGTTTGAGAACTGCACAGAACTGGGCATGAATATTGTGTTTTTTCATTAGGAAGCAGTTGTTAGCTGTAGTGTTATCAGAGTGAGGTCTCGGTTGCAGTACTAACAGTGGTTGTGTCAAGGTTTCACTGATTATTGAATGTGTAGTGTCAAGCTTTGAAAATGGGTGGCTCACTAAACAAAAACCAAAAATCTCAAAAGGAAAAAAAATTATTTTAAAAGAATTTCACTGGGCCGGCCCACATGTGATGAAACAGGGCTGTGTGAAGCAATCCTCAAGTGTTTTAGCGTGGCCTAAGAGCCAAAAAACAAAACAAAAAACCACTCACAGGAGATTTAAGTCAAAGAAACACAACTTTATTTAAGTGTAATCAAAGAAAACCCCCAAAAAAAACTGCATAGGAAATGTTTAAAGTCCACAGAGTGCAGAGAGAGCAGCACGTGGCCGTTATCTTATAGTCTCCGATGCCTTATTTAGACTGAAGACCTGACATTTGCACTTCCATCCATTACAACGTGCATGTGTGTGCACACATGTGTAAAAACACACACACTGAGATTGAACTGATAACAACACACACTGCAGCGTGGATGAGAAAGCACCAGCAGCACCCATCTAAACTCAGCTGGCCACGCTGGCTCACCCCAGCTCTTGGACTGCGAGGAGGATACATTCAGTGGATTTCTGCACAGACGACACAGATGCAGCGCAAACATGCAGACACACGCACATGGCGCCCACTTGACACGCAACAACCAGCTGCTGGAAGAACAGGATACAGCTGACAGGACGAGACGGCTCCCACCTCGGCCGGTGGTAACACAGATTTTCTGTGGTCTCTGCCGTGTCGTGTATCTGCCACCAGCAGATGGCGCCGGCGAGTGAGCAGCAAGATGCCATTTAAGCCTTTTCTTCACAAAATACATTCTAAAAGGGCCAATGAGCATCAAGTGGTGTGAATAGTTGTACTTTTTGTTAAAGATAAAAATAAACAAACCAAAACTTGAACCAGAGGGGAAAGAAAAATAAAATCAGGGTACAAATTGAAAGCATTATTTTCAAATTGAGAAATTATTTGTTTTATATATGCAAGTGGACACACAAAAAGAATCAGACTAGTACAGAGATCATAACAGTGGGGGGTGGGGAGAAAAAAGTCACTACATTATCACTACACGATTCAATGAGACACCTGCAGCACAGCGCTGCTGAGAACTACCTGAGTTTTGTCTTTTTCCTTTCTAAACACATCCCAACCCCTTTTTTTCCCCCTCGTTCTTTTCTTAAGCGTATACAATCATTTAAAAGCAGGTCTATGACCTCGCACACCTGGCTTTGCTTTGTTCTCTCCTGTTAAATTGTGGGAGGCCAGAAATAAAATGGTAGCACAAAGAAACAAAAAAACAAAACAAAAAGCAACGCAGAGCAGGGACACAGTCGACTGATCATGTGCTCAGCGGCCATCCCTGCACGCTGTCGGGTTCGAATTCAAGAAGGGGAGGCGATTTTTTTAGTTTGTGCTGTTCCTCACACCTACTAAAAGGATTTCTCATCTTAAATTTGAGCAGGGAAGGTTTTTACATCACTTCAGCATGAAAGGACAGCATTCCTATATGCCCGCTCATATAAAGCATTTTAGAGGGAGTTGAGGAAAATTCATTACTAACGGTCGAGGGTCACGCTAGTCAAAACTCTGCCGGTTGTTTCTGTGGATTCAAAGTATGGCTACCCAAACAGTGGGTGCTTTGCAGAGCCTCTAGAGAACAGGAAATACAATCACAAAAGTCAACGGTTAATTCCATCCAACGCAATCCTAACACACACTCGCGCGCTCAAACACACACGCATTTTTGGGTATCCATTTTGGAAACACCACCCCAATAATCAGCTACCCACTCCATCTCAGTTTATCATCTATCTAAAGAGACATCAGTATAATACATAGACTTTTTAAAGCATGCAACAAAATTAAAAAAAAAAAAAAAGGTTTAAAATACATTTTTTTCCTCTTTAAGAGTGAAGACCTAAGGATCTTAAAGATAGAATTCTGTAATCTTAATTAAAAAATAAAACCCGATGCAACATGAACAAACATGTCAAAGAGTAATACTGAGAAGAAGAGGAAAAAAAATGTTCTACTTTACTGGTTGAAACTGGGTGTTGTAGTCAAAGCAGCAGTGGTTAAATGTGCTAATAGCTACATCCACAATCCTGTCATGCATTTGTTTAAACCAGTGATTCCAACCTATTTCACGATGTTCCCGCCATTCATTCGCTACCTGTAGCTATTACTACTACTATTACTACTACTACATTTTAATTTTTTTGACATTCCATCTGGCTATTTTAACTATTCAATCCAAGCTATTAGCTAACAATTTATCTGCTACCTGTACTTTTAGTCAAATAACAGATGTTTTATAAAAATTGGAAAAATAATTTTAGCTAGCAGTTTAAGGTGTCCTTTACATCCTTTGTTTACCCATTCAGTTTTATTTGTTTATCCATACTGCCATTCAACTGTTTGGCTATGGTTTTGGCAAACAATTTAACAGTTCATCCATCATGTACTACAGCCTGGTCTCGCACCAAACCAGAAACTGTCAAAGAAAAATCCCAAAAAACATAGCGGCTAATTTTTGTCTTCTTGATCGATTGTGTTTTTTTACATTTTTATTCATAGACATGAATTGTGACCGAGCGCAAATTTGTGAGTCATTTGTCAGAAGCAGAATTTTCACCACAGAGTATAATGAAACATGGACGTAGCTTTTGAATGGAAAAACGAAGCAGATACGTCAGTGCCTTAAACCTGCATTCTATCCAAAGGCCACTAGATGGCGATAGCTATAGTTCTAAAAAAGGCTTCTGGTCCTTCAGAAATATGTGAGGAAATGGCTGTCTTGTCTTTCCTCCTAAGTTTGTGCTCAGCCACCTGTCTCAAGTCATACTAAAGTCCATTTTATAAATCTTGTACATACCATGTTTTTAAATGGAGGCCTATCCGTGGTACGCTCATTGGCTAATGATTTATGATTAACTACTCGTTAGCCAAATAGTAAGATTCACAATCTGACCTGCCCCTCATCAAAAATGTGGTTTTTGCGAGATTCACATAACAGTGGATGCCATCATGTTAGCCAAGTCTATCTTTTGTATACAGTCTACGATTTTATCCAGAGAAAGTGGGTACGTGTCACCATGGAAACCAAGAAAACAAAGATTTAAAAAGGAGGTGACAACTGTGATATTCTAACCCAAATTAAATGAAATCCCATCTTGAAATGATACAAATGATGTTGAAAATCTGAAATGCAAGACTGTCTCTGGTGACTCCACCATTGATTCCTCAGAATATCCTCAGATATTTTACCCCCCCCCCCCCCCCCCCCCCATCACCACCACCACCACCACCACCTTTTAAAAAGTGGGGGAAAAAAAAAAAATCTATTTCATACAAAAATTAGTACAAGGGTAGTGAACAGTTTAAATGTGATTTTCAGGGACATCATATAACATTTAAATTATAAGTATTCATTTAAATTTGTGTAGAAACAACAGATTAAAGTTGTAACTACATTGCATGCCATTGGCCTACCATCAAGCTTTCCAACCATTTTCTCACTTTGATACTAGTTAATCATTTTGCAGCTTTTTCCGGATTTATTTTTTGTTAACTTTACACCTCACATTTCTTCATCTTCACTCGATCTTTATTGGGGAACAGGTTTTGCTCAGTTGGGAATCACTGCTTTAAACCACCAGTCTGAAAGGCTACTCCCAGAGGCTACTCCTCTGGAAGAGCCAACACCAAGCATCCTGAAAATCCACGCGGCAATATTGTGCTGAAATAAGAGGTAATTCATGTGCAGTCAAAAAAGGCGGACATGTGATGGTAACGCTTTAAAAGAGGACATTTCCTCTTGCCCTCACCCCCGGCTCACTAGAACAACTTACAAGTGGAATGGACATGTCCATTATCATCATGAGGTAAAGGTAAACGGGGCCCAGCCCTCTTAAATGCATCCAGTCAGAGGAAGAGGATTTATCCTCAGGTGCTCTGATTTAACATTTGTATCTTTGATAATAGTCCAGTGACATTAGTCGCCTACAAAGGCATGGTCCAAAAAATTTTAACTCTGCTTGGCACAGAACTATCACAAATCATTTTGGCACAATGCTTTCGTCTGAATCATTTGGTTTCTTGGTGAGAAAAAGCATAAACATACCCCGACATTTACAGTAGATGCAACAAACCAAGGGCTGTTCAGGTTTACGAGCATGGAGCGATGACCATAAAGCGCATTTCATTCAAACTTTGAACAGTACCGTGGATCTTTGGTCCTAGAACTATGGGGCATGTACTGTATTGTGCGGTATGTGAATGAGGTATAAATATCCTAGGAGGTATGCATAAATAAAAGAGTAAACATGATCTATTCAGAATGAATAACAAAAGTAGAGGTATTTGAAGGTTTACATGCACAGTAGCAACGAGTGACAAACTTGAGGTATTTTTTAAGAGTTGAGGTATATGAAACAGTTCTGAGGTAAAGGAAATGTGAGATGAGAGGATGGAAATCCTGATCACGTGCAGACAGACCTCACCTCAGAGGTGAGAGCCAGTCAGCCAATATTTAATAGTTCAAGAACTTTGCAAGGCTAAGGAAGTGGTTAACAAAACTGCAATAGTCTGGTGTTTGTGGTGAGAGGTAGATTGAAGGACAAGGGGATTCCCATAGTGCTTTCACCACAAATGAGTCTCCATCACTTTATGGGAATCTGGATATGTGCGAGGATGACCAAAGACGCTACTTTGAGCCTATGGTAAAACTGTGGCACTGCTCGATGAGCTGGGGGTGATAAATGTGAGGGGGGAGGGAGAATTTCTCTTTGGTGCAAGTATCTCCTGTACTCTATGACAAGGATCTAATTTAAAAATGCACTCACACAGGCAGTGCCTGTGTCTTAGTGGGAAGTGGAAGTACTTGTGCACCCAAGCACGTGTTCTTCTTCAAAACCCACAACTCATTTCAATGAGTGTTATCAACTTTTAGACTTCTCAACAACAATGATTATTTGAGAAATGTTTTACAATTGAGATTCTGATTTGCTTTAAAATCGCCAAATCTTCCGTTGGCCATTGTGCAGGATTTCTAACTTTGGTTGACTCTAGTAGTTATTCTGTAGACCTCCATCTTTAGAGGAATTGATCTACTAGCGTTCAGTCTGGAGGCATCTCAACTCCAAGCATCAATAAGTAGGGCCGGGCTTTGGAGGTCGTCCTCTCTCATTGGACAGGACTGAATACTTGGCCCCTGGAGCCAAAGAAAGTGGCTTTGAACCACAATGTGAATGCAGAGGATTGTAATGTTAGGCCTTTAATCTGATGTCATTAATGTCATCTGAATGGCCAAATGAGGTGTCCATTTCCGAGGCTTTCGTCACACAGCACGCCTCATCATAAGGGTGTCATTCGATTACTTAAATAACCATTTTAATTTATTTTCTTAATTAAACGTTCAGACAAATCTATTAGGTACAGATCTTGGAAGATTCAATTCTAAAATCCTTTATCTAGTCCTCCTATTGGGAGACCACACAAAGGATGCTGCTTTCCTTGCATATTACTCTCTCTTTAACTGACTGGGTAGTAATTACTAATCCAGTCAGTGGGTTAGAGGTGAGGCCGGGGTTTATGGGGTATTATTCAAAGAATTCATATCATTAGAGGGGCTATGTAAAATCTGACCTCCTGAACTTTATATTTCTACACATCAGTAAATTCATCATAAAAGCCTTAGCCAGTAAAGCTAGAGGGAGAGCCTGAGGTTACAGTTAATTAATGACCTGAGCTCATTTTAAGTCTATCAAGTTTGGCATTGCTTCACACAGACTTCTTAGGCTATCATGACACTAACACCACCACAGAGCCACACAAAGACAACGTTAAATGCGAGAGCAAAAAAAAAAAAAAAAAAAAAGAAACAAAAACAAAACAAAGAAAAAAGCAAAACTACAAACATCAAAAGACGCTATTCTACGAGTTTCCTCTCAGCCAAGCCTTCTAATTAGGGCGAATCATGCAACCTCTACAGCGGTCTGAGTATTGTCTCAGCAACAACATTCAGGAGGTTTACTCAAATTTCCAAATGCACAGAAAGAATTCTATTAATCCTGTGCAAATATTAAATGTAGAGTCTATTGTTTTTTTGTCTCTCTTAAATAACAAAGTATAGAGGTAGACTTTTCTTCTTTGTAAAACTTCACGGACAAAAACCTCTGCTTGGAGACTGTGTACATTCATAAGGTAAATGAGGTAGGTACGGAGCAGAGAGTACAAGATTTGAACAAGTGAGAAATTCCCTGAGATGTTTCCTTAAGGAGAGCCGACAGAGGATTCGGAACAGCTGAGGCAGAGGAAGGGAAATATGGCTCTTTTTCTATTGATTATCAATTTTTAGAGGTCCCCCTTTGATGTATATATCACAGGTATCAGATTTTTTTTAAAGAATAGAAATGAAAATGACAAAAATAATCTATAGTTTCAATTTCCCTTCTTTTCAGCATGCTCCCAATCATCTTTGAGCTCTCCTCCTTTCTGCCGATCCATTCTCTCTCCACCGTTTCCTTCATCGGAAAAACTGCAAAAAAAAAAAAAAAACTGCAAAAAAAAAAAAAAAAAAAAAAAGGCAAAGGTAGGGAGAGAATACAAAAAAAGGTCGTTTTTTTCCTTTTAGAACTTGAGGATGCGATTATTTCCAAAGTCAACGACCACAATGGCTCCATCGGGCGACACGGCCACACCGGAGGGGCGATCCATCTGTCCGAAGCTGCTCCCCTGCGATCCGAATTTGCATAAGAAGTTTCCGTTGGGCTCGAATATTTGGATTCGGTGGTTGCGGGAGTCGGCCACGATGATGCGGTTCTCTTGGTCCACGGCGACGCCCTGGGGACGCAGAAACTGTCCGTTCCCGGTGCCCTCGGAGCCCAGGAAGCGAGCAGACTGGCAATCTGGTCGAATAACCAAGAGGCGGTGGTTGTTGAAGTCGGTCACCACCAGGTGGTCTTCGTGGTTAAAGGCTACACCTCTGGGAGAGTCGAAGTGTTTCCACAGGGCCCCTTCAAACCCGTACTTGTTGAGGAAAGAACCGTCAGGGGCAAAGAGCTGCACACGATGGTTTCGGGTGTCTGAGACCAGGATCTTACCCTCAGAGTTGACAGCCACATCCCAGGGATAATTAAACTGCCCATTCTTGGTACCCTTTTCCCCAAACTTCAGCAGGAACTGGCCTTCGAAAGTAAACACCTGTCAGAGAGAGCAAACATTTTAGAGCCTCTTATGTTTACATGAGGAGTAGACAGAAAGTAAGCGTGAGGAGCTATGTTTTATCAAAAGCTGACTTTTTAAAGGGCTTTACCCTCCCACCTAATTTTTCTGTGAATAATGGAAAGTCAAAGGCAATTCCAGCTGTGTTGATCATCTCTAACGGGGCTTTCATACCTGCACACGGTGATTGTCCTTATCAGCCACAACAATTCGCCTCTGAGAGTCACATGCAACCCCAGCCGGACGATCAAACTGACCAGGTCGAGAACCCAGAGAGCCAAACTTATGGTGGAAGGCACCGCAAGGCTTGAATATCTGGAGAGAAAACACCGTTTTATTACTCTTTAAAAGTTTCACAGCGCTCCATACTGCAAGACTCATTCATGCACTCACGCTAATGTAAACACAGCTAATGCTTTCATGCTAAGCATCACTCAAACACCTCAAACCAAGCTGTTCCTTGTATTTTATATCTAAAATTCATGCTCACTCTTTAATTCAATAAAGTGCTATTTCTAAGTCTTTCCGTTAGTGATGACATCACAATAACAAACCTACCTGTATACGGTTGTTGCTGCGATCAGCCACCACCACGTATCCCTCCTTGTCCACACAGATGCCCCAGGGTCGACAAAGTTGACCGTCTCCCTCGCCCTCACAGCCAAAGGATGACACTTGGGTGCCGAGTGACCCATAGCTCCGCCCAGACTTCACAATCACCTTGAAGGGGCTGCCCTGGATGTGCTGGTTGCACACCAGCACGGACAGGAGATGCTCCCCCTCACATTTTGGCAGGTAGCCGACGGTGTACGAGCCATTCTGGTGATCCGTTACATCAGCTGTGGACACGTTACCATCTGTAACCGACATGACTATTGCAGACAGCGCGTCCCCACCTGAAAGACGTGGCTCGCCATCGTGATCGTATCCAACCACAGTGAAGGAGGTAGGCTTACTGCGAAGGGCACTTTTCAGACCCTCACCGTGGGCTTTGGTCACGGGGGCAAAAGCCCCACTGCTAATCAGGCCCATGGACTGGATGGCAATGTAGAGAGCCTGCAGGGACCATTGATGCAGTTAATTGAGCTTCTGTGTTATAACATTTATTTGTAAATGTGAAAATACTGAACAGTGAAATGAGGTAAGCTAAGACTGGCTTGCGATCGTTCTAATGCTGACCTGGTCTGGAGGAGTGAACATGAAGCGGTCGTCCTCTTGTGGCTGCAGCAAGCCTCTGAGGGCCTTGAGTTCATGGATCTGAGTGAGCATTCGCTCCCTCGCCAGCAACACATCCAGGTGGTGGCCCTCATCCAACACCTGGCTTACAGCAGCAATGGTGCTGTCCAGCTTGGTGAGACTCTGGTGGAGTTTCTCCACCTGCAGGTACAGAGACTTGGCCTTCACCTGGCGGATCTTCTCCACCTGCAAGGAGTTGGTATGGGTGATTAGGAAGACAGCTACAGCGAATGTTTACCCACATTCAAGAGCATCCTGTTCGACAAGATTCAACTCATTAGAAATGCACTTTGACTCACAATAGCAAAGTAGAGTCTTGCAAAAATAAATGCACCCATCAACACACACAGTTAGCAGACTTATTTTGTTTCATGGTGTCACCCCCTCTTGTTCAAAAGAACTTAAAGGCTGAAAATGAAAAAGATCATTAAGAGAAATTTTCATTTTCACCCAAAGTCCTGCCGCTCACTCGATATTTTCCCCTTTTTCAGACCGTTCCCTGTGAACTCCAGAGATGTTTCCGTGGGAAATTCCCAGAACATCAGCAGCTTCTGAAATACTCCAAAGACCATCAACCATGCCACGTTAAGTCACTTAAATCACCTTCCTTCCCCATTCCTATGCCATTTGATCTGCAGCAGATCATCCTGACCATGTCTACTAAATAGCACTGCATAACTGCCATGTGATTGATTGATTAGATGTGTGTTTTAACAAGCAGTTAGCGAGCCTAATGATGTGCCTAATGAAGTGGCCGGTGAATAGTTTCTGCCATGTGGATCAGGTCACACACCAATAATGTCTATAAATACTAAACCACTAAGTTTAATGAAGGCTAGTAATGTTACTGTTATAAGTTACTTTCAATAATTTTATCAAACTGCTAAAACTACGACTAGAAGGAAACAGATTACGCACCTTCTTATTTTCTATCATATACATACGCAGTGAAAATATCAGGTCAGTGTACGTTTTACCCTGAACCAAAAAGCTCAGTCATCAAATGCTCTAAATGTGCCGTTTCAGACAGTTTTTTCTACTGTTAGCCCTGTATGTCAGATAGGATATATAACCGTCTCAGGTACGCATCATCAGCTGTGACCAAAGAACAGTCATCTGCCTTTTAAATTTTCCATTTGTGAAGGCCAGTCAATCCAAAGAAAGTTGGCCTTAAGTCAGAGCAGCTAAACAGCTCGTTTCAAGAGCATGAACTGAGCCCCAGCATAACATACAAGATGATTATTCTGAACTGTCAAGCAAAGAGAAAACAGTCTCCTCTTTTATGAACTGAAAAACATTTTCTTTATCCAAGTAATAAAATCATGATGTAGCACATATTCTTAATACCTTTTTAGAAGACCTTTGCAAGTGAAAAACACTGATAAAGATTTGTTTAAATGTTCTAAATAGTTGCTTATATATTTCTGTTATATTTTAAATACAACATTCACAAAACATCATCATCTATGCAAAAAGACGACTCTAGTCAAGATTTCCTAACCAATGTCCAGAGACCTTTTTCCTTTGTTGAACAACAGAACACAATAAAGTGCGTAACACTGTATCAAAGACACCAGGACTGGAGATGAAAAGCTGAGAGGGGAAGAACCAAAATGATTTATTAGTTTAAAAAAAAAAATGGTGTGGTTTTTTCCACCTCTTTTTAAGTACTTTGACTCTCGTTTAACTGTAACACTGCTCCTGTTAGAAGTCATATTAGGTTCCATTAGAGTCAGAGAGTATAAAGCATTAAAGAGGGTGGTATAACCTGAGAAGCACCGACTGGGCTCTTACTTACTGCAACCCAACAAAAAAGAAAAAAAAAAAAAGAAGTAAAACACAATAGCCCGACTGCCTCTGTGGTTAGAAGGACTTCTGATAGCGGGGAGGGACCCAAAAGAAACAAAGACTCCAGAAGAGAGGGATTCTTTGTTAACCCGTGGCATAGGTGAAACTGTAATTTGCATCTGTGAGACTAGAGTTACACTTAAGAGTCGCCGAGGACAAAGACTCAAGTTGGGCTTTCTGATGAACAGACAACTAGTTTTAGTCCCTCGGCTGAATGTGGTGAAGAGAGGAATGGCTGAGGTGGTGTGCATTTCAACGAGACAGAGCAAAGCAGGACCAGCTCCTGTCCTAGTTATTCAAGTGCACACCGACTCAGTCACGTATGCAGCATGTTTACCCTCAACTCAGAATCATGAAACTGTCCACTTTCAGATATACAGTGCTGGGTGACTGAAGAGCACCTGACTGGAGACTGTTTCCTTTATTCTAGCACCACTGGGCCGGGCCCACCAGTAACCCTCACAGTGGCCAGCAGAAGACAGCATCCCTGTCCTGTTTTACGTGTGGTACGACCGGTCTGTTGGCGAATCATCCTTATGCTCAAGTTGGTTGTCGGAGCATTTGGAGAGATGTGCAACTGGTATATTGGAAGACAGCACAGGAGCCCGTTTGCATTGGTTTAAAATGCAGTAAGTCAAACATGAGGAGCTGCTCAGTGCACCCAGCAAGTTCCCCATAGTATGAGAGCAAAGTCCGGAAACAGTCCTCATAGATAACACTGGTTACATTGTTACACTGCATTTAGGTTGATGCTCATCGTGTTTTACTCCAATTAGCCATTATAAAAACCTCTTTAAATTGTGTTTTTACTGAAAAATAGTTACAAATAACCCAAATACCATTTTGTTTAAATTAACAGACACATAATGGAACAAAACTAGCTTGCAAAACTCATAGCACATCAATATTATGCTAAGGACTTCCAAAGTGTTGTGAGGATGAAAGGCTGCTATTACTGTGGTGAGGATTCAAAAAGAGAAAAATGAAAAACCACAAGAATGACTAAAACAATAGAAGAGTTTGGAGGAGCACTGTGTCACGCTCCATCAGGTCAAAATATCAGACTTAGTCATATTTCCTAAACTCGCGACATACGGACTATTTTCATGTGATTCAAATAATGATACGCATGTTGGAGAATTGGAAGCAGAGTTATCCCAGGGTGATGGATCTTCCTGTAAACCTGGGTGGCCCTGCGTCTTCTGTAGGCTTTAGGCCAAACTGTCAGCGTAACAGCTGATTTTGTTTAATTAACCAATCTCGACATGTATGCTTTCAAGCACTGCGTATTCCCCTTAACTATGATTTACAGCCCCGTGTTTAATCCCCACGGAGACTCCGCCCCAATGGGTGCTATCATTTGCATTTTCACTCCTGCACTGGTGTGCGTGAACGCTAAAGCTGAGATGATTACATTGGATATGAACCACTTAAATAACAGTTATTTTACTGAAAGGTAAAAGGAAAGGAGAAAGAAAATGGATGGAGCAAACCAGATTTTAAAAAAAACAAAAAAAAACTCCATCCTGAAGTCCTTTAAAGACTGGATGTCTAAAGTGATTGTGAATATGTCCTGCGTTAAAATATTTCTGGACTATTTTTGAACCAAGCTCCATTTTTCACATGCAAATAAACAGGTCCAGCCAATCACATTACTGCATTTCCCAACAAATGCACTCACAGCTCAAGACATGCACAGATGCTGGATATATAATGATATAGAAATGGTAACAACCTGAAATATGTAAGCGGTCATGATACAGCTTCAACTTGAAAATGGATTAATCCAGAATCTCTGTTTCTGTTTAGAAACGTCAGGACCAGCTCATCGTCACTTGATGCTGACTTCAGTGCATTTTTGAGGAAATTTTTTTATACGTTTTGTTTATACGTTACAACAAGTTTGAATCCAAAAAAATCCTGAAGTGTGGGGTGTTTTTCTTCTGTGTGTAATGTCCTTTATCCTTGTTGCTGTGGTGTTGTTGCTACAACATGACCTGTAGTTGCTTTTCCTATAGGAAGGTGTAACTCTGCGACACTGGAGGCAACATCTGAGTCTAGTTTGCTTTGTTTAAGTCCCACTTTCACAGGAAAAAAACAAAACAAAAAAACATACACTCCACACAGAAAGACCCAAGCCGGTCAGTAGATTAAAACCCAGGATGTTCTTAATGTGAGGACAGTGCTAACTAGTGGTGCAACAGATCAAAAATCTCACGGTTCGGATCGGATCACGGTTTTAAGTCACGGATGGGATCAATTTTCGGATCAGCAAAAAAAGACAAAAATTTAACATTTACTTCTTGAGGTATTTTTTGCCTGTTAAAAACATTTAACTCTAGACTCATTCCACGCAATTAAAAAAAACCCCAATATGGTACAATATAGTTCAGTACAGTCTTTGTATCTACCACTCAATTCAATTTTATTTATAAAGTGCCAAATCACAACAACAGTCGCCTCAAGGCGCTTTATATTGTAAGGTAGACCCTAGAATAATACATATCGCTCATTATATCGCACTCTGCTGTGATATAATGAGCTGTCACGGTCACGTAGCTTTTCGTTGCCCTGGAGGTCCACCCATTTGTAGTAGTTAGGGCAACAGAAGATGCCTGGGACAGTTCAGCCACAACTTAAATCTTTTCCTGCTCATACATGCTTGGAACAATCTTGCCACTAAAGTGGACGCGAACGGGATATCATAGCGTGGCTCAAGCACGTTCATCATAGTTTAAACCCCTTGTTTTGCACAACAGAATACGGCCTCCCGTCTGCAGCTAAACACCCTAGCAGCTTTTGTAATAGCTTTAGTCTGGTCGGACTGGGCAGCAAAGGGCTGCTTAAATACTGTAAACTCCTCTGCTCCTCCACTTGGACCGCTAGCGCTGGCAATAACTATCGCTGGCCATAACTATCGCTTGACAGACCCACCACACGCACCATACACACACTTTTTTTTTTCTCCCCTCGTTTTTAAATCTTCGGATCACGTGCCAAACCGTGGAGTGGGATCGGTTTGGATTACGGATCAACCGTGATCCGTTGCCCCACTAGTGCTAACCCACCACACCACCATGCTGACCATGAACAGTGACCAGTAGTATACCTTTTAGACATCCAATATTTAGTAAAGAAGTGTTATCAGTCAAACGTAGTGACATTTGGACTAATATTTCAGCTATAATAAGACAATGCACTACCGCCAATCCATTTAAAACTCAATGGCTAAAGAGGAATCAGATCCGTGAGCATTCATTTTGGACTGATTTGTTATCTTTGATGGTGTGTGTTTTTAAAGGACTTTAAAGGACTACAGATAAAAAGGTAGCCGTTTGGCTAACTCTGGCACATTGACACTAATATGTCCCTTTTGAATAAAATGAGTTCAAAGTCAGGTGTAAAAATGTTTCACTAAAGGCTGATAAATACACAAAGTAGCAGCTCACCTTCCATAGAAGCTCACACTCCCTCTCCTCCAGCGCTTTCTTGTGTCTCAGGACAAGAGCCTTCACTTCTGTTTGCACCACTTTAGCCTTGATCTCCACCTGCTCGGACATGGCCTGGACCTTGTCCATGCTTAGCTAGAGACACACAACACAAAATTGTAAGATGTGACATAGAAATGCTGTCAACTTTGGAGACAATCAGAACAGAAAAGAAAACCCAGGCTGCTATTTAAAAATTAAAAATTAAAATAAAAAAAATAAAAAAATACCACTAGCAATGGAAAGGCACAAAGAGAGGACTATAATGTGCAAATGTAGCTGTCACTCTGTAGTGTGACAAAGGGCGGGAACGTATAAAGACTGGCCTGTTTTATTAGCCATATGGGACCCAGAAACAGGACGCAGAGGATCAGGAAACATAAAAGGACACTGTATGTGACATCCAAATCAGTGCACGAGCACCTGCAGAGATTTTGTGATCTATTCTTTTGTCACATTTGGTGGTACTTTTAGAAGGGAAGAGGAAACATGAGCCAGGAATAGGAAGTCACTTCACACTGCCCAAAAATGATGCAACTTCCTACTAGAAGGGACAGACTTTGGGGAAGAAAAAAAAAAAAAAAAAAAAAAATCACATGAAGATCATGTTTGACGTGGATTTCTCCATTTGTTGAGACACTGAGGATTTAAAGTCCACAGAATGGATACTGAAAAGTATTGGAAGATGCCATTGCATGGTTAGACTGGTTAGATTAGACTAAAGTATTTACAGTGTGAATCTCTGTGAACTTAAAAGCAGTCTCATTTTACAGTCGGGCTCAACAGAAAGAGCACGTTTATAACCTGGATCAATACAAGCACTGAAAAGCAATAGCACCAAACAAAAGGTCTTAGCTTTTACAACACTGAGTTTCCCTTTGCCTCCCCCTGCCTCTCAGTTTTATCTGGCCTTTCCTCTGGCAGTTTCTGGGGGGTCAGAGGGTGATCAGGACCTCACAGGGACGAAGGGGAGGAGGGTTTAAGTCTTCCTTTGTGATATCGGCCGCAAGGATCAAAGGTCAGCTAAACCACCGCTCGCGCTCTGCAGCCCCGGTCTTAAGACACATAACACCCCCAATGCATCCCTGCAGCAATAAAGCCTGGCAGCAGGGCTCTTTTCTCTTTGGCCTGGCTATTTGAAACAGCCAGCTAAAGGGACAACTAAATCAGGCCCCCAGAGAAGAAACAGCAGGACGGGAATTCTGAAGGAATCAGAGGGGCCGACTGTTGTCAAAGTTAATAAGGAGCCACGTTGAAATTAAAATGCTACCACCTTTTTCTCACCATCTGTACATTTCTACAAGACTGATTTTTTGATACTGATAGGAAATCTATTTAACGATTTCTTTCACCCTCTCCTCTCTTAACCATCTCTGTTTCCCTCCCTGTGATTTTTTTTTTTGCATCTCCTGCTTCCACCCCTCCATCTCTCTCTCCCTCGCAGTCTCTGTGTCGCCATCATCTTCCGCATTTCTCTTCACATTCCCAGAGGAGCACAGCTTGCAGCACAAAGAGAGTCAAACTAACCAATCAAACCTTCTGAGGCATAGAGCTCCGGCCAACCAGGAGGTCACAAGTCCAGGGTTAGGGGTCAACGAAGATAATGGGTATAGAGTGGGCGGAAATTTCCTACCTCAGGGGACAGCAGAGTGTGTGCGTGTGTGTTGCCTATGCCTACGTTTCTGTTTGCACATTATCTGGCGTCAGTATTTACTCCCGCGGTGACCTGGACAAAAGTGGACAGACACACAAACACACACACAAAGCCCAAGGTGCTGCCAGACGACAGGTGGTATATCTTATGACTCAGCTACTCGTACCCCAGTGCTTCTCATGAAACCAAGTGTGTGGTGTTTGTTGTTGTTGATGATAATGATGATCCCAGTGTGTGCTGTGGGACATGACTTTTATTTCTGGCCAGGAGTTTGGCAATCTATGTGGTGACATTTCTGAATTTGTTGACATAAGCGCTGCTCACGCACCAATAAATCAGCCAAGCAGCACAAAGATACAGAGAGTGTGACAAAGGCCAAGGGTTAAAACAAACAACAAAACGAACACACGAAAAAGCCACATTTGTTAACTTGCTATTTTAAACACTGGTATCGGCTGAGAATTTCACAATCAGTGCATCCCTACAACTACCCATCCATTAAGGTACAAAGCAAGGCGCGGTCACACAGAGGTTAAGCTGGGAAATGGATAGGCGAGGCACATGCTCTACTGAATAGATAGTACGTGCCAGCAAGTCGTGTGACCTCAGCGCAATGAGCTAGTGTTTCATGTTTTGGGTGAGAGTTTACCAAAGTCACAACCACCACCCCGCCTTTGAGGCAACTTAGATAACACTCGTGTGTCTGACGTATCCCTGTGAGCCAGTTACCATTTCAAACTAACAACTAATCCATTACCCGACTTTACGATTGGCTGAGTGTTTGACCACAAGGCATTCAAAAAGGAATTTATAAACTTTCTTTTTTTTTCTTTTTTTTTTTTTTTAAACTGCTCATTGCAATTTATCCATTCTTCCCCCTACCTTAATCAAAATTTAGACTGACATGTGAATAACTGAAGATTCCACTATTACTCACAGAAAATCCTTCTGCTCATTGTTTGGAATTTTTAATGTGACAAAAAAACAAAACAAAACAAAAAAAACAAAAAACACAAAAACCCAAAACATGACCAGGCAGACTAAAGTGTTAATAAAACTCACATTTTTTCCTCCAACTTATTCATGTGTCACTGTATAAGCAGGAATTTCGGTTGGGGGTGGGGGGGCTTAGGAAGCTGCCACCCAATCTATAATTATGTAAATGAAGAGAGGTGTTGTGTGTTTGTGTGGGAGTGGGAGAAAGAGGTGGAGGGGGAGCGAGTGAATACAGGGGGGCAAAGTGCTGCACTTCTGTGAAAGAAGAGGGGAGTTTTCCTTTCTCTGAAATCCTTTAAATACCTCATCTACCCTCCCCCATACTCCTTTCCACTCCTCCTCCCCTTTGACCTTCAGCCTTATCCCCCCCACCCTCACCCCCACTCAAAAGAACTCATTCCATACAGCCCCACCCCCCCTTCTTTTAGGGCCAGCTGGAGACCTCTAACCCCTAAGGCTTCCCAGCACCAGGGACTGGTCACTCTCAAACATATTGAAGCTGATTGTCTCCCATAGGTGGTCACTCTGTCCTGAAGGGGGGGGGGGGGGGGGGGGGGGGGCACGCACAGCTGCTCTAGTTTCCACTCAGCCTCATTAGGCAGTGATAAAGGTTCATTTGGATATTTTAATCTTGGCAAGAACCTTGTTTTTGTCAGAAGTAGGACAACCTTACCTGTAAGTCCTTGAATTGTTTGGGTTTGTTGAGTTAGCACTCAAATCACGTTCTTCTGATTCTTCTCCAACACAGTGTGTTGAGTCACCTCACCAGCACCAACATACAAACAACAGAATTTATCATCAGTGAGGTTGCGGTCCTACCTGCACCGCCTGTCGTCCCTGCTGTGCATCTGCCAGCAGCTGGATGGTGATGGCCCGGCAGTCCTGAACGGCGTCTTGCAGGTAAACGAAAGTGTGGCCCATGTGACGGCCCATGCTGCACTCTCTGCAGATAGGCACCGTGCAGGTTTCACAGAAGAACAGAAACACCTGAGAAAACAGGTAGCACACGCATCGTTTCAGCTGTGCGTTCAGACATCAACATCAAGCTCAAAGGGGCCAAAGTCTGGGTGCTGACCACAGCAACTCCAGTCTCAGAGGCATGCATCAGAGTTTGAATGTGTGTGAATGTTAGATAGCTATATAGCACTTACATAAAAAAGGAAAAAAAAAAAAAGTGCTTATATGAATGGGTGAGTGAGGCATATTGTACAAAGCGCTTTGAGTACTTGGGTAGAGTAGAAAAGTGCTATATAAGAACAGTTTAACATAGGGCTTAATGCTACACACATGCTGACACATGAACCTCATCTCCAAATAATAAAATCAAGTCTTCTCTTTCGGATACTGCTAATATGGTTGTGTCTGGCAAAGAAAGCCCCACCCATCTGCTTCTCGAACCGTCGGTTTATGTGGAGCAACCAAACAGAAGAAAGCTGGCTTAAAGGGAGGGCGGGACCTAAAGCAGCTCGTTTTAGAGAGTGGATACAATGAGGGCGATGCACTGAGGTCCAGCGTAAGATAAACGAGTCTGGTTTGACTGGATGACTTCCATCTATGCTGTATTTTGTTTTTTTGCATTTTAAATCGCTACTAGCACGAGCAGCAAATGTTCAGGTGATATGCGTTTTCACGCCTGTTACTGATGGATGTTATTTCTGAAACGGTGCCCGACTCCTCATCTCAACTATAATCTGGATGCAGCGTCGGCGTTGTGTTTTGCTGCTGTGAGTCAACAAAAGGTCGACGGTAAAATGAGACAAGCAGCATGAATAAATTAAGCACCACAATAAGAGTTAGTCTCCCTCCCACACACACACACACACACACACACACACACCTAATTTAAGAGAAAAGGCTTTGAATGATAAAGAAGTTATCCATATGCATGTCCTAGCAGGGAGGCTCAAACAGAGCTCAAAACCCCTGAGCGCACTTCTCTTCTTAAACATGGCGGCCAAGAGGCCACCAAAACTCAATCAATACTCAATCTGGAAAGAAGTCTTGGGCTTGTTGAGATTTTAACACAAATATTGCTAATATGCTCCCATGTTTATCAGGATGCACCACATACAGGAGATGAGGTAAAAGCTGCACTGATCATCGTGGACAAAAATGTCCCTCAGGACAGAAATGGAAGATGTCATTTAACCTTTGCTGCTAAACGCTGAGCTTTGCTTTAAACCCTCCTGCTTGAATACCGATCGCTTGTAATGGAGGGCTAATTAAATATGCACAGGGCGTCATATCCCAAAGAGACACCAGATCAGTGGCACCCAATAGCAGGAGACCTGAGTGGATGGGGAGGGGCCTGCAATCAATTCATCAATATTGGCTGTTCCCCTGGGGAGCAGGATAATCTAATAGGACGCACACCTCCCCCTTTATCAGACTTCCTCCTCTTTCTGCCTCTGGCTGTTGGATCCTTTTCTTCTTGTGCTTTTCTTACAATCTCTCCTTCTGTTAACGTCAGTGCTTCACTTCGATCTCGGCACCACTTTGTCACTCAGTGCCTTCCTCTTCCCGGCTTTCCTGTCCCATCCCTCCCCCGATGACTTCTCACAAATTCCAGGAGCACAGGACACACAACAGCGAGGAATGCAGCTGGTTTGGAGAGGAGGGGGTGAGGAGGATGAGGAAGGTGATGTGGGGTGGGGTGGGGTTGAGCGATTGACGAATAGCTGCAAATCAGCAGTACAGGGATCAAACGCAACTCCTCCAAGTGACTACTGCATGACCAGTTATTTAATGAAATCCATGTTTAAGGCGGGTGGGAAAATAATTTTAGATGAAGACTCTTCTTATAATCATTTAGGGTGACAAATAGAGGGAATCAATTCCACTGAACACCTCTATCATCACTAAAGTTTAATATGGGTCATTCAGAAACCAATACCTCAAAGCTGTGTTATTTCAGGCTGCCATTTGTGCATGCTGTAACATGGCCAAGAGAAAAACAACAGGAGTCTTCTTTCACGGTAGCAGATCTTCGCTGCAAGGCCCTTCACACATTTTTAATCCTATCTGCTCCACACATGTCATCAACGGTCCTTGAGGTGAATCATACTCTCTCATACACACAGTGTTGGAGATTACATAACACCACCAGGCCTCTAGGAGCAAGGATCGATATTATTGACTTGCACAGAATACAGTCTCTTTAAGGCAGTGCTCTCTCTCAGCCTGCCTCTGTCTTCAGTACCTCTTTCAGTCTGAGGCAGGTTCTTTCTAGGAGATCGGTTGAAGTGGATTTGCAAGTTTTAAACTGTATAAGGACTGTGTTTTTATTAGAAATAGGAGAATCATGCCTGAGAGTTGTGGCTTTAAGTTAGGACCACAGATTGTACATGAAAGAGAGACACTGCCATCCTGTCGTTGCCCAGAGGTTAAATGCTAACATTTAATGAAACAGTGATGTGTCAAGTTATTTGCAAAGGACGGGGGTATTACACAGTCACTGATTTTAAAATTTAAAGGGGGAAAAAAAAAAATGTCAAAAATTGAATCTGCCCGAGTCCTTTTACTGCTTGTCTTCCCCCTGCTGTCTCACATTTTTCATGTCTTCTCTCTAATACCCTATATTAATAAAGGTTCAAAATTCTTCCCCTGGAGCTGTTATGGAGGAAACCAGTTTTTGTAAAAGACTATTTACTTTCTTTTTAAAAAGGAGTTTAGTTAAAAAAAAAAAATATTTACAGATGCAGCCCACAGGCTTTTGGACAGTGAGACACTCTGTAATTGTGTTTATGTACCACCACAACTTTGCATTACCTGTTTAGGACTTATGGTCATTTTTAAGTAAACAGTGCCCCAATTTCAGAGGCTCAAAAGTAACTGGCCAATTTATTGATGAGCAGTGTCATGGTCAGGTGAAGCCTGTTCCCTGGTCACCCCATTACAAATTACATAAATATTCTGAGATGACTACAGGTGTTGGACTTGTATTTGAAAGCGTCTGACTAGAACTTCAATTGCCAAATCAAAATAACATTTGCCTCGAGGCGCTTTATAACTGTAAGATAAAGGTTCTACAATAATACAGCAACCTCCAAATAGCAGACACCCCCCTATCAGCAAACACTTGGCAACAGTGGGAAGGAAAAAACATGCTTTTAACGGGAAGAAACCTCTGGTAGAGCCAGGCTAAGAGAGAGGCCATCACTAGGATGGAAAACAAAAAACAAAGCTATCAAAGAGATAGCAAAGCTTTAACAGTCTGCAGACTTTGAAAGACCCAACTGTAACATTCACTTTTCAAACTTAACATGTGCACTGGTGTTGAAAATTGTTAATAGTTGACGCGTCGTTTGAAGCTTTGTAAGATCCCAAAACATGCAGGAATAAGTAGTAGGAATTAAGCGTGTAATAACGGACTGAAACAGAAGATGGCAGCACTGCATGTACAAGGATGCCAGCTGCCGTTAAACCCCGAAAAAGAAGAAGCAGTGTCCGGTATCGTAGCTGTGTCCAAATTCAGGAACCGCATCCTCCTGTGCCCACTTTTGTAGGCCGATTACGTTACAGCGACACGACGAAGACTGTCCAAATTTGAAGACTCCGACAAATGCGCCCTTCATTTTCCCAGATTTGAAGGATAGGTCGGGTGTATACTTCGTGGCCCAACCTATCCCAGAATTCATAGCGCGGCCCTGCTCAGTTTCCAACAATGGCGGCGGCTAGTTAGTTTTAATATTACTCTTATTTTTCTTTCTGGGTCACAAAATAAATGTTTAACATATTTTCAGGCGAGAATGTAGCTGTGTAAACTTCAAATATCTGCTCAGTTTATCAAGACACCAGATATTTTCAAAAGCGCTCAAACGTTTTCGGAGACGTCTGTTACCCACTAGCTCGATAGCTAGCTGGGGTTCAAGGCTCACTAGAGCCGGTGAGAACACCGGACTCCCGGCAAATAATTTTCAAACCCACCTCCGTCTTTCGCTACTCAGGTTAAACATGATAAAAGTTACTTAGATAACTTAAAAATGTTATTGTTTGGCTTTTTTCAGTATTTTATTTGTTCCTGAGTAAATCGGTTTGGCTGAGATTAAAGTTATAGTTTTTACACAGCTGAATAAACGTCAAGCAGGCAACTGATTATCAGAAGTGTGAGATGCTCGAGAATATACTCCGGTGTCCTGTTATATTTTAGATAGCAACGAGCACACGGCTGAGTTTATCAAACTCCACCGAAACAATCAGCAAATGTCATTAAAATTTAATAAACTACCATCTTGTCTTTATTTTTAGTTAGCACATACCTTAAACACTTAAAGCTGTAAGCTAATGATAGTTATATAAGAGCAGATGCTGCTGGCGCAATAAGCTGTACGTTTTACGTCCAATGGATGCATGATCTGATTAGTCGACTAATCGCAAAAATAATCAATGACTAGTCGACTATCAAAATAATCGTTTGTGGCAGCCCTAGAGACAATTCTGACATGTCCAAAATATTGTAGATGTCACATCAGGCAGCACCATGTGCTTGCCATGAAGAAATGAGAACAACATGAAAAGATGTGAAATGTGGGTAATGCCATCAAAGTTGTAAATTCCACAGAGAACAGCCTGGAGGGGAGGCCTCGAGGCAGAGCAGACTCACCAACATTATTTATTACACACTAATGCGTGGCACGAGCAAAGGCTTCAGGCAGAGGGACATTCTGCTCGTCTACATCCAAAAGGCATGGTGACACAGAGGGTCAAGTACCAATCACGTCCAGACTGCTGGATCTTTGCACACTTTTATTGCTTGAATGTTATTTTGCTCCTATACCTTCTTGGTTCTTCTGCATTCGGCTCCACAGTTCACAAAAGCCTTGTGCTGTAATGAGAATGTTAAATGAAATGACGATTTCATGAAAATGGTAAACACCTTAGCTAACACATCATAAATACTATTATTGGGTAATTCATAATAGCAAAAGGACTAACATCAATACGCGTTAATATTAGCCATTTAATCATTAAACAACTTTAACTTTTTAACATTTATGATAACCTATGTTTACCACTTTAATGTTGTTCAAACAGGAGGTCTGACCCCTGAAATTTGCCCCAAAATCATTGTTCAGTGTTGTGAACTTCAATTTTAGCTGTTAGTATTGCTAACAGCAACAGAGGCAATCGTGGCTCAAAGAGTTGGCAGTTCGTCTTGTAACCGGAAGGTTGCCGGTTCGAGCTCGGACAGTCTCGGTCGTTGTGTCCTTGGGCAAGACACTTCACCTGCCGCCTACTGGTGAAGGCCAGAGGGGCCGATGGCGCAATATGGCAGCCTCGCCTCTGTCAGTCTGCCCCAGGGCAGCTGTGGCTACACCTGTAGCTTGCCTCCACCAGTGTGTGAATGTGAGAGTGAATGAATAGTGGAATTGTAAAGCGCTTTTCGAGACCCTCAAAGCGCTATATAAATGCAATCCATTATTATTACTGTATGAAATGTAGGCATCCTAAATCTTAAAATTATAAAACTAAAAACAAAGAGGAGAAGCTGGAGAGGAAGAGGAGTAAACAGAAACTGATTCAATGACAAAAATAAATACATAAAAAAAATTTAGTGTTGATCTTTGTAACCTCAAAATCATGAATTGATTAATACACTGATGAGTTAGGGTGTGCATTTTCACCCGAATCTGACGTTGTGTTGCATTTTTGTCTTTTTAAATAAATGCCAATAGTTTCACGCCGCAGCACCGTCACAAAGCAAAAAGGTTAACTCCTGAGGGAAATAACAGCGATGCACAATGGCTGCAAGTTCCCCGTATTTGTATTCACACAGCAGCAGGATCAATCCTGTTTCCCCTTTCCCACCATGCAATGCACTGGGAATGGGGGGAGGGGGGGGGGCACAAACTTCAATAGCCAATTTAAAAAAAAAAAAAAAAATAAAAAAAAAAAAAAAAATCACTGCATGCAGCATGCATGCGCTCCCTGCGTGCACAGCCGAGTGGGGGGAAGGGACGAGGGCCATGTAATGTCACACAGTGGTGCCACAGAAACAGGGCTGCTTGGGAAACTGAAAACAAGTTTGCTCAAAAAACAAAACAAAAAACTAATCGCGCACGCATTGCAGCAGTGAATTTCTACAGCTGCCCACTGGTACCAGACAATGAATAGACGTTAACCTGCTGGATTACTTTTACAAAGCATAGTAGTGTCAATAAAGCAGTTTACCATCACATCATTTGACCAGCCCGCAACACGCTTTATCCACAAACCAACACAAGAAAAAAAAAAAAACCTGAGTTTTTCCTGCTGCCAAGATTGCCGGGCAGAGACACTTGGATATCTGTAAACTTACGGCTTAATTCAGCTTGTTACCAGTTAAGAGACTCTTGTTAACACGACCTTTAAACTAGATTGAGATTTGAAAAGGAAAAAAAATTGTAAGAATTTATTAAATTGCACAAAAAACCAAGCAATTTTCAGACCTGGCAACCATATTTCTGTCAGCCCCTACAAAGCACTTATGTTTGACAGCTGAAATTTGTAGGTATTTGTCTACAAAGGGTGACTGTCTATGTAGACACTTTGTATATCAGAACCTCGTCTCCTCCAAAGCCGACTCAATGATCAACAGCAGCACAAGCAGAAGATTGTTGTCTCCAGTGTTGTTGACAGTAAGCAGCTCCAGCATCTAGAAGGCCGACTCACAGCCCTGCTAGCAACTGCATGTCCGCATGTGCAGCCTCCTCTAATTTGTACAAATACTATCATTTTAAACTCAACTGAAGTAAATTGAAGTAAGCTGAAGCCAGCAAGATTTAGCAAGTTTACACTTTAATTTCATAATTTTAAAAAACAGCTGTGATCCAAACGCGTTTCCTCCTGTATTTTATTTTTCCACCAACAGTGTGTAAGAGCTCTGTGAGAAAACTCATGAACATTTTAACCCAGAATGAATCTGTTTAAAGTTGAATTCATTTAAAACATCTTTTAAATGGAAATGGTTTCCAAAGTTCAAAAAGTGACGCATGAGTACAACAGGACTTGCTTGAATCATTTAAATAGAGACCTTCTGTTAATCTGTGTCATCGCCTCAGGTCTCTGTGCTCTTTTCTTCAACTGCCTGTCAACACAACGACAGAAAAGGTCAGAGCGAAAAGGAAAATTCCTAGAAGCTGATGTCACATGTCAGTGTGAATTTGTGAAAGGCAGTTTTATTCACCAGTGGAAAAAATAAAGCTTCAAGTAACCAAGTGATTAAGTAACTCACTTTATGTAATTACTATACTCAGACTGCTCATCTCTTTTTTGAAGACAACAACAAAACTTCAAACACTGCTTTTAAAGATAGTTATACTGGACTTCACTTGAAAGATGTTTTTATGTAAAACAAAGTTCAGCAATAAATATATTTCACACAATCACAAAGAGGCAAAAAAAGCTAAATAAATACTGTTGTTATCATTTTTAGAAAGTGTGTCGGTTTTAAACTTCCAAACACTTGATTACCAGTCCAGAATTGCAGCACACCCCATTGCAACACTTCAGGCAGGAGCAGACGTCAGGACATAAGGTTAAGCATGTGCACGTACACACACGAAACCTTCCTTTACTAAGACATGACTTAGAGGCCACAATGTGAAGTGCAAAAAAAAAAAGCTGTCTCAGCTACAGCAGAGGTCCTTTTTCTTCAAACAGGCTGTTACACCAGGCAGATTTTATGCATCAGTCATCCTTCAGTGAGCAAACTAACTTCAGCATGTGCTGGAGTTAAATTAGAAAACTAGAGGAAGATCAGCAGAGTTACTCCACTTATGAAAGCTTAACCAGCCAGCATCAGCACTAAGCCACTTTGGTATGTTCGGGCTGGATAATCTGAGGAATAACTGATCCTAACATTCCCAGCAATCCTTGGAAAGCCATCTGGCAGACAAAGGTCCTTCGATGCAAATCACAGACACCTACTCTTATCTTTTGAGAAAACGCTCTGCATATCTTGTTCACAAAGTTTCTCCCTCCCCTCTTTGTTCCCACCATTGCTGTCTCTCTCTCTCTCCTCTCCTCATTCTCAACACCTCGCCCCCACCCCCACCGGCCGCTGCTCCGCCCTCTTGTGGCAACCCCGGTGGCTCGCTGCCACGAACACAACATGCACACGGACACTCCTGCCGATGTTTTGAAACTTAGCCAGCTACAACACGCGGAGGGCGGTGGCTGTAATACAACGATCTGATTGGACAGCCCCGCTGAAGGAAAAACCCACAGTCAGCTGGCCTCCTTTGCATGGACAGCATGTGAGTGATTGTGATGCGCTCACTGGAGCAGTGAAGTTTAAAAATAAATAAATAAATAAACTGAAGTAATGACACAGAGACGGGGCAGATAAAAGGAATAATCGCAACAATACAATTATGAAACGCAAGCCGGCAGAAAAGAGGAATTAAATGAATAGGATGTAATGTGCAGCAGCGTTCTGCCTAATAAACAACCCACATGCTCCATGAGCCTCAGCTCGTCACAGCCACCTCTTCCCCTCTTTTTCTTAACATAAGGCTTCAACTGTTATCTTGAAAGCTCATTTGCTGGAAAATATTCACAACGTATTTAATAAACTCTGACACTGGTTACAAAAACACAATGTTCACAGTCAGCCCGCCATCCTAGCTGTTATTCAGCATTTACTTTCTGTACTTTTGTAGCCAGTTCTCTGCACATTACTTATGCTCTGATGTTGCCACCTTTCTTTGCAGTCACCCTTCTTTGGTCTCACGTCCATCATCTGATTTGTCACACACCACAACATCAGCCCTGAAAGCTGAGAGATTCATTGTGAGTGAGGCTGCAAATAATGTCACAAAGTGAAGTGGCAGTAAGACCTGAAGTGTGAGTTGCATCAAAAACTGGTGCACGTGTTCCTCAAGCACAGAGCCATCACTCAAAAACTGAAGAAGCCCTAGCAATCACCACAAATCAGGCAATTAGCTACTCTTACGTATGAAAGGCTAAGATACTAATACAGACTAGCCCAAAACTAATATTATGAAGGAAGGATTAAGACTTATTTTTCTATTTTCTTTTAAAGCTACAGCTTCCCTGCTACACATATTCTTAATATAAAACATTCAAATGACTGAAAGAAAGTCTTGGGTTATTCTGAATGTTTGTGGGGGGGGGGGTTTTCTTAAGTTCTCTTAATTTTTACAACTAATGTGTATATCAGCTTTTTTCTAACTTATTGGAAAAAGAAAGCACGTTAGTCACTGGTCAAATCCAGTTGGTACAGTACAAAGATTACTTCTTCATGTTAGCGTTGCTTCTGTTTTGGAGGCATGGAGGAGGAGGACACTTAACATCTTAATGATTAATAAACGTTCTCTTTTGTTGGAAGAGGAAACCTTTAATGTTGGAATGTGAGCCAGAGTAAGTAGCAAATGTGATTGGTTTGCCTTTTGTGTTGAACAACTCAGCGTTATCACACAGTGTTTCACTTGCACAAATGTGCAATCTTTCAGAAAAAGCAGGTCATGGAAAACACATCCAAAAGTAACAACAAAGCATGCAAACTACCGCAACTGCATCAAACACCTGCTTAAAGCCTAAAGACTAAATAAAGTGAGGTGGACAAATTATGACTGGAAGCTGTGCAGTGTTACCCAAATAAAGTCAAATGTGTTAACAACACAATCCCACCGAGTGAGGTCAAATAATGGCCAATTAAAACCCCATTTGGACACAGCCACGGAGGAGGAAGTGGCAGGCTCCAGGTTTTGAATGGGTTTTAAATCCAGTTGTCAGAGAGAATGTGATAAATGCCTTCCTTTCTATCCATTAAATTTATATGGCCCAAAGTCCTCGAATGGACTTCAAAGTCAACACACACACACTTCCCTTTAGCCTACATGAAACACAGTCACAACACACAGGAAACAAGGAATGCTTTCTAATTACTAGGCACATGTTGCACATTAAAACTCTGGAAGTCCAACTTCATATAATCCAACTCTGGTGGCTGTGTGGAAACACACACAGAAACACTAAAATCCTCTTCAGAGGATAACTACCTACAGATGGGAGATGCTCTTGGATGAAAATGCTGCTGCCACACTCGTACAGATACTTTGAGTGATGAAAAGAAATCACTCGCTCCTCAACAGCAACAGCTGCTACATCACGCCGAGGAGACTTTCTGCATCTATAATGGTCATCGTCTCTGACACAGAACAGAGTGCTGATGAGAAAGACAGGAGTCGACAGAGGAAATACCCGGTGTGTGTGTGAGTGAGAGAGAGGGGGGAGAAAGAGAACCCAGGAGGTATAAACTCAAGTTACAGGAATTCCTCTGGCCTTGTATCAGCGTCAGTGTTGGGTTAGGTTTCCTTACAAACATTCTGTGTTAGCGAGCTCTGGGAGAGGGGGGAGTAGCGCTCAGGATCACAGAGCCGAGCATGCATGTGTTTTAAGTGACCACATTCCTTGGCAGAACATGACAATGGTTCAGTAAAGTTTAACAAATAACAAGATGAACTGTGGAAAAGCCTGACAAACGCTCCTCACCAGTACTGACTTTAAATCCTGACCCAACTGGTCCCTGAGCAGATACGAGAGCACCGTCAAAGTAATTAGTTCAACTTCACCTCATCCTCATACCGCTGCACAATTTAGGTACTCACTGCCCAGCATCCACTTTGTGCCTGCTCTCAGGCTGCTCCACCAACCCCCGAGACTATTTGGGCGTGTGCTGCTGAAAAACCACGCACGTGCACAACCACCCACGTAGCTATGGCGACAACAATTTAATTTGAAGCACAGGGTGACATTCTGTGGGATTATCATACCATTATCCCTCTCTCAGACCAGGATCCATATGTATTTGGGTATTGGAGGGTGACACCACAGCAAGCAGAGGGCACTCCTTCGATGTAATCCAATTTTCCATTGCTGCTTCACACTAACACACAGACGCAGCGTGGGACACTCTCTGCACAGTCCAGATTAGGAGCAGGGGCATTTATGCTGCTAAAGTAGACCAACATATTCACTTGGCCGTCATCTATAGTGCAGCAATACCAGCTCTCCAGCCAGAAGCATTAAGAGCAATTTAAAACTCAAGTTTTAAAGTTAGATTTCTTTTAGAGGAAGAGAATAAAGTCATAGAAAGCTTCAGCCATAAAAAAAGAACTCTGGATGACCACAGTTCATTAACCCAAGTTTCTCCACCATCTTCTTGACAAGAGGATAGCATACACAAAGTCACAAATTTAAATCTTTACATCCTCATTTCGCATTTTATTTTTTTTCCTCATAAATCAATCAATATCAGCATGCTGCAGCATTTGCGAGCAAAAAGTTGATGGACATTACTGATGCAGTAACAGTGAAAGAACAGAGCTGGTTAAAAAGCTTCACCCAAGATATGACCTCCCAGGCAGAAAATATTCATATATCAGTGCATTCCTGACTGGTAACAAGATTGTGTTCTTTTAGCTGTGGAACAGCCATGTTGTACTTTTATTTGAGGTTTTCAGCCAGAACACTACAACTACAGGCGTAGTTGACAGTGCTGTGTCACTGGATATAATGCTGAGTCACTACTATTGCAATGTGATACTGCTGTTGGCACTGTTTGAGAAGATTCACACCTCAAATTAGACGGTGTGTCATCAGCACCTGAAGCTACCTGGAAAGGGAGGATGGAAAGTGCTCTTGATTTGCTCACACTCACAAGTGCTGCTGCCTGCAAACATGAATAAAATGATATTCCCTTTTTTTTTTTTTACATTTTAAATGATAACTAAATTTAAATAAAATGTTAATATTACCACATGTTTTCTTGAAATGTGGAATATCTGCAGTGCAAACCAGTTAACATTAGCCATTTGACGATTGATCAGTATCGTCATTTATAACAGCCGGTAGAAGTCAAGAAGAGTCGAGAGAAACACCCTTCAGCAATGTTGTGACAGTTGACGTTGTACAGAAGGTGCTCTTCAACTTCCTTATTGGACACATGCTTTTGGAACGCCACAAAGCGCCTTTTAAATTACAACCTACTCAGATCGACTCTTTTTCCATAACAATCGAGTACCACATGCATAATGTGCGTGGTCGTCATCATAGTAATGCAGCCGAGCGTCCTGTGATGCAATTAATATGTAACGCGAACGCGACAACAAAGGTGGACATCAAGGCGATGATATATCTGCTGCTCAGTCTGTGGCTTTTTGTCACTGTGGTGTTGTTTTTGTAGCCATTTCCCTTGTTGCCAGATTTCAAAAAAAGCTGTTTTGATTTTTGTGAACAATTCTTAGCGAGTATGCATGGACCGGTCTATCACATCTTATACTGTGTGGCCAGTTTCCATTACGGCCTACAGAGCTTTGTCTCCCATCCACAACTCTTCACTGGCAATTCCACCAGTTGGAAATCAATCAAATCCAAGCTGTAGCCAAAATACCTTAAACGAGTCATCTGTAGATTAAACCAGTAGGGTAAATATGCAAACGGCAAGAAAACTCAAGCCAGAGCAAATTAAGATTCATTATACGGATTCTTTAAAGGGGGAGAGGGGTGGCTTTCTCCATTACAGCTAATGAGGTTAAACATGAGTGAGGGTTTCAGCACGTCTCTCCAACACCATCACATCTTTTCTTACAATGCTTGAAGAGGCTGAAAAACCTGATCATGCACAGAGTATCAACAGACAGGATTCCCACTGCACGTCAGCAGCTGCCAGTACAAACAGTCGAAATAAGAAGCATCAGCTGCTTACAATTAACACCAAACCTTTACACGTCTGCAGACTGCACTGCATCATTTCTTTTAGTGTTTCTCCAAACCAAACCGCTGCCTGAACCAGTGTTCTTCAGAATGTTTTCTGGGGGAGTTTGGAAGTTCAGCACATATTATCAGAAGTCCTTCTGGAGTCAAGTTTTGCCTCTTAATGGCCATCTTGAATCTCAGAACAGCTCAAAACAGTACCTCAGTGGGCTTGCTTAACTCTTCAGATGGAACAGCTCCTAGAAAAACTCTTGAGGGCCCTCGCAGACCAAGCCAGCCTCGAAGAACTAGCCCAGGCAAAAGCCGCACATAACACCTCTCGACTTCTGCTAAGAGTTACACCTGAATACACACAGAGCCTACAGCTGATGGCCAGCTGAACGCCAGACAAACATGAATATCTGGATTTACATGAGAGGGAGCAACTAGTCAGAATATATTCTGCAGACGGTCAAGCAGAAAACCTTTATTGCTCTAGTACATGTCTATTTATAAAGGATAATTCAAATATAGAGCCCCGTGATCAGTAACTAGCTCCCATGATGCACACAATTACAGTACATAAACATCTGATTAAAACTTTGCTGTATAAGAGTATTGAGAGGCCTTTACATTCTCATACCCAGAACTGTACGAGACTATATGTGGTTTATGAAGAAGCTATACTGACTCACTGTGCACAAGTGAAGCCGTAAATGTCAGTAACTGGATGACAGAAAAAAAGATGTGAAATTTATCACTTCAGCGATTACATCAAATTATCTCCTATTGATACTTTGTTGCCAGATATTAAAATCATGTTGTCACTCTTAAAAAGGTTTCCAACTCTTAATAGATCAGCAATGATAATATGGAGCAAAGAAACCAATCCCCTACCTCAGACAACCTAAGAAATTGTCTTTCAAATGGGTTTCGTGTAAACTATAAGGCAGACTAGTATACAGGATTTAGTATAACACAAGAAACTGATTTTGATGAAAAACGACCAACTATAAAAAAGCTAAAATTGTTTCTCCCGTCAGTCAGAAAGACTAGGCAGTTGATGAAAGTTTAAGATATGATAGACACAGTCCTGGATGCTGGACAATGTCTCAGCTTTCTCAGTGCTTGCAGGCAAAGAAAGACTCGCCTGCTCCTGTGTCATTCCCTCCCCCAGGGCTGAAGCTCTGAGTAAGTGAATGGGAAATGAAGCCCTTACTGGAAAACTGAACCCACCTACTTACTGGCAATGGACAGGGGGTATGCGGGGGTAGGGGTTATTCTAATTAAAAAAAAAAAAAAAAAAAACTTAAAAAAAAAAAACTTAAATTGGAAAATTAAATTGGAAATTTGAACTGGGCTTTAGTGATTAGTTGGGTTACGTTTTTAAACACTGCCCCATTTACTTAAATTTCACACATTTTAACGAACACCGGGTAACTGAACCCCACTCACGCCAGTAAACAGCTAAAAGTAAAGCAAGAGGAAGCTGAGCTAAACAGCGCTAATGGTGGGGAGGCAAAGTCATTAAACTGATACTTTACTTGGGAGACATTACCTGTGTTGTTACATTATTGTTGGCAAAATTAAATGGCAACATTTGACTTTCCTAACATCTGTTTCAAACAGAGAGGGTTAAGGCTGTTTGTTCTCTTTTTTACCCTTCACAAGCCTCCGCCTTGTGGGTGCTTTAAGGCTGAGCACTTAACACACCCTGAGAAGTTTTTGAGCACTAATGACAGGCTTTCCCCTTAGGTATCTGGGGGGCCTCAGGCACAGCACGTAGAGGGTGAGCATTTTCAGGCTGTTTTTGCAATCATCTGTGACAGCCACCATTTCTCCCTGCTTGTCATGGATTTATTTCCTGTGACACACTAACACACAGCACAGGAGCCTTCATCACCTCCGGCAAATAAAACTGGGCTAACCACCCTAATGCTCCAAAGGCACCAACAGCACAAATACAGCTGATACGTGCAGGTCATTGGCTCAAATTAGGCAAGCCGAGAACTGGGAAAACAGCCACACCCCTAACTTTAAGCCTTAGCAAATTCTAAATATCCCCCTCCTACATTTGTTATTAAGGGTTAAACCACTCATAGAGACCAAACATGTGTTTTAAGCCAGACTATAAACAGGTTTATATTTGCTTTAAATGCATTTTAACATGAGACTCTATGAAGAGAGACTTATTTTTGGAGCTGGCCTCAAATGGCCAATCAAGGAACTGCAGTTGGGTTTTTCGTGTGTGAAATGATGGTAGATTTGTGTGTGTTTTGCTCATAAAAAGGTTCATCTTGGAAACAATGGAAACAACAGTCCCCAATGCATTTCTGTTCTTATACTCACAATTAGGGGCCAATAACTATAGAGATTGACAGACCACGTGACTTTCGCGCATTGCATGCCGGGAACTCGTGGCAAAACAATCCAAGTACCGCATCAAATGCGAGCATTTGCAGCACCGCAAAACGTTCATTCTCCGGTTCCAATACCTTCTTGCTTTTTCTTTGCTCCCCAAAAAAGTTATGTACAAAATGAAGAAGAGCAACAATGCCGGTCCGTACAAAGACAGACTTGATGAAAAGTCAAAGAAAGACACGAGGAAAAAAAAAAAAAAGAAAAAAAATCAAAGGAGTGAAAGGGTTAGACCCTTACGAGCACACAGAGTGGACAAAATACGTTAGCGTGCTGCCCAACTTTCACCACGCTAATTATACGGTTCTTGGAGTGAGTGCATACACTCATGAAGTTTAGTAACTTCAGGTCACTGCAACAAGCCCAGGTACAGTTTACCGACGGATGGGTACAGGACCTTGAAATGCACCGTGTAGAACGAAAGACCATTTTCATTTCATTTTCATTTATTTATTTAACACTTGGTACAACAAATCAAACAAACCAACCACACTTTCTATCAATAAAGCACTACAACCATGTGTGAAAAGGAGCAGGAAGAAGAAAATATTCTTATTAAACCCTGCCCCCTATCTACATTCCAACTTATATTACAAGTGGGCACCAAAAATCAGGGAACAAACTAATATTAACATTTATCTCCGGTCCTAACCCAAACCAAATGACCAATTTACAATCAGAATATACCACTCCACATAGTAACAAGGAGAAAATAAAATTAAAATAAATAAAACAAAAAATTATAATGGATCCATTTTCAATGAACTCCAATTTCATTCGCATTCTTCATATTGAGTTATCGTTTTAAGCATGTAACACTTTAAAACAATGTAAACTTATACAATTCTTTAAATTATAATGAAGAGAGTTCCACAGTCGTATACCCCTAACCGTTGGACTCATTAATCTTTGTGTAGTCCTAGCTAACTGTATAATTTTAATAATTTTGATTTTATAAATAATTTATTTGTATGTTCTCTATATTTAACATTATGAATCATTCGTATCACTTTCTTCTGTAATAAGTTTAGAGGTTTTATAGTATTCTCATATGTTTTCCCCCAAACTGCAACACAGTAACTAAAATATGAGAAAAACAATGAAAAATATAAAATGCGCATTGTTTTATAATCTAATAAATCTCTTACATTTCCCAAAATATAAATGCTTTTAACCATCTTCTTTCTAATATAGTCAATATGTGATTTCCACGTCAAATTTCCATCTACTATTACACCCAAAAAACGAAATTCAGTAACTCTTTCAATCAATTCTCCATCAATGGACATAATGACTTCATCCTCCTTTAGACGATTGCCAAATATCATGAATTTTGTTTTTGTCAGATTCAAAGATAATTTATTTACATCAAACCATTTTTTAATCTTAACATCTCAGAAGTCATAATTTCAACCAAATCTTTCAAATTCTCTCCAGAGCAATAAAAATTTGTGTCATCTGCAAATAAAATAGAATTTAACCTTTTTGATACGTCACAGATATCATTAATATATAAATATATAAGTTTAGGTCCCAAAATTGAACCTTGAGGAACGCCACATACAATCTTCAATCTTTCAGAGGTATTGCTGAGATAATGTACATATTGCAACCTATTTTCTAAATAACTCCTTAACCAATTCAATGCCACTCCTCTCACACCATAGTTATACAATTTAGAAATCAAAATAGAATGTTGTAACGTATCAAAAGCTTTTTTTTTTAAATCAACAAATACCCCCACTGTATATTTATTATTATTATGGGTTGCAGATGAAATATCGTCAATGAAAGTCAACAATGCTAATGCCGTTGATCTATTTTTACGAAATCAAAATTGATTTTCATTTATTAGTTGATATTTTTCAATAAAACTATCAAGTCTTTGCGCAAAGAGTTTTTCAAGCACTTTTGAAAACTGTGACAAAAGAGACACTGGCCTATAATTGTTAAAACTATGCTTATCTCCTGATTTATATAAGGGTATCACTTTTGCCACTTTCATTTGATCAGGAAATACTCCTGATTGTAGCGAAAGATTAAAAATATAGCAAAGAGGAATCCTTATACAATCTAAAGTCTTTTTAATTATAACCATGTCTATACCATCACAGTCAGTAGATTTTTTATTTTTAAAATTTTCTACAATTGCTACCATTTCTTTTATGGTAATATCAGCCAAGAATATGGAATTAACCATTCTATTATCTCCTTTCCAGGCTTCCTCATATTCTGGATCGTCATTTTTCCTAATTAAATTTGCTAAAGTAGGTCCAACATTTACAAAAAAGGAATTGAATTTGTTTACTACTTCAGTCTTGTCTTCGACAACTTGATTATTCTTAATAAAATAATTAGGCCGATCTAAGGGTGTGTTCTTGTTACCCAATACCTCCTTAAAAATATTCCAAATGCCCTTAATATTATTCTTGTTTTCCTGAAAAGGTTTTTTATAGTAGTCTTTCTTGGCTTTCCTCAATATTAATACCAACTTATTTTTATAAACTTTATATTTCATTTCCGCATTCTTTGTTCTATGTGTTATATAATCCCTATATAAATTATTTTTCTTTTTACACGCATTTGCAAGACCCTTAGTTATCCAAGGTTTCATATTCTTATTCTTTTTCTTATGCTTAAATGCTACCAATGGACAATCATCGTACGTATCATAAGTTTACCAGTCTCACAAATCGTCTTCATAAATACACATTCGTTAACAGTTTATTAATGGGAACTTTGAGCTAAACAGTAATTAATTAATAGTGGAAATACCTTCTGGTACACGTTACAGATATGTAGCAGTGACAATAATATTGTATGCTGTAATCGTACTGGGCAATTAGTGATACAAAAAACCTGTTTTATCCTGTGAATAAAAGTATATGTTTTTGTCAATGTACCATGGTAATAACAGAAGCGAAACCCAATATTGTGTCCAGACAATTTACTATTTATGCACAATAAACACAGGAGCATAGCGCGACAATTTCTGTTCAGCGCCAGACTAGCTTGTAACCTATATCACCAATTATGTTAAGAAAAATTACGTATTAACTGCTAAAAAACACTGACCTTTGTGGGAATGCTTGGAGCAGACTAACCTGTGAGCTGGAGTGTTATGGGACGTTATATTTGGTCGTTGAATGGCTGCAATCCAGGCCATCCGTCGGCTCTTTGTTACTTCGGAAACATGGCTCGAACAATTTCTCTTCAACGACGTAATCCGATAACAATTGATCTCTTTACCCGTCGGCTTCCCGTGGCTGACATGCGACCGCTAGTTAATAATACAACAGCTTCTTGCCATTTTTTGTTTCTTTTTATCGCTGTGTAACCAATTTCAATTGAAAGCCTGCGTGCGCTAGTACCTCTTGCCATGAGTTCCCAGAATCCTTTGCGGTTTTACCCCTGAATGACGTCACATTTTCAATCTCTATTGGCCGATACTGGCCTTATAGACCGATATTGACAAATAACCTTTACTGATGTTAGCTGCATCACATCAATCCCATATTAGTTAAAACTTGTCTCATGGCAAGTTCAAACCATAAAACAAGTCAATTACTTTTGTTATTTAACAAAAATCAGCAACAAATGACGACAAAAACAAAGATAAAAAGACATCACCATCACCTTCTGGCTGATGGTGATGACAATTTGCTTCAGTTTAGAACAAAGCAAATAGCCGTCTGGTCATGAAAGGGCACATTTTCATAAAGTCAAACCCTTTATTTCTCAGCGTTGTATTCTCAGTGTGCACAGCGAGCCTTAAGTCATTGCAAGGTTCTGTTAACAATGAATGGCATCCTGCGGCGTCTACAGCGTTTAACTGCTGGGACAAGGCTACACATGCTGCTGCAACTTAAAAGATTGATGTGCAACCCACGTCTGTTATTGGTTATGTGAAAAAATTAGCTCTGCTTTAACATTTGCAGTCTATTATTCTGTTTGATTAAGTGACTTACTAGAATGCAGGTAAATGTACCGGGTGATATTCTGCACTGGTCTGCATCTGCTGACCACTCTCGATCAACCGGTTTGCTGACCTGCTCGGGCAAAACTGCGTTTTGTTTCTAGAAGATGCGGTGAGAACTATTTGGAAGCAACTCAACAGAAACCAGAAGTGGGTCAAAAATGACATTCCAAGACCTCCTGCTGGTGCTATTTGTTATTCTTCCTGACCATATGACTCTACCAAGAAAAAGCTGTTTTCCTGTTTGACGGGCCTTTGTAGTTCTGCCCAGATCACACAGCGCACAAGGAGAGAATTCCAACTTGTCTTTCCCATTACCAGAGCAAAAGTAGATCTCCACAGCATGTCCAAAGCCAAGAACTTCTAACAGTCAGAGAAACATGTGTGCACTTACTACAGGGGCCTCTGTCTGCCCTGAATGGATGGTGTGGTACAGATTAACCAGACTCTGTGTACACACAGAGCGAGAGAGAGAGTGTGTGTGTGTGTGTGTGTGTGTGTGTGTGTGTGTGTGTGTGTGTGTGTGTGTGTGTGTGTGTGTGTGTGTGTGAGAGAGAGAGAGAAAGAAAATCCAGCTTAACACACGTGCCTGTTCATCTCCAGGGTACTAGGTGAAGAGCCAGTTAGCTCCCTTTGAATCCAAGGCCATATGGCCCCCCAGTATGACTCCATACTACATACTGAGACTAAAAACTAGCCAGTATCTATAACATACTGGTACTATGAATGAGTGTTTGTCCTCCCCAGTGCTGGACTTACCTCGCTGTCGTGGTGCTGGCAGTAGCTCATGCGATCCTGGAACAGGGACAGCAGCGCGAAATTGTTCTGCAGGGACTGGGCGAGGGACACTGACATCCCTGGCTGGCTGGCGTTGCTGTTAGCGTTGACCCTGCTCAGATGGAGGTTCTCTCCCAGGCGCTCGATGAAGTGGTCTTTGGTGAGTCGCACCCGCTGGTGTGCTCGCACGCAGTTATCACACAGGTACTCCTGGCAGTCAAGGCAGTGGGATGTGGCCAGGTTCTCCTCGTCGCAGGAGCTGCACTGAGGCTCTCCCAGGTGGTGCGAGTGCAACAGGCTTCCACGTGACGGATGACTGAAGCCAGAGGAGCCTCCACCCAGACCTCCCCGGGAGTGGTGGTGGTGGTGGTGGTGGTGGTGGTGGCCATTCTTGTTCTGGATCTGCTCCTCTGAGCTCACCACCACATCCAGCAGGTTGCTGAAGAGGAAATTGGAGGAAGGCAGGGAGTCCACTCCGGCCTCTGAGATGGACACCTTCTGGTCGCAGGTGGGGCACCGCAGCTTCAGCGGGTCCCCGGGACTGCGCTGTCCCTCCAGGCACTGCCTGCAGAAGGCGTGCAGGCACGGCAGAACGTGGAGCCTCTTGGTGGTTTGGCTGGAGGAAGACGAGGTGTGAGATGAAGACGATGAGGTAGAAGAGCTGGAGGAAATGGGAGCAGAAGAGCCGCACAGCTCCTTGCAGAGCGGGCACGTCTGCAGGTCCGAGTCGGGAAACGAAGCCATCTGCAGCGTCACCAAAACTGGGCTCAGTTTACAACATGCACGACGACGAGGCTGAGGTATTCATTTGGAGACACATCAGCCCGTTTGGGGTGTGTAGAAGATAATTATCTCTCCGCGTTAATGTGGTGTTTGAGGTAGATTCAACGATTTAAAAAATGAAAAAGGAAGAAAGATTTGCCACAAAAAACAAAACAAGGAGGTAGCCACTTATTCATAAAGTTATTCAAAAACAGTTGTGAGATCAGATGAAAAATCAGAATACTTAAATCAGTTGTGTGAGGCGTTTTTTTCTCTCTTTAGCAGAACCGACAGTCCTCCTTTTAAATACAGCATTCAGCAACAGACGACGCTGGTGCTTCCGTGGAGAAAAATAGTGCGATGCTGTTCGGGATAGCTCATAACATAAACCCGAAAATGGAAAGATACTGGGTCGGCTGGGGGGCTCGGTCTCTCCTCCCCCACCAGATCGGCAACATGACTACAGGACAGAGCTACAAAGCAGCACCCGGACGAGTAGCTACCTCAAATTTTTTCCCTTTAGTTCTCCGTTATCGCTAAGCCTCCAAATTCAGACCGGTGTGGCTGACCGTCGGGATCCGTTCAGGCGGCCAACGGTCGTATGGTTGTCGCAGCGCGAGCCTTGGACCGCGAGAGCTTGAATTATTCATCAAAGCAAGGGTATCATAGCGTGCCTCTGGTCACCGAGGGTTCACCAACAACCACAGCGAGCCTCCAACAAAGCCAGACCACAAGACAGCGCGTCTATCCCCAGTGTGGGAGAATTCACCGGCCCACCTTGTGAGGAGGCCCCCTTCCAGCTCACCTTTCCCCGCTGCTGGTCGCTCCCTCCGGGTTCTGCGTGGAGGAATGCGCAGGGTTTTCTCCCCGGCTCGGTGTATGGGGGTGGGGGTGGGAACGGTGGCTTACAACCAGGTGAAACTCGGTACAGCGACAGTTTGGACCTTTAATGTGCTGCTGCTGGTTTTTCTTTTATTCTCGGATGAATTTTTTTTTTAAAAAAAAAGTCAAATTAAAAACAAGCTGTGCGCTCTCATGCGCGTGCTGCTGGGCTTGCAGCTCCTCGAGCTGCTCTTATCGGACTGAGGAGGAGAAATGGAGCCAGCTACTTCCGCCCTAGGGGAGGAGAGAAGGGTGTGAGCCAAACGCACGCTCCCGATAGCTGGGGGTATGTGGTCACGTGCGCGTGAGTGCGAATTTAAAGGGATTCGCTGTCATCAATTTACCTTCCCTTCATAATATACTGCGCGTATATTTTATTATAAAAGAGTATAGTTGTTGTTTTTAGTTTAGACTAGCTAATGGCTGCCGAAGTCGAGAATCTGGGCCTGAAAATGTCAATTTTACTAAGTAACCTCAATGGTGTTCTTGTACATGCACGAAATATCACGATCCGCGTGTACTGACGACAACTGTAAAGGTCTGGGGTTCGAACCCTGCCTGATCCAAAATGTAACTCAAAATGTCCTCTGGTGAGATATTATCGCTGTGCAATAGTCCACATTTTGATATTGATCTGTTACCAAGTGAATACAGTCAGTATTGCTGAAAACAATACCGATACTTTTAATTTACAAACCATCTTATGTAGGGAACAGGAGTTTGTCATATTTTAAAGACCTGTAAATCACTGTAATTTTTTAAGTTCAGCAATAATTAGTTAACACAGCAAAAAAACTCAACTTTGTGTATTTTTAAATAGTTTTTTGTGTGTGTGTGGGGGGGGGGGGCGATTTGAAATGTAAATGTGCCTGTCTCTTTGGGCCAGCTTCTCTCGTTTAACTGTGTTATAGGCTATATTGTGCATGTTTGAGATTTTTTTTCACTTCCAAAATAATAATTAATTTCACACAATTCAGTGGGCTGCATACTGAACTTGGAGGACAGCATTAATAATATCATGCTAGTGTTGAACCGACATCAATACCATCGATATTTTGATCAGTCTCTACAAGATACTGAACCCCGAGTTTCCCCTGACGCATCTCTGTATGTGGATGATGGATGGATGTTTTACAGATGTAGTTACAGACTCACTCTCTTTTTTTTTAAGTTTAATCCATTGTATCAAGCAAAGAATTTTCTGTTTTCTCTAAAATAACAGTAGATGCTCTGCTAAGCTAATGCCACAGGGTTCACCAACACAGGGGTGTGGCTAAAGTGGGCTAAACGGTGGCATCCTCCCTCAGTTTTGTCATATCAACGCAATCATGGGTGGAAATGATCAAAGTGAGAGAACATTGCACTCAACTGTCCACGAAGCACGATGTGTTACACTGTTCCTCGAATAAGCTACTGCAGGCACAGCGGATGATTGCTCGTGGCACTGACTGCAGAATTAGTGTATTCTTTAAAGCTGAAGAAGAAGAATTCCCTGTTTGTCAGATGACACGGGCCAAAGTGCAAAGGGTTGTTTTGAGAGACTGAAGAAGGCGCTCATTAAGACCACTGCTCTGAGTGAAAATGAGTCAGACAAACGGCCATCCTGGAATGACACATGCACATGCACAGGCGCCCGTTTTCCTGCTCGCTGTATCATCTGACTTCGTGATCTCTTGACAGAGTTCACATAAAGTGTCGTCTCTACAGATATTCATAGTCCACAGACACGTGAGGGCATATTTTGACTCTCATTGTTAAAGACATATCTCCTTATTACTTGAGCGTCTCTCAAAATGAAGCTCTAAAAGGCAGTGAAGCTTGTGAGTTCAAAAGTGATTTCACCATCACATACTGACATATTGTAAGAAACCGAGGGGTCAGTAAAGGGACCATTAAAGCCTGTATTGTACTCCACTTGCCTTTTTAAATGGCAGCATTTGTCTCATTGCTGACCCTACCTTAACACAATACTTCCCCCTGGTGGGTATGAAGCTCTGCCACACCTTCACAGTGCTGTTTAATCAGTGCAGAGTAGACACACATGCATGTAAAGAATGACCCATCTGGACAGTCTTGATGCATGCTCAACCATCCAGGTAAGGAAATCCCAGAAAGTTGATTCTGTTCATCTGGATGAAGAGTTTTCAGTGGGAGAAACCTTTCCCAGTCTCAGCTGACTGCAGGTTTTACCCACCTTATAAACAGTACAGTGGGGCAAAAAAGTATTTAGTCAGCCACCGATTGTGCAAGTTCCCCCACCTAAAATGATGACAGAGGTCAGTAATTTGCACCAGAGGTACACTTCAACTGTGAGAGACAGAATGTGAAAAAAAAAAAATCTATGAATCCACATGGTAGGATTTGTAAAGAATTTATTCGTAAACCAGGGTGGAAAATAAGTATTTGGTCAATAACAAAAATACAACTCAATACTTTGTAACATAACCTTTGTTGGCAATAACAGAGGTCAAACGTTTACTATAGGTCTTTACCAGGTTTGCACACACAGTAGCTGGTATTTTGGCCCATTCCTCCATGCAGATCTTCTCGAGAGCAGTGATGTTTTGGGGCTGTCGCCGAGCAACACGGACTTTCAACTCCCGCCACAGATTTTCTATGGGGTTGAGGTCTGGAGACTGGCTAGGCCACTCCAGGACTTTCAAATGCTTCTTACGGAGCCACTCCTTTGTTGCCCGGGCGGTGTGTTTTGGATCATTGTCATGTTGGAAGACCCAGCCTCGTTTCATCTTCAAAGTTCTCACTGATGGAAGGAGGTTTTGGCTCAAAATCTCACGATACATGGCCCCATTCATTCTGTCCTTAACACGGATCAGTCGTCCTGTCCCCTTGGCAGAAAAACAGCCCCATAGCATGATGTTTCCACCCCCATGCTTCACAGTAGGTATGGTGTTCTTGGGATGCAACTCAGTATTCTTCTTCCTCCAAACACGACGAGTTGAGTTTATACCAAAAAGTTCTACTTTGGTTTCATCTGACCACATGACATTCTCCCAATCCTCTGCTGTATCATCCATGTGCTCTCTGGCAAACTTCAGACGGGCCTGGACATGCACTGGCTTCAGCAGCGGAACACGTCTGGCACTGCGGGATTTGATTCCCTGCCGTTGTAGTGTGTTACTGATGGTGACCTTTGTTACTTTGGTCCCAGCTCTCTGCAGGTCATTCACCAGGTCCCTCCGTGTGGTTCTGGGATCTTTGCTCACCGTTCTCATGATCATTTTGACCCCACGGGATGAGATCTTGCGTGGAGCCCCAGATCGTGGGAGATTATCAGTGGTCTTGTATGTCTTCCATTTTCTGATGATTGCTCCCACAGTTGATTTTTTCACACCAAGCTGCTTGCCTATTGTAGATTCACTCTTCCCAGTCTGGTGCAGGTCTACAATACTTTTCCTGGTGTCCTTCGAAAGCTCTTTGGTCTTGGCCATGGCGGAGTTTGGAGTCTGACTGTTTGAGGCTGTGGACAGGTGTCTTTTATACAGATGATGAGTTCAAACAGGTGCCATTCATACAGGTAACGAGTGGGGGGACAGAAAAGCTTCTTACAGAAGACGTTACAGGTCTGTGAGAGCCAGAGATTTTCCTTGTTTGAGGTGACCAAATACTTATTTTCCACCCTGATTTACGAATAAATTCTTTACAAATCCTACCATGTGGATTCATGGATTTTTTTTTCCACATTCTGTCTCTCACAGTTGAAGTGTACCTCTGGTGCAAATTACTGACCTCTGTCATCATTTTAAGTGGGGGAACTTGCACAATCGGTGGCTGACTAAATACTTTTTTTGCCCCACTGTACATTTGCATAATAACTGAAATAAGCACCACTGAATGAACAATGAGCTGTGAGGTCAGTTTCTTGATCATTTATAGGCAAATTGTCTTGTACAGTGAAGAAGTGGAAAAAAGGGCTCTGTTATCCTGCCCTGAAACACCAAGTCATTGGTTCAGGTATGTGATGACACCTGGGTGAAAATCAAATTTCAAGACGTACCACAGTTCACTGATCACAGTAACTCGGTGGACCACCGCATTAAGATCATGGGGAAGGATATGAAAAATGACACGGGTAGCCTTCTTAGACTGTGAGACTCCCATCAGTAATGGGGGACATTTAAAATCATCTACTTGAGCTCAAACCGAGTGTCATCAGGATGCTACAACACAGAGCAAACACCATCCCCACAGAAACGGCGGCCAAATGTATATTATACATTTGTTTTGTATAATATTAAAAGAGGAGGACAACTGCTCCCTGAGCGAAAACCTTCAGTGATCCTTTATGTGTCAGGAGTATCAGAACAGCTGAGAAACATCTTCTCTAAACACCGGTCTCTGTGGCTTTCAAACCATGTGTCAGCAAATGTGTTTATTTTATGGTCTGCTCATGTCAAAGTTCGCCATCTAGTGGCTGAATAGCAGAAACACCACGTAAGGGCCACAGCAGGGCTTTTATTCCAAGCACTGAAGGGAAAGTCAAGTCAGTGAGTTCTGGATAGAAGCAACTAAATTACATTAAATTATTTAGCTGTTCTGCCACAAAGTAAAAAAATCAAATAAAAACCTCACCAAATAGTATGCAAAAACTTTTATTGTCAATCAGCACTTTGATATTTTTGTGACAGACATTTCAACCTATGCTGCAAAGACTCTGCAACAATATTAAATCCACCTTTCTGTCACGCACGATCAGACATGTCAGTCAGCCAGGGTTGTGCTTTTTAACCAAGACACTGCGTCAAATGCTTCACGCCTCAACTGATGTTCCAGTAATCAAGCTCCTCAAACATGTCGCAGTCACAGATAACTGATTTTTTTCTTTCATGAGGAACCCGTCTTCTACTACAGGGACCATAAAATGAGACCCGTACAGTGAGCGATGCTGGCTGCGAAAAGAAGAGGAAAACATGCCTGAAAGAATTTTGAATAGGAAAGTTCTCTGGAACAGAAATTATAAGTAATGTTGTGTATTGTAAAGTGGCCAGAATCTGAGATTCCAGTAACGCTGCATTTACCCGCTACATCATTGCTGGAGGAGAAATGTTAAAGACTGCAGGGAAGCAACTGTGGTCAAATCCAAAAATCACTTTTTAGAGAAATGTCCTTTCTCATTTGAAAGAAGAAGAAGAAGAAAAAAAAAGAGCCTTTTTTTTTTTTTAAGTAGAACCTTTTTTTATTTTTATATATATATATATATATATATATATATATATATATATATATATATATATATATATATATATATATATATATATAAACTTCATACAAAGAAAAGGTAAATCACAGCTCCTTAACTGGCAACAATTGAGGTTTTGACATTAATATAACAACATAATACTGTCAAAGACTAAACACCATTATAAATATATACCTATTTACACTCAGATGTTATTTACAATGAAGTAAACACAATCGTGCAACAAACATGCTGGACTCTGTTCCTAAACAGAGTTTTTGCTTTCAAAGAGTCAATCTCACAAACAGATTGACAAATCAGCTAAAAGAACTCAGGAAACAACCTCTTAACCTATTTTAAAACTACTCTGAACCAAAAAAAAATAAAGATAGAAAGAAAGAAAGAAAAGAATAGTAGTTTTTGGTCTTTGTGTTTTTCTGCTCCTCAGTTCAAGTCAATTGAAACATGACCAAGAAATATGCAATCTTTCATATTCCTGATTTCATTGGTTGTTTTCCTGAGAGTCAGCGGCTGTTGAGCACAAGCAGTTTCTAAAGGAAAGAGAAGGAGTTCTGTAGACAGCAAAGAAATAAACAGCTGGTGGTTTAGTGTGTCCACACCTCATGGGCCCACAGATGATTGTGGCGGAGCCAGCGGCGGGCAGAGGGAACGTCCAGCATGAACACTTGTTCTTGTTCTGAGTTGACTGCTGTGTAATGGACTATTAGTTTGGGCTGAGGGATACAAGCTGCAGAGAGGAGGCGGCTGCCAGCAGAGAGGTACTCGCTCTCACAGCTTTGAGTCCTGGAAGAGGAGAAAGCACGAACATCACGTACCACTGCAGTCGAATCTTTACACACACTAACCATGGACAATCTTTTTTTTATAATTTTGAATGCAAAGAGTTCTTTATTTCTGGGTGAAATTATCACATATCAAAGTTAATTGACATCAATCCAGCCCCCCCCCCCCCATGCCAATATTTCACTGATTCCATCTGAACAGACTCCTTATACACAAAAACACAATTTACCTTTTGAGAGTAATGGTGAGAGAAGTAATGGGCTCTGATAGGTGGTGAATGACTGTTGCGTTGACAGTGATGAACATCTCGAAGGTGAGAGCCAGCTCCACCTCCCCCAGTCGACAGGGGACAATCAGTGTCATGAAACCAGGGGGAGCTGAGACTCCAGGGTAGTAGCCCACACTCAGAGAATCTAATGAACATGAACGCAGCGAGCACACCTCAGAGTCTAATCTAATCCAAATCTTTGACCATTTGTAAACGTTAGCTGAGACTGATCAGACTCAACATCTGGTGCCGTAATAGAATCTGCAGCTGTTTCCTGCCTTCGACAACTCACATTTATGATGCAATGATGTAAGTGTAGCAGTAAAAACCAGAGTGTGGTACTTACGTTTGAAGACTTCCCGAGCCCGGAGCCAGAGGTTTTGCTTGCCCAGTTTCTGTAAAAGTATCCGAAGCACTGTGTGGTCAACAGCCAGGTTTTTAGAGAGCATAAAGTCCACCGTGTCTGAAGCCACAGGAAGTATCTGCCTGTCCACACACACTTGAAGGTGAGAGTTAAACAAGGGGCTGTACCTGGAGATATCCATCGAGTCTGGAGAAAAAAGAAAAACCTCTTTATCAACTAAATTTTTCTCACAGCTGAGCATCTATTAGCGCTAGCAAACACTGTACAAAATTAAACCAGCACTTTCTAATCAGAGTGTAGCGAGTCAGTTAAACTTGTGGGATACTGATCTGGCCAGTTTAGTAGCAAAGCTGACTAACCTGCTGTATCATTGTTTGTTTGTTTTTTTAACTTTAATTTCAGCTCTCTGTAGGTTACTCACCACTTGACTCTTTAACTCCAGGAAGATTACAGAGAAGCTCCAGCGTGTCTCTGTGAGAGGTTTTTTCAGCCAGACGTATCAGCACACGAGTCCTACTCTCCAGATCGGCAGGCTCACACGGCCATGAGGACGAACTCAGGAACCACTTGTTTTCTGGATTAACAGATGTATAAACAAAATTTAAACAATTCAGCAAATAACTGGTTTCACAGTTCTACAACATTACCTACAAGACTATGAAAGCTAGCATTTCTCAGGGCAGCGAGACGACTATCACTTTTAAGGTTTCCACATAAAGTCTGAGGACATAAAACCAAATTTGCTTTTACTGATTTACAGGGAAAGAACTTTAAGTTTGTGAGTGTTAAGAAAAGACATTAATGGAAACCTATTATTGAGGATTGTGCAAAGTCTTGAGTCATTTTTTACACTTTCCTCGCAAGAAGCCAGACTTGTCTTTGTTACACAACTGATCCTGAGCAGCAGCTCTCAGCACTTTCTGATGGTCATTCAAATCTGTCTTTTAGACATTGGTTGCTTTTCCCCTCATCTTCAGCGCAGTCCTTGCACCTGACCACTTTCTTGTTTGCAGAGCTACTTAACACTGACATAGAACTCATCCAAGCATAAAATGATTCATAATGGCCCATACATATCAGACAATTTCTGACATTGATTCTTCAGGCACTTTGTTTTTAGCAGCCAGTCACAAAAACAAAAGAAATCATGTTTTCATCTTAAGAGCTCAGAAAAAGAAGAAAACTTCAGTTCTGATCCGAAAAAGCCTCTTGGATCAAATGTCTTGACAAACGTAATGAAGTCTCCTTTTTTCCAAGCTCTTAAGACTACCATGAATGAGAAACTACACAGACATAATTTGTTCCCATTTCTTTATGCCAAAGATGACACAGTTTAGACAGGCGCAAAATAAAATCTTTGGGATTCAGCTTGTTGACACAAACAGCTATTAGCTGTAAAGTTGACATATCTCAGCACCAGTTAAAAGTTGGCCCTTTAGTTGACTTTGCTTTGCTAATGCAGCATAAATCCCATTTTTATTCGAGCTGTGAAACTCTGCACTTATAAACCATGAAAATAAAACGCTGGTTACATTTTAAGCATGACGACATTAGCTAAATAAACATCGATCAGCTTCACGAGTCACTACCTCGGAGTGTGTTCAGAGCTCCCTCCACGCTGCCACTCAGGAGGAAGACCTCTGCAGCCACAGTGATCAGGCAGCATCGTGACGCTCCGTCCTCGTTCCCAAACAGACCTTTCAGAGTTGAGAAGCCGACTTTTAAAACAGACAGCGTCTCGACCACCCTGCGACCCTGCATCAGTAAACATGACACAGACAAACAATGACATCCTAAATTCGAAGATGCTGCTCAGATGTGACGAGGAGAGTGTGATGCGAGCTGCACGGCCTGATTACCTTGGCCCACTGATGCGTTTTGTGGTACCGTAACATCAGAGAGACTCCAATTCTGCCTACGAAACTCCTCACCATGCTGTCCTCACTTTCATTCTGACACACTAAAGAACATTTGAATGAATAAATAAATGAACAGCTACTTTTTTCCCCTCCAGATTGGAATCTGGAAGGTGCTAGTACACAGAACCACACTGGGAGAAGAAAACTGATGTTTATCTCTACTTAGAGCTTTTACCTGTCTCAGCAAATACAGAAAAGGGCAGTGACAGCTTGTCTTTGCCCTCAGACAGGAGCGCGACAGCAATGCGACCACTGATGCGCTCCACTTGGCTGGGGTGCTGGTTGGACTGGCAGATCCCTCTAAAAACCTCACCTATCCTCCTCCAGTCCTCTTGTTTCATACAAAGCTGACACAGACAACAAATACAACAAATACACACATGAGCACAACGCACCACCATCTTTACAGACAAAGCTGTCAAAAGATGTGAAGCTCTTACCTCCATTTCCACAATGGAATGGGCTAAATTCAGGTACTCTGGAAACGGTGCACCAGAGGAAACCCTTTAAGAGTGAAAATAAGAATTATAAGAGTTATGATTAACAAATGAAAACAATTGTGAACTTTGTGGCTCACTCACTTGTTGTTGCCGGACACCGAAGGCGAGTTTGGATGAATCATTTGCTGGAAAAGAGGAGTGTTCCTTACACAGTCGAGGCAGTCCAAACTCAGCTCTAGTCCAGCGTTGGCCATCTGTAAACATACAGACAGGTAGTCTAAATTCTTCCAGAGGCACATAAAGCAAATGAGCTAAACTCAGAGCATAATGAAAGGCAAACAACTGATACCTTGAAAGTGAGCTGCATGAGTTCAGGCACAAAGCCCATCACACCCTTTTCTCTCACGCAGTTAAAAAGGGAGAGGAGGAACTCGTGGCTGGGCTAAAAAGAAAACAAGATCAACGTCTAATCTCATGTCAGCATCAATCAGTTGTTTAGTTTTCTCCGTGGTTAATGTCAGGACTGCTACACTGACCACTATGTTGTGAGCCAAGCCAACACTGAGGACGGAAAAGACCTCGGACAACATGCCAGCTTTCAGCAGAGCCCAGAGGAGGGAGAAAAATATCGGCAAAGAGAAATACACTCCTGGCGGGTTTTTCTGGTAATATCCTGTAAACACAGCTCCTGAGGAGAACAGGGGTAGAGCAGGAGAGGAGAAAGGAGACCGATGACGCAGCAAAGATGGGCAATCAGTTTAGCATGCAGCGTGCACAAAGGCTGTGGGAGAAAAAGAGAAGTGGGAAGGAAAGGAAGGAAACTCACCTGCTTTCTGAAGGCACGTTGGATTTTTGATGAATCTTGTCACGTTTTCAATACAAAACTAGCAAATGAAAAAGAAAGTGTGCAATTACAGCGATGTCACAACAGAGGGTGATGTTGGCCCTGCAATCTCCAACAATTCGATTTGATTTTTTAAATTCAAGATTAAAAACATAAAATGTACACAATACACAAACAATTTACTGTCTTTGGTGAAATCAAGAAAAAATAAATAAATAAAGTAAAAACCACAGAGTGTACCTTTTCATCCCCCTCCATAGGCAGATGTTGGAAGCGACACATTTTGAACCCACAGGTCAGTGATTCACTGAAGTACAGCCTGCAGTACTGGGCATTTAGACAGCATCACACAGTCAAGTTATAGCAATGCAATTCACCCACAGTGCAAAACATATTTATTGTACAGAAGAACGAACTGTACATCTACAGTAACCACGGCGACATTAGTTTAATTCTTTTGGGAAACCTCAAGCTGAAACCGAATGATTGTCAGAGCAGACCGTGAAACTGAGGCCATTTCTGTTCATGGTTTAGAAAATGGAAATCGTGCTGTATTCAGCAAGGATTCATTAGTTTTAGAGACCACAAACTCATCAGTGAGTTGTTTACTGAGGTCAGAGATTTAAAGGTATTTAAGATTCATTTTCAAAAAGGCCACATCCATCTTTATACACAGACTATGGAAAGGACCCTCATATCTCCAGATACTGTATATATGACAGTAATTTCTTTATAAGTTTAAAATTAGTTGTCCTACTAGAACTTCCAAAACCAGTTCTGACTTTTCCAGATTTATTTCAGTTATATTCTATTAAATAACTGGAAAGTCCAATCTATGCTAACGCCACCGAACATGTATTTAAACTGAGCATTTTTTCAGTAGCAACATGGTAATATACAAAGGAACACTTACAGAACTTGATTTCAGGCGCCTAAAATCCATCATGTTTGCGGAGTTTGTGATCCATGCCCCTGCTTGGAGACCAGAAGAGCCAAAGAATAAAGTAACGCTGAGCACTCACATTGGCAATTAAGTTATAAAATGAGGAGTTATTAGTGAGAACAAGATAAACGCAACAGCAATTAAAGTTCATTGTCTGAGCCCTTTTCATTCTCCCTCACCGGTTCCCATGGACATGAGTGGGGGGATGTTTTGAAAGGAGTTCACCGTCTTGATGGGCTGGCTCCTGTTACAGAACATAAACAATATGATGATCGCGAGACTGAAAGATTAATGTGACAAATCAAAGATCAGGTCATGTGCACTAAGCAAACTGGTACCTTTCTGGGCCACTATTTACATGATTGCTGTTGGTATCAGATTGAACCTATTGGAGAAAAAAAAAAACAACAACACATGACAGATACACTATTGTGCATTTATTATACTTTAGAAGCAGGATAACGTATGAAACACCCATTCCTTTGAAAATAAAATTATTTAAATTCAGTATTTGATGTGTCAGATCTTTAAACATTGTCGCTGTAATACATCAGACTCAGTGCTCTCTAAAATGCACAGAGAGCATTTATGCAGAAGAAGCCCTATTAAAAGCCCTGCCATGTTTTTCTACAAAACCTCAGGGAAGTTAAAACCACTGACGTGCACGCTGCTCCTTTCTCTATCTATCTGATTGTGCAGAGGACCCATTACTTTACCACATGTTTGCTTTGCTTCTCAGTGGAGGTAGGGCATGTGTCGCTCTGTGTTCCAGTATGGGTGCTGCTAGAATGAGGTCTCCATGGCCTGCTGTTACTCTCCTCTATAGGATTTGAAGAAGAAAAAAAAACAATCACAAGTTAATCTCTGGTCTACTGAAGTCTGTTCCAATCATAGAGGGGAATTTTTTTTAAAGTATGTCAAAGTTTTGGGTCATTTCAGGCCATTGTCTCCATTATAATGGCCATTATCAAAGTTAGTTGAGTTAGGCATCTTAAAATTTCCACTTACTAACTAAAACGTCTGAGACAATAACTTGAAATTTTGAACAAACATCTGTACTGGACAAAATATAATCACATTTACCACATTTCATCTCTCACAAAAGGACCACAAGCTTTGAAACTCGTGTAAGAAAATCAACTTACTGCACAATATTAACCAGAAAATCAATCCTTTAAAGCTTAATGGCGATAAACAACTTAGACATGTTGGTATTTTCATGTGGGACATCATAAGCAGTCAGTTAAATATAAAATGCAAAAAAATTTAATTTCCTTTTAAAAGCAGTGAGTTTCTCATTTAGGAGCTGTTGGGATTTTCAGTAAGCTCCGTAAAACCAGTTTACATGTCTCTCTAATCTTTGAATTAAAAACAGTTTGAGATATTAGGAGCAATGCAAGAACTAAGTAACTTAGTAATGTACTGCTGCAGAGGTGCCAAAGTGGATTTTAGCCACATAAAAGAATCAACCAGGACATTTTTATTGCTTTAACTGCAGTCGGACTGCTCTTTCCAGCAAGTAAGTGAATCCATAAAACTCCAGACTCACGCTGTTTATCTATATCTGTAAAAAACAAAAAAAAACAAGCAGCTTTCTCCATTTCTTTCACAGCAACTAGGGCTGTGTGATATGACCAAAATCTCATTTCCCGATATAAGACATTTATCATCCCAACAATGATAAATATCACAAAAATTTTACATTTTCTGTGAATTTCGGGCAACTTGACTTGCGTGAAGTGGCTTCAGCTGGGCACCGATGCATTAAACTACATTTTAAGGCACAAGTTGAAACAGCCACAGTTTTATTTGTGAGCATTTATTACACGGCGCGCTGCAGGCAAAATCCTGTTCTAAGGTTTATTTTTTAGCACCTGACGGCTCTTTTTAGCTTCTTGTCCGTAAACACTCTGCATACTATTTCATGTGATTCGGTTTATTTTGAAAAATCTTAACAGGATCTTCAGCTTTATTGTGAAAGGTTTATTTGGAAAATAAGCGGACGGCGGAGCCACGCGATAGTTTTACTGTCATTGTTGCTAATGACAACACATAAAAGCAGTCGCTTGTCCGTCCGTAGTGTGGTTATATTAAATATAAGAGAAAGAGAGAACTTAATTAAAATTAATTCTACAGTGACCATCAAAACCATGAAAAAAATATTACCGTAAACAATTTATTTTGTGACACCACGAAACAAATGATAGCGTAAAATGAAACAATAGATGTTTTCATATGGTCATCTGATATATATCATTATATCGAACAGCCCTAACAGCAACCCTGTTACTTTAGATCATAACAGGTAAAAATCACAGACTCTGGCTGTCAGACGAGCACTGCGTCCCATCCATGTGGCAGAACTTTAGGTTGAGTCACAAACACTGACATGCCTTTACTTTTACCGAGCGTTCTACTGTTTTTACTTATTTTCCTTTTTTTAAAATGTTTAGCTTCTTTTGTCTTATTTTCACTTTATACATATCGAAGGAAACAATAAAATATAGAAGACACTGTCATCATGGCTCAGTTTCTCTGCGCACTGATCGTACCTGTGTTATTGGGACTGTCACAAGGCAAATCCACAGTAACTGGAGCCAATCTAGAACAAAAGTAACTTTTATTTATAAAGCATTCAACAATTAATCTGTCACTTGCAGGACTTAATGTTAAATATAAGACCTTACCTCTCTTGCAGCTCCTGTGACGCTCCATCTCTTCTTGGAGTATTCACCACAGCAGCAGGTTTGGTTCCCGGAGCCTCGGCAGCTCGGGTAGGACCCAGCTTCAGCAAACTTTGATCAGGCAGGTTGTCAAACAGTTCTGGGTCGTCCTGGATCACGTCAACAAGCAGGATGTCCTGTTCGTAGGCTGTTAACTCGTCCAAAATGCCAGGCTGAGAATCACCAGCTGCTTCTCCTTGGGTTTTATCCTCTTCGCTGTTTGCTATTTTAGACGGGCTTGATCCCTCTTCTGTGTCTGAGTGTGATTCTCCATCACTCAAGGCCGCACCGTTCTTTTCGTCGCTGCAGGAAGAAGAGCAGGGCTCTGTCAGAACACCTGAGCTAAGGCTCGGCTTTATTTTACGATGTAAGGAAACTTGTTCTGAAATTCGGTTACCCTGCTCCACATCATCCTCGTCATCACTTTCTTCTTCACTGCTGGGAGAAGACTGAGGTTCCCTTGGTGTCTCAGGAGTTGTAAAGTCTGACAAGTCTCTTTCCAACTCTTCAATATGGTGCTCAAGACAATCCTTGCAATTATCATTTTGTGGCAAGTTGCTCACATCTTTGTTCATTTCTTCCTCATCTGTACTGCTTGAGCTGCAGCACGAGAAGCTTCTCTGGCACAACTGCCGTTGTGGTGAATGGACAGGGGAGAGCAAAGGTGGAAGCATGAATTCATTCAAGTCTGACTCTACGCAGTGTTCCTGGGAGATGCTGCACAATAGTGAACCCACTGAAGCATTGCCCCTAAACGAACTTGCACAATAATATGGGTCCAGTCTGGGGGGGCTCCTGCATGGGAATGGTTCCTTGTCATTTTCATATTCATCTTGAGGAAGGACAAAGGATTCACATGTATGAAAGGAGTCAGGGCTGTGCAGAGGAACATTGGGAGAGGAAGAAGCTGTTTGGGCTTCTTCACAGGAGGACAATATTTTGTCAGCAACATTGACTCTCTTGGGAATAAGCGATGAAGGTGGGAGAGAAGATGTTGTGGCTGAGAGGCTGCTCATGCTGCCCTGTGTGAATGGAGATGACATAAGAGACAGAGTGGTGGCAGTGTCCCAGTCACTCAGGCCGAGGACTGAGGGGGAAGGGGTCGATATGGAGGTGACAGTTTCTGGTCCATTAACTAGCAAAGCCGAGGCTGAGACTCCATCAGTGCCACGCTCCCTTCCACACTGAGCTGGAGGGGGGAATGATGCCGTATCTGAATTAGGCCTGGTTTCTAACTCTTCAGGCTGGTTAAACAGCGGTGAGGTCTCCATGTCTTTTCTGTGCCTTTTCTCATTTCCCTGAGCAAAAGCGCTTTCTCCATCCTCTTCCCATTTCTCTGTAGGTGCCTTCGGGGGAATGTCCTTGAACAGGTTACTGGATGAACCTGGCATACTTTGATTAGCTGTTGCAGAGTCAATCCCATCCTTTGCTGATGGATCAATAGTCCCTGCTGTGGTAGAAGCATTTGCTGTGCAAGTCTTTGAGAAAGGCCAGGCCATGTAAGTGCGTGCACATGAAAAATGTATTTTTCTCAAATACGCCCTTACTCTCTGGCAAGTGTACGACTCTGGTGCATCTGTATCCTCGTCACTAACATGATCGATGAGATCTGACAACACGTGTGATCCATCAGCATTTGTGGGATCGCCTTTCTGACCACCTGAAGCGCTACACTTATCGGTGGGCGCGAAGTCCAAAGTGCTGCTGCACTCAATGCTATCCCCTACCTTTCCTTTTTCTCTACAAGTCTCTGGGCTTACTGGATCTGATCCTGGACCAAGGTCCACTTCAGCATCTCTGTCACGCATGCCACCTCTGCAGTTGCCTGTCTTTGTATGCTCATCTAGTAAAAAAGAAGCAGAACAAGTTGCAGAGTCTTCGCCTGTCTGACTCCGGTGGAAAGGACTCACGGTATGATGGGATAATGGCTGTGAATGCATGCCTTCATCCAGGTGGTTCTGGCGGATCAGACTTTGAGACTGACAGACGGTCTTCTCATCCTGAGCACTTGGACAGCACTTGCTACTTTTAAACAGAGCCTTTTTCTCAGTTTCTGATTCATTATGCCTTAAACAAGTAGGCCAAAACCGTATTGAAGCTCTCATCTCCTGCTGGAAGCAACGCACAACCTTGTTCTCGAGAGCATCCGGTAACACATACCCACAATCGTGACCGCAAGCTTCACATTTTTTGGCAACGTCACAAAGGATCACTTTGGGATACTGGTTTATCCACACGATAATCTTCTTAGAGCTCTGAGTGATTGTGTTTTCTTTTTCGATTTCTGACTGAGTAGCAGGTGGCTCTGACCCTGGGCTAGCTCTTTTTAGCTTACCCGGCGCCTTGCGCTGAGGGGAAGTGTATTTACATTCCCCACAGACACCACAGTGGGAGGCTCCGACGGCTCTTCTTAGTAACACTTCTGAACCAGTAAGACCGGAGAGGTTTGGCTCTTTATGTCTACCAACATCTGCAAGTGGAAACAAAACACTTGTCAGAGAGTGCAAAACGAAATAACAATGATTTACCTAAGCATCAGAAAGAAACATCACCGTAGCTTTCTTTCCTTTTTTCTTTTTCTTTTTAATAACTGCTTTTCAACCAGCATCGATTCCAATCAATATCGGCACCATTTGGGATCATCTCATTCACCATCTTGAACAAAGGCTTAGAGCAATGACTGATTTCATTAGAGGCAGGAAAGTCAAACAGACCAGTTAATCACAGAGGCATCAAACGAAAAAAACCTGAACAGAAATCAAGAAAATCAATCAAAATTTTAAAACTGTATATATACTGTATATTCTGTGTATTTATTATCTCACTCTTATTGCCTGTTTATGCCCCGTCCTTACCCTCAACGTCATTCAGCTCTGGTGTACCTTAATTGCACCTTGAGGATAAATAAAGTCTTTCTGATTCTGATTTTGAAAAGCCAAACCAGGAGATATACGAACCAATCGTGTTGCTGCACTGAGGAACGTGGATGACGTCCTCACATATATCGCGGTGGATATATTTACTCATGGATCAATTAAATCAACAGTGTCTATTCAAATGAACTAGAATGGCATTTGCTCAGTGTTCTGTCAGGATGAGCAGGGACCTTTTTTTCCCCCCCGCATATAATTTTAAATTCTGATGACAACTCAAAGTTAAGGTGCTCTCTTTGTTCATTTAGGTATAGGCTTCAAAATCAGCTGAGATGGCTTCTGAGTCGCGGAGACTTGCTTCTTGAAGAACTTTGTTAGGATTTGTCCTTCTTAACGTCTCACCCTTGAGAAAATAAATAAAATAAAAATCGATTTTCATATCAGTTTAATTTACCGAATCTACCCAGGCACAACCTTTTTTTGAAGGCTAACCCATAACTGATTATAATTGTGACTGGTACAACAAAAAGGCAGAGAGGTTTTGAATTATGTCAGAAAATAAGCTCCATAGGAAATAAATGAAGACACTAAATTATAACACTTTTGTTAGGCCATAAATGTTCTGTGTTCAGTGCAATGACACTGTACACATAATTTACCAGACAACACCTTCTCTGGGACAATGGACATCATTAAAAAATGTAAAAAAAAAAAAAAAAAGATTCACAATTGGGGCACTATTTACTGAAGTATTTCATATTGCAGGAAAAAAATGTCTAGAGCTTGTGTTAACCAGAGATCTTATTTCAGACATCTAACCAAAATATCACTCAAAAGATTGACTTTAGGGAACATGAAATACAAAAATGTAAATGTGTGTTAAGGTTTAGAGAAAGAAAAAAAAAGCTCTTACTTTATAACTGGTTATGATTTAGTAACAACGACTGACTGAGCCTGGAAAACATACATTTGGTTAACGTTCCCACTTCTAATAAAGAACTGTAAAGAGTAGGTTCACTAAGCTTGAGTGGCAGCTATGTGGAACAGCTTCCCAGGCTGTGAATGAGACAATCCCCAAATTACCCAACTGAGGTTTTGTCGATATGTGAAGCACTAACCAGGTGATATTAAACTGCCTGCCATTTGGACGTTTGACTATCACGAGCAAGTGAATAAGGCCTCAGTCACACAGGCCCGCAACCATCAGTAATGAGGGAAAATTGAGTACTCCAGCCAGTTTTGACTGGATGCTAGAGGTTAATGGCATTCACTAAAGGATTGCTGATAAACCGGTGCGAGACCCCCTGGCAACCACCTGCTACTAGGGAAAAAGGTGTATTCCCCAAACATTTGGATGAAACATACTTTTGACTGCTTTGGTCACTGACATAGTACCGGGATTTTGGTTTAAATGATAGCGAATGACTTGCATAGGCTGAACTTTTACTTTCAAGACCATCTTCAGGTTTTACTTCAGCTGGGAGAGCAGTATTTGCAGACAAACATGAAAAACTACAGGCAAGTGCACCATCTTTTTGAGCAACGTTCAAGAACATAAGAACCACTCCCAAAAAGTGTGGGAATAGGCATGTTTCCCTAGCAACCGGTGGTACTATCACGTCCAATATGGGGACAAATCTGTAACAACATTGTTTTTATACACTTTATAAAATAAATAGATTATATTAAAAAACCTTAATAGGAATATACAGCCGGGGATTTATTTAGTCAATCTAGCTCATGTTCAGCAAGTAAGACGAGTGCCAGCTATATGAACAGGAAATGTATCTGCTATTAGCAGGCTGCTAGTTAGTGTATAATTAAACTCCATCAGCTCCAATCCGGGCAAGTAATAGCTAAGAAGATCCTTCATGTCAGGTTCAACCATGAACTGCATGATATCCACTAAAACTGGATCGTGTTCAGTAGGACTTTACCACATTGTTAGCTTAGCATCTGACACAATTTGGCACAAATTAGCAAAGAGTTAGCTAAAAGCATAAACCTATCACAAAACGCCCAATTGTAAAATCAATTTAAAGGCAGTGCAATTTAACCAACCTTAAAACCTTTAACCTTAAAAACTCTAACTTATAATCCAGCTAAAGTGCACCTTACTTGGGATTCCCTTCGCACTCCTCCCGATTTTGCAGAAGCAGCAGCGGGCTGAGGATCACACCCGGCGGACGTGGCCTTCACTGAACTCCGTCCCTCTCTAACACCGACCCTCACGCTTTTAGCCCGGCGTGCCACACCACTTTTACCATTAACGTCGCACTGTCTGAAAGGACATCTACCCGACGTTAAATCGGTCTGTCTCCTCCTCCTGGCCAGAGTCGCCTGGCTTGTCAGCTTCATTTGATATTTGGACCTTTCACTCCTTGGATTCGTCCTACCGTGGAGCCGTTTGAAAACACACCAAATAAACCGCGGTCTGAGGCACGTGTTTCTGACCCCCCCTGCTCTGTTGATACTTGCCTCTAGTGTTCGGCCCGTCTTGTTTATCAGCGCCTCGTGACTCAGAGTCTACTTTACTCTTTGTTTTCTGCGTACCTGAGCCATTCTCCTCCGGCTCCTCCTCGTCGTGAGTGCTCGGCGGCTGTGTCTTCTTTTCGGAACCCATTGTGTGCGTTAAGTTTTGGTCGGGTTCATTGCTGCCCGGAGGTGACACCATATCTTTCTCTGAAATTAGCTGCACGGAATCAAAGTTTTTCTCTTGTTTTTTGCTTTCAGCCTTAATTCTATTCAGTAACTTTGGGACTCGTCTCCGCCGCGGGGTCAGCTTTAACCCAACAACGTCTTTTAGCGCAACTCTGTTGAGTTTCACCCTGCTAGAAGATGGAAACATGCTAACAGTTAAAACTGTGCCTTCCAAAACTTATTAAATAATTTACCAGGCTGCTATAAAAGTATTTTTCAGAGTAACGCTGGAACTTGTTCTTCTTAAACCATCATTACGTTACTATTCGGGGCCCTCGCACTCGTGTTGCTGCCGCTCACTGTTAATTTGAGATTGACATGGGGAGCTAAGGTGTGCCCGAATCATTGCGCATGCGCAGATCATTTTGCGTTTCTTAGCCGTCCTACGCACATTGCCAAATAGCTTCTATAACTATACTAACTTTTAACCAGAGGTGGCCCAACTATAGATATTCTGTACTCAATTAGAAGTGCACATACTTGTATTAAAATACTCTTGTAATACTCTTGTTAATGATTTAACCTATTCACTCAAGTAAAAGCAACAAAGTACAGGCTCTGGAATGTACTCAAGGGAAAAGTAACAATTGAGTACGCTTCTACCAGGAATTTTGGTCTAAAGCCAACAGAATCTCGCACTATGTTAATATAATAAAATCATATAAATTGCTGTGAACACAAACTTATTTCAAAGAGAATTTTAATTCTAATGATTGTGCATTAGTTCTCCAGGCTTTGGTCTTTCAAAGTCTTCTCTGGACATTGGCTGCTTTTTCACTCATTTTCATTCTTGTCCCTGTATTGGACTATTTTCAGAGGAATATTTTCATGTGCTAAATGACTAAAACTTGACCCATGAATCATTGAAGAGTTAAGAAAAATGGTACCAAAAAGCCTGCCAAAAACTCTCCACAGCAGACGAACAACAACTGAAAGTCATGTATGTAAGAAACAGGAAAAAAACCCAGCAATGACCTGACACAGGACGTGAGACATGCATCTGGCCCTTCAGATGATCCATCTACTGTTCCCCACTCGCTGTCTGAGGAGGGTGCACAGTATCCTGCGGGACCAACATCACCCTGCGCGCCACCTTTTCCATCTGCTGCCCTCAGGGAGAAGGTACAGGTCTATACAGGCCAGAACATCCAGACTGGCCAACAGCCTGTATCCACAGGCTGTGAGGCTCCTGAACTCTGCCCCCCTCTCACGGACAATAACCATATCCAACTTCTTAATAGCAATGAACTGGTCTGCATTGGTGCATCATATCTTTATTCTCTTCCCCCTCCTGCCCCCCCCCCTCTTTCTTAAATAGATAACTATCATATCTGATATCATATCTCACAGTACAATAATATTGAATGGGTTGCATTGTTGTATTTTGTCATGTTTCTCAGGTCTTTGTCTGAATTTCTACGAACATTATTGCTAAGGATTGTCTTATTGCATTGGAGTCACACTGGGTTAAATATGTACACTTGGGTTTTAAGGGGTATTTATTATTTTCTTCTTTTTTTTGGGTTGTATGGAAGCCCCAAACGCAATTTCATTGTTCTTGACAATGACAATAAATAAATAAATACTAAAATACTACTAAATACTAAAGCCTCGTCAGAAATGTTGCAAGTGAAAGGTTGGCTGTAAAGAAGCCGTACCTAATAAAGGGAACTGGGAAGAAAAGGCTTATGTATGCCAAATTACAAAAGAAGTGGACTGAACAACATTTCTGATCACGTAAGGAACCCAAAATTCTTTGGTTCACATCACTGTATGTACAGACTAATGTACAGGTTGCTGTTCAGGTTATACCCTGCTTTTCACCCTATCCCTAGCACATCTGCAACCCTGAATGGAATGGATGGTCATCAGTAAGTACATAGGAGGACAGAAGAGAAACACAACAGTGAGTTTCTACAGTCATCAGTAAAAGATGGTGGAAACTTTGTCTTGGTTTGGGGTTACATGAGCTAGTTACGATGAGGATCTTGTTGAAAATATAATATGTGTTTATAATTTCAATCACTGATGAAATTATAAACAGAGAAAAGTACCATCAGACATTGATCTCTGTGCAATACCATCTGCAATGTATGGTTTGGCAGCAGATTTATTTTTCAGTATGACAGTGATCCCAAACAGACTGTCAATGAAGCATACCTGGATATAAAAACACACAATGGAGCACTATAAGTCATGGACTGGCCTCCCCAGAGCCTGAATCTCAGCATTAGTGTGGGATCATCTTGATCATCTTAATAGAGAATGGAAGAAAAGGCAGCCAACATCCAAAGAGCTTTGATTGTCTAAGAAGCCTCGAACTATTCCTTGACTCTTTAAATAAATTATGAGCAAGCTTGCCTAAGAGAGTTCAGGTAGTGTTGAAGGTGGTCATACCAAATATTGACTTTCAAGCTTGTTAGATTTGTACAATCTCCGATTTTGCCTTGTATACTGTATTTCCTTTTATATTTGCACATATCAATAAATCACCTCACATATTTCCACATTTCCAAGAAATATATAAAGAAATAAATGGTGGCTTGAGACTTTTGCACAGTACTGTAAATAATAAATAAATTAGCCGGCATTTTGCTGGTTGTCTGATATGCACCACTACCTGAATGAGTGATGAAATACATGTCACTGGAGTAGAGTTCCACCGGGAGGAGGCCCCGGGGCAGACCCAGGACACGCTGGAGAGATTATATCTCTCGGCTGGCCTGGGAACGCCTTGGTATTCCCCCGGACAAGCTGGAGGAGGTGGCTGGGGAGAGGGAGGTCTGGGCCTCTTTGCTTAGGCTGCTGCCCCCGCGACCCGACCCCGGACAAAGCGGATGACGATGGATGGATGGATGGATGGATGGAGTAGAGTTCAGTAGCAGTGCAGTGTTAGAACAGTCATAAACCTTGAGATTCCCCTGCATAACCCTTCCCATTTTCATTTTTAAGGGTTCTTTAATTCTCTTAAGGATATTACTGACTGGAGTGAGATAGTCCAAGGATCACATTCCAGCCCTCAGGCCATATTTAGATGATATAGCTGCATATTCTCATGTGAGTGTAATAAGTACATTAATGGGATGAAATAGAAAACTGTTTTTATCCAAGGTCTAAAACTAAGACATGAACTAGAGTGGTGCAGCAAATACTGTGTGTAGATGTGCGAGTGAACCGAAACTGTAATTGTTTGATATTAGTGTGTGGTGGAGGTGTGGTCCCGGGCTCGGCTGCAGGGGTGGAGTGGTGCAGTGGGCTCAACGGGGCGGTGCTGGGGAGGCAGGTGAGAACACAGCTGGTGGCGTTTGGACTGATAACAGTCTTCTTTCCGTTTTTTTAGTGAGGCGGGAGAGGTGTGCTTAAAAAAAGCTGAGACCGGCACTGCATCAAACTGTGTGTGTGTGGAGTGCATTCTACGTAGTTCTTTTCTGAATTGACTGAAAATGCCCAATTATGGCTATAGCATCCTGAAAGCGGGGCTTAATTTTAGAGGTGTTTTATATACTTCTTTCCATCAACCACACTTGTGCCAGCTATTCATGCAGATGTCTGAAAAAAGTATGCTATGTATTTTGTGCATAGTTTTCAAGTAGATCATGCATCTCTTGAAACGGGGAAACGAGATGAATGCAGCATAATGATGGATGCAGATTAATAAGAAGGAGGTAAAACTGATGTGCCATATATTCATCACATTTTATAATGTTAAGTTTCACATGTGTTGGGGCTTATGTGATTCAGTCAGTGTGCACTAAAGTTCAAGAGCGCTGGCACCACAGTAAGCCCTTTCCTTGGGCTTATCACACAAAACCATAAATGTCCAGATGTCCAGTCATAAATTAAGTTTATTTACATCACTGAAACTTTCAGATCGTGAGGCAGGGTACAACCTGGACAGGTCAAAAAGTCAAATATAAAGGCCCCAAAATAGAGCCCTGTGGGATCCCATTACTGTTTGATTCCTATTTAATATGGATGGAACTAGTGAGGAGTATTGGCAACTCTGACATTTTATTACAAATTATAATTGGGACAACAACAAAAAAACTGACAAATGTTCTCAGAAATATTTTGACGACTTTATTTAATTACCCTACTAAAACGACAGATAATTTATAGTCTCATTTTTTCCATATTTTTTGGAAGATTTACTCTCACAATGGCACTTCAACTGGGTTTTTTGTTGTATTTTTTCAGGTATTATAGTGTGTAATTTACAACACAGGCAATTTTACTTTCAGTCAAGTGAGAAGTAGTTTTTACAAAAAACAAACAAGTAACAACATGAACGAATGTAAGAGACTACAACAACAACCAAACTAGAACATTAGCTGACAAATACACGCAGAATGAGATGTGAGGGGTGATGGTGAGACCCTGGTGTTGGGAAGTAGCCGGTCCCTGGACTGTGGCGGCCTGATTCACAACACCAGCTGTCCCGCCCCACCGTGTCCGTGTCAGCAGATGGCGCTCTGATGGGTAAAGTTTTTTTTTCCAGTGGGAAACTGAGAGGCAGTTCCACCTCATTGCATCCTCCCTGGGTGCACAGAGTCAGCTATGCCTCTTCTTCTCTCTCCTAATCTTCGCTACATCTGTGGCAGCTGTGAAAAAAGAAAAAAAGGAAGAAGAAGATGCAAATTAGAATCCGAGGAAACCATCTGAGGTGAGCAGAGAGAGAGACGCCGAGACACGAGGGAACTTTCTCTGGGTTCCTCTTGTTGGGTTATCGTAAATCCAGACGTGAGCGAGATTCTGGGAGTCTCTGTCCCACCTCTCTACACCTGCCAGACATTAGACCACCCACAACCCCCGCTTTAGCTCTCCACAGCTCCGAAAACATCCTCTATGCAAATTTTATAATCACGCCACAGCGATGAAGTGCGTGTGTGTACGTACAGTGAAGAGGGGATATAAGCTTTTACTTAGCATATGAAATGAGTTGGGATTAGAGTGAGATAAAGAGCAGAGTGAAGAGCGGAGCGAGTATTACGAGCGGAGGGAGTGTTACGAGAGAGGTCACTCATAATTTTGCTTCTATGAAGCACTTTAAATCTTCCTGACTGCTCTCACAGGCTTTGGAACAGCACGCTGGGCTCGACTCAGTGATAAAGAACACCAGTGGTTTTATCCGTTATTGTGCACTTCAAATTAAAATGGTGGTGAATATCAGCATGATAAAAGAACATTAATGAGAGAGGAAGAATCACCTATCCACCCAGTGATCCCAAACCGGCGAGTCTGATTCCTCCAAAGTGTTAAACGTTTTCACTTTTCTAGCTGATGCTAATTTGTTCTGGAACAGACCCATTAAAGTAAGTCTGCAACTAGCTGTCATGTTTAATATAAATTAACCTTCCCATTATTTTCTTAATTAAACCATTAACAGTTTAGGAAACTGTGTAAACGTCACACAAATACCTACAATTAAGGTCGAAAATGAAGTGCTGTCTGGACTCCTCCCCCTTGATTAATAAACATCACTGTTTCACTCCTGGATCGCCCAGGCTGCTGCAGCTTATTTGATCTCTGCCTTAATTTGCTGACTTGGGAAAACTAACTTTTATATCCTGAATACTGTGCTCATAACAGCTTCCTGTGGGGGCTTATTTGGTGTAAAGCTGAGATGGAGAAGTAAAAGAAAAATAAAGCACTGCCTCTCATTCATCAGTTAAATGTTGCGACACATGGGAGGCTAAGCTAAAATCCAATTTCCTCAAGAGGGCAATAGGAAATATATGTACGCTTTCCTTCAAGTCTGCATCTTCAAATGACTATACTGACAGAGAAAGCGGTGTACGAGGAGTGTGTTCCCTTTGTGCGCGCTCTCTGCTTTCCTGTGTGTGTGTGTGTGTGTGTGTGTGTGTGTGTGTGTGTGTGTGTGTGTGTGTGTGTGTGTGTGTGTGTGTGTGCACAGCAGTTGTTCTTCGTCTCGCACTTGTTTCCTCGTGTGCTGCTGCTGTCCACTGAGAAATACCTCTCTGGAGGAAAAGTATGGGTTTATTTGTCATGAATAATTTGAGACATTACACAGTACAGTGGCCCCTTCTGCAGATAATTCAAGCATATACACATCAATGTAAAATAAAGAAAATGCCACAAACATCAAGCTTTAACTACATTTTATATTTTAACAGAAAACAGGAAGTGCATTCGTTTTTTTGCAGTTAGAAGCTGGATGCGAGATTTGCCGGGAAGGCTGCGATTAAAGCTGATTTATTAAAAACACTTCAAATGGTGCTTGGAGAATACATCCTGAGGAGTTGTAGACAACAACAAAAAAACAAACAAAACAGAATATTTCAGTATTGTACGTATTGTAAGTTGTTTAAGGGGAGTACGTCTACATTTAGACGTTCCCTTTGTCACATTTTCTCCATTTTGTCACCGAGCCATTAGATCGGAGGGCTCGGAAAGACGGGGATCTATTTCTTTGTCTTTCGCTGGACCGGTTTGAAGCTGACGGGAACGCGAGCAGCAGCTGAATTCCTTTAAATAGCCCTGCCTGCTTCATCATATGGTTGCTATGGCAGCCAGCCCCTCGTTTCAAGATAACGTCAAGACCCCCCCTCCACTACCCCTCCTCCTCACTTCCCCACCTCCACCTGAGCACTATGGATCTACACAGCTGCTCGGCAGACAAAAAAAAAAAAAGCCATTTAACAGCATATACAAATAACGCTTTGTGTGCTCGCCGAGTGAGAAATAATCAATATTGGCGCTATACATGTGAGCGAGTTCTCAGAGGGCGATTCAGGAGAAGTGCTTATTGAAGAAAAGTGAGTGTTTAAGGCTTATAAGAGAGGGAGGAAAAAAAATTGTTAAGGAGGCAGAGAGAAAGAGTGTGATGCAAAAATGAGCAGATCAAAAGTGAAACAGATGAGTGAACAGCTGGTACAAGAAATGGGGTGATGCTGCGAGAAATGGAGGGTGAAAAAAGAGGCTGAATGATCTGTGACATTTGTGCGAGAACGCAGGAACCGAAAGATAAGGCGGCGTAATGGCAGATCTATTCAAACGTGTCTCTTTCTTCTCTTTCAACCGCCGCTTTCTCCATCTCTTCCTCTGATTTCTGCCGCTGCCGGCCCTCCTCCTTTGTCTGCTCCTGCCTCTTCAGTTTTTTGCTTTTTTTTTTATTACCTTGAGCTCGCAATTAGTCATATGTTTAGCTAAGGGTCAAACAGGATGTTGCACGTTGCAGGATTGTAGGCATTGCAACTGGAACTACGTGGATAGAGTGGACTTTGTTCTGAGTGTCTCCACTAAGCACACTCACAAAACTACTGCGAAGCTTAAACGTGTGAAATCAATTACAGAGACAGAGAGAATCTGCTGGTTTCACGAAGCCAGGTTTAAAGAGTGCTTCTTTATTTATATCAGGATCTGAGATCAACAGAAACAAAACTGTCAAACTAGCTTATTTTTGGTAATTAAGTAAGTATGTGGTGGGCTGCATTTAACATTTAGCCCTGCATTTAATTTTAGATGGGCCCTTTGTAAAAAAAAAAAGAAGCTTAGAAATAACATTAACTGAAATAAAACTGTGAGATTGATTGAAAAACCTCTTTTCAGGAGACGTGAGGCCTTAAATCTTAGGACTTAAAGGGCTTTGTTGTTCTTCGGCACCTAAAAATAATCAAAAATTTGCAAAACGTGCTCAGATGAATGAACATTAACCAAGCAGCTAAAGACAGACCTGATTTTTTGAAATCTAAAGAGCAGTGATATTTTGAACCTACCACAGCATAAATGATGACTACATCTAAAGCTTTGACAGAATGGTTTCAGCACACACGTGCTCAGATTTTCATGTAAAAGGAAGTCGAATTAGGAAAGGTTGGCTGTGAATAAAGTCTGCATGCAGAAAAAGAAAAACAGCGAGTCTCCAGAAGACGAGAGGAGAAGTCAAAAAGGAGTCGATAAAGAAGGCACCCTCAATTTCCTCTTAAAACACACAGGCGGGCTGATTGCATTTGAGAGAGTTGGGCGCGTCTCAGCATCTCCTAATGCGTCTGTAAATTGAGTTGGAAAATGACGATGTCTGTTGTCTTGGGAAGGAAGCCAGGGAGGCAAAAAGCTTTGCTGTGGAGAACATCCTCCCCTCTCTGCATTTTAGACCCACATTATTAACCGCAATACCCACTTCTGTCAAACTCTCCTCCTCTTTATTTATTTATTTTTTTTAGCAAATCATCACACGCTGGGGAAAACGAAGAAAAAAATGGTCACAATGATGATTTCTTTAGTTTCCCGTTTCCTTCCTCTTCCTCTTTAAATCAGATGATAACTGTCTGCGTTAATGGAGCCGAGCGGTCCGCTGTATGGCGGCACATCTTATATATTATCTCTAGAAAGGTACTGACAGGCTGCGAGGTGTTATTGCGAGTATAAATAGACGTGACTCTGTGTTTTGTGTGTCTGTTATTAAGGAGCTGTGGTGGTCAGCTCTGAGAGCAGCAGCGATAAAGATGCTGGCTGAGCATTTGCCAAGCATCCATTTCCTTTTTACTCAGGTCTGAAAGGCCGTCTGCCAAACACAGGTACACACACACACACACACTCATGTCCTCATATTACCTTTTAGTCCAAAGTGAGCATCCATATAATTCCATTCAAACAGTTTAAGAAAACAAGATTATGTCTTTACTTCGGCTTCTTTAACTTTACCTCTTGTATGGCCCGATTTTTAAATTGTCCTTAGGTTAGCACCGAAAACCAGAAGCTCTTTTAAGTGAGTCTCTACTTGTACTGCTCTGTAACAGCACGTATAATTATCAGATATTATGACGGATAAAATATCGCAGGATGTGCGTTTGTCTCATTTAGAAAACAACACGGTGCGTTTACGGTTATCTGGTCCCCATTAAGAGTAGAAGGTAATTTCAGAGATCATATTCGACGTTTTCTTAAATTCTTCTATTTTTTTTTTTTTTAAAGCCAAGCTGCCTTTTTTTTCTCCCCTGGAGCCTCTATTGTATTTATAGGCATTAAGCTAATGGCTCCTTTGTATTGATATTACAGTAGTTGGCAGCGAGAGCGTAGGGGAGACAATTATACACTCAATCAATAGCAGATAGCAGAGGTATCTCACGTTCACACGCATACTCTCTTTATGTCACACACACCTATACATACACATCCACAGACACACCCCATCAGCAGGCCCGTCTCATGTGAACGTACGGCGGCGCGTTACTCGTCTCCGTCTTTCCTCGCCGCTATTCGACAGGACGTTGTGTCCATGCCATCGCTTGACAAATGCACTGGAAGCGGCGGCAGAGATCTATATGTGTACGCCCGACCTTTGGCGTGCGCACGCGCACACACGCCGTCGCTCTCTCTTACACATGAGCACACAAGCCGCACACCCACACAGTCGCGATAAGGCCCGAGCGCTGGTAGTCATTTAGTTCAGCTTTGTCTTTTTAGAGCGTCTCCCTGATGAACTGCAGAAAAGGCGAGCACTTGCAGTATTTGAATTATTAGCAAAACGGCACAGCTTTAGCTTAATCCAGTGATGCTTATAATCTGTGTGTGTGTGTGTGTGTGTGTGTAGGCTAATAAGAGCAGAAAAAAGTGGGTATGTAAATGAAAGAATGCTGCTTATCTCTGTACAAAAGCGTGTGCGACTACATGTGTGCGTGTGTACTTAAGCAGGCAGCCACCTCTGGAAGCTGCTCTTTCTTAGATAATGTATCGAGCTGCTGTCAGAAGAGAACTGATGAGGAAAATGAACTCTGTGCTCTTTGTGTAAACGCATGAAGAGATCCGAGGATGTCAACAAACAAAATGGCCGTCAGTAAACCCCCACCCCCCTTAAGATGACAAGGATACGCCGCTTTTCGTCGCTCGGATTGTGACTGCGAGAAGCAGCCTTGTTTTATTAGCGGCTCTTTGTTCATTCACCCGCTTCGGCTTTTCCTCCATATTATCTGATTGTCTGGCCTTTGGGTTTAAGTGCAGATCTATAGGTTTACGATATGATTTTGGCACGGAGGCGTGCCAATGGAGCACTAACCCTGATGACTCCTGCGAGTTGCCAGTTCTGCGCAGGGCTGGGCTGGCTGTTTGGGCGGATGGATGGGTGGGTGGGTAGCTGGACGTGGTGCTGGCCGTGCATTTGGGTCCTGGACTGGCCAAGGCAGAGAGCTGTAAAGAAACAACAAAGTCAGCTTTTCGGCAGAACACATTCAGCACCTTAATGGCGATCTTGTGATAACGCAGACGTTTTGAAGATGGCCGCCGTGAAGCCGAAAGCCAAAAAAATAAAAATAAAAAAACGGAGATGTTGAGTCTTCTTCTCAAAGCTAAACGTCTGCGCTTTTTTACCGAAGCCAGGAAACATAATCATCAACTGTTACAGTAAGATGGTTTGACATAATGGCTCCTACAGTCTAGGTATACTGAGGTGGGTAATTATGGATTAGCAGAGCTCTCCGGCGAGCGGAGACTTCCCCTGACACAAAGCAAACGAAAAAAAAAAAAAAAGCAAACGCAGGATTACTCTCATATAGACTTATCGCACACACACACACACATTTATATACAATCAGGCATACAGACAGACAAATACACACACGCAGCTATACACGCCTCAAACCTACACACTCTTGTCGGCCATCACAGACGACATGCCGGCTCGGCAGCCATTTTGCAGGACTGTTCTGGAATCTTCAATTAGGGTAATTGTTGCTTACGCCGTCATTTTGCAGCGTTCGAGCCGTCACACGAACAAACCGCGCTGTGCCACTTACCTCATATTATCCAAAATATATAAGAGGACGCCTTAATTGTGGGTCTTCGACGTCTTTTTTGAAGTGTGTCTCTGCGTGGGGGGCCTCTCAGTGGAAACCCACGACACGTATGACGGCCGGCGTGTCAGTTGAGTGTGCAGCCGTGTGTGAACTCCACATGGCGTGGATGTATGTACGCTGCATGGCTCGCTGTAAACGTACATTACGGTGTTGGGTGTGTGTGTGTGTGTGTGTGTGGGGAGGGGGCACGCCCTACAGCTTGTCAGTGCTCACATATGGAGGAGGAGGAGGAGGAGGAGGGGGAATGAGTGTGTGCATATGAGCTCGGAGAAAAGAGGAAATGGAAGAGTGAGAAATGGAATAAATTGAAAGGAGGGAGAGAGAAGAAAAGGACACTGAAAGAGAAACGTACAGCTCGTTCTTGTCACCACCATTTTCCCTCGCAGACTGTGCAGTTTGGACACCGAAAGCTTCATTTTTTGGGGAGGATATGGATGACTCAGATCTTACGATGTATAGAATAGCACTGAGTGACAGCCCACACCTGTCATGCAATTAATAAACCTCCATCTGTTTGACTTCGATGCATCGTTCCTTGTGTTCAGAATATGGGTCCCGTGCACTTGTGTGTCACGGGTCTGAGCCCGGTTCTTCCACCCTCGTAGACCCTTAACTTTCTTGTCTCACCCACACTGCGCGATCCACCACAAACCTGATGTGGGAAAAAGATGGAATAGTCTCTTCTTACGTAAGAGATATTTTTGTCCAAAGTAAACGGGTCCTTCTGAATGCAAAAACCTTCATTAATTCAAGCGTCCAACTGTCTGATACAGCATTCCCCCCCTTTTTAAAATAAAAGCCCATAAAATGCTAATCAAGAGGACTATAAACTTCCCCAGACTGCACTCCCTCTACAAAGATCTGCAGTCACATGGGCAGAATTTAACAAAGGCCACCTAAGGATATGAGAACATCTATTACAGTAGCTGACACAAAGAGAGGATTGATAATTTAGTGTCATATGGACGGGGTTGAACCAGTTCACAGCCTTGTTAGAGGGAGGCTCTGCTGCTGGTGCCGCTGCTGCTGCAAGACGGCGGAGGGTTAGGGTGGGATGACGACCGGCTGTCAAATGGGACGGGTTGAACGAGGGTGTCAGAGAGGACCACGCGCACAGCGGCGCAATGCAACTCACACGTGTGACGAACAACACCATACTCATACGTGGCGCTCACGCGTTACAGTTTGCAGGCGTTTATGGAGCGTATACCATTCAATGTACGGACCCAACCCCCATCACCCCCACCCACACATCCACCCACGACACGAGACTGCACATATGATCCAACGCCCCTTTGTCTGGGATCATCGGTCAGTAACGGATTGGCACATTTATGTTCCTCATCTCTCTCTCTGTTCTATTTTTTCCCTGCCTGCTCGAACTCTGTCACATGCATGCATGTAGTCATGTGAACGGTTGATAACCCACTGCCCCCCCCCCCCCCCCCCCCTCCCAGCCCGGACACACAGATTTTAACCCCGTTCTGTACGTCTATTACACATTACAGTAGTGTCATGACCGCCAACCACCCTCCCTCCCGCTTCCTCTCAGCCTCCGTGTCCTCAGAGCGCACCCCCACCCCCACCGACCGGCTGATCATCTGCTGTGACCGTGTCCTCCTATCACCGTGAGTCAGGAGTGTTCGACGAGGATGGGGTGGGAGGTGGTGGTGGTGGGCATCCTATTTGACTTCTTTTTTTTTGGGGCTTTTTCTGATCACATATGATTGCTGACAGGGAGAACTTTCCCACCCATTGGCGGAGGTGTGAGCAGTGGTGCTACAGCGCCAGACAGAGGGGACCCTTTGTCTCCCACCACCACAGGGAGGGATGGCGTACATACGCACACACACATATACGCATATACTGTACATTCTGGCATGGCTACAAACACACACAAATCCACACACTCCACTCAGCTCCACTATTGTGTTAACAGCATCCCAAAAAGTGACACATGCCAGAGCACATCAGCAGCTGAACACCTGTGCATGTAACTCTGCCAATTCAACACATTCCTGCATGTGCAGTCACTTCATGTGTACAGCATGTGTATCAAAGTGTGTGTGTGTGTGTCCTCAGACTCACCTGGAGGCACCCCCGGAGTTGGTTGTCGTGGTAATGCAGCTTCAACTGGGGTTGCAGATCTGTGACACCTGATGTCCCTCCTCCTCCTCCCTTTCACTCTCTCTCTCTCGCTGCTGTACCATGGGATCAGCAGCTACACCCTAGCACTGACAGAAGAGGGGGAGACAGAGAGGAGGGGGTTCTTATCGAGCCACTGGTGGATCGTACCACCAGCCGCACCGAGCCAAGGGGACGTAAGGGGCCAGAGCTGACAGGGAGGGCCCGGCCGACTGCCTCCAAACCTCCCTGCTGTCTGCTCCGAGATGGTCTCTCCCCGCTCTGATTGGACGACGTGCTTCCTCCTTCATCAAAATGTAAAATTCCAAGACAGAGAGAGTAGTGCATCGTTTGTGTGTGTGTCTGTGTGTGTGTGAGAAAGAGAAAAAGAGAGAGTGTGCATGTGAGAGAGAGACAGACAATGCAAGAGAAAAGAAGATGTGCATTTGAGAAATACTTGTCATGCAGACTAGTATGACTGTGGGCATGAATTTAAGTGTGTGAGTGTGTGTGTTGATTCGAATGTGTGTGTGCGAGTGTTTGCGCCTTTGCGTCAGGGAGACAATATACAGGATGCCATTGTCTGTGTGGGCGTGTGATAGAGGAAGAGGTAGTCGAGGGAGAGAGACACAAGACAAAGAGAGTGAGGGATAGGAAGACATCGTGAGTGTGAGTGTTTCAGTGTGTGTGTGTGTGTGTGAGAGATGGAGGGGGAGAAAAAGAAAGCAGTGTGTATGGCCTGAGAGATGTCATCATTAGTCTCTCTGCAGTGGTTGGTGTTGAGCTGCAAAGAGCTTGTCAGTCAGTTTCTGTCACAACATGTCACTGAGTGGACGCGTGTACACACACACACTTTCCCAGAGGGAGATCATGTCAAGATGGGGGCCAGGCTGCTCTGACAAGCACATCCAAAACCTCCCCGGTAACCTTTCACCCCCCCCACTCCTCTGCCACACGCAGGATCAATCCCCAGATTCATATTCATATGAAGTGCAAACATCTGATTTTTGCAGGGGGGAGGGGGGCAGGTAGAGGCAGTAAAAAGGGCGAGAGAGTGGCAAGAGGCAGATGGCAGCCGGCGCTCACATACAGCCGAGTCTCATGAGAACCAACCGCTGAAATAGTGCTGACTCACTGCGCTCTGAAGGCCCTGAAACACACGCAGTCCAACCGCCATATCTCGTGTGTGTGCGTGCACGCAAATCTACCCCGAAAATGACAAAATCGACAGAGCGAGTTTGAGGAAAATGAGGCCACACAACGAATGGCGTTTTGCTGGCGTTCAATCGATCCTCGCGATCCCCTGCAGAGGGGAGTTTTACCCTCGCACATAAAGCAGACCTTTCCTTTTTCCCTGGCTTTTCTCTGCCTCTTTCTCCTGCTGCCGATTTAATTACCTTCTATATTTATCGGAGCTCAAGATGCTATTTTGGTTTCGAGACTCTTGTCACTGATATCGGGAGGCTACATTATTCAGAGTGAGAGCACTGGGGGCCATCAGACAGAGCAAGAGCACTGCTGTTAACCCTATGGAGAAGGATGTGTCGCACGATGTGTGTGTTTGCGTGTTTGTTCCCTTTTGCTCATAACATAAGGTGTGGTCTGTGTTTCTCCTGTCTCCATTTTGTGACTACTTCATCTCAGATCTCTGCTTCAACCAGAGCATCGAGAGAAAGAAGACGACTGTTTCGCACGGGACGCACTAACACTGTCACCGACGAGTTACCACAGACAAAAACAAAGAGCCGCGTCCATCCTTGTGCACACGCGTGCACACAGGCAGGCACGCACGCAGCGACAAACTCAGTAGGTATAGATCGCTGTCCTCCATATTTGGTTGTGATTTATGATTGCTCTTCAGCAGAGGCCACAGTCATCTGGGAGATGATGGCCATATTGATCTGATAAACAGTTTCATTTACTGCCAAAGCCTGCCATTTATACTCTCACACACACACACACACACACACACACACACACACACACACACACACACCGAGCAAAGACACATAGGTTCACAGCAGGAATAACCCAGCTTTCTGCTTCATCAATTCCTCACCTCCTCCTCCACGTCTGCTTTTCTGTTTCTCTGCTCTTCTTCTTCTTCTTCTCCTCCCCCCCAGGCCACCTCGCCCTCTCCTCTGCTCTCAGCACGCTTTAACCCGTTCCACTTCGGCCCTCGCTCTCGCTCTTTCTATCAGCACCGACTGTCGTTCACCTGGCAGCAGATGCCACGCTCCATGGCCTCTTTGTTTCTCCTATAAATTCCACAAGGCTTCACGTTAAGCTTACGTTATGGTTTGCCGATGTTTATCAGCAAACACAAGAAGACCAGACGGTTAAGGTTGGGTTAAGTTTACCATTACACGAAACAATGCACAGAATATGATCACAAATCAAGGAATAGATTTTAAGTCTATTCTACTGCAAAAAAGAGGCAGTGTAACTGTAACCCTTTGCACAGGTCGCACAAACACCATAAACCTGAAGATTTTCAAGATACTATATCCAATGCAGATGCATGTAAAGGCACCAATGTCCTTTAATTTGCCACTTTTCCGGTACAGCGTCTGCTGATGATGTCTGATTGCTCCAATTTTTGCAGCGCTGATACTAGTACAGTGTACTGACAGCTAATGAGCAGCCGTCCTGTCTCCTGCACACTCTACCCAGGCAATACCCTCACCTAAACCAAACTAAGTATTCTCGGCATTTCTCTGCATCCACAAAAGCACAACTTCACACAATGTGCTAATCTGACTTTCTGACTCTTTGGTTTGTGTGTCAAAACAATTCTAGTCGCACAGACCAGCAGTGCTATTTAATACAACATGAAATTTATCCTCTAAGTTATGGTCACCATCAGTGTCCAGATCCAGAACATCTGGAACTCAAAATACTCAAAAGCCAACACACCAAGATCAGAATCTTGAACACCAATTGTGAAATCTGTGTTGCTCTATGATGCAGAATTAATAAGATACCGATGTTGATCAACAGCTGGCTGAGGAAAGTTTTAAAGGTCTACTGGCTCAACAAGATCTGCAATTACGACCTGTGGGGAAAAAAGTGAAGCAAGTACCTGTAGAGGGAGAGATGGGAAGAAGATGATGAAGATGGACAGGAAGAAACCAACCAACAACATCACCACCAGACAAGCCCTGATGTGGAAGCTCCAAGGGAGGAGAAAAAGAGGAAGGCCAAAGAATGCAATGCATCGCAACAAGACCTTCGAAAGAATACAAGAAATTGATACACACCTGACATCAGATTAAGACTATAACTCAAAACTGAACACCTTGGAGGATCCCTTGTTGATGGCCTACATCCCAGGAGGAATGCTGGGCATAAGTAAACTGATTGGTTTACTTATGTCAAAGTGCCGAGTACGGTACGACAAAAGTACAACTTTAGTGTGTAACATTACTCTAAAAAAATAACAAGGCACTTTGTGAAGTCTCCAAGTGGCATCCTAACTAGTTAACCTTTATACAGTAAGAAGCTCTGAGAAGAAAGCACACCACGGCCTCCCATCATTACCCACTGAAGTGAAGCGGAGACTCTGCTATGCCTCGGCGTTTTGTAGTCTCTGTTGTTGTGCTAGCTGTTACATTTGGTGCAGAATCACCTGCGTCAGATTTACCTGATTTACATGCCCACGCCTCACCAGCAGCACAGAACCAAGACTCCTTTTTATGTAGGCCTGCCACAACATCCCCAGTTATAACTCCCCGGTGTTTGAGCTGCTGTTTTATGATATTCACTTCATCTTAACCAACTTGACTCGTCTTCATGAATGCATTTCATTTTATAGTACTTTTGCATTAACATAACAGGTTTTGCTGTCTCTGTGACGACTTGCTCTTCTACCTGCTTTCTGAGTGGTGTTTGGAACTGCTATTCACACTTTTTATGCACATTAAAGTCTAAAAAGTTGGGTTTTTTTTAAAATTTCATTTGCATTTGTATGCAGCTGTTATCAGCAACTGATGTTAAAAACTGCACATGTTCAGTCTGCGTCGCTTTGAACTGAGGCCCGCTGTGAAATGAAATAGGGACTGATCTATCTAATTTAATTTTTTTAAAACTGATGTCAGGAATTAATCCAACATTAGAAGGACTAATGTTTTCCTGAGATTCACCACCATTTAATTGGTGTGAGGGGTCAGGCTGCCTTAATTAGACCTTCTGTTATGGCTAAAATTAGTAGGAGAGTTTAAGTGTCTGATGACAGCCAAAACATTTGTGCTGAGGCTTTGACGCTCTGAAAAGAATAAAACTGTGGCATGAAACTCTGCATATATGTAAACATTATACATCATCACTGAACAGCCTTCATTAAAACTGGTAAAACGCCTTCATTTTTTTTATAAATAATGCCAAAACGAGTGGAACTGAAGAAAAAACACCACTGAGTGTACAATATATTCCCCCCACAAGCACATATACACAAGCACTAACCCATACACACACTAGAAGGCTTTCAGTTTCTAAATCAATCCCACATCCGTAGCTAATGCAGTGCTGGGCCCTCTTCAGGAAGCATTAGGCCTATTAGTCAAAGTGTGTACGCATTCCTGTGTGTGTGTGTGTGTGTGTGTGTGTGTGTGTGTGTGTGTGTGTGTGTGTGTGTGTGTGTGTGTGTGTGTGTGTGTGTGTATACAAGCCGCACATTCAGCAGTAGCAGATCTCGGTGGATCCTGTGGGGTCAGCAGGTGCAACAGGGAATGAGGGACCATCTTGTTGTGTGTGCGTGTGCGCGTTCCCTCCCCTCGATATCCTCCGGGCTCTTTATCGCTCTAAAATTATCCTCCATTTACTGGAAGACAGTGGACGGACGGAGAGAGAGAGAGAGAAAGAGAGATGTGGACACTCTAGTTTGAATGTCTTCCTGGATCACTTATGGGCGCAGAATGAAGAGAATAACAGGCTAGCTGCTTTATCGAATAAACTTATTTCATAAGTGCAGATGAGTTAAGAAGCCAGACTGGAAGGGTGGTAATGCCACAGCTAACCGGGTGAGACATTTCAGCTTCACAGAATAACTCATTTGTCAGATCAGACACAGCAGGGAAGCATGAACCTACTGTAGCTACACTGAAACGTCATAGCTGCTACAGCTAAGCATACTCCCCACGGAACAACTCTGGTTCTCTTTTCACCAACACGTTGCTAACCCCAGTGGGATTGTTACGATTGAATTGTTTTAAATACCTAAAAATGAGAGTGACAGTACACTCTGCAAAGTGACTTGTGTCGTTGTTCTTCCACTGTAACGCCACAGTGAACAGAAGGAGTGAATACTGAAGTGAAAAGACTGTCAGTAACAGAGATACCACCTTGACCTGCGTAACAAAGCGTGTATATTTGCACAGAATGATGACCGTGGATTTTGTTCCCTGGTCTGTTATTGCTTTAGGGAGGGATCTCCTCACAGTCAGTATGGACAGGAGGAATGATTACAGTGACCTGAAACTGTCACTGTGTATAGGCGTGTGAGCACTGTTAGACAGGCTTGAAAAATGTGAAACCATCCTTTAAGGAAGTGAAACTAAAACTAAGAAGACTTCTAAGTAACAAATTTAAAGGACATTTATTTGATGCTCTGCAAATAATAATCCTATAAACTAATCCTTAATAGTCTCACAAGCAAAAACCACCTATGACTTTTGCTAGTAAGACTAGTAAAAACTGTCTGTAGTAAATTTATCTTTATCTTATTTCTATTTGTTGTATCACTGTATATAACAACAGAATGATCAGAATTATACACACATACACACAAAACCTAAACTGTAAACCTCAGGTCGCACATAACCTGTAGTTTTAGGAGACATGTAATAAACTATATCTATATATCTTGTTTGTAAGTCTAAATTTACACAGACTGATCGTTTAACCTCAAACTGCTGCCGTTATACCAGTGTTAACTTTGTTGCCCAATAATTTTCATCATTTATTTTTCATCGTTTTTCTTCTTACAAATACAAGATGGAAGCTAAATAAAAACTATGATTAGGTGTATCGGTGCTTTCGTCATTAAATAAAAATGAGATGAAAAAATTCCTGAGAGATGAGATCCAGTCAGAACTGATTAAGTTGTGTAGAAAGGTGGATGATCCAATCAGAAGTAATCTTTTTGTGCAGTAAGGTTAGACACGCACGTTTAATTTGCCCCCCTGGCTTTTTTTGGTTTTATTTTCTGAGGCGGTACGACGAGCTCCGTGTTTCTCATGAAAATGCAACGAATTGTGAAAGCTTGGGAGGAAGGGAAGAGCAGACGTACGGACACATTTCACACTTAATGTCAAAGAAAATAAGATGCACTGCAAACTGCGTGAAGCAACTCTCACCGGTAAAAACACGACGAGCCTTTACACTTTGTATTTTAACTGAACCCACTCCAGATTTAGTCTGTTATAAAAAACATATTAAACATTACATTTAAAAACAGTTTTACATTAAATTTTGCAAAACATGCCGTAGGGTTCATGAAACAAACACAAATGGAGCATAGAACATAATGCAGCATTCATGGGAGAGTGGGATGAAATTAAGATGATAAAACAAAAAATCAAAAGAATTGGGATTTTGTTTTTAAAAGAAAATATATAGATGCTAATAATCAACGTATGTGTGACGATGTTAGTGCAAAGTCTCGTTCAGATCAGCCCACCCATGAAGGAGGAGCTAGGGCACAGACAGACATATATACTGACGTATGCTGTGGTCGTTACAGTAAGATACTGGGCCTCGTCTCAAGCCCTCAGGTCATCCTGTCTGAAACCAGCTGCTTTAGCTGCGATCCACTCTACTTTAATCACCTCCATCTCTGTGCACACGCACACACACACACACACACACACATATGGCAAAAATAAAGAAAACAGTATAACAGGTGCCTTATAAACAAGCCATGGCCTGCAGTTGAGATGCCGTGCAATCTGTTGAAATAAAAGACCGACAGCCGCAGTATCTCAAAATAAAACTCATCTAAAGCGAGCTCCAGTTACGCTCGTGTGCAGCTAAATGTTGATTTATATAAGAAATAAAGCAGAAGAATAAACACATGCTTACTGCGAGGATCTTAATTAAAGTGTAACATAATCTGGTTATGTAGAAAACGTGTGTCTAGCCTGGGTGCTCTTTAGGGTTCACAGGAACTACAGCTACCTGCAGCAGGCCTCCCATTAACCCCAGTTCAGATGGTTTGGATGCTCTCGAAGGCTTCATGTTGAATTAATAGAAATTCTGAAAAAAAATAAAAAATAAAATAAAATAGTGGTCTCTCTCGTAGGGATGCACGGATATATGCGCCTATAGCCCAGCACTGAGCTGAGTACAATTTTGATTGCGGTGCCCCGACCTTTTGAAAAATTCAAGGACAACATGTCTCTGCTGGACTGTTCCTAATGGAATGGGAAGCCGTTTCTGGAGAACCACACTGTTGTTGACTTTTTTAATTTTTTTCTTTTCGCTGTGAAGTTTTTGTAATTTGATTGAGGTGCTGTGAGAAATCTGAAAACTTCAGCAGATGAGACGTGCATGAAAATCAAACAGAAATCAGTGTCATCTGCCCCTGATTTAAAAATAAACATCAAAGTCTGTCTGTAAAAACCTGTGTCACTCCACTTGGAGGAGTCACTAAGCAAAGAGTAATCATGTTAGTCTGTGTTTTAGTGGAAACTTGCAGAGCCTGGTGATATGGCTGAATGCTGCTCTGAGGCAAATCCCAAACCAAATGCCTTTTTTTCCTGAGAAATACGATTTTTTAACAACAAAAATATCTTTCAAGAGCGCTAATTAGACTCAACGTCACAATCGAACACTCAAGATCCATCCTTATGTGCTTTCATCTTACATGCAGACCTCCATTTCCCCTTGTGACCCTCCATCAAGTGTCCTTGTACACCCTCTTCCTCTCTGTATTTGTCCCTGAGGGTTCTACCATCCTGAGCTGGATCAAGTCTCAGTAAAATCAATAGTATCCATGCATGCAGCTTTTGCATGACCACTTGAACATGCACAGACACTGGCGTTGCTTCACCTTCATATACAGTGGGGCAAAAAAGTATTTAGTCAGCTACCGATTGTGCAAGTTCCCCCACTTAAAATGATGACAGAGGTCAGTAATTTGCACCAGAGGTACACTTCAACTGTGAGAGACAGAATGTGAAAAAAAAAATCCATGAATCCACATGGTAGGATTTGTAAAGAATTCATTCGTAAATCAGGGTGGAAAATAAGTATTCGGTCAATAACAAAAATACAACCCAATACTTTGTAACATAACCTTTGTTGGCAATAACAGAGGTCAAATGTTTACTATAGGTCTTTACCAGGTTTGCACACACAGTAGCTGGTATTTTGGCCCATTCCTCCATGCAGATCTTCTCGAGAGCAGTGATGTTTTGGGGCTGTCGCCGAGCAACACGGACTTTCAACTCCCGCCACAGATTTTCTATGGGGTTGAGGTCTGGAGACTGGCTAGGCCACTCCAGGACTTTCAAATGCTTCTTACGGAGCCACTCCTTTGTTGCCCGGGCGGTGTGTTTTGGATCATTGTCATGTTGGAAGACCCAGCCTCGTTTCATCTTCAAAGTTCTCACTGATGGAAGGAGGTTTTGGCTCAAAATCTCACGATACATGGCCCCATTCATTCTGTCCTTAACACGGATCAGTCGTCCTGTCCCCTTGGCAGAAAAACAGCCCCATAGCATGATGTTTCCACCCCCATGCTTCACAGTAGGTATGGTGTTCTTGGGATGCAACTCAGTATTCTTCTTCCTCCAAACACGACGAGTTGAGTTTATACCAAAAAGTTCTACTTTGGTTTCATCTGACCACATGACATTCTCCCAATCCTCTGCTGTATCATCCATGTGCTCTCTGGCAAACTTCAGACGGGCCTGGACATGCACTGGCTTCAGCAGCGGAACACGTCTGGCACTGCGGGATTTGATTCCCTGCCGTTGTAGTGTGTTACTGATGGTGACCTTTGTTACTTTGGTCCCAGCTCTCTGCAGGTCATTCACCAGGTCCCCCCGTGTGGTTCTGGGATCTTTGCTCACCGTTCTCATGATCATTTTGACCCCACGGGATGAGATCTTGCGTGGAGCCCCAGATCGAGGGAGATTATCAGTGGTCTTGTATGTCTTCCATTTTCTGATGATTGCTCCCACAGTTGATTTTTTCACACCAAGCTGCTTGCCTATTGTAGATTCACTCTTCCCAGTCTGGTGCAGGTCTACAATACTTTTCCTGGTGTCCTTCGAAAGCTCTTTGGTCTTGGCCATGGCGGAGTTTGGAGTCTGACTGTTTGAGGCTGTGGACAGGTGTCTTTTATACAGATGATGAGTTCAAACAGGTGCCATTCATACAGGTAACGAGTGGGGGACAGAAAAGCTTCTTACAGAAGATGTTACAGGTCTGTGAGAGCCAGAGATTTTCCTTGTTTGAGGTGACCAAATACTTATTTTCCACCCTAATTTACGAATAAATTCTTTACAAATCCTACCATGTGAATTCATGGATTTTTTTTTCACATTCTGTCTCTCACAGTTGAAGTGTACCTCTGGTGCAAACTACTGACCTCTGTCATCATTTTAAGTGGGGGAACTTGCACAATCGGTGGCTGACTAAATACTTTTTTGCCCCACTGTATATATAATTAGAAAAGTCTCTACATGATTATTGTCATTATCCCCAGACAAATTAAAGTTTCTTTACATTATCTCATGATGGACACAGGTGTTAATATCAGGAACATCCATAGTAACCCCTGTGGTGGCTGACACAGAGTTTTTTGATAGTCTGAGGATAGAAATGAGGATGGAAGACGGAGAGTGTCAGTGGAAAAGTGAGCGAGAGGAGAGGAAGAAGGAAACAAGTGCAGAAAGCGAGACAGTCAGACTGGCCATTATAAATCATATCCGCTGTTGGCGCCGGCCACGTATCCTAGCAACCAGACAGACCCTCCGCCTCTCCTCCATCCCCATCTCTTTCTTCTGCTAACAGCCTGGTCACTGTTATTACCCATACTGCACTGGGCTATGGCCCATAAACTCATGGCAGAGTTTGGTTTGTGCTTACAGTTTGCAGACTGATGTAAGGAGGGCTTGTACTGAGCAAAGCTGCACACAGTGCTCTCTCACTCTAACGTACACACAACATGTGACTGAAAATATTACGGTACCTTCAATCACTGTATGCTGTATGGTTTTATTCATTCATTGATTTGCAATATAATCCACAAAAGAGCACAAAACTATGGACAGGTTTAAGAAATAGATGAGAAATGACTCGTAACAAATTACATTAAGAAAAGCATACAATGTCACACACAAGCCTGTGTGGACAATAGCTATGCTGAACGTCAACTCTTTGGCTACATTTATATAAATACAATGTTGCTAACTCTGCCGTCTGTAAAACATGGAGGAGGCTCTGTCGTGGTTTTGGGGGCTACATTTGAACCAGTGGTGAAAATCAAAATTTATGGAATTATGAACACAGGAAAGTACAATCAGATCACTGATCCACCATGCAATGCAATGTGGTCGCATCTGATCAGCAACAGCTTCGTGTTTCTGCATAACAATAACCTCAAACACAAAGCCACTGCAGTAAAAGCATACCTGGAAAAACACACAACAGTCATGGATTTTTTCCCCAGAGCTCATACCTCAACATTTTTGAAGCGGTGTGGGATCATCCTGACATAGAACGGAGCAAAACGCACCCAACATCCAGACAAGAGCTTTGAATGTCCTTCAAGAAGCCTGGAGAACTATTCCTGAAGACGACTTAAAGAAATACGAGTAAGCTTGCTTAAAAGAGTTCAGGCTGTGTTAAAGAATAAAGGCGATCCATAACAAATACTTCAAGCTCATCAGAATTGTGCCTTAGATGTTGTATTTCCATGTATGTTTACATATATTTATATGAACTACTGAAATTTCTAAGCACTATATAAAGAAATGGTGGGTGGCTTGAGAGTTTTGCAAAGGTCTGTAATTAATAAATCAACATTTAAATTATCCTGCAATAAAAAAAAGCTGTAAAAGAGCAGAATAGTGCTCCTTTTGTATGTAACCTGGTAGTGTATCTTACTGGGACATAATTTAGCCTTTGTGCTCTTTTGTGTGAAAATTCAATAGCCTTTCTAACAGGAAACGATGCCACACATGTAAAGATGGACTTTAACCTGACACGTCATTAAGTCAACTGCAACTGAACAAAAATAATAATCAGAATTGTTCCTTTTATGTTGCTTTTAAAGATTTTTTCACACGTGTCTCAGCACTAAATATTTTACAGTAGTTAGCAACGCTTTGGTGTTTCTCCTGTTTTTGTACATTCTATTTTGGGACAATAGCGCACCTCTACAGCACAGGCTTCTTTATGCTTTAAGTACTCTGTTTTGGGGAAGTACACTTAATTGTATGCCCTTTCCAGTATAAACACATAACATACTCAAAACCTGCTTAGCATTACAATGTCGTATTGATTGGGGACTCAGCTTCAGCTTACCTGACTCCTGTGGTTACTTGACATCTAAATGCAGTGTTTTGGGATTTTTTAGCAGTATTTTTGTCAGGTAATTTAAATAATGGGTGGAAACTGGAGGAATTTTTTTGCTAAACCTTAACATACAGAATAAAACTTGACTTAAAGACGCATCTAAATATCAGTGTAAAGATCTCTGGGAAACTGTCTAAATCTGATGCATCCACTCTGATGTCACAATAAAGCCGCACACCTGCAGCGATTTTACACTGAATTGTAAAGGTTTTGCCATATTTTCTGAAATTTCCTCTTGATTGTCCCAGGACTGGTGATACTGAACAGACTCTTTGTTTAAGTCAGTCTGGTGCCAGACCACGGGTTACTGATTTTGATCCTCAGATAAAACAAAAGGCTCGAGCTAGCATGACTAGCACTTGGCTGTGATGCTCGACGAGCAGGCCGGCTCTCTGCTGCAGCTTTATGCAGTCTCCTCACTAAAAGCTTCACCCAGTTACTGGTCTCCAGACAGTTACGGGCTTACCTCTTCTCTTTGGGCTTGGCTACTGCCTCATTGTCTACTGGCTTATGAAATTCTGAGTACTCAGCAGAGTGAACGGACAGTAACACACAGGGAGAATGAGTGTGCGCATCTATGGGAGCAAAGGAAATGAAGCACTCAGGAACCACTCAGTCAACCCATAGTCTGAGAGCAATCACAAGTGGGTGGTATGAGAGGAAAATTGTGTTTGAGGAATGAAGGACAAAGTTGCCAGAGAGTGTGTGTCTAACTGTGCATGTGTGTGTGCTCGGACGTATGTGTGTGTAAAGGAAGTACGCCACCTTGTGGACCAGGATTGACAGGAACCTCCTGCTATTGTCCATCTGTGAGAGAGAAAATCAAAGCACAGGTAGTCAAATGTTGGTTCTTCCTTATATAATGTACTGTATTTAACATGGGCAATTTGCTGGTGGGGGATCAGGGGTGGGTTTCCATTCTTTGGTCTACATATCTTTGCCTCAGGCTGCTTAAACAACAGCTAAACCTAAACTAAAATTACTTTAGCACTGCAATGCTATACTGCAAACAAGGCTAAAATAAGAATTCAGCTTGCACCGAAAATAAAGACAATACTGTCTGGGGACCAAATACACTTCGATCCATGAGAGAAAAGAAATGAAAACAATCCAGAGCAGAGGACAGCAGTCGACCAGCAAACCAAACTGTTTTCTTACTCTGACACGTAGGAAAATACTGTAACGACCAACTTATTTATTCATTTTACTGGTGATGGCATGTTGCACTGTTGCATTTTAAGATGTATGTTAAATGTTGAAGTGGTATGCGTGGACAAATGGCGCTACAGTAAATAAAGATTTGACATGTTAAAATAGCATTTAGCCCTTTTCATTGTGCTTGACTGTGTGTACGAAAGGCCAGTCACACAGGCATAGAGACCACTCCATGACCGTGTGGCAACTGCTGCCTGTGAGGGAAAAATCTCCATTTTTCAACTGGTTGGTGACTGGTTCCTGGAGGTTGCTGGCTGTTGTTAAAACTGCACTCACAGGCCTAGAGACCAGTCAGTGACCCTCCTGGCAGCCATTGTCGGTAGATGAAATCAGACACAAAGAAGGTGTTGCACCAAAAAAACCTTTTGGAATTGCTTTGGTCACTAGCAGATTGATGGAGTTACCTGTAGGTTGCATGTTTGTATGTGAACACTCACAAACTACTCTTGGAGCTGTAGTGAAACTATGAAAACGGGAAACAGAGATCGTTTGCTTTCAAAGTAAAAGTTGTGCCTTTTGAAAAGTGTTGGGTGCTGAGCTGAGGCACAACTTTTACTTGAAAGGTAAACCTTTTCAGTCTCGTTTGCACTTTTCACAGCTTGACTAAAGCTCGGAAAGTAGTTTGCAAGTTTTTGCAGAGAAGTTGGCGTCTTCCATGTAAACTACAGGTAACTGTGGTAACCTTACAGTGACCAAAGCATTTACAAGGAGGTTTTAGGTGCAGCACCCTTTTTGCAAGTGATTTCACACAGTGACACCCACCTACCTCCAGGAACCATTCACCAATGTTTTAGGGAATCTACAGTTTTTCTCTAGTGACCAGTGGCTATGTAACGTCTGATATAGTGGATAACTCTTGAGCTACGTCGACATGACATTCTGCGTGAAAACTGAGATACCTGAACTATTTTCATTTTTAAAAACTGGTTTTGTATCATTCAGTATTAATGGTGCCCTCGCACATGTGCAAGTTACCCATGCCATGTGCACCAATGCTGCTTCCAAACCATCATGTTGATATCTGTTTGATCATTTTTTTAATCTCTTTTTTTTAAGGTATTCTAGTCTTAACCTTCATTTATGACTGTATTCACAAATTGTGCTTTAGAGGTGTTCCTGAGCCTTTGCAGTGATTTCACATGTAGAATAATGGTGCTACCTGAGGGGCTGAAGATAACGGTCATTCAGTATGCATTTTATGGCTTATCTTTTGCTTGCATGGACCACTCCTGAATCCTTGAATGATATAATGTACTGTAAATAATTAAATCCTTTGTCATTTTACATCCAGAAACTTTGCACTTTAAATACATGCCCACACATGCTTTCACAGAGTGTTGTCCCTCAGTTATCTTTACACGTGAAAGAGTCAGCCTGCCTAGGACACTCTTTTTAAAACCAATTATGTTACTGACTTGCTTCTAATCAAGCTAATTAGTTGAGATGGTATCACACATATATTTCAGTCTTTTTGTTGTCCCTTTAGAACTTTTTACTTACATTTTACTCAACATCGGATAACATTTTGCTGAATTCATTAGCAGACTGTTACTCGATGAGGCTTTGCAAAACACACAAATAACCTTTAAATGTGCAGCTAGAACACACTAACTGCGGGATAATTTCTTGAAGGACACTCATGAGCTTTTCAAGGCTAGCACGCCTATAAATCTATAACGCCCTCCCTTTAAGAATTAATGAGAATCACAGTAAGAGTAGAAAAGATAGTGAAGGGACTATTCCTGCAAAAACATAATCATACTTTACAGTCACATCCTTGAAGATAATGAACTTTTCATGTAATCTGCCTTATCTTAAATTATACTAAGAAAAAAGGATTAGAAAAAAGTTCGATAGGGATCCAACGTGACTGATTTTCTCTGTCCATTTTAGCCTGCATGTAAGCTTGAAAGGGGAAAGAATATCCTTGGGTTTGTCACTACAATACCTAAAAAACAGATGTATTTAAATTTTATATACAGACAAAAAAAGGCCTCTGGCTAAAAGGGGGCCTGCTGTTTGATGTAATTTAAATAAACTACTTTTTACAGGATTACTTTTGTCATAGTAGCGATAATGCAGATAATAGTTTAATATTTAAAACAGGCTTTAAACAGTTGTTTCTAGAATTTTTTTACAACCTAATATAATATTATATAATATTATAATATTATGCAAGTGGCATTAGTATAAACTTTTAAGGGAACAATACATATTTTTGGAAATGTATGTAATTAAGGTAAACAGTTCAAACACTCTCGTGCAGGCATCTCATTATTTGCAACTTATGCTAATTAGCATGCTAATTAGCATGCCAAAGCTAGCTCTAACAAAATCCGAGTGTCGCTGGCAATTCTTTAAAAACGTTTCTTCCTTGGATTAAGCGTTTTATAGCCTTCATTAGTTCGGTTGTATTAAACTATATGAGATGCTGTGCGAAAGAAGCACATTAACAATATAAGTTACACAATAGTGATGGGACTTCCGGCTCTTTTTACAGATCCGGCTCTTTCGGTTCGGCTCACTAAAAAGAGCCGGCTCTTTCGGCTCCGAACCGGCTCTTCAGGTTGTTTTGTTGCTTTAATTAATTTATTATTAACAATAATATAAAATTATGCACAAAAGGAATTACTAACGTAAAAAAAGTGGTTTTATTTATATATGTTTATATATAAATATATGCGGTGGCCCCTAGAGACAAAACACGTACAAACTCCAAAACACATTTCTAGCATGAACTGAACTTCCAAAGCAGAGCTACTAGATCACTTAAATTACACAATTGAAAGAATGTGTGTATTGTTTGTGTATTTATACACAGGCACTCATATATATTCAAATAATTTAAAAAAAAGTTCATTTACCTGTTATTACCACACACCAAATCTGGTCGTTGGTACTTGCTGGCTTGTGTAGCCACAAGATAACAAAGGCTCAACACTGCGCCCAGCATCCTGGAGCACTTCTGTTGTCTTTTGTACGTGTTTTGAGTTTTTATGTGCTTCTGAGTTTTTATATGCTTCTGAGTTTTTACGTGCTTCGGAGTTTGTACGTGTTTTTACGTGTTTTGGAGTTTTTACGTGTTTTGGAGTTTTTACGTGTTTTGGAGTTTGTACATGCTTCAGAGTTCGTACGTGATTTGAAGTTTGTATGTGCTTTGTCTCTAGGGGCCACCGTAAATATACTTTTATTTATTCACTCCACATAAAATGTAATAAATAAATCACATAATACAAAAATCAACTATTCACATTTCAAGTTTTAACTATTTAAATTTTCAGCTTTTTTCTTTTACAAATTTAAAGTGAAAACAACACAAAACACTGCAAACCACAACACAATTAAATATAAATTATAATATGAAAACAAAAAGAACATGCATATTCTCTGTCATATGGGCCTGCATGAATAAACTTTCTGAATCCTTTATCATCTGCAACCGAAAATAGTTGTGGATGATTACTATACCTTTCTAATGTTGTTGTCCCTGCCTCTCTTTCTCTCTCTCTGGCTCTGTTCCTGTGTTACTGAGTGTAACTACCGCCCCTCCCCCCCTCTGCCCAGCGTAAAGCACAAGGCTCGCTTGCAGAGTGCAGCGGAAAAAAAGTGCGAGAGAGAGGCTGAGAGAAAGAAAAAAAACAAAAAACAAAACACGTGACGGCTCGCGATAAGGAGCCGGCTCGCGTCGTTCACGTCAAAGAACCGGCTCTAAGAGCCATTTCGTTCGCGAACGACCCATCACTATTACACAAAGCCAAGAAGGTGACGTAGCCAACCTGAGTACAGAGGTTAAAATCATGATGTTACCTTCAATACAGTTGGAAAAAACAAATACGAAGCGCTGAAAATGCCAACTCCAAAGAATTAAATAACCCCAAGAATTAAATGAGCGGAGGGATAGCTGAACTCTAACTTATTATGAAATGTACAGCATTCTAATTAAGCAGCATGTCGTTATTATGTTAGGCAGCTATTTTTATTTTCCGTCCGAATGTACTTGAACGCAGCACCACAGACCGTAGTTTTTCAACAGGTTCGTAAGCTCGGGAGGAGACCCTCACTGCAGGCTACACAATGCGAAGGATGGCGGAGGAGCTACAACCTGCCAAGGAGCAGAGGTGAGTTGTTTTCGTTTCTTTCTTTCTTCCTTTCTTCTTCACGTTGGACATGCTAGTTGTTTTTGTCGTTTTGTTTCTTCTCAGCGTGAATGCTGTTCATTTGTGTGACAACAAACACAACTTTGTTCTCTTCGTGTGAACCCGCATTAGTGTATTCACAGGTAGATTAAAAAAAATAGATCCACCCACACTAAACCTATAGGAAAACGGTGTCGTGTAAATATACAGGCCACCCGCTTGCTGGCAAACGTCCAAAGTGAAAAGTTTTCGAGCCCGAATCTTCCTGTTAATTCTGGCTGCTGTGTGAGTGACTTCCTATACAAAACTTTATTGTAGAAAAAATACTTTAAATCTTAGGGTGACCAAACGTTTTGCACTTGTTGAGTTGTAAAACCCTATATGACTTATTTTTTTATTTTTTTATTTCACCATTCATTAACTGCACAGAGAAGGCATCGTTAAATATGTCAAAGTTTTCTTTAAGCAAACAGTATTATTAAAGTTCTTCATGACTCGGCCAAGTGTCCTCTGTTTTTGAAATCAAAATATGGTCACCCTATCTTATCGGCGTCTGCCTTTGTCCTCCAAATGTTAAAATCGTGCTGATTTACAGTGCATTTGACCATAAGTGACCCAAAATACACAGAACAAAGACATGTTTGGGCTTCTTTCTGGACATTGATTGCATGTTGTTGTCAAGTACTGCATACCAGCAGCACTGATTACAAAAATATCATATAGCCAAAGGTCAGTTTATTGTTGGGTTTGCACGTGCTTTATGTGTCTTTCATGCATGTTTTTGTGTATCCTTTCTGTCTGAGTCACAGTTCCTGGATATCAAGTTGGCTTCCCTCCTGGTGTCCCACCTCTCCTTCTCAACTAAAAGATGCCGAGGAAAAAATCCTCAAGAGTGAGTGTGTCTGATGTAGCTGTTTCCGATCTGTAGTTTATGTGTTTCATAAAGTCAGAGTTAAAACAGTTTCTCTATCCCTGCCCTATAATCTTTTCTGTCTGCCGCAGCTGTGAAGCGGCCTTTCTCCAGGCAGCATGTTCGGATATCGAGTGGCAACTACCTGTGGACCTTAGCTTTCTCCACGCAGCAGCAGCAGTCAGCAGCCCCGTGTGTCCCACAGCCCCCAACCCCGCCCACCACTCCTTTGGTTCTGCTGCACGGCTTCGGAGGTGGTGTCGCCCTCTGGGCTCTTAACCTGGATTCTCTCTCCAGCAGTGGACCGGTCTACGCTCTAGACCTGCTGGGCTTTGGCAGGAGCAGCCGTCCCCAGTTCAGCACCGACCCCAGGGAGGCCGAGGATCAGTTTGTGGCATCCCTGGAGGAGTGGAGGGAGAAGGTGGGGCTTCAGGAGATGGTGCTGCTGGGACACAACCTCGGAGGATACCTGTCTGCAGCCTACACGCTGAAATACCCACACAGGTGCTTTGTGTCTGTGTGAGAGTGTGTGTGAGAGGACACAGTTCCAGGTGGTTTTCTAGTTTAGCCATCTCTTTTTTTTTTTCTTTTTTTTTTTTTTGCACCACTTGCCAAATAAACTACAAGCCCATATATAAAAAAAGAAGTAAATGTGTGGAGTTTTAATTGAATTTCTACATTTTAGTTTGTACATTTGATCAGGTAACTGCATGTGTGTGTATGCAGGGTAAAGCATCTGCTGCTGGTGGAGCCGTGGGGATTCCCAGCACGCCCAGAGAACCCCAACCACAACTCCATCCCAATGTGGATCAGAGCAATTGGCGCCGTCATGAGCCCCTTCAACCCTCTGGCCGGTCTCAGACTGGCTGGACCTCTAGGTTAGCACACACAAACACACATTGAACACACACTGAACAAACACATATTTGTTTCTCTTACGCATCTGTGTATTTTGAATGTTTTCAACTTCTAAGTGACAAATTATTATCAGCAGCGATGGGGGTTGGCTTAAAATGTCCCAGTTATCTAAACCATGCCATACCACTGTTCTTGCATCATTTCAAAATTAATCCCCCAGGAAAGAAAATAATTCCTATAAAAACAATACGCTTTTAAAAAAATACAGTAAGTATTTTAAATACTTCCATCCACCATGCACTTCCATCTTTATGCTTACATAAGCTCAGGTCTATTGGTAGAAGGCTATGGAGGTATTGCCAGATGTTCATTTTGCTAGCAGTGTTTTCCAATTCTCGCAGGGAATTCTGAGACGGTTCCAGGCCAGATGAGATGTATAGTCTTAACTTTCGAGTTCTGGGTCTATCCCAGTGTCTTCTGGCTGGGAACGACCCGAAAAAAAGGAATTTGCACAGGAGGCATCGTAATTTAAATACACATATACCTTCTTTTACAAGAAGCCCCACCCACCTGCTGTTATATATTGGTAAATATTCTGTCTGTGTGGGGCAGCCAATCAGAAGATAGCTGGGCTAAAGAGAGAGGATGGATGAACTCTGATCAAAATGACATAAATATAGATTACTTTGAACTGTGAATAATGCAGTAATTACTCTGGAAAAGTCAAAGAGCAAAAAATATGAGGATAAAATTGGCAGTAACGCCACCTTAAATGCCTTTAATTAATTCTATGGCAACACCCCCCCACCCCCACCCCCCCACCCCAGCTTCTTCTGAGTCGGGGGAGCACCAAACATCAAACGTCTGCTTGAGGTGCCATTGTTCTATTCAAAGGTCTGAACTGTAACTAAATCTCCTTCTTTTCTTGTGCGTCTCTTAGGCCCGATGCTCGTCCAGACCATCAGGTCAGACTTCAAGCAGAAATACTCCTCTGTGTTCAGTGACTACACTGTGTGTGACTACATCTATCATCTGAATGCCCAGACTCCGAGGTGACGAACATTTTAAACCATCCGTGCACAAATATGTCCATTCTCAGAAGATCTTAGGAGCTTGTGCATTTTTCTTTTCTATTTTTTCATTTCAGTGGCGAGACAGCCTTTAAGAACATGACCGTTCCCTACGGCTGGGCTAAGAGGCCCATGCTAGACAGGATCGGCCAGATCCAGGTTGAAATTCCTATTTCTTTCATTTATGGATCCCGGTCCAGTATTGACAGCCACTCTGGATATGCATTCAAGAAAACCAGGCCAGATGTGGAAATCCGAGTAGGTTCTCTATTTTACATTTTGCACCTTTAACAGTACAAGGTTCAAAATACATTTTAAGCAAGATTTTAAGCATTTTTTTGTGCCTAAATCTGCCTGAATGTATGTCAAGTTACTTTTATTTGCCTTGTGGAACGGTGGCACCTTTATCTCAAAACTATTTCGCATCCACTGTGTGTGCGCTTGTCAGGTGATCAGAGGAGCGGGCCATTATGTTTTCGCAGACCAGCCTGAGGACTTCAACCAGACGGTGCTTCAGATTCTCGCCAGGACGGAGGAGAAAGGGGAAGGAACAGAGCAGTGAGAAAACACACAGGAGAGCCAGAGAAGTGTTATACTGTAAGACTCTTCATCAGTGCTGGATTGAGGATTCCTCATTATCTGTCTAATACTCCATGAGGCCCGGCGTCTGAAGTCAGACGGTGCCACAGGTTTATTTATCCTGCCTCAAGCACATACAACAATTTTGTAAATAATTGTGAAATGCAGCCAGTGTTGCATTTGTTGCTAAATGTTTTTGAGATTGTGGGAAGAGGAGCTGGGTCTAACATTTTTCCTAGAACTTGTTGGGAAACTCTTATCAAAAAAATGAAGAAATGTCATCTCAAGGGAATTAGTTGTTTTCTGTATGGATCTAGACAAAGTAAACAGACTGTTCCTTTTCTGACCCCTCACCCGCTCTGTGAGAGATATGAGGGAGAAGTAAGTGGGGCAAAGGGCTGGATGGGATTTTTAGGAAACCTTTTCACTTCTAAGAAGAGCTGCTGTGACTGTGTGGGAAGTGACCAGCAGGTGGCAGCACAGTAACAGCGTGCGTGCATCAGCGCCTCTCTGTTTTGCACACTCGTGCCAGCGAATCCCACACAAAGTAACCTCACATGCATATTGAGTTGAGTGACCTACTCAGGAGACCTGGACAGTGATGCTCTAAGAGCAGTACGTCGCTCGGCTTGCTGCTAAGTCACAACTGCAGTGACAGAATAGGGTCAGAGATGAGTGCTGGACTAAAAATAGGACTTCTGTTCAAAGACCCATCAGCATGAAGGAAACATGTTACTGTGAGACATTAAATTTGTGAATGTGTGAGTGTGCAAAAATACTATTATCTGTCCTTTTGTTTGCTCTTTTTCCGGTCGTATTGTACACTCCATTTAAATCCATTTTTAACCCTGTTTATTGTATAACTCAGTAAATTGGAGAAATTCAAGCTTCATCTTCTTTTGTAATTTTCTGCATCAAAATACACACTACACAATTCAAAACACACACATCAGCCGCAACATTAAAACCACTGACAGGCGCAGTGAACAGCACTGATTATTTCAGTTTGCCTGGAAACCTTAGGTCCTGGCATATATTTGGATGTTACATGCACAACCTGCCAAAACACTGCTACAGACCCAGCTATGGCAAAGAGATATTCTCCCCAGCAGGAAAATACACCCTGCTGCACCTTAAGAAGTATTCAGGAAATGCACTGAGAAACAGCACAAAGTAAAATAAAATTGCACTGAGCTAAATTGAGGGATTTTATTTATCAACTTGCTTTATATTGAAACATACAGATCCTACAGTGTAAGGAAGGGAAGAAGATTTCCATTTTAAGATGGGAGAGTGAAAGAAGAGAAGAAAAAAAGCACAGCGATCAGAAAAAAATACAAATTATGAGAGAGAAAAGTCATCATTTTGATAGGCAGACGATGGGATACCATATAAATGCACCGAGAGTGGAGTTCAAGTGCTTAGTGCATCATGGGAAGTCCCCAGGAAGCCTGAGTCTACAGGGAGTGCAGAATTATTAGGCAAATGAGTATTTTGTCCACATCATCCTCTTCATGCATGTTGTCTTACTCCAAGCTGTATAGGCTCGAAAGCCTACTACCAATTAAGCATATTAGGTGATGTGCATCTCTGTAATGAGAAGGGGTGTGGTCTAATGACATCAACACCCTATATCAGGTGTGCATAATTATTAGGCAACGTCCTTTCCTTTGGCAAAATGGGTCAAAAGAAGAACTTGACAGGCTCAGAAAAGTCAAAAATAGTGAGATATCTTGCAGAGGGATGCAGCAGTCTCAAAATTGCAAAGCTTCTGAAGCGTGATCAGAATCAGAATCAGAATGGGGTTTATTGCCAAATGTTGAGCAGGTTTACAACATTAGGAAATTGCTACGGTGCTTCAGTGCAAACATGCTGTCATAAATAGCACTTAAATAGACATGGAAAGAAATAAAAGTAGGGATAAGAATTAAAAGTGCTACGTGGAAAGATATGTGCATGAGATATACATGAGATATATACATGAGAATAAGAATTAAGAGTGCTACGTTGAAAGATATATACATGAGTGCAGGTGGTGATCAGTGCCAAACATAGAATGATGCAGTGACACAGCGTAGGGTCATGTGTTAATGGCGGGTACAGTCATATGGTTATTGTTCATGTGTCCAACAGCAGAGGGGAAGAAACTGTTCTTATGGCGAGAGGTTCTGGTGCGAATGGACCGGAGCCTCCTGCCTGAGGGGAGCAGGTCAAACAGACTGTGTCCAGGGTGATCATCGAACAATCAAGCGTTTCATTCAAAATAGTCAACAGGGTCGCAAGAAGCGTGTGGAAAAACCAAGGCGCAAAATAACTGCCCATGAACTGAGAAAAGTCAAGCGTGCAGCTGCCAAGATGCCACTTGCCACCAGTTTGGCCATATTTCAGAGCTGCAACATCACTGGAGTGCCCAAAAGCAAAAGGTGTGCAATACTCAGAGACATGGCCAAGGTAAGAAAGGCTGAAAGACGACCACCACCGAACAAGACACACAAGCTGAAACGTCAAGACTGGGCCAAGAAATATCTCAAGACTGATTTTTCTAAGGTTTTATGGACTGATGAAATGAGAGTGAGTCTTGATGGGCCAGATGGATGGGCCCGTGGCTGGATTGGTAAAGGGCAGAGAGCTCCAGTCTGACTCAGACGCCAGCAAGGTGGAGGTGGAGTACTGGTTTGGGCTGGTATCATTAAAGATGAGCTTGTGGGGCCTTTTCGGGTTGAGGATGGAGTCAAGCTCAACTCCCAGTCCTACTGCCAGTTTCTGGAAGACACCTTCTTCAAGCAGTGGTACAGGAAGAAGTCTGCATCCTTCAAGAAAAACATGATTTTCATGCAGGACAATGCTCCATCACACGCGTCCAAGTACTCCACAGCGTGGCTGGCAAGAAAGGGTATAAAAGAAGAAAAACTAATGACATGGCCACCTTGTTCACCTGATCTGAACCCCATTGAGAACCTGTGGTCCATCATCAAATGTGAGATTTACAAGGAGGGAAAACAGTACACCTCTCTGAACAGTGTCTGGGAGGCTGTGGTTGCTGCTGCACGCAATGTTGATGGTGAACAGATCCAAACACTGACAGAATCCATGGATGGCAGGCTTTTGAGTGTCCTTGCAAAGAAAGGTGGCTATATTGGTCGCTGATTTGTTTTTGTTTTGTTTTTGAATGTCAGAAATGTATATTTGTGAATGTGGAGATGTTATATTGGTTTCACTGGTAAAAATAAATAAATGAAATGGGTATATATTTGTTTTTTGTTAAGTTGCCTAATAATCATGCACAGTAATAGTCACCTGCACACACAGATATCCCCCTAAAATAGCTCAAACTAAAAACAAACTAAAAACTACTTCCAAAAACATTCAGCTTTGATATTAATGAGTTTTTTGGGTTCATTGAGAACATGGTTGTTGTTCAATAATAAAATTATTCCTCAGAAATACAACTTGCCTAATAATTCTGCACTCCCTGTATACAAGCATGATTAATCATTCAGTTTTATTTATATAGCTATAAGTCACAACAGCAGTCACCTCAGGCTGCTTTATATTGTAAGGTAAAGACCCTACAATAATACAGAGAAAGCCCTATGAGTAAGCACTTGGCAACAGTGGAAAGGAAAAACTCCCTTTTAACAGGAAGAAACCAGCAGCAGAACCAGGCTCAAGGAGGAGCAGCCACCTGCCACCACCAGTTATTTTCAATTAATATGGTTCTGTGAGAGCTTTAAGATATAATGATGTCTGGTTATTCAAGACTTTTTATAGAAGGAGAAAGTCCTTGTTAGGACTCATCACTCTTCAGGGAGCTTTTTGGACGACCTGATAACAAGGAAGTACACATCGAATTTAGAAGTAAGAAATGCATTGACTAGTTTTCCGCATCACTAATTTGGGTGATATTTTATCAGATGGAAAAGGCGGCTTCATAAAGGCTTGTTTAACACTGAAATTAAAGGACAAAGAATCAAGATGTCCCCCAAACTCCACAGATCTTATTAAGCATAAGCAACGTTGTGCAAAGATGATTCACGGAGGCGCCATCTACCACCCCACAGAGGTCTGGTGTCCGTGCCCTGATGAGTCAGGGTTGTTTTGGTGACCCCGTATCTTTGATTAGAAGCTAAATATAAAGTATAGCCTGAGTTTTGTTTACAAGAAAACTTTAATGCTGTAGCGGCATGCTGAAGGTGAAAGTTGGCACTTTCACCTTCAGCATGGGAAAGGGAAGAAGATTTCCCTGCTCAGTAACTTCACTAGACTGAGCAGGAGATTATTTGAATGTTATTTCTGAGCTTTGAGCACCGTGGCCTTTACCGATGTAACCCCTCTGTTAGCTCTGCCCGTCTCCATCATTACTAAGACATCAACCCGGCCCACCCGAACTGTCTCCTGGCAACAGGGTAGCCACAGAGACGGAGTCGTTTAGATTGTGGACCTGCAGGAAGCGATGCTGTGGTTGGACGGGGTGATTATGGGTTGTTTGTTTTTCTTGAAGACGTCGGATGGCTCATCATCAAAGAAGCGAGGACCGTTCAGCAGGGGCTCCACGTGCACTGCTTTTTTTTTGAGGACACACACACACACACACACACACACACACACACACACACACACACACACACACACACACACACACACACCATGAGCACAGACCACTGTCCTCACTTGCTTAATAGACCTGGAGGCTTACTCATCGTGTCTCTGTCTCTCTCTGTCACCCACTCAGTCACATGGACATGAAATCATTTCATTACAAAAAAGGGAAACAAGTGAGAGAAGTGACAGGAGCTTTCATACTGGGTTTGGATATAATTGAAAGCCTGAGGGCCTGAAATAACAGGTGTGCGCCTACAGAAGTGCACACTGTGCCACTGCTGCCGCCAGCCATCGGCTCTCGGTGTCGCTTTAATCAGCAGAAACACACACAGGCTGGAGCTGCCAAAGCATCAGGAAAATTGGTGTTTCATTTATTTACAAGACTGCAGTAATGTTGCATATTATTCTGACTATTTCCGGGTCGCACAGCTGTAAGTTTGCTCAATGCTCGAACACTTTTCTGCATACATTTCTTTTTTTTTTATGTGCAGTTAATCCATCAGACAGTTTTCCAGGAGTCCAAAACATCTGCTTAGCTAAATGCATCAATCACCACTTTGACAGACAATTAAGTTAATTTTTCATGTGGCAATCAAACAATGTAATTAGATGCATGCATCATTCACAGGCAGCTCCACTCCCCTCCGAACAATCCGAACAATAATAGTTAGCTCATCGGTGACTGATGATATTTACAGTCCGGGCGTTTATTTTTAGCCACAGAAGTAGCAGCCAGACAGACATTTGCACAACAGAAAAGATTGTGCGGAGTGAAATCAGTGTAGAATAAAAAAAGGTAATATCTTCCTTCCTTTCTTTCTATCTGGCTGTCTAGGGAGTTGAAATATCAAAGATCTGAAGAGTGCTCTGATTTTTTCCCCAGAACTCCATAATGTTCTCAGCCTTTATGCAGCGAGAGCACTTCACAGCACATCGCGGCTCTCACGTTACATGGAAAGCGCCAGAGCTTAATGATCTCAGCACTTAAATTCTGACTGAGCGCTTCAGGGAAGACTAACAGAGCCAGAGCCCCGAGTTTGCCATCTGGATGGTTGTTCTCTGCACGCGTGTGGCACAAAAGCTGGTGATGTGATGACTTCTCTTCATCTCGCAGAAGGACTGAATAGAATCCAAAGAGGCATTAAAACTTTTTATATTAAGGATCATCAGCAGTGACATCACTGGGACTGCTGCTGAAGTAGCAGTGCTACTGATTCATAAAATCCTGTAGAGGTGGTAATTTATCTCTCTTCACCGAAACTATTGATCCTGCAGAACTAAATTTGGACTCAGAGCTACTTCCTGTCACCAAGCAGATTTCCACACCCGTCCCAGCTGCTGGTTTACTTTGATTTTAAAGCACAGCTAAGCTTTCTTTACCCACCCTGATAAATAACAGCAAATCACATACTTCAGAGGGATATACACTGGTCACCGTTTGCTTTCTTGGGTACATCTTGCTACAGTTAACAGGTTGGACTCTCTTTTTAGCTCAAGAACAGATTCAACAAGGTGCTGGAAACATTTCTTAAATATTTAGGTCCATGTTGAAATGGTAGCATCAAGTCAAAGGTAATGTGTCTAAGGATTGAGATCTGGTGACTGTGGAGGCCTTTAAGTACAGTGAAGTCACTGTCATGTTCAGTAAACCAGTGTGAGATGATCTGAGCTTTCAGACATGGTGTGTTATCCTGCTGGAAACAGCCATTAGAACATGGTCAGCCACAATACTTGGGTAGGCTGTGGTTTATAAACGATGCTTAGCTGATACTAAAGGGCCCACAGTGTGCCAATAAAATATCCCCCACACCATTACACCACCATTAACAGCCTGAACCTTTGATGTGGGGTGGGATGGCTTCATGATTTCAAGTGATTTACTTCAAATGCTGACCCTACTTTTTAAATGTGGCCGCAGAACTCGAGACTCGTCAGACCAGTCAGTGCTTTTCCAATCTTCTGTTGTCCAATTTTGGTGAACCAGTGCGAAATGTGGCCTCAGATTTCTGTTCTTAGCTGACAGGAGAGGAAGGCTGCACACCTTGAAGTTATTTGAGTTACTGCTGCTTTCCAATCAGCTTGAAGCAGTCTGTCCATTCTCCTCACCTCTGACATCCACAAGGTATTTTCACTGCTGCTCACTGGATATTTTCTGCAGTAGATCAGCAGTTATTGAAATACTCAGACCGACCCATCAGCCATCAACAACAAGACTATGTTCAAAGTCTTCTTTCTTTCCCTTTCTGATGTTCAGTTTGATGTTTAGCAATGACAATGTCAGTTTTATTTATATACATTTCATCAAACTCAATGTGTTTAACACAGAAGATAAAAACCTATGCAGGTGTACAGTGTCCTTAGGCAGTGAAAAGGGCAAAATAAAACTTTGAAAAGTAGTAAAATAGAAGTTAACATAAACACTCATAATATTGAGTGTAAGCCTGTGAAATCAAAACTGGTTTTTGGAGTCATCTTGACCATGTCTACATGTCTAAATTGCTGGCATGCTGACATTGGCTTTAGATATTAGATAATAGGTATGGCTAACACAGTGGGAAGTAAACGTATATACACTTTAAAATGCCCTTGACTTGCATAAGGGGACTGATCATGCCCAATTCCAGTTCCATATTTTTATACTTTGACTCTAGTGGAGTATTTTTTCCTGATACCTGGTTCAAACAAGCTTTCTTCTGATTGGCAGTAGGTGGGTGGGGCCTCTGGGCTCAGGTTTAATCCATGTTTATTATGAACATCGACCATTGCAACCGCAAAGCCATTTAACCTTTACATACTGTTTGGGTCAAATGTGTCCATTTATGACATTGGATTGCTGTAACAATAACAAATCTTTTTGCTGTTCCAGCTCTTCCAGGTCAAATTTCATCCATGTCAGTGTGTGATTCATTTGTCCTGGATTTTATTCACAATTACAGGTCAAAACGAGAAAAACTGTGATTTTAGTAAAACTTGAAACTGTGAAACTGCATGTGTCATGTCTGTGATATGCTCTATTGGACAGTAGTGACACAGTTCAGGGGAACTTTTGACACTGTCGTGTGAACTGCCTGTGTTCCCGCCCCATGTGCCCAGGTTCCCATGGAGACAGGCACTTGATGGTCTTTGAAGGATCATGGAGAAATCTCAAAACACAGGAAGAGTAAAACAGCACACTAGCGATCATGTATGGTGAACATGAGGAAAAGCAGTTCTGTGGAGGTCAGAAGATGCCACGGTCGAGAGGCAGATGAACTGTTTAAACCTTGACTTGTAAAAAGCTATTTGAGAGGCCACTAAGACTAAAAAACACTATATGAATGCAAATATATTTAAAAACGTAATCTATTTACGCTGAGCCAACTGAGATTAAAACACATATTTAAAGAGGAGTCGGGAAAGTCATGAGATTATAATGAGGGTGGAAAACACATGTGAAAATCCCACACATGCTAGGTTTCCTACCACTGCTCAGAAAGCAGACTATTTAAACATTGTAAATCAACCTATAGTTCAAACTTTGGCATAGATTTTGACCGGAGCTACACTGTGAAGGCATGAATAGTATAGTATGTAAGGGTTTATAGTGCACTTGTCAACTGATGCAAGAAAAGTTTCAATCTCTTTAATGCAATTTTACTTTAAATTAATGCTTTGATGAAGAAACAGTTTTGAACTCTTCTATATTTTTTTAGTTTTAGCGATCATTTCACCATCTTTCAGTCACACTGCTCTCGTTTGTCTCTTCACTGTCCACAGACACTCTGTCTTCAATAAAGATCTAAAAGCAAGTCAACAACTACAACAAATGGCAGGGTTATCATTTATCATTTAGGGCATGCCTTGGAGTTGGTAATTTTTCAATTACCAGTTGCATGCAGCGTCCTCCGGTGTTTCTCAATCAGATCAGCCTTTAAATGGCACATCCACTTGCAAAGCAGCAATGGTCAAAATGCAGAACTTGAGGCCTCAAATGAGTCCACAACAAACAGGTAACCCTGAGTGGCTACAGCCGTCACAGTCTATGAATTTGCTTCCAAACATCATACCTAAAAATAAAGTTTTATATTTTTAAAAATAGCTTGATTCTTAGCACGAGCTGCACTCCTCTCTGGTGCACATGAGACTTTATATATCTGTTTTATGCACAGCTTAGTTCTCACCATGACTAATAAATTGGCCTGGGTTTGTAAAATGAGTGGAGTTCTACTTTAAAACTGAACAATGAGTGTTTATCATTCCCCTGCAGGTTCTTTATACCATGTGTGAAAACAGACCACAGGCTACTATTGTTAATTATGTTCAGACACAAAGGGCTTTCTTGCCAGAATTTCTGCCTTCGGGTTGAGAATTCTCTGTGGGTTTGGGTAACATCCAACAGGCCTTTGTCATAGTTAAGATCAATTAAAACAGCTTTCATAACCAACAGGATGTGGCTCTAGTGGAGGTCTGCCATCCCCACTGATGTCCTTGCAAACAGTAACATCTGCATCGTCAACCCAACTCTAAGCATCTTTGGACTGCTCTTCCAACACTTAGAGCCTTATCTCTGCTTCCAATGTAGCTTCCCCCACATAAATTTCCTGGATCCTGTTAGCGCCTCTGTTTCTTGCTCATAAAATTTGAGTTTCACAGGTTTATTTGTTGTTAAATTGCGAGAATGCCTGTGGCACCTTCTGTGTAATATCTGTGATAGGTTTTCTTTCTCAGTAGCGATTTCCTCCTGTTTCCCCTTTTCCATGCTGTCACGGCTAATGAAATTTGCCTTTAATTGATTCAGATTGAATTTTCCCCTCTCGCTCTCCCTCCTGCCTGTCCTGCCTGGCAGTCCTTGAATTTGCATGGTTGACATGAGCAAACAAAACTGCTAAACTATGAATACACTTATCAAATGAACACACACAAACACGATTGCGTGGTTAGTTTTGTGACGACATTAACTGTATAAGACTGTAAAATTATGTCATGTAAGACATTCTCTAGCCCAAACCTTTGGCTTAACTCTAACCTAAATCCCACTGCTCAGTGCTGTAGAAAACTGAAACTGGTCCCCACAAAGATAGCTGAGCAAGTATACACACACACATATACACAAACACAAACACATCACTCTCAATGTCAGATAAAAAAAGATGGCAAAACAGCGTGTGTGTACTCAGAGATTAACTGCTATGTGTGTGTGTGTGTGTGTGTGTGTGTGTGTGTGTGTGTGTGTGTGTGTGTGTGTGTGTGTGTGTGTGTGTGTGCTGCTGGTTGGAAATAGTCACAAAGAAATTAAGTTTCAAAATAACAGAGGAGTGCAGTGTCTCAGCAGGCTGCACTTAGCCTAAGAGGTGTCCGTCTGGCTCACAGAAATTGTGTGCTGCGTTGTGCGTCTGTGCATGTGTGTGTACTGAGGGACTTTGTTTCTTGCAGCAGTTTTATCAGCCGCTCCGCTGACAGCTCGGTGGCAGGAGTTCAGCCTCACCATTCAGCTCCTCTGACAGTCAGATTAAATGTTGCGCTGACAGATACAGCTTTCAGTCTGCAGCTTAAGCCGCACAGAGACCGTACATCGTAAAAACACACGGCCACACCCATACCGAACGACTCGTTTAGTAATCAATTGACTGCTGTGTTTTGTTGTTGCTTTGAATCAAGACTTTACACACTTAGCTCCATAATTGTTTTGTTCAAAATCACATTCAACAAAGGGCAGACTTTCAGCTTAAATTCAATGTGTTTAACAAAACATTTACATTATGATGGACATACTGTTTAGCCATTTTCATACACAGTCCTCCAGAGACACAAAATAATTTGATAAGCTAACATACGTAAGGATTTTTAAAATAATATTTAGATGAAAACCCTTTGCTGGCAATGACTCCCTGAAGTGTAGATCTAACAGACGTCACCAAATGTCTGGGTTTTACTCTTTGAGATGCTCTTCCAGGCCTTTATTCGACCCCTCTTTATTTGCTGCTTGTTTGGGGGTCTCTCTGCTTTCGGGTTTGTATTTAATAACTGAAAAGGATGTGCTGTTGGATTGAGATTGACTTGGCCATTGAAGAACATCCCAATTCTTTGATTTGAGAATCTCTTTAGTTGTTTTTGCAGTGCAGGCTTCTTGCTCTCGAGTATAACCAGTGGTTTGTACCTTGCTGTGAATGACCTCACTCCTAACATACTCCTATGTCCTAGAAAGTGTTCTTGAATTGGTTTGATGTTGTGAAGTTGCTTTTCTTCTCCATGGAAATGATTCTGTCACCATGCCCTTTCGTTAAGTCATTCTGGCCTTTTGATGTTGCTTTGTGGCCATTCTTTTTGAGATTGTGCCAGATTGCTGATTTGGCCTCTACTAAGGTTTTTACTCTTTTTCTGATGGGTTTATTTTGGTTTTTCAGTCTCATTTGCACTCAAATGTCTTTCAGCTTCATAAGTGAAATGAAGGTAAAAAACTATAAAATAAAAAATCAACTTCAGGTATTATGTCTGGTCCCGCTGTCATGAAATAAAAAAGGAACAAGCCTCAGCTGGCTGTGAAACTGCTCTTTGGTGAATTGTCCAATTACTTTGAGCCTCTGAAAATGGAGACTGTGTACAGTAACTGTAAATTCCTAAATTGTTAATGCAAAAATATTTGTAAAACCTCCTTAATTAAACCCGAAAGTGTGCATTTCAGACACTTCTTGAGTGATCACATGTGCAGAAAGCTAACAAGAGAGTGTAGAAACAAACATACGAAGGTGTGAATGAGCTGTTGGCTGTGTCAGCTTGTGTGATGTATTACACCACTCAAACTACAGTTCATGTTAGAAGTGCAATGATGTATTTTTAATACTAATGAAACAATAAGCTGGAAGCGCCTCGATGTATTGCACCCCAGATGTGGAGGCAGTTATAACACCCCAGCAGTTATAGACCCACATCTGATGGTTATAAATTCAATAATTACTCCCTTTTAGCTCTGTATTGTTGAGAAATATCTGTCTCTTTAGTAGCTGCATGCTCCACTAAGTTAACACTGTTCACAAGCTGGTGGCTAACTGAGTTTGACTGCTGTTTAGTGCTGGGCAGGTAAAGTACAGTTGGCGCTTAGAGTGCTTGCTGCAGCCAAGAAATGACACTGTGAGCTGTGAAAGAAATGTGCTACAAAAAAAAAGGGGGGGGGGGGGGGGGGGGGTGTATTCTGGCAATGCTGTTCATCATTAGGAGCAGACCCTTTCAGTCTTTTTTCCATTCTAAATGTTTAGCATTTCAGCTTCAAGGATGGGGAATACTCTCATTACAAAGAGTCACAGGTTATCACCAGATAATCTATCTGCTGCTGTTAGTGTAGATAGTTCCTCTCAGCAAGTCAGCCTGGCTGATCCCCGATATACTCTTGAAAAACTCATTCAAGTTTGGCCTCTACATCATGATTATCATATTCTAGATGTTTAGTGATTTCAGTATATTAAAACAAACTAGTGAAGGAACTAATAGAGTTTGAATATACAGAAAGATATTGAGAGAAATCAGATGGCAGTGACGTCTCTCACTGCTGAGAACGATGTGGGTGGATGATAGGAATGAATCCGGCACGTGCCTCGGTGCACACGTGACATCCTCACTCTGGCACACTCTCCTCGTCGATCCATTCACTCTTTTAAAAAAAAAACCCGTATGACATTTTTGTCACCTGCTCATTTGCGTGTACGTTGTCCTACATGGCTGCTGTGGCAGCTTGTTCGTGTGTCACTGTTGCTGTGCTTGGCATCACTGCGTGAGTGTATGAGTGTCTGTGTGTCTGAGCCTGTGGGTCGCACGGGTTCATCGACCCGAAAGCTCATCTGGTCTGATCTGATTTCCTCACAGCTGGCTGATGTGGAACAGTAGCCCAGATGTTGCAGAGATTACAACTCCCTGCTGTGTTTGTGGAGGGGTTGTGGCCGTTCAGGAAAATAAACACAATGGGACAATTTTTAGCGCACACAGGCCTACTCTGATGAATCAAGCCTCTTCCACAGAGACAGAACTCCCTGTTCTTTCTGTTTCTAGACATCAGATAACAAGCACAAAACATGTCGCATCAATTGTGCACGTCCTATGGTGTGGCACTTTAGGCTATATCACCTACCTTGGAGAAATTATGTGTGAAAAGTGGAACACGTGCTAAAACTGAACGATTAAACCACAGTCGACTTGGTTTGGCAGCTTTGGAGGCAAAAGTCATAAAAATAAGTACTACGTGAAGCACAGCGCTGGCCAAACAGTGCATTCACCATTGATTTTTATCGCATCTTTTGACCTTAATTAGCAAACAACATGGCTGCATAGTAGTTATTTAATACTTACTGTATTGTAAAAGATGAGCACAAAGCCGAAATGGAAGTGTCTAAAATCTCCAAAAGTTGATTCTGTTCATCTGGACGTAGCGCTTTGTGGGAGAAACGTTTCGTCACTCATCCAAGTGACTTCTTCAGTCTCAGCTCAGGGAGGTCAGCTCCTTAATCGTAATTATTCAAATTCTCATGACCATTGATCAACAACCACTGACCAAAACCCACTGATCAAAGACCACTGATCAATGGCCATGAGTACCATTCACAGAGAGTTGGGGAATGGCTGCAATCACAGCATTGTAAGATGGCGAAAGATGTACCCTTAGGCCCCTCCTCGATTCAGAGATGGTCTTTCCCTTTTCACATAAATGGCCTCCTTGACTCTGCGCTCAAACCAGCGTTCCTCCCTGTCCAGGATGTGTACATCCTCATCCTTGAAAGAGTGTCCACTGGCCTGTAGGTGTAAATAGACTGCAGAGTCCTGGCCTGACGAGGTAGCTCTTCTGTGTTGTGCCATCCGCTTTGCCAGAGGTTGTTTGGTTTCCCCGATGTATAAATCCTGGCAATCCTCCTGGCACTTAACAGCGTACACTATGTTACTCTGTTTGTGTCGGGGACCCGATCCTTGGGGTGGACCAATTTTTGGCGCAGCGTGTTTTGGGGTTTAAAAGCCGCAGAGACCCGGTGTTTAGAAAAAATGCGTCTCAACTGCTCCGATACTCCTGACACATACGGGATCACTACAGGTTTTCGCTTAGGCAGCAGTTGTCCTTCTCTGCTGGATCGGCTGGAGCTTTCTTTAGGTGCCTTTCCCGCTTTGACAAAAGTCCAGCTGGGAAACCACATTTACTCAGGGCTTTCTTGATGTGATGTTCTTCTGCTTCTATGTCTGTGGGGATGGTGTTCGCTCTGTGTTGTAGCATCCTGATGACACCCAGTTTGTGCTCCAGTGGATGATGAGAGTCAAACCTTAGATACTGATGTGTATGTGTAGGTTTACGGTACATGTCAGCTTTTAGATGTCCCCCATTCCTGATGGAAATCGCACAGTCTAAGAAGGCCAACTTGCCATTTTTCATATCCTCCCTGGTGAACGTGATGTGTTGGTCCACCGAGTTAATGTGATCCGTGAAATGTGGAACGTCCTGAGACCTGATTTTCACCCAGGTGACATCCACATATCTGAACCAATGGCTTGGTGGTGTTCCAGGGTAGGATAGCAAAGCCCTCTTTTCTACTTCTTCCATGTACAAATTGGCCACAATGGGTGAAACTGGGGAGCCCATGGCACACCCATGTTTCTGCCTGTAGAACTGACCCTTGTATGTGAAGTAGGTGGAATGAAGACAATGTTATAGGTGACAGAGTTGATCAACTCTGTCACCTATAACATCTCCAAGTTTCTGGCTTCAATCCTCAACCCGCTGGTGGGCAGCTCTGAAAACCACATCCAGAACACCCTGGATTTTGTTGAGAAGGTGAGAGATGTCATTATGGAGGCAGATGTAACCATGGTCTCGTACAACGTTACATCTCTCTTCACTTGCATCCCAGTCACGGAAGCGTTGGAGGTAGTCCATAAGAGATTACAGGATGACACCAACCTCAGCAACAGGACCACTCTCAGCATCGACCAAGTGTGTTTGCTTTTGGAACTGTGTCTTCATTCCACCTACTTCACATAGGGAGTGTTCGCCCAGGGCGGCAAACAGGCTAGGACCGCCTCTGCTCCCAGCCCATTGTTCCTTCAGTGGGCTGGTTTCAGTCATTATGCAAATGTACTGTTTATAAGATTGGGGAAACCTGCAGTCAGCTGAGACTGAAGAAGTCACTTGGATGAGTGATGAAACGTTTCTCCCACAAAACGCTACGTCCAGATGAACAGAATCAACTTTTGGAGATTTACTTTCCTGGATGATTGAGAATGCATCAAGAAGTGTCTAAAATATTCATTCTTCTGATGACCAGCAGAGGTCGCCAATTCTTATAATAAAAAAAAGAAGCAACGCTGTACAGAAGCATGAACTGTATCTAAAAGATGGAGATCAGTCATTGGCTTTTTCAGTCTGCATTTTTGAAGCATCAGTCTTATCATTCTGGCTGGGGGCATGTTTATTTCTGGGACCCAGAAATGACCATATTTGGACAAAGGGTGGCCGAGATAAGTTATCACCTAGGGCTAGTGAGCTTTCCTAAAAAACAAAATATTCATAAAAAATATGCAATAATTTGACTGACTGAAACCCAGACTTCCTGGACGGGCTATACCACCTATACCACAAAGCTAGCCATGTAATTTGTCAGATAATTTCGTTTAAAATGCCCCATGGCAGAGAGATCCAAGTGAGTGACTGAAATAAAACAAATAAATAAAATGTCATATTTAATCCATGTAACTTTATGGCTCATCAGTAGCCAAGCCTTTATACCAGGCAGTAAACACAAGCTTTCAAGCTTTATTTGGTCATTTTTAACACAGGTTGTCTCCCTTTTGGAGTGAGACTCAAGTGGTCATTAGAAGAACTGCAGTTTTGCCACAACCTTGTTGGCTTCATTGTTCAGCATTGGAGGCTGATGCTTGTACAGAGGCCAAGTGGAAAATTTCCCTATTGTTCGCATGATTTATTGCATGTATACACACTTTGCTCAAGACTTTGTCAAATTTTTGTTTCAAGTCCTGCTTCACACAAGTGTTTATTTTTACTGGCCCACTGGGAGTACATTTGATAGGGATTATGCTTGAGAAAATGCAGGAGGCTATATATACAATGGATGAGTAGTATTCTTTTAATATTTAAAATTAAAGCCGGATAGTCAGCCTGAAAGAGTCTGCAGTCATTTGGAGGGCACAAGAAATCTCCGCAGAGAGCCTTGTGTTCACTGTGAGGAGAAAATGTCTGCCACATGGACCCAAGTGGATCCTCACATATATTATATGAAAAGAAACAATGTTTCACAGGACTTTATGCAGTCTGCTGAAAAACTAAGTCCGTCCTTACTAGCCAGGTGCTGCTAATCAAATTTACTTGACTAACAGATCATCGGCAAGTGTGAGCATAATCATAAAAGAGGTTTTAGCAGTTTGCATGTCTGGAGCATTCAGGTGTGTTAACACAATGTCACAGTCTTCCCACGAGTGGATGTCCCAGCAAATTCAGCCCAAGATCACACAGTGCAATGCTCAGAGTCTGCAGGCTTCAGTTAGCATGTTAAATGTTAAAGTCGATGACAATAAAATTAGAAAAAGACTGAAAATCATGGCTTGTTTGGCTGTGCATAGACAACTTATTTTAAAAACTTTACTTCAGAAACTACATTCAACCACACTTGCTGAATCAGGTTTATAGTAACTGCCATTAGGCAATAAAGACAATATCTTTTAGACCTCATTAACCAACGGGTGACATCACCATGGCTATTATATATAGAACCTGTGCTTTAAACCTCTGATACACTGATGGCAAAAGAGAAAACATTTACAACATTCGAGAAACAGACATGAGACTCCATTCACATCATTTTATTTTAATAGATCTCTATCATATACATACAGTACAATATGCTCAAGACAGATCTTATGGCACATATATTATTGTTGTACATTTTGCAGTCGCTGGTATTGCTGTGAGGTTACAGTAAAGTGACCATTTGAATCTGTTACTTAGGTAGATACAATAGGTGGCTTGACCTCAGTGGGTTAAGAGTAAGGTTGCTACAGCAAAAACACATGCACTGTCAAGTTATATATTCCGCTAGGGGTGGGTCACACATCCAGTTACACAGGCTGACACTTTAAGGGGCGGTGTTGTTGTTTTCCATTTAAACCCCTCGATTGTTGTTGTTGTTGTCTTGGAATACGCTACAACAGTGGCTACTGTGATCCTGGACAGCTACGGGATGAACATGGTTTGGGTTTGCCCCAGTTTTAAATTTTTCTTCCTTCCACTGGACATAGAAACAGGGCCACTTCACTTTAAAAAGCTGCCATTGCACATTTAATAATTTGATTATGTGGCGGTGGAGATTTCTGATCTCTTTAAACAGCTTTAGAGCTCTGGGTTCAACCAAAACCTTGGATATCCAGTAGGAATGACGAACAATGGTGTGTTAGGATCTAGTATTCAGGTTTCTACCGCAATACAACATTACCGTTAATACTACAGGTACAGAGTACTGCTAGGTATATTCACATATGTACAAACTCTGCCGTTCACCTGCAGAGACTTGACGAGCGAGTGTGCATTTCCTTTTCTATAGAGCATGTTCGAGATAGAAAAATAAAACAGTGATAAGACTACAAAATATTGTGTGCCACCGTCATCATTTTCACCCTGTATTGGTCCTTGTTTCAGTGAAAACACTTAACTCTTTCAGTCAAAGCATTAAAATAAAAAAAAGATAAAATGTCCAAAATATAATTTAAAAATTATATTAAAAAACAGCATCAAAACACAACAAAAAGATGATATGTAACATGATACTTTAAAAAAAATCTACAGCTTTCCCTTCGGCTTACCAGAGTGCTGACGGTGTGAATGTTGTGCGCATACGGTATTTAAGAGTGTGAAAGTGTGAGCACCTTCGGTATCATCATTTAAACACACCTGCCGGTTAGGACCTCCCCCCCTTCCATGTTTTGTTGAATCTGCTGAAAGTGCTTCACATACTTGGCATTGCACCCAGTGTCCTCCGTGGAGACTTATTGTCTCTAAATGTGCAATTTTTGGCATTTGGACCTCCCAGTTATTCACCAATGCGTGTCAAAACAAAAGGGAAGAAATAGAAATGCAAAAACAATGCGCATTCATGTGGTGACATCACTGAAATGAAAGCAGAATAATAATGGTCGCAGGAATATGAGCGGAGGAACATGGGAGGTGTGCTCTAGATGACCTGGCAGCAGCTGTGTGGGGTTGGCGTGCAGAGCAGACCCTCCTTGGGGCTCCGGTGAATGTTGACGGACAGAGTCTTGTCGCTCAGAGGCATCTGCAGCACACGGTTCTTCATGTTTCTGTGGTTTTCCCGGGCCAGGTCCAGCTCTCCCAGCCTCAATCGGCCTGAGCAGGGTCCCTCCAGCAGTGGATCTGCCAGTGCGTCTCCCAGCGGGGGCTGGTGGTACAGGTTGCCCCTGGGCGAGGGGCCACCCAGGAGCGAGACCTTATCTAAACTACCAGTGGATCCGCCCATGCACATTCTCCACATGGGACGGTCCTGGGCATCTCCACCAGCACTGCCGGCACTGCCAGCAGCAACACCTCCGCCACCTCCCCCTCCTCCCCCCGTTAAGTTGTGGAACTGAGAGCTTAGGCACAGGCTCATCAGCTTTAGGCTTTCCACCAGACCGCTGGCAGCCTTGGCTGTGCCTTTACCTTGGCCTGACCCTGATCCAGGACTGGCACAGTTGGAAGGACTGTCCTGTCCTGCCCCCGTTTTCTCTCCATCCTCTTTCCTCCCTCCTCTCTCAACCCCATGTTCATCTAGACTTGCTGTGTCAGGTTTATAGTGACTTTCTGTATCATCATCGCTAGTCTCTGAGCTAGGAGTGAACGTGGCAACTGGTGCCAGTGCACCAACAGTTTTAGGTGAGGACATGAGTGTTGAAGGTGAAGGTATCCTAGAGTTCAGATTGAGGCTGAGGCTGGGTTTGGGCGGGCCAAGTCCCTGCAACTCCCTGCTCTCTTCCTCTTCCTCCTCGTCCTCCTTATCCTCCTCGTGGATCTGGTTGAGAATTGGAGCACTCATACGAGATGTCAGCCGATTACCGGACAAAGACGACGATGAGGAGGAAGCTTTGCAACGAAGCACCACTTGAGAAGGCAGTGTACAGGGGGGCAAACATTTGTCTTCTGCCCCATCTTCTTCCTCATCCTCTTCCACGCTGAAAAGGCTGGGACTCCGAGGTTTTCCAGGACCCACTGAAGAAAGAGAGCCCAACCTAAGGGGGTTGGAGTGGGGCTTTGCCAGAGGTCTGAGCCCTCTCTCCTGGTTTTGTTGTGGCGCCTGCTGCTGCTGGCTGGATGCTAGAGTGTGATTTTCCTGCCGCTGGCTGACATCTAGAAGAGCTGTTTTAGGCCTGGGGCCTTTGTGGAGGCTCTCAGCACTACGGGCAGGGGACTGCGGCCCTCCAGGGTGGGAGATAGCTGGACCCCCTAAACCATCGCTGACATCCTGGTGAACATCCACTCTGGTGGGCCAAGACTGCCTGCAAAGGGCCAAATACAATGTTGAGAATTAATAAATTACATACGATTCTTAAGTTATTTCAATGGTGGCAAAAAAATGACATTTACTTTTTTTTTTCAAGAGACAAAAAAACTGATAAATAAATAGAGTAAATACCTAGCTGTAATCAGCTAGAAAGGTTAGCATAAAAACTTATAGCAGCTAGCCTGGTTCTGTATAACATAACTAAAAATATAAAGCTAAATAAAACACTGAAGATTCCTAATAAACCCCCTTATAGCATATATAAGATATATGAAGTACACAAATATACCGTAAGCTACCAATTTATCAAAAGTTAGCAATTGTCTATATTTATAATCTCAAACCAAAGCTATCTGCTAACTGGCTCCAGGCTCTGTGCATTAATTAAAACCTGTGCATGCATTAAAACCATATAAATGTAAAAAAGTGATACCATGTATAAAATGTTGATCTTCAGGTGTTTGTTAATGACTCTCTTCCACCTCGTGTTACTCACTATTTTACGTATTTTAACAGTTTACACCAAGCTAAGCTAACAAGCCGCTAGCTATGCTTCACTGATTTGTTCTGAGACTCAAAGAAAATTTCTCAAAATGCTGAATTATTTACTTCTCTAATGGTAACAGCCACATTATTTTCTCCATTTATCCTACATTAGAATAAGAGTGGTAAATGGCCATGCTGTTAATATTTAATTCTGTTGGAGTGGTTGAATTTAAGTTCAGTGCTATATTGCTAGGAATTTATGAGAGATGGTTGAAGGCACTTTGGGAAATATGATGCTCCTCTCCAACTCTGACTGGCCTTAAAATTGTGATGCAAGACAATAGAGCTAAATATGTCGAATCCACAAAACAAGCAGTGAGATTATTCTTTAATCTATATTACTTTTTTCTTCTAATCTCATTTACTTAATATTTTCATAGAATTATATAAAATTATCTTTATTTTAGAGGTTTAGTGTAACTTCATAGTTAAATCTTCAATGTTAGATTCAGTCTCTCAGAAGAGAAAATAAAAAGACGCTGCTTTTGTTCTGTTGCAGGATATTTCTGGTAGCACATCCCTCACAGTGTTGCTGATCTGCAGCCTCTCTTCTATTCTCAGTGTGTCCTTCAATCCCTGCTGGAAAAAAAAGGGCTCCGTCTGTCCATCCTCTGTCAGACTTGTTTTGCGTAAACTGACAGTACGCAGCACTGCAGAGGCAGCATTCTGTCTGTCTCAGGAAATGTTTGTGTATGTGCGCTGGGGTGTGTGTGTACCTGAATTGGGCCTTGCTGGGGCTGGGTGATCGTGTCTGGCTGTGTTGCTCCTTCTCTTGTCTCTCCCTCAGCATCCTCTCGGCCAGCAGGAAGTAGGTAGCTGTGATGTGATTGTACTGGTTAGACTCCAGAGCCCTGTGATGGAGGAGACAGAAATCAAATTGAGGTCCAAAATGCACAAAAGTATGCACGCGCACACACATATATGGAACACAGATCAATGCCTCACCCCACCCGTGAGTGGAAAAGGGAAGTGACGGGAGTGGAGATTTAATTTGACAGCTCAGGATTGACTGCCAGCTGCTTGTTAATGCCAATTAAACTGCTGAAGACACTCAATTACACTTCAGTGGGACGAGTGAACCATGACGAATTTTCGGAGATTACACAAGATAGAACAGCTTTGCATTGATTTTTACTTATGTGTGATTGTACGAGAGAGGGACACATACTCAGTTATGGCGTCTCTGTCTGCGATGCCCCCGAGCACCATGCGTTGGATGATGGAGCCATGCTCCTCCTCCGACAAGCTGCGATGGGACACCAGAGGAGTAGACAGCTTTGTGGCTGGGGAGGGGTCGACACCTTGAAGCCACTGATGGCTCTCAATCTGCTCTAGGGTCGCTCTCTTCTTGGGGTCTCTCTGCAGCATGTGGCCTATAAGACTGGAGGGAATCACAGTGGAGGTAAGTACTCCTGACACACCAGAGAAACAGCTGGTCGTTGATGTAGGAATGTTTAAAAGGCAGAAACTGGTGTTACGAATGAAATAAGAATGGATGGTAATAGAAAATTTTAATTTATTACAGTTGCAGGGTTTTGTCCAAACCTGGCCATGTTACCGAACAGACTTACAGATGGGACAGAACTAAGGTATCTCATTTGTCTGGTTCTTTATTCTTTTTCTAAGTACTTATTGTTTTTATATGTGTAAAATAGCTCATAGCAACAGTAGGCTATTAATCTTTATCAGCTAACCTAACAGCTAACCTCCTGGCACGAGTTCAAGCCTCCAGGCCTGTAATACAAGTAGGTGTACAGCATGCAGAGCTTCCAACAAACTGTGCATGCTGTACACCTACACACGAGTGGAACAGGGTGTTGCCTATTCAGCTGCTAGCCGCACAGCTAACAAACGAGCCAGGATTATGAAGCGATGCGTTTTCTCTTGCAAATTATCAATGCACCTAATCTAGACTGATTAGAAGTTAGCGCTTATGATATCTGACTGCACGCGTTTCTCCTCCAAACAGTAGCAGTACTGAAAGAACCCTGTTTGGGTCTGCATACAAGCTATTTATTTTTTGCACTCTGGCTTAGCAAGATATACTAAATCCACTGGCTAAATCCCCCAAACAAATAGGTAGAAGTGCTGTTTTATCAGGCCCACGTTGGCAATAGATTTGGATGAGGGTTCAAATAAACATCACAAAAACTGGGCTACGTGCCAATATTTGGGGTGCTTTGTGAAAGTCAACCTGACCCAATGAAGCCATGTTCACTAACAGTATGTGTCTGCAAAGCTTCAGCCGTTCAAAATGTATTCTGCAACTATTTCGCCCAGCTCTGCTTTGACTCATCGTTAAACCCTCACAATGTTAAAAATAGAAGTCCAATTTTAAAGGGTGCATTAGATACACTTAACGCAGCACTGCATCTCTGGTGGAGCAGCTGACTGCAGCACTGAGTGAAAGCAGGACAACGAAGGGAGACCGCACCTCTCTCTTTGCTCTCTTTTCTTCACACATCTACAAACATGAAATATGCAGCACCTGCAGAGTACTCTGTCCATCTTTGCAGCTATGTGCGTGCGCTTGTTACTTACTCTCTGCATGCATGGGAGATGTGCGACGGCACCGTGTATTTGCAGTCCATGATCATAGTGAGCGTTTCGCTGTCATTAGCCTCCTGAAAGGGGGGCTGACCACAGACCAGCATGAAGAGGATCACGCCCAGACTCCAGATATCTGCAGAGACACAGAGAGAGAATGTGGTCAGTTTATAATGAACAAGTCATTACGGTCAGAAAAAAGCTGTTGTTTTTGTAAGAAGGCCAGAAAATAAAGATGACTGATCAACTAAGTGAAGCCCGCATGTTCTGTCTGCTTAGCGACCTAGATAAAGAAGAACCCCCCCCCCCCCCCCAAAAAAAAAACAAAAAACAAGAGCTGTCTCTTCCCCAAGTTCAAATGAAGCATGAATCATATTCGATCAGAGCCATTTCCATGAATGTGTGCCAGCTTAGGACACATCTGTCTAACCGAGGATGAAGCTCAGTGCTGCTGCCTGCCGCCAGCGTCATGCTCACACTTACACTGGTGCACGCGCTTCCACACAAACGCGCCGTCCAGGGAAAGTGGGTTAACGTGTTCATCCCTCAAAGCTTCATACAAATGCTAATTTTATGGAACGCTTCTCTTGGTCTGATTCAAAAGAGCAACTTTATTGCTCAGGGCTTCCACTGCTGCTCGGGTCAGCAGGATGGTCCACTGACACACATTCTGCTGTCATATACAGACTGCGAGCAGAGGCTGTGACATAAAAGCAAGCAGACTCGGTCTTAGTCACGGTTTTGACCCATTTTCAGCAAATTTCATAGTAAGCTTTGTCTGCTCTTAAGATTGACTTAAGTAAAAAACACAAAATCCAGTTTTAATTTAGCACCTGTATCATTTCTTAACCATAAAATGATTTAATCACACATCTATAAAATGCATTTGACCATTAAACTAGTGGTGTGCGACACTTCAAATTTTGACATTAATCCGATACCCACAAAATACAGGGCCAGTATTGCCAACACCAAAACTGATACTGATATTTTTAACTTATAAAGTCAGCTTATGTAGGTGAGACCATTGTGTCATGATTAGATGAATCATCATCAATTTGCAATTTTACTGAGGTTTTTACTTTTTACAATAATTCGTTTAAACAACAAAATACACATTTCTGCTTTTCATGCATTTTGAAACTGTGTTTTTTTGGACCTGAAATGTAAATGTGCTGTCTTTAAAGCACTTCGGGTCGACATGTGTTGTTTAAATGTGCAATCAATAGGTTGTAAGTAAAATAGATGTGACAGTCAACACAAAAAGGCATCTTCTCATTTCCAGAAAAAACAAATTTATTAGGTAAACCAAATACTGAACTTGGAGGATAGGATATCAATATGATATCAGTACAATATCGACAGTATTGATACTGTGGATATTTGGATCGATCTGCCCACATCTACATTAAACCCCACAAACATGTTCCATTTTACTTTGAAATAAGTCACATTATGAAAGCTAAAGAGATGCTAGTTAGCATCTGGTTTTCAAACTGAAATAAATTATTTTATGTCACTAGCAACTGTGGAACAAGCTGCAAGCTGTTCACTCCTTTTAGATTACTTTTTAGACTTTCCTGAGATAAATTTGGGCCCTTGTCAGCTATGAGATACTCTTTGTTCATTAGCTAGTTCATTGTGTTTGTTAGCTAGCTAGGTGCTAATTTTCACTATTAGTGTTTAGGCATTACATCAGTGTTTAGAAGAGTGGTGACCTAAGGAACTTGGAAAGAAAGCAGCTAGGCTTCTTTAAGTTTTGAAGACATTTCACTGCTCAGCCAAGAGACCTCTTCGGTTCTAAAACCAAAAGGTGGAGAGTCTCAGGTATTTAAATCCTAGCAGAGGTCGAAGATGCTATGCAATGTTTCCATTTTTGACCGAGAAGACAAATGGTTTGAAAGAGGAGTAAAGGAGGCTATTTATGACCACTGTGAACAACCATCATTCATCAGTGGGCATGGCTTACAACACCAACTGTCTCCCACCTACAATGGAGTCTTAAAATTCCTTCTCAGGTGCCTCAACCCCCACTCACATCTTGCATTAGCTGATCTAGCTGATCTGTGGTAAAGACCCACAGCTTTTTTCACACCTTGGTTAATGTGATGGCACACATGACTAATAGCGGGACAACCACCACCTAAGGGACAGCCCCCACTAGGGTTTTAATACCTGGGACTCTCCACCATTTGGTTTTAGAACTGAAGAAGCTTCTTGGACAAAACTTAAAGAAGTCCAGTCGTTTTCTTCCCAAGTTCCTTAGACTATCATGACCTGCATGACTGAGAACTTAGACAAGAGTGGTGATGATAAATGTAATAAAACCAGCTTTTGCAGTGCAGTCATTTTGTGAGTTCCTGTGTGACTATATAGCAGGTAGCTAGGTCCTAAACGAGCTTGCTAGCACTCAATCCTCGCGCCCAAATATGCCAATTTCTAGCTAAAAAAAAAGACAAAAAAGCAAACCGTAAAAAGATAATAATTAAAAAAAATTAAAATGGGAGTGCAAAAGCAATGGGTGATGTCGCTGTAGCTATGTCCACCTTTTATATACAGTCCATGGTTTTCTCAAAGGAACAGCACATGGTACAGCATGCTACAATTACTATCTGAACAAAACCTGTGCTCTTCTAACTCGGAAGTTTGAGAAGACCCAAAAAAAGGAGGTAAACAGATTGGAAGTGGGTTTACAGTGCTCGGGACCCCTGGTGATACGTCTTCATATCACTCCAGTTTGCCAGGATACGCAGGAGAGTTCAATCTGGTGGAGTAAATGTGGCAGTTTACTGTGGGTGGTGAGGATTTATTGCTTTGAGGCAGTGAAAGAGTGCTCCATACTGCTGATGGAGGGAGCAAATGCTGCTGCAGCCCCCACTGCCACCTTACCCCCAACCAACGTATCCTAGCAACCGCGACCCTGCTCCCTCATTACTTGCGTCAGCGGTCGGCCAAACTTCCTTCCTCGATAACTTTATTTATAAACCAGATGGCTCACACATCTCTGGATAACACTGTTCGCGTCAGCGCACATCAGCATCTCTCTCGCTAACAACGCCGACTCTTTATTGGTGACAGCTGGCAGTGTAAACGTCCTTTCTGCTGCCCTGAACACCGTTTTAACAATGATAACCAACAGGATAACCAGTCCTGTCTTCACCGGGTTAACCCTGAACACTGAGTGGGCCAACTCAAGCATCCTGTCCTACTCATCTTTATACAACATCTTCTTCTAAATCAATCAATCAATCAATCAATCAATAAACATTTCCATTTATGTATGGTCATTAAGCATAGATATGCTTTGAAGTATGCATGTACCCAGAATAATCACTATTAGGTAAGTTATTTCTTTTTTAGGTGTAGGTTGTGCTTCATGAAGAGGAAGAGGAAATCTATATTTAACTTTCCATTTACTGAAGACAAAAAGGAGGGAGCCCACACACCGAAGAATATTTACAGAGAGGACTCATTTGTCCAACAAAATCATTTTAAGTTTTTCATAGAAGAATACAGTTTCGCGCACATATCTGGGTCTCAATTTTCCTTTTAATTTCACTTCTAGTCTGCCATGACCCATTCATTTTTCAACTTAAGGCTGAAATCGCTACACTGAGTGACAAAAACAAGTATTTTAAATACAGAGTGATTGTTAGTTACATTTATACAGCAGTAGGGCTGAACGATATATCGCATTTGCGATAATATCGCGACATGATCAAGTGCAATTTTCTAACCGCAAAGGCTGCGATTATACTGCGATTATATTATACAATTCATGGGCTGCATCCTCCTGAGGCCGCATTTGTAGACCGATTACGTCACAGCGACGCGCCGAAGGCTGTCCAAATTACTACCATATCCCAGAATTCATAGCGCGGCCCAGCCAAACTCCAGTTTCCAGCAATGGCGGCCGCTACTAAGTTTTAAAATTACTCATACTAATCTTTCTGGGTCACAAAATAAACTTTTAACATATTTTCAGGCGAGAAAGTAGTTGTGTAAACATCAAATATCTGCTCGGTTTATCAAGATATCCCATATTTGCAAAAGTGCTTCGACGTTTTCAGAGGCGTCTGCTACCCACCAGCTCGACAGCTAGCCGGGAGCTCGAGGGTTACTGATGCGGCCGAGAACGGCACAACTCCCGGCACATCATTTTCAGATCACCGCGGAGTTTCGCTGCTCGGGTTAAACGTAATATATAAGTCACTTAGACAACCTAAAAATGTTATTGTTGGGTTTTTTTCAGTGTTTTGTTTGTTCGTGAGTAAATCGGTTTGGCTGAGATTAAAGTTATTAGATTAGATAAAATAAAACTTTATTAATCCCCCGGGTGGGTTCCTCCTTGGTTTTCACACAGCTGACTAAACGTCAAACAGAAAACTTATTAAACAGAAGTATGAGACAGTCGAGAATTTACACCAGTGTCTGGTTATATTTTAGATAGCAAGAAGCAGACGGCCGAGTTTATTAAACTCCACCGAGACAGCGGTGACGCTAATCAGAAGGCTAGACCGTCCAATTTCACGCCTTTAAACTTTAAAGGCGTGTTTGTGTGTGTGTTTATACAATTGCTATTATGTTTGCACTTTATGTGTAATGTTACTGACTGCAGAGATCAGTAAGATGTGTGTATTTTTTATTTATTAGTTTTATTTATTTAATATTATTTTTTAATTGAATGACTGTCTAGTAGTTCACAGATGTCGAAAAACTGTGTGGTAAAGCCACTGATTTTTTTTATGTATATTTCTGCAATCTGCACATTGTACTGACTTTCATTTTAATGTTTACACCAGGGTTCCTTGTCAGCACTTTATGCTCAGATGTTTGTAAGCTAAAAATAAACTATTGTGTATGTTCAAATATACTGTTGTGATTGAAGAAGTTAAATAAAAATGTCAGTCATCAATTCATGCATCACCTCATGTCATCATAACAGAGGTCTGTCTTCCAGGAAAGAACAGTTTAAAATTAATGTAATATAGTATTGGCCATACTATATGATGTATTGCTTGTCTTTGTTTAATAATACAGAAGACAAAGACCTTAAAAAATAATCGCATATCGCATCGCAATCGCAATATTGGGGCAAAAAAAATCGCAATTAGATTATTTTCCATAATCGTTCAGCCCTATACAGCAGTAAGGTTTGATGGGCATTTTCACTATGTTCTGATATTTCATTAAGTGACAAGCAACAATAAACAGCATACTAACCTCTAATGAAAAACTGTGAGAGCTAAGAGATGAAGAAGTTAAATTTGAAGCAATGTGACACCATTTATAAATAATTATAGTTTTTGTGTGGTTTGCTTGAAGCTTGGAGTGTTTGCCTCCTGCAAATTGGCTCCTTCTGCACAATCTGCAGGACTGACTCATGTTTAATCTCAAAATATTTTCAGCACTTCCTGAAAAAAAAACAAAAACCAATGCCAAGCAGGCCCGAAGTGAGAAAGCCAGGCGAGGACAGCTTCTTATCTCTGCAACAAACTGGGGCGACCGCCACATGGCAAGTCACCGGAAAAGCTCAGTTGCCCTACAGACTGTCAGCAGGTAGCCTGGCAGCAGTGTAATCCCAGCCCAGGTTTCCTCAAAGACCTGAACGTCAGGACTGCTGGCCTCCATTTAGCCTGTTCGCCCATCAGACAGCACTGCTGATACAATCACACAATATTACATCCCGGCTGGGTGGATAATCCCTGCAATCAAAACATCATCATCTCAGCTGAATGAGCAATAGTGCACAGGCAGTATGCACGGTCCAGAGAACAAACGCACACACGCCGCAAAATGTCCACTAACAAGTGCTCAGACAGGCCCCACACATTCAGCAACTCACACATCATCCATACGAAAACACACACGCGCAGTCAAATAAGACTATTATTGCTTTCAAAATATGGACGCCGCTTGGCACAAAAGAGAGTGAGAGGCAGTGAAGGCAGACAGAAGAAAATAGCCACTGCAAATCCACTCAGTCAGAAAAACAGAAAATGCTTTTCTCCTGCTCCTGACAGAGAGGCATCTGTAGACAGAGGGACTCCTGATGCCTTTTTCTCGCTCTGTCAGTTTCCCTCTTACTTCCCTTTCTTTCTCTTGCCCTCTTTTCCCTCACTCTGCACAATTATGTTTGATTTGTTTTCCGTTACAATATAATTCAATATCTTAACTGCACCTCAGCAGCAAGAACTGGAAGCACCATTGATGGGAGAGACGATGTTGGGGTGGGGTGTTGGGGGGTGGTGGTGGTGACACTGAGGTGAGTGCGCGCTCCAATTACAGAAGAAGAGAGTGCTGAGAAACCAATTTCAGCCCGATCTGATATCAGATTTTGTTATTCACAGAGAGGCAAATGAAAGCAAACTGCAGACAGAAATAAACTGCAGGTGCAGGACTGCAGGGCTGTGGATCATCTCATTTCCAGGCTTCAAGGTATGCTATCATGCTCTGAACTTTGAACAGCTCCTCTCCTTCTATCAGCTGCCTGATAATACCGGCAGTGTGCCAAGCAGGTCTACAGGTTCCTTACAAACCATTGCAGGCCATATAGCTTGGTCAGAGCTATCACAGCTGAGACAGTGATTGAATGTGAATGTGAGCTGCTGCTTGATACAACACTGCACTAACAACTCAGATGGTGTCCTGTTTTAGTAAAGCTAAAGCTGTAGGAACTAAAATAAATCACCACAGATGTACCCCAGCAGCTACTCTCTGTCACTTCTTCAGACTTACCCACAGCAGGAGCGTCGTATTCATCCCCCAGCAGTATTTCAGGCGCTGAGTAGGCCAGTGAGCCGCAGGAGGTGTTTAGTTTTTTCCCAGGTTGAAACCGGTTGCTGAACCCGAAGTCAGTGAGCTTGACGACACCCTGCTTCTCGAAGAACACCACGTTTTCAGGCTTCAGGTCCCTGTGCACCACATGTAGCCGGTGGCAGTAGGAGATGGCATGGACGATTTGGGCAAAGTAACACTTGGCCACCTTAAAGAGGAGAGACAAATGTAAAAAAATACAATAAAAATGCTCCAAAACCCAGAAAACAAACAGCAAACTAAAAAGAAGTTAGCAAGAGTTAGCTTGAGAAAAGTTTGGAATAGATAAAGAGTCAGGATCTGCAGAATTAGAGCGGGAAAATTTGACTCGAACTTGAATATTTAACTCCAACAGAATGCTAATGTTAGTGTGGTGTTTGCAACTTGTTCCTGTTTTTCTGAAGTGGCCAGAAAGTACATGTAGCTAGCTAGCTTAGCAAGAAGACCGGAATAGCTAATCAACGATCGCAGAAACATGGCAAATACTTTGTTTTTCCACTTTTGTTTTCTGATAAAACAGACAACATAACTATTATGCAGTTAGTGAGTTTTAGAGGTGCTTGTATGAAGAATTTTTATTTCCTTTAGGCACGACCCCATCTCTTCTTAAACACGTAAGAAAATATGAAGGGAACTTTGAACAACCAGTGTCAAACATACAGTGATTATTAACAACTATATGTTTTTATAAAAGATTTATTACAAATGTGATTATCATCTTTCTTTCACATGTCACATTGAACATATGTTGCCTGTATGCAATGTTGTGATAAACAAAATTTGCATCTGCAAAGGAATTTTGTTCAACTCGCCGCTAAATATGGAATAAAGACCCCTTTTGCCCTCCTTTAGTTACAGTGTTATTGCTTTCAGCATCACTGTTGCTTACTTATGTCTAGAATTTATTAACTTCCAAGTATCTGCATATATAATGCTTCTGGCTACCATTGAACTGTTCTTCACTATATTTCCTCACATTTTTATACTAGCTAGAAATAAACCAAACCAATGCAACCAAATTCTGTTCTTTTAAAAAATGCTTCCCTTCCCATCTCCAGATAAACTAAATTAATGTGTTAAGGTTCTTTCTTCAAGTACCCAAGATCAAGTACAGAAACAAAGAAGTAACTCAAGGTTTGGTAGACTGCATGAAGGACACCTCTGCATGTTCATTAGCCCCACTAACCTCCTCGCTGAGGCCTCCTTCATGTTTCATGATGCAGTCATACATGTCTCCTCCGTCGCCCAGCTCCAAGATGAGGTAGAGCTTTGTGGCTGTATCGATGACCTCGTAGAGGCGTACCACGTTGGGGTGTTGCACCATCTTCATGCATCGCACCTCCTGAAAAAGGTGACCCCGTGCAACCGGGTCCAGCTTCGTCTTATCGATCACCTTCACCGCAACCTGAAAGACAGAAGTTAGAACTGATCAGAACAATAGCAGCGCTGGTAACGTCAGCAGCTGTTGAAGCACTTGCACAGAAACAGTGAGACTGTATTATCTTCACTTAGAGGTGCTTAGTAGAGCTAGTACAGATGTTCTGATGTCCACCAAGAACAGAATCACACTATCAGAAATATTTAGTCTCATCAGTGCTCCCAGTCACCCTTCTTTGGTATGCCTGTTTCTAAGAACAAGGGTGACGTCTTTAAAAGTATTTTTAAACTTTTTTTTCAAAGTGAAGAAATCTAGTAACTGCCAACAAATGATTGAACTTGCATATACGGACTTGGATGAGCATACCTTTTCTCCAGTGAATACATGGCGGGCCAGTTTGACCACAGCAAAGTGTCCACGACCCAACGTCTTGTCCAGGTCGTACAGCCCTGCAATCTTCCCATCATGATGGCGCTTCAGCCCCGCCATGGCGGTTGGCGGATGGGGAGGTCGGAGCTGCCTTCTGTCACCTGCCGGTCTTCGGCTGTCAGTCCTTCATCTTCTCCTGATTAGGCTGAACGTACGTGAGGTTGGTGGTGGTGGTGTTTGAGCTAATTCTGGGCTAACTGTTGATCTCCTTGTGGTAGATTTGATAGCAAGATACTCAACTGGTTGTGGCAAATATTTCGGGTTTTGAGTGCTCCACTCAGTTCAGTCCCACTTCGCTATGATCTGAGGGTGAGAACGGGGAAAACAGTAAGAGATACAAGAAACCAAAACACAGCCACTCATGATAATAGTCACTTACTCTGCTAAACAATGGATCATGAACCTGTCTGATGAACTAATATTTGCTCACCATTACTGCTCATTACTTTGGCATTAGCTGGACCAAGGCACAGTATCATAATAATAATAGCTCGAATTGCAGAGAGTGAGCCAAGAGTCTAAAGTCCAGTTGTTATGTAAGGTTATCTTTAACAGTGCTTGGAGAAAACTTGAAGAGTCGTGGTTTGTCATGCTCAGCATCTCATTGTGCAAAAAAAACAAAACAAAGCATAACTAAAACCAATATCATTAGCTTTGTAGGTATTTGTTCATAAACTAGTGTTGGATAAATTATAACTCTGAACTAAGAGTAACATCAGGGAACAGCAAGCAGAGACCATGAGTGTTCAACAGCCCATCCTATCCAAAACTCTATATTCTATTATAGACTATGGGATTGCTGTCTGCCAGAGTCAGAAAAAAAACTAACAGACTGACATATTTTAAGGTATAACTAAACAGCAAAATCAACTACATTTATAATATCAATTTTTTTTAAAGTGTCTTTATTTGCTATGAAATTTTTAAAAATGAAAACAGAAAATAGCAATAAAATATGGAGAACCCAACACAGTACATTAGGAAATATAGTGACAAGTTTATATTCAGAGAGGATATTTGGAGATTGACTTTTGATCATGTTTTGACTCACATTTGTATGTTACATTCATACATGTAGTTTTTGGCCAACAGACAAACACTACACCTACTCTGAGTTGCATTTACTGTCTCAGTGCTGTGCAGGATAAAAGGCTAGGACATATGCACTGTTATTTTAAGGGCTCAAAAAACTTGTATTATTTTTTATAATTAGGTTATTTCTTTGTTTTGTTTTTCCTTTTACATATTGTAAGAAATTGTGCCTAAAAAGCCAACAAGGAAGTGCCTTAAAGTGGCATTTAATAACCACCAGGGGGGAAACCCAGTGGTTGCAAAAAGACTTCTGGTCCTACAGCAGTCAATGGGGGAAAACTCCCTGAGCCCTGACTTGTGGAAACACTTTTCCTGATTAGTTTAGAGTCTCATTCAAATCCAAATGATCATTAAAATGATCTCATTTTGGTTTTTATCGAGCAACTCCAATGAGAGACTGGACTACAGTAAGTTCATTTTGGAAATCATGATCACAACGGAGGATTGCACATATGTTCTGGGCTGGGTTTCCCAGTCAGATCTTCCAATCCCTAAATTAAAAAACCCAACATGGTTATAGCAAAAATGCTTATTTTGAGACTTTCATTATTTTTCAAACAATATGTTAATTGAGTTTTATATTACAGAACAAGCAAAGAAGAGACTTTAAATTTTAATGGGTTACCTCACGGTAGCGGTGTCCATCTGTTATACTAACCACCAAATTTTTTTTTTTTACAATTTTACAAACTTCATTAAAGATTAAAGCATCTGCCACATCATTTTCCGTCACTCTAGCAAGCCACTCAATTATTTCTCCTGATTCACATTAGCTCAGGAATGATACTGTACAGGCTACATTTTGATTTTCTATCTGTCACCTTTTGCCTGCCCAAGATGACAAACTAAACTAGTTCATCTCAAATTCTGATACGCTTATGTCAGACGCCCCTGCTCCGATTGCCACAAGCTTCTCTCGTCATGCAGTGTGTTGCTTCACGGCCCTGGGTTACGAAACAATGCCTGCAGGGGAGGCATGCCATTCCGCTTCCAAGAACCTGCATACCAGGAGCATGGCGACGACACAAAACACACAATTTGCAGGCCAAGAACATTCCTGTGTACTGATCCTCGCCTAGGTGTGTCCAACTCACCTGAATTTAAAAGACAACACATTTCCAAACAGGTGTTGTCAGGGGACACACCTATCAACTAAATACAGTAAGAAAAGCAAAATAAAAGCCGCTCTAACCTAGTAGCAGTCTGCGGTTGCTTAAATCAGACTATGAAAGCCTAAAACGCTCTTTGGGCTTTTTGGGAGAAATGTACCTGTGAGAAAAGAGTGAGTCATGTTTCTTATAATAGGAGGCTGACATCTTCATCTTTCTGATTTTTCTTTCACTCACACACACAGACGCAAAGTAATATCAACAGAGCTGAACTCTTTGCCTCTTTGACAACGACAACATGTAGGTGTTAATGCTTCAAGACACTGAAGAAAAGAAAGGAGACACACAGACACACACACAGTCCTCTCAAGAGCGCACACACTGATGCACTCGTCTGATGATAGGGCAAGTTAGGTGAGGTCAATGTGCGTTGATGTGTGCTGATAAGCAAACCTGGGCGTTGACATTAGCCCATCTAAATCTAGACCTCATGTTTATCTCAGCAGACTGAGACCAGTCTAACGCCTGGTGATGGAAACAACAACAAGGTACAAAAATGCACTTTTGGTGAAGTTTGCTCTCTTTTTTTTTTAATTTTGTTTGTTTTTTTTTAACAACAAAGCCAGCCATCCCTCTAGTCTCTGCGACATGTGAACATACTGTACAACTGTATACCAGTCATGCATGCAAAGACATTGGTTGTGTAACCGGTCCAAGGTGATGGTGGAGTATTGATTTACAAGGTTTGCGTGCGCGTGTGTACTTGCGTGCAGAAAAGTACACATACGCAGATTATGAGGCCAAGGACCTGTTATAATTGCTGCTCCAGACTCCCAGCCTGTGAGACTTGAGATAAACTGGAAGAGGGTGTGGGGTCATCAAATCTATGGTTAATAGTAAAATCAGTTTCCTGGTACATTTGATTAAAGTATAGACCAATAGGCTAAATATAAGCACCATTGTTCACATGCAAACTCTTTGATAGTAAACAGTTCCTGCTTCAGGGTCAAAGACACGCAATTTAACCTCCAACGCGGCTCAGATAAATCCCTGACCCTGATGCTCTACTTTATCTGCATTAATTTTCGTTTTTATGTTCCTGCTGTGCCAGTAAATGACAGTGGTTTTATAACAAACTAATACAGAAATAACAGGAACATTAGAGTGCCAGCAATCCCCCATGCATATAAGAAGTACACTACAACACCATGAGCCTCCTTCAGCTCTGTAACCCGCACTTCCATGTCTCCTCTGTATGTTATTGAAGGTGTATAATAAAGTTCCATCCCTGTAAACTAGCTTCCCTATACCACGGGAAACACTTCATGCGCCCCTCACACCGGATTCATCAATCTCAGCGGTTTTCTGTGTTAAAGCTGTTAGATGACCACCCTGCCTTTTATCTCTCACATTTTTATTTTTTTCCTACACCCGCATAGGTGCTACTGCCCATATGGGACCAGCCAACTGTCAACATGCCTGCTGGCTGCATCCACAACAACATGACAGTGCGGAGAAGAGCAGCCTGCGCAAACGGCGCACATAAGAGAGGCGAGCGGACACGGGCAGCATGCTAAAATGATACCCGAAAGATGCGCAGTGAGGGGAAAGTGCCCCCCAGCTCAAACCCAAAGGAGGCCCAGCTGACTTAACACACCTTTACTACACAAGACCCCCCCCCCTCCTCAAAACACCACCAGCATGCATGCACGCAACTACAGCAGTCCTACTCACCACAGAGGAATCTCAAGCAGCGTCCATTCTGGCACATTTACACCTGCGGGAGCGCGCGGGGCTCCGGACGGTGAGCCGCAAGGTTTTAACGAGACCGCAGTTCAGTGAAAATCCCGGTACCGAAGACAGCACACCGGCCACGGATCATTCCAGCGAGTCCCCGTGTTAATGTGTCACACTGTGAACTCAGGATCTCTCTCCCTCCCCGAGCTTTCAGCTGCGTGAAGTAAACACAGAGGGCAGGCCGATCGAGGGCGTGTGGCTTTCAAAATAAAAGCGTAAAGGAACTAGTGTGGGAAATGTGCGAAAATAGATAAACAAATAATACAGAATTTAAAAAACATATTCAAAAACTGCGGGAAAATAATAATCACTCGGATACATGTATTTAAAATACATTTAATAGTTTCATTAGTTCATTCTCTGACTCTCCCCAGAGATTAATGTGTTTTTTTAATCCCGTCTCATCTTCCCTGAGTCTGGTTCTGCCTGAGGTTTCTTCCTGTTAAACACTGTCCCTTCCCAAGTCCCTTCTGCAAGGGGGTCGTTTGATTTTAGGGGTTTCTCACTATTATTGTACCTTACAGTATAAAATACCTCGAGGTGTGTGTTGTTGTGGTTTGGCGCCATATAAGTCAATCTGATTTGAATTGAACTTTCTGGATTTGGCACAGTTTGGGGCTCGAGTGTTTGCAGGTTTTTCTCGCTATTTTTTTTTAATTTAAATTTTTTCAAAATCTTACAAAGTTTGATAATATTTTGAGGAAGAAATCTGTATCAGGGCAACTAAACTAGTATATTCACACGGACAAGTCAGCAAACGTGCTTAATCCTTTTGCATTATAGATATGTGACGTACTAAAATGCATGACAACAAAAAATATGTTTTTTTCTTTAAAATTTCACAAAGTATTAAAGAAAAAAAAATACCATTAACAGAAATCTTTCTTTTTTATTGTCTCCCTTCAGATGTTGAACATTGCCTCCGATTTTTGTTGTTCTAATGGAAATAAAGAGGAAACCTGACGTAAAATGGAGCTTTACTTTGGTTTTATTTTGAAAGACATTAGAGAGCGTTTCCGGTCTTGTTACGGGTAAATGACGGCTCCATGATCACTGCGCATTGGTACCATTCATCTCTGACGTCAGAGCTACGCTCAGAGAAAAGCGTGTTTATCGGGCCCACGATAACAACACTAAATATACTTTATCTCATTTCTTATTAACTGACCTGTGCTCCTGCTCTACAGCCCGGCATTAGTCATTTAACGCTTTCAGGGTGAAATATATCCCGGGATGTTTAATGCGGCTCGGCCCCAAAACAGAACAAAGGCTCGTTATCATCGTTATTTGTGTTTTAATGATACTGTAAAAACCAGAGCAGCTGTGAATCGGACCTCCGATTGCAGGCCTCCTCCAGTCCTCGGGCGCATTATCTCCGTGTCCCTGCTCTGTGCACCCAACCAGCTGGGAGACGTTCAAGCGCGCTGTTATGTAATATTTACAAGCTCCTCTCTGAGGTTTGAAGAGGAACCTGTTTGGCTGATGACAGCATCTCCCAAAATGGTGGCTTATTTCAGCTAGGACTGGGGAGCGCTATAAAAAAGCTCTTTAAAAATAAAAGTAGGGAATCTGTTTCAAAGAATTGGTGCAAAGCTGCTCTGTGCTTTACCACATAATTACCATACTAAACATCTCACAGCTAACAGTTATTTAAACAAATGATTTACTGAGCAAAATGACGCACGTCAGCTTTGCATTTAGTGGCTCAGATTTAAACATCTGAAAAACTATCACTTGTTTTTAAGTAAATATGAAGAGACAAAGAGGCTATGCTCCACTACATCAGCCAAGATTAACCAAGACTGCCATCTAGTGGCCAAGTGACAAAATGGTTCTTGGCGCTCGGTTTTTATGTTTGTTTGGGTTTTTTTTGCCTTACACTCCAACGATCACTTTAGCGACACGTTGAGGCTAAATTAGGAAGCACAGAGTAATTAAAAACGGAAGTATTTACGTTAAATGATTAATTGACTGTCAGTTGTCATATTAAGTGTGGTTGGATAGGTTAACCTTGATCCCAGGTATAATAGATAGCCTATAAGTAAGACATATACAGATTAAAGTACACTGGGCAGAAATGACCTTTTGTACATTTATTACTCTTATAGTGATTACACCAGTGTCGCTGGAATGTTTATAGTTTGTAATACATTGACAGGGATTGTGATGGGCTCCTTATGAGTTATTACACAAACACTTCATTTCCTGCTTTCTGCTTCATTTTTATGCACCACTGTGTATTACAAGTATGTTCCTGCATCAGCTTAATGTAAAACAAACTTAGGCATTGCTCACAGGTCCATATATATTTGACTGTAACAGTTATAGTCCTGCACATCCTGCATTTTGCTCATGTTAACAGTGTTATGACTCCAGCTTGGTTACAGACACAAGCCTGGATATTATGGATCTTTGATCTTTAAAAAAAACATTTTATTTTGAATTCTTAAGTTTAAAGTTTGGTTGTTCATTTCAGTACTTTAAGCATTACTGTAAAGGAGGCCATATGCCCAGATGAAATATTTAATTTAAGGTGGTCAGCACAGATATTAGAATGACAAAAAAAATAACTTTATGAAAGCAGCCAACTCTGTGTTGTAGACATCCCGTCTCAAAGTTTCAAATAAGCTGTGATTACAAATTTTACCCAATACTTTAAGAACATTTACTCTATTACTTTGCTCTATGTTTTTACATCAGTTACTTTTCTGAGTTCACAGAAGCTTTGGAAACTTTAGGGATAATGTCCTCATATCAAAATTTGGGTTTTGGTATTTCTATGTACCAGCAGCTCAGGTTTAAAGGTCTAAAGCAGTTTCAATCTGATGATAAAAGAAGAGAAGACAACAGGAGAACAATTGAACAGGACATTTATTTTGTAGAAACTGTTCACTTCTTTGCAGCCTCCTTCTGCAGCTTCTTCACCTCATGCTTGATGATCTTGTTCCTCTGCAAAGGAAAAAACAAAACAGAATGCATTAAAAAATATTCAGTGACTGCTGGAGGATAAACACTACTGACCTGCACCCTGCTTACTGGCACAATCACTAACTAAATCACTATCCACTAACCTCAGAAGCTCTAACCATGTGTGTATATAGTGACAGTGCAGCCTCAAAGAGCATGTTTAACAGGCAGGAAATATCAGAGCTGAGGGTTCCAGTGTTTGAACCTCAGGAATAATCTGAAGCCACTCTGCTTGCTTACTTGGCTCACATATTTGAGGCATTTTGTGTTTTTGCCACACTTACCATTCTCTTGGCCTTCATCACCTTGTAGCGGTCGAAGTCAGACATCTTGGCCTTCTGCAAAGAAATCCAAGAGGCAAGGGTCAGAGAGCGCCTGGGGGTGGTTTGCTTTTTTGTGTCTGACTAGAATCCATTCAGCTGTGGCAGACGGCCAAACAGGTGAAAGTAAAACACAAGTACCAACACTGAATCTCCATCACAACAACTTCCACCAGGCTCGAAACCTTTCCCATCACAGGCTCCGGGGTCTAAGAAAGTAAGGGCAGATACTTTCCACAACCCTTCTCAGGCTCACCGAGACATCCTTGTTCTGGATCTGAGACTTCATGAACTTTGGTTAAGGTGTGAATACTCTGCTCGCCACATTTGATTCATCGTACTGTCGATTATTTTAAGCATTTGAAGTAATTCCAATCTGCACTGAAGATATTTGTCCTAGTAATGAACCCATTTTATATATGTCGCCATATATATATAATCTTCTGCATTGCTGTGACCAACTAGACTAGAACAATCTGTTACACAGTCACGCAAAAATGAAGTGTACACAGCAATTTTGTTTAACTTTTGTTTAGTAATGACAGATCCGACCTTAACCTCTAAGGTGCACACTAAGTGAGCTACAAGGTAGGGCTGGGCTATATCATACCGTTCACGGTAATACCAGTGTAATTTTGGGCAACGATAGGAAAATGAAATATCGCGATAGAACATGGGTAAAACGCGCATGCGCAGTTCCTATGTTTACATGGCGGCGACGGAGAATAAGAAGGGCGAAAGCGGATCGTTGAATGAAACCGATGAACCAGAATTTGTTTGTAAAAATTCTGCAGCTTCAGTGGTGTGGAACTGGTTTAGCTTTCGTCCGTCAGATACACAACAAAGCACTATTTTTGGTACAGCATGCTAGCGGGCCGTCGTTATTACCGTGTTGTTTGGAAAATACGGCACACTTAAAATCAATCCTTTGATTTTTCTGAAAATCGACAGTGCCCCTTATTATCCCGTGTGCCTTATGTATGAACTCTGGTTGTGTTTACTGACCTCGAAACGATTTCATGTCGTACACACGGCGCTCGAAAATCTGTCAAATGTTTCAGTACGACTTTGCTAAGCTACGAACCCGCACCGCTTGATGGAATGTCAGAGCATTACAGCTATATTAGGCAGGCGCCTCGCGGAGTGATACGTACTGTGCTTCAACATAATATTACCGTATTGTGTGTGTATAACCTCTTTTTAAGTTTTGTGGATATTATACATGGTTATGCTGAGGATATGTCGGCCAGTTTCCACTCGAAATGCATTTTGGTTAAACTGTCAGCAAGGAATTTGCATTGTTACGTTTTTATATAACTTTAATGCACATAAAAAACAGCTGCTTGTTTATGTGAAAATACAGTGATGGGGTTTTTTGCACTAATAAAGTTGTGGAGTTGTAAAGTATTTTGTCTGGTGTCAATTATATCGTCAGTTATATCGTTATCGCAAATTTTCAAATGTATATCGTGATAAATATTTTTGGTCATATCGCCCTGCTCTACTACAAGGTATCACAACATTGCTGTTAAACCCTCAGAGGCATTTGTGTAATCTTATGTCTTCAGACGTGAACCTTTTGGAAACAGTTCTGTAAGTACCACCCAAAATACTGTGATAGTTTTTCTTTGTGTATTGTATGTGGTATAGCTTCATTTGACTGAAAAAAAGTTTTGTATGAAACTGGTGCTGGCAGACTGGTCTATGTGAACTATGTGGTAACCAGTTCAGTATTTTCTACAGCTATTGATAAGGTGGTGAGCTTCCACCACCAACTGAAGTCATTACCACTGCAAACATCAGAACAGACAAGTACAACAAACAACTGGAATCATATTGCAAGAAAGCAGCATCTTAGACCACACTGGTCACACGTTTAATGAGATTATGTCTTCACCATCAATAAATCACAAATAATGAAATCACATCTATCAACCCAGCAGACAGACGTGAGATGTTTAATGATGGGTTTTCACATCCGCGTCCTCCTTTCCCCCCCCTCCAAAACTATTTTGGATTTGCCATTAAAACAATATTAAAGACTATTTAATTCAGTGTTTAAGTGTCCCCCTTTCTCCCATAACACTAATTTAAAAACTTTAGAAAGTGAAACACGGCCTTACCTTCTGTCTTGCCTCGATCTTCTTGGCCCAGCTGCTCTCCGTCCACTTCTCGTTGACTTGGGCCTTCTCCCAGGCTTTCCTCACAAACTTCTGGCGAGCACTGTGGACCACCACAAATGTTAAGTACTGATAACATGGGTGATCATTACTGTTTCACATTATATACACCTAAAGCAGCACCAAAACACAACCAGATTCTTGCTCCCATCGGCGCTCTACAGCCCTGTTCATAGCTGGAATATCCATTACTAAATATGATCACTATCCACACTCACCTGTGGGGAATTTTGATGACATAGTCTGTGAGGTGCATGCACTTGAAGGGCATGGACTGCCTCCTCACCCCTGTGCAGGGACCATCAACAAGAGCCTAGAAACCACAAAAGACAGTTCACATCAATAAGTCAAATGTAGGGGCCCACACTGACCTACCAGCTATAATCCAGAGCACTCACTCTGTTTTGGTCAATGACATCCACGATGGCCACCAGCTTGCCAGCATGGGGTCCGAACGAGACGTAGGCCACACGGCCGATCTCAACGAAGCGCTTGAACACCTGGAGCAGAAAAAGAGAGCAGAGCACTGCTCACCAGAGTGCCGAGAGGCTGAGGAGGAAGCTGGGCACCTTTTGTTTGGTTAGATAGGTGCTTTACAAGCTTTGTTAAATAAATTTAACGTTAAAAACAGAACATACGAAAACCTTTATATATATATATATATATATATATATATATATATATATAAGGGGCATTTAAGGAGACTGTGTGACTACCCGGCGATGCATTGTACCAATTAGCTAACGTCAGCTAGCCACTGTTTCTGCTAACTACGATAGGCACCGAACACAAGGGTGCGTTTAACAGTTTTTTATAAGTTACCTAAAAATCACACTACGCCCAACCAGCGAGATTTATGTTACGCGATTTAAGTCTACGAACTGAGCGTGCTTCCCCTCTCAGCTCTCAGGCCCACTCAGCCTGATAGACCACGTTGTGTTGCGGGGAACTGCCGACATCTTACAAATACCTCATTAAAAACGCAAAACTGACACAGTACTGTACAAAAACCTCATAGATGTGTGTATTAGTGCCTTAAAAGTACACACGGCCCCATTTTTTCCCACAGCAATTACATATTTACATTAAAAAAAAGATATTAAATCTCTGACACTTTCATGGCGAACTCACCATGATGGCAGTCCGGGAGCAGAAAGGACGTTAGAGCTTCCGCCTGGCGCACATACGGCTTCCGGTTCATTCTGGCACATGCGCAGTGACGGAGTCACTTGGAAGTGACAGAGAAACTTTCATGCGTTTTCCGAAATGCAGACATAGACTACAATGTTATAAAAAGCGTAACAGAAGAGCATCAGATTAAGGAGCTTCATCCCTTTGAAGATTTTCGGAATTGTTACGGTGTTTGCTTTACCCGCGTATCATTCTCCTACTTAGAAAAGAATAGAACAGAATAGAATATAATAAAATAGACCTTTATTGTCATTGTACATGTACAACCAAATGTTGGGTGCTCCACACCACCTCTGCCGGATTAAAATATAAATACTAGGTGCAAGAATAAATAGCACACAGGAGAAATTTATTCAAAACAAAACAAAAAAATATACATAAATACAAAATCAATCGAAAGGCACACATTAGACAACAAGTTGTAAAGTGCTTGGAAGTAGTAGAATAGTGTTTATTGACATCTGCCTATGGACCACCATGACACACACCTGTCCTAGATATCAGAGGCGGCTCTACTGTGTTGGCATGGGGTGGCATGTGCCACCCCTAGTGCCACTCTACTTTGTTATATGACAGCTGTGTTTATTAAAATAAGCTAGCATTAACACACTGATTTTGACATTTTTTTTTGTAAATTTAAACATGTAACAATTTGATTATTTATAATAAAAGGAGTGTGAAACGTAACTGATCCCCTTCATGTTGTGTGGCATTCTCGGCCTGTAGATGGATAAAGTCCTATTTAATAAAATGTTTAGAGTTAAAAATAAAAGAAGAGCATGTTTACTTTGTGACTGACAAGACACACAAATTCTTTTAATTCATTAAACCCCCATTCTTGAAAAGCAGGGAACTGAGGCCTACTCATAATGACATGAGTAGAGAAAACAATTTTTTTGAGGCAATGAGTTTCCTTTTTTTTTTTTAAGTTCAGGGAATTAGATTTTACTTTTTTATGCTGTGACCTGCATAATTTCTCTCTACTACATTAACGTATTTGTGATGTAAAAATTATTAAGAAATTGTTTTACTCTCGCTTTTAACATATGCCTAAGAAATGCCACAATACAGTAATGCAGCTATTTAAATGATGTAATTTACATCCAACATTTTTCTGGTCAGGTACTGAAAACCCAGCTGGGTAATCTGCAGTTACCCAGCTGGGTTTTCCTTTTCGCACTTAAAAGAGCTTGATTGTGAAAGATTAAATTGCTTTTGTCCACTGAAGCTTTAACTTTGGCTGAAGTAATAAATTAGAAATAAATAAACCAAATTATCTGGGACTCTATTTCACATATGCATGAGCAACCATTAATGAAAATTTAAAGTTATGTTTTATCTAAATAACTATTTTTGTAATGCAGCCATTTATGCTGATATTTTTTTCATGTTGGATCAGTACAACTCTATTCCTAAATAGGCCTCTGAGGATTTGAGCACTTGGAAAACATCATGCAAACTTCCTCTTAATTGTAAAACACAGATCTGTGGATGTTGGAAGACATGTGTGGTTCTGATCAGCTTTGTGGCGTGAAGATGCTCCTTTTGTTAATATTCTTAAGTCCTGAAGAATACTCAAACACTAAAATCCTGCTATCTGGAAACTTATATGTGGACTCTTAAAAACAAAGATGTGGAGCATTGTTATTGTTATTGGAAACTTTTTTATTTCATTTACCTTTTTCAGTTACTGTTGTTGATATGTTAGCTGTAAGAACAAGTTCAGATTCTCTTAAAAATAATAATGCCAATATGTCCTGTTAACAACACCATGCCCTCCCATGTTTTAAATGCACTTTAGAACAGCGGTCCCCAACCTTTTTTGCGCCATGGACCGGTTTATGCCCGACAATATTTTCACGGACCAGCCTTTAAGGTGTCGCGGATAAATACAACAAAATAAAACTAATACCGGTACTGAAAAAAAGAAGATTTATTCATAACACACGTGAAAAGACCCAGGAAAACCGAGTTAACGATCAAAACGATAACAAAATAACGGTGAAAACCGATAAAAACCCTGAAAACCATACATTTCACACCTGAGCCTCAACTCTCGTGGCCCGGTACCAAACGACTCACGGACCAGTACTGGTCCGAGGCCCGGGGGTTGGGGACCGCTGCTTTAGAACAGCGTGCAGCAACACTGCGCTAGACGGAGGGAGTTATGGGGTCTTCACACACCCCTGTTCTCAGTTAGCTATCGGGGTGGGTCGGGCCCCTTCTGCGGGCTCTGGGGCTGGGGCTCGGTCTACTCTGGCACAGCTGACTTCCGGCAGAGCCCGCGGGCACATCACTGCACACCGCGGGCACATCACTGCAGCCCCCTCTGGCTTCTGCTCCGTGGCTGCTGGGTGACCCCTTGATTGGGGCTCTCATCAGCTCTTCCCAGGAGGGTGGCACAGATGCCCGTCTGATAGTCTGATTGTAGTGAGCAGAACTGGTGCAAAGTTTGCAATGTTGTTGAGGAGAGTTTCTTGTGGATATTTCTCTCAGATTTTTGTCAGGATGGTCTGGACTGTGTCGTTTCTGATGGAGCGGGAGAAGACGGCCTTTTCTCCATTGCTGTGAGAGTTTTGAAGACTCGATCCAAAAGGGTCTTTGTGACACTGGTGGAGAGTCTGCTCAGACTCTGAGAGGACATGTTCAAGAGGGCGTGAGGAGGAAATTCCCAGAAGCCCTGCAAGACATGTGGAACACCTTTCACCACTTCCTGTTTGGAGGTTTGTGCTTCTTGCTTCTTCTCTTTAAAGCAGGGGCAGGGAACTCCAGGCCTCGAGAGCCAGTGTAGGACACCGGCTCAGTAGAGTGAGTACTCAGTACTGGTTTTTTGAGGCAACAAGTTTCCAAACATTATTCTGATGACAGTACAAAACTTGACTTTTACCTCGAGGTTGAGGAAAATTCTAGTTGTTTCTTTCTTGCGTTGTCACATTTACAAGAATTACAGAAATCTAAAAAGTGTTCCAGTAAATGTGTTGTTATACTGCAAGAGCATCACAAGCATTCAACATGAAACCTTCCCAGCTTGGGGAAAAAACACAGGTGATCCTGAGATTTAATGAAGAAACAGCAGCTTCAGATAAGACTTTCTGGTAGCTGAGATCAGCACCGTGTTAAGCACGAACACTTTGACCAGACTTTGTGCGTGTACATTTTTATCCACAAAGTTGTTGAAAGGATGCAAAACCCATCAGAGTATGGATGACATGTAACAGTAAAAGACACTGAATTAAAACAAATGTGATTGAACAGAAGATTTCCAACAAAGACATAACACAGCCACAAAAATAAAAGGGTTAAAGTATTTTAAAAAATTCAAAATTAAGATAAAAACAACTATTTGTATCAAGTTATGTCACATTTTCTCAAAAACAATAAAAGTAATAAAGTAAAATAGTTATTCAAATAAAAAAATTAAGTATAAAATATAAGAAAATGTTTGGTTTGTAGTGCCACCTTTTGTGTAGGAACACTTGAGTAAAAATGTCATTGATCCAGCGTTGATGAGTCATATCAAGAAGTCAAAGCCTTTATGCCTTAGACTTTATGGACGCAGCTTTTTGTCGTTAATTTCTGAACTCTTGTGCTGCTTTTCCCTAACTCAGTAAGCCGTTGTAGAAATGACAAAATAAAGTAAATAGTGCACAGCGTGCGGTTGCTTTTTGTTACCCACTGATCACCGGTTACAAGTTGACTTCTTAAATTAATCTGTTTTTATTATTATATCAAACGTCATGTATCTGTTTTTGTCTCATCTCTCGTGCAAATTTCAGACAGGTGCTTTAAAAGCTTCACCTCAATGCCGTGACCCGGATTCGAACCGGGGTTGCTGCGGCCACAACGCAGAGTACTAACCACTATACGATCACGGCTGGTCAGCTGCAGATTGAAAGTCCATGTAGTCAGTCACCTCCAATCCACAGGAGTCCATTTTAAACCCACTAAGCAGGACTGTACGTTTTAAGTTTGACACGCTTAGGTCGTATCAACATTAGAACTACAAACATTTCGTGCTTTTCACTGCCAGTTACAGTCTGGATCTTGCTTCTTTTTTTCTTACTTCACCATAAAAACTGGAATCTGCATGTTACATCTGACCTGCACGATGTGCAGAAGAGCACCAAAATGTATTTACGGTCAGACCACGCGAGGTCCCTGTGTTAATGCAGATACTGTTACTGTGCCACGTGCGTAAATGTGCGCACCGTAGACACAGAGTTTGAGATCGATATGAAGGAATAAACACAATAAAGATTGCAGATGATCATTTTCTGACCAGCCGTGATCGTATAGTGGTTAGTACTCTGCGTTGTGGCCGCAGCAACCCCGGTTCGAATCCGGGTCACGGCATTGAGGTGAAGCTTTTAAAGCACCTGTCTGAAATTTGCACAAGAGTCGAAACAAAAACAGATACATGACGTTTGATATAATAATAAAAACAGGTTAATTTAAGAAGTCAACTTGTAACCGGTGATCAGTGGGTAACAAAAAGCAACCGCACGCTGTGCACTATTTACTTTATTTTGTCATTTCTACAACGGCTTACTGAGTTAGGGAAAAGCAGCACACGAGTTCAGAAATTAACGACAAAAAGCTGCGTCCATAAAGTCTAAGGCATAAAGGCTTTGACTTCTTGATATGACTCATCAACGCTGGATCAATGACATTTTTACTCATGTGTTCCTACACAAAAGGTGGCACTACAAACCAAACATTTTCTTATATTTTAACTTGATACAAACAGCTGTTTTTAAAGATCATTTTGATTTTTTTGTTAAATACTTTAACCCTTTTATTTTTGTGGCTGTGTTATGTCTTTGTTGGAAATCTTAAATCTAACCTAAAATTCAGTGTCTTTTACTGTTACATGTCATCCATACTCTGATGGGTTTTGCACCCTTTTAAGAACTTTGTGGATAAAAATGTACACGCACAAAAGTCTGGTCAAAGTGTTTGTCCTTAACACGGTGCTGATCTCAGCTACCAGAAAGTCTTATCTGAAGCTGCTGTTTGTTCCTTAAATCTCAGGATCACCCTGTGTTTTTTCCCCAAGCTGGCAATGTTTCACGTTAAATAAAGAATCAAAGAAATCCTGACTGTGTGTCATTTCCTCGAGCGAGTTGTTCAAAGATTCAAGATTCAGAGTGTTTATTGTCATGTATACAGAAGAAATAGCATTTCTCTGTGCAATGAAATTCTTCCTTTCCTGTCCATACGCAAATGCCAAGTTAGGGTAAGGGTTAAAGGAACAAGATAAAAATAAGTATAAAAATAAGAAAAAATATGAAGATAAATAAAGATAAAAATAAGGATAAAAATAACGAAAGATAAAAACACAAGTACAAAAATAAGTGTAGACAAGTGAGGTATGCAGATGTCAATGTAGATGGATGTACAAAGGAGCTTAATGTGCAAAATGAACTTAGTGTGCAACGTCCCCTGTTGTGCAAATTGCAGTTGAGTTACGTCAGCTGTTCAGGAGTCTGATAGCAGTGGGGCTGAAGGAGTTGTTGAGTCGGGACATTCTGGATTTCACACTTCTAAACCTTCGTCTCGAGGGCAGAAGTGTGAACAGTTCGTGTTGAGGGTGTGTGGGGTCTTTGTGGGTGGAGGCAGGTCTCCTCTGGACTCTGCGATGGTAGATGCTCTGCAGAGAGGGCAGCAGAGTCCTGATGATCTTCTCCGCAGTTGTTATCACTCTCTGCAGGCGTTTGCAATCCATAGCAGTAGTTCTGCCATACCATGCAGTGATGCGGCTGGTCAATGTGCTCTCCACAGTGCAGCTGTAGAAGCTGCTGAGGATCTTGGCCAACATACCAAATTTCCTCAGCCTCCTCAGGAAATACAGCCGCTGCTGAGCCTTCTTGACCAGCTGTGTGGTGTTCAGTGTCCAAGTGAGGTCCTCACTGATGTGAAAGCTGAGGTGCCAAAAGCTGCTCACCCTCTCCACTTCATTCTCCTGGATAAACAGCGGCTGGCGAGGCCTCTTCTTCTTGTTCATGTCCACTATCATCTCCTTTCTGTGTGCTCATACTCACATTCACAATTTGACATGTTTTTCTCAAAAACTTAAATGCTTGTGATGCTCCTGCACAATAACAATATATTTACTGAAGCACTTTTTAGGTTTCTGTAAATCTTGTGAATGTGATAGCTCAAGAAAGAAGTAATTATGATTTTTCTCAACCTCAAGGTAAAAGTCAGAGGTCAAGTTTTCTGAAAATGTTCTTATGCGATAACTGAAGGACGGGGCAATGTATACCTTTTAAACTGATACCTTTATCAGTGGTTTTCTCAGTTTCTGTAATCCGATTACTTTTTTCAGGTAACGAGTAAAGTAAGGGATTACTATTGCAAAAACGGTAATTAGATTACCGTTACTTTCCCGTAGGAACGCTGCGTTACTAAAACCGTGATTTTTTGCGAGAATGTCTCATGACAGTGACGTAAGCAAGTGCGACGTTTGTGACAACAGCTGTGTGCAGAGCAACAATGGATAATATATCGAGTGCGGGAGAGAATGTGAGCGTGCAGCGTTTAAAGTGTGGAAGTACTGACCTTACTTTGAGTTTGATTCCATAAAAAGTGACAAAAACATTAGCATCCGCTGTGCGTGGGAAGAAAACTTCTTTTTACAGCAAAAAAACTCCTAAACTTCCAAGCAAGCACTGAGTGCGCTACCACGTAATGGGAAACTCACAGAGAAACTCACGGATTCTTCAACTGACCGCTGCGGCACACCTGCACCAGGGTAAACCTCCACCTGCCCTACTCCTGCTTTACAGGTGAAAATAGAGCAACAGGACCGCTGAGTCTTTGATGTTATTTATTTTCTGCTGTGCTTTACTTGCATCTCAAAGAGTGAGTGTAAACACACACATATATATATATATATATATATATATATATATTTATTTTATGTGCTGGAATGTGCAGAAAATAGGTTTGAATATTAAACAAATTTCTTCCAGTCAGAGAATGTTGCATATAATTACATTTTTTGCTCAATGCATAAAGTTAAAAGATTAAAACTAATAAAACAAGTTTTAAAAAGAGACTTTTCCATTTGATTACATTTTGTATGATGGATTATGTAGAAAAAGTAGAATTGGGCTGAAAGATCTATCACTTTATCACCTATTCAGGTTGTAAATCGTGTTTTTAAAAAGTAACTAAGTAACTAAGCAATTAATTACATTTGAAAATAAGTAATCAGTAAAGTAACGGGATTACTTTTTTGGGGAAGTAATCAGTAATTAATTACTGATTACTTTTTTCAAGTAACTTGACCAACACTGGTCACTAATAGGGATGGGTATCGAAACCTGGTTCCTGTTGAGAACCGGTTCCCACTGTTTCAATTCCTTGGAATTGTTTGCCATTTTTGCAAACGATTCCCTTATCGATTCCAGTCGCCCCGAATGACGTCACCACGTTGCTGAGCGTCGCTTACCTGGCAGGAAACACGGTGCCTAAGCGCAGGGCTGGACTGGGACAAAAAAATCAGCCCGGGCATTTTGACTAGAAACCAGCCCACCAGGTATTACAGGAAAAACCATAAAGCCTTTGAATGAAAACAAACGTTGTTGTGACAGTGATGTACACTGTCTTGTTGGTACATATGTATCAATCTAATAAACTTAAACCTACACCATCCTCCCCATTCTGGTATTCTAAACAGTACTTAGCCGAAACCCAAAGACTGCTTGGTTGAGTTAACTTCTTGAACTATCTACAACATATGGTGGAAACCTGACATTAAGACAGAAAAGACTAGATGTAAGACATGACCATTACTGAATATTAAAAATAATAATTGACAGATTTAGTGATATTTTCATAAACTATTTATTTACCATATCAATAAACAGCATGGCAGGGCAAAATATTTTTTCTAACATGGCAACCTTTAAAAAGTGAATGGAGACAGAAAGACAGGTGAGAAAGAATAAAACTTAACTGACTTTTTGATGGCATTTTACACAAAGTACTAGTACAGTATCTAGAAAATGTGGGAAAATACTGGCATCATGTACAGTACTTTCTTCTGAAGTAATTATGTTGGGACCCTGAAAAAAACTTACTATGTACAATAATGAATTTCTATAAATTTGACATCAGATGAAAACTTTGGTTGTAAGATTCGGATAATTATTTGTTAAAAGCTTGAAATTTTAAATGAGAATAAGAAAGAAAAGTATTTCTTTGTGCCCCCCTCTCCCTGTTAATGCCCTACCTGGCGCCCCTGGCAAAACTTTGCTAGACCCGCCATTGCACAGTTACCAGCTGTCAGTTTAAAGGTGCTTCTGCTGTTTAACGCGACCTCCGCTAGTTTCCTCTTTCTGGCACAAAGCGGGAGATAAACAAGCAAGAGAGACGGGACTTGCGGCAGAAACGCTGATCATTGATCAGTTTCATGATTGAAGTAGCAGCAGGAGAGGGAGGGGGGAGAATGAGAGAAGAGGCAGCTGACAGCATAAAGACAGAATAAATCCAGCTTTTTGTCTTTTTTTTTATTGTAGCTGAAGTACAGAACAAATCGCGTTTATTTTCAGCTCAATACAAAACACGTAATATTAACTCTGAATACCAGAGGTATAGGCAACTCGACTAACTAACCTTATGAATAAAATAAAGTTCACCAGTAACATCATAGCACCCGCCCAACTGTATCGAAACTCCATCATGCTAGCTAGTACGCAGTACGAGTTATTGTAACTGACTGTAAAAAGTTAGCACAACGAAAATAAACTCCACCTAAACTTGGTTTATATCTGACCCAGATAGACTGCAGGTCATAACTTCTTACCTGAAGCTCATTTCACCTGACAGTCGGACCGGCGGCCGCCTTGGGTCTCTCCTCCTCCGCCTCCCCTTTCCCCCATCCACCTGCTGGCCTCCACCACTTGCTAATTTTACTGAATCTGTGAAAGCTCCACCATAGCCACTACCAAACAATTGAGTTATTTTTACACGTTTGCCAGCATCTGTCCAATCCGCCACCTTTCACTGTTTACACGGTTACGGAAAAAAAAGACAACAACAACAAAACATCGGCCCATTTAAAACGAAAAATTACCATCGGCCCACCGGGCAAATGCCCGGTATGCCCGATGGCCAGTCCAGCTATGTTTGCGCCCCTCCCGTCTCTGCTCAGCAGAAACACAAGAGTGACGTGCAGCGTGAAGCGAAAAAAAGTGAGAGAGAGGGTAAGAGAAAGAAAAAAAAACCCCACGGCTTGCATCGTTCACTTCAAAGAGTCAGCTCTAAGAGCCATTTCGTTTGCGACTGACCCATCACTACAAAAAAAGCTACACAGGAGAGAAACCACTCAGTTGCCCTGTGTGGCAAGACATTTGGCCTCTTTGGAAATTTGAAACAACTCCTGAGGATTCACACATGGTAGAAATCCTTTGGCTGCTCAGAATGTGGAAAAACATTCAGCTCTAAGTCTGACCTGAGGGTTAACATGCGAATCCACACAGAATAGAAAAGATTCATCTGTAGCCTCAACATTAATTAAACAAACTTTCACTACCTCATATAATAATCACCAGTCTCCTGATTTGATGGTGGATGGTGCTTGGTGGGTAGAGTAGCTTTAAAGAGGAAGTGATGGAGAAGATGGAATTGGCCTTCAGAGTGTGAGAACTGCTTTTCTTCTCATGTTACTCTGTGAAGCCAGAAGATCCAGAGCACAATAGTAACACCATGTGCAAGTAATTAATGGATCAATTAATGGGTTTCTTGTCGTGTTTTTTTTTTTTTTTTTCATCTCTAATCAGGGGCGGTTCTAGGATCAGAACTTTGGGGGTGCTGAGCACCCAGAGAGCTGCCCAGCCAGGCAAGATAAACCTGTCTCTGTCAGTCCCTGCATCCTTAAATATTGTCCCGAGTTCTCTCTGACTGTCTCCTTGGTGCACTTAAACCCCTGTTCCTCCCTGTCCTCATCGTCTGTTATCTTCGTCTCCGTTATCAGTCATCATAATTTTACCATCTCTGTGCAAGTCTGCAAATTTCTTTATTAAATCATAAGATTCTTAAATTCATCAAGTCTCTCTGTCCCTGGGTCCTCATCACAAAACATGACATCACTGTTTTGTACATTTTAACACAATTTAATCCCCACATTTGTGAAAGAAAAGCAAAACACTTTTTTGAAAAGTCTGTAACAAAACCATCAAATCTGATAAGGGTTATTTAAATGCTGCAAAAGAAGAATGGATTGGGATAGAAAAAAATACATATCCTAACCTTAATTACTGGGGGAGAATAATGAATGATGCTCATTGTGAGTAAAAAGTAAACTGAGTGCATTTTTTGGACAGATATTCACTTTTAATGTGTATGTATAATATAATACAAATACATAAAAAACACTCCCAAAACAGAATAAATTATTACAAATAAATTATTACAAAATATTAATAAAAACTATAAAAATGGAGGCAACTTTGCCTGTGGTAGAATGTATACAATGTATGAAAAAAATCTTTATTGCAGAAACTAATTTAATAATACTAATTTTGTGTTGTAAGATTTATGACTTTCATGCTTTCATAGCGGTACTTAGGAGAGCTTGACATTTTTCTCAGGTGGTACACACTGTAAAATGTTTGAGAAACACTGATAAGTTAAGTGTATGTGTGCTTTTGGAAAACATTTAAAGCTGCTGTACAGAATCTTTGAAACAAGCTTAAAACATTTTTAGAATATAAACAGAGCATCTGCTTCTCTTTAAAGCTCCTCACTCCACCAGGGCTGTTTGGCACTTTCTGATAGAGTGCAAATGTAATGTATGTACTGCGGCTGAGGTTTTAGTAGAGTTGTGGCTGAACCACATAAAAATATATCATTAATTTTAATCTCCCCAATCAATGATAATGTTATGTTGGAATGTTGTTAAAGAGGGTCAAAAATGTTTCAACCCAGTTTGTTTTGCAGATTCTGTATAGCAGCTTTAATATAGGGAGGACACAACTCCCAGATTGTGTGAGTAAAATCAGGTTTTTTCTCTTTGTCAGTTTAACAGTTTCTGTTGTGCCTGTCACTGTTCCCTGTCTGTTTTCTTACCTGGCTCTTCCTGACCTTGTACTTTCTCCTCATGTTCCCTCTTTCCTCTCTCCCTCTTTGGACTGACAATCATACACAAATAGATTGTATTCAATTAGATGAAAAATTACATTAATATGAAAAAAATTCTAATAAGATCACTAACAAAAAGTCTTCTCTCAGTCTACTTTCAACAAAAAGGCAAATAACCACATGAACATCTAATAAAAGATATAAACATTGAAACACTGATCCAACATTATTCTTGAATGACGGATCATTTGATTTTACACTTTTACCTGAATGTGGCTCCTTTTTTTGGAAAAACTTCCTTATATCCATTATGAACCTGGCTGTCTCTCTGTACACACACACACACACACCAGGAGTTTATAAGGTTAATGGGCATTCAGTCAGTTAGCTAGTTAGTATCCATTTCAAACAGGACAGTGGTAACCAAAAGTAGGCTGCGGACAATTTTAAGTTTTAGATTTTAAATAGGCTGTATACATTTCAATGGGAGCAACAGGACGGTCAAATGTCGCTGATTTTACTACAGAGCAGGACGGATTGTAGGGTAGCTAACATTGTCGGAAAACACGTTTTCAACACTGCAGGTTACCTGGTGTAATGCTTTTCAGCTAAAAAGAAACATGGTCTGACTCCTACCTAACTATATAAAGAGTAACTGAAGGTTAAATGCAGCTAATATGTCCTGTTTTAAGCCAGGCACTTAAACCTCCACTCCGCTGCGTCTCAGCCACCATCTCTGGCAGCAACGGCGCTAGAGCCAGAGTAGGGGAGAGCTGGAACAAACCATTTTGGGAGGGGGGGTTATCTATACTTTTGTTGTTAAAATGTTACGTCTCAAACAAGTACAGTACTGTATGCTTTTTATATTTTTAGTAATGTGTCACACAAAGAGCAAATATTGTCAAAAAAAGTAAGAAATCTTTGGGGGTGCTTTGATTCCTTTTGGGGGTGCTTAAGCACCCCTAAAAATGGGCTAAAATCGCCCCTGTCTCTAATGCTGAAAGTTATTTAAGACCCCACCCCCTACTGCAGAGAGTAAGTTTTAGTTAAGGAGGAATCAATAAACCTGATAAGAAATATATTAGTGAACAAGCCAGAGTGCAATGATAAAAACATTCTGACTGATACTATGTAATACATAATTCAGTGTAAATCTGTAAGACTGTATGTGTTCAGCTGATCAGTCTGCTCTGTGTCACCAATAAATCATAGTTTTAAATACTTGATGACACTTTGCCTTGTGTGTAAATAGGTGTGAACACTGCAACATTATTATTATGGTACATGAAATTTCTAAATGTTAGGTGTATTCTGAGTTTGTGGGACAGTTAGTCCCTTCATTCTTGGAGATTAACTTCAAAGCTGCTCTGAGTCCTGTAACATTCTTGGTTTAAGAGCAGAACTGAAGTGAAGTCCAGTCATTGAGATAAATTTCATAGCAGACGGTAGGAGTGGTCCGAGTCCAAAATAGATCTAAGTGTGCAGAGTCACTGCTGCCTTCAGTGACCATTCACCATTCACTCCCTGAGACAGCAGTGGGCCAAATCTATTATGTCAGATAATTTGAAACTCCTTCAGGGGCTGATACAACGAGTTCACTGTTACAGCCGATAGGAACTCCTGCTCAACACAAAAACTACAACCCTGGATTCTTGAAAAGGTCTAAGTAAGACTAAAAATGTTTTAGTTTAAAATAAGTTTACACACTTTTTTTCAGCAACAGAAGTGGGCTGCAGCAAGTAATGAAAATGCAGTTAATTAAACTGCTTTTCATTATGCAGTGAAGCAAAGAGCAAATAAAGATAAACACCAATAAGAAAGAAAACATACACCTAGGTACACACAGGTGTATGGTTCTGTGTAGAAAAAGACCTGTACATCTTTCTTGGAAAAAAGGAGCCTCATATAAAGCCTCTTTCTAAAATAAAGCTTTATTTAAACAGATGTTCTGTAGGCAACTGATTAATAAGGGGGTCAGAGGTCCATCAGTGACTGTGATGCAGTAACAGTGAAATGTCCATCAGTGATTGGCGCGTCAGTGTGATGTCATCCTCTAGTCATGTGACTCTTAAAGCAGGCTAAGAGGATTACTGAATCTCTCTTCAGTTATTGTCTGCTTCAGTCTTTTGTTTTCACAGAAGAAGACAAGGCATTTGTGGGTTGTCAAGATTTATTAATCACCTGATGAAATTGTAGATGAAGCTTAGTGAATTCTCTGTGTTTCTGCTGCTGGTCTGCATCTCTCTGCAGAGAGCTGACAGCCATTTACCTAACTTCAGTCCTGGAACTCCCCCTCTGCAGGTAGGACAAATGCAAGCTGGGAAGAAAACCAGTAACCCTGACACTGAGCTAATCAGCTGCAACCAAAGTCAGCTCTGATTTTGACTTAAATCAGAAGTGTATTATTCAGATTAATACCACAGGTGGCAAATTTACAGGCAATATTTACTTCAGTAGAAGTACAGATACTTGTGTTAAAATAAAGCTTCAGTAAAAGTTGAAGTACGGATTGAACTTCTTTACTGACATAAAACTGAAAAAGTACAGCTCCAGAGTAACCAGACAGGATAATGTATATTTAAATATATAACTTTCTACAGGACTGAATATAATATTTTTATGTAAAAGTCCAGAGCCTCTGAAGATTATCTGAGTACTTCTAACATTACACAAAGCAAAGGTGTCCATCACGCTTGTTCATGAAACTTGGTTTATCCATTTTCTGGAGCGAGCCAACAGTGAAGCTCTGAAGATTTCCCTCTGAGGAAGTTGTAGAGATCAATGGTGAAGATCATTGATCTATGCAATGAGCTTTAGTCTTTCTGATGTTTCTGAAATTATGCCTCTCTCAGTGGGTCAACAGAACATCTGGCACAGGACAGCTGTGATAAAAGAAAGGGAGGAAGTTTCTCCAAACCTCTGGACCCAGGAAACCCAGCTTGGTCCTGATGGTCTCCCTCATTAGGTTTACTTAACTGTGAATCTAGCTGTTGATCATAATGTGAACGATGTTATTACATGAAAAGAACAAATTACACTAGTTTTTATTTAAAGTTTATGTGTTACCAGGCTGTAGAGTGCTCAGTGAGTGTAATGGATCTAAAACTGTTTAAATCTTTAGTCTTATATCATCCTCAGTCTTATGTTAAAATCTCAAAGGACAATGTTTGATGTTTAGTAAAGACGCTGGATTTGTGATTCCTTGCAAGCTTTGTTTAATGGGTAACTGAGCAGGCATTACATGCAAGCAGCTTGACTCCAGCGTCTTCTTACTGCATGCATGCGCAGTGCACTATTCTGAACAGGTAATAATAATAATAATAATGGATTGCATTTATATAGCGCTTTTCGGGACCCTATTCAACCCCCATTATTAAACAATACCAGTCAGATGTTCTATGACCCCTTTCTTTAGGTTAAGACTGTATAAACAACAGATTCTAATCCACAACATTATAGCCTGGACATTAACCATTCACTTCAAACCTGGAACTGTCATTGGTAAGAATATAGTAAACATTTAACATTTGACCTTGTCAACATCACGTTACATGTAGTTTCCATGGATTTCGTTTTCTTTGTGCTCTGGGGAACAGGCGGTTGATGGTTGGACCACGGTAGAGTCATCGTGGGAATCTCTGTGTTGTGGTGGTGCTTCAGGGACTGGGAGGACATGCCTGCGGTTCCGCCTATACTCTCCGCCTCCTGACTGGACAATGTATGATCTGGATTTCTTATTAGTCCCTAAGGAGTCATGTCCATGATGCGTTTGCATCCTCACAACCTCACTTAGCACGAGGGGACGGAGTGGTCTGCTGGAGTTGTCATAGCATTTCTTTTGTGCATGGCGCTTATGAACTAGGCTTGTCTTAACAGCTGTGTTGCTTTTGGGCCTGGGAACCAGCAGATGTTACATGATAGTGCATGTTTGCCTTGACATGAGCCTTTCAGCTGGAGAACCTAGTGTGTGAGCTTGAGTGGCTCTTTTTGTTTATGTGGCCTGGTACTGTTGCACACCGGACACGCAATTGTTTCTTGCCCTATATCTTCAGTTATTGTGGGCCAAAACATGATAGCATGGGCCCTGCGTTTAGTAGCTTCTGTGTCTGGGTGCCCTCTGTGGAGGACAGTGATTTAATCCTTTTGTAAAGACTTTGGGATCACTGTCTTCAGGCCTTTCTTGACAATGTCATCTTCAAGGGGGAGTTTATTTGATATGGGTAGTATTCACGAATTTCTGTGAGCAGCTGAGTTTGTCTGCAAGGCCAGGCCTTCATTGTGACAGTGCTCAGTTTCTGTAGCTCTGGATCGGAGGCAGTGTGCTCCCACAGTTCAGTCAGCCTAAGGAAGAGATGTGTTGGATCAACATGATCTTGTTGTTGGGTTCGGGAGCAAACAAAAGCATTCTAGCTTTTTAAATGGCAATGTGTAGCTTTTTAAATAGGTTTAATGTATGTGTTGTAGGTTGCTAACATTATTCCCTCCTGTTTTACATTTTAAAAGCTTGTGTTTTCAATTATCAGTACAGCATCACTTTCAGGTGCATTTTCAATGCTTACTTCATTTAAATGCAATCTTCCATGTCCTTCTTTGGGTCCTCCTGGGCAAATGTGTAGTAAATAAAGGTATTAGTCACCATCCTTTGTATCATGCTTTTTATGCAGGGGAGAATACAGGTCACAGCAATAAACATAAGAACTAAAACAACAAATACTGGGGTCACAATCTACAGTAGCATGTGCTACCAAGGTCCAGAAGTCAGCCATGCGAGCCAATCCTGTGTTGAGGCTCATGGTGTGTGGTCTGCCACATGCCTTTGCAGCACGGTTAAGTTCTGTAGGTCCTCATAGATGTCGCTGCCAGTGGAGTATTCGTCTGGAATGAATGTGCAACATGTCTCACCAATTAGCTTACACACCCCACCTTGGGATGCGGTTAGCAAGAATGTTATACGGCCATAATCCAGAGCTGTGAGTGGATAGTGGCATGTGGGCACATACGTAGCAGTCCATCTTGTTGTTAAGGTGCGCCGTGGTGTTCATCATCTGCCACCAAAAGTTCGTAGAATAGCCATGAGGTTATTGAGTGTGGCTTCCTCGGTCCCATAGTGCTTCAGCTGTCGTCACGAACAGGAATACTTTCAGCCACGCTGTCATCCTTGTTGCTGACTAAAGGTAAGGGAGTCATTGGTTTCTTCACCGGGTTTGAGATGGAAGGTCCTAGAGGCTTTCTTCCCCCTTTGTAGTTGGACTCGGGCTCAGCGTCAAGGTGCGTGATCTTCTTGCAGTGACTCTGGTGAATCCATGTTGATCTTTCAGCAATGTTATTTTTAAAAGGAAATTGGATCCAGTTGTTTTACTGCTGTTATGCTGCTCCCTCCTGTTGAGTCATGACCACGTCCATGGCTCAAAATTTCAGCAGCAGTCTTGTAGAAGTGTTCATAATGCAAATGACAACAACAATGACACAAAGGAAGACCCTCTGTAGAGTGTCAACCTCTGTATGGCACAGCGAAAAAACATTAGGTGATAATCTTTGAGAAATTGCCGTCAGTCAGTTCCTGTCACCGCCATAGCATCTGTTTTCTGTGTTGTTTACAGAATCATGATGCCATCCCTGAACTTCCTCTGTGCTTTCGGTTGGAGCTTGGCATGCTCCCCTTATCCTTCAGATAACCATTCTGTTGTCCACCATCTCCTGTTGATGCTCTCTAGGAAGCCCAGTGGTACAGCTCTCTGCGGGTCGTCAGCTGGAGGTGGTCTCCACCCCTCACTGATCCTCTTGTCGCCTCTCTCATAGCCTCAGTCTGCATCTGCATCTCATTTTCTTCTTCCATCACTTTACCTTTTTCCACCTGTAATTTAAGCCTCCCCAGAAAATCCTCGTTTGCCACATGGCCCTTGCCATGTGTCAACTTCACACAATTAGACATACATAAGAAAGTTAGTTGCACATTCTCTCTTAAAGATTCCCAGGGCTTGTCTGTTAGGCTGAACGAATGGACTCTATGGCAGAACAAACGCAGGGAATGCAGAAAGTGCTCTTTATTTACAGTGTCTGGATTATTTACACAGGGTGGGAGATTATGTACAGTGATAAATAAACGGAGGGAAACCAGGAAAGGGGGCTGACACGCACTCGGAGGGAAAGGTGTAATCGGCACACACAGGGTTGATCTACGAGAAAAAGGAAAACGAAATTTTAGGGGAAGATACCAAACATCCATCCATTCGCTTCCGCTTATCCTTTTCAGGGTCGCGGGGGGCGCTGGAGCCTATCCCAGCTGTCATAGGGCGAAAGGCGGAGTACACCCTGGACAGGTCGCCAGTCTGTCGCAGGGCTAACACATAGGGACAGACAACCATTCACACTCACATTCACTCGCACATTCACACCTAGTGGCAATTTGGATTGTCCAATTAACCTATCCCCACAAGCTGCATGTCTTTGGACGGTTTGGAGATACCAAACAATCAGTAAAAAGCGGCAATAAACATGGGGAGAGTTGGAGAGCTCACTTCTCACACTGGCAGTACAGGTTTGGGCGAGAATCTCCAGGATGCGAAGGTAAAGATGCGATTGATGTTTGAAGTGATCCCGGAAATACGGCTTTACCAGCAGCTGACAGGCAAGCGGGTGATGGATCCGGCTAAGGATACAGGACAACAGGTAAGCAGACAAAATCCAAAACATGGGTTGGCTGTAGTGCACACCGCAGAGATTAACAAACACGTTACCACTCAGGGAGGCAACAATACTCCGACACCAGATGTCTGTCGCGCTGCTCCTAAATAACGCTCCATCAAATGACGTCTGATGTACCACCGGTGTGACAGCATCCTGTGAGACACCGTCCCACCTACCTGTGCTGAAAAAGGAAGCAAACCCATGACACCACACCAGAGAAACCCTACCAACTCCTAATAGTCCCCCCCCCCCCCCTCAACGGGCGGCCCCCGGAAGGGCTTACCAGGATGTCTCTTGTAAAAGTCAGCAATGAGATCAGGGTCCTCAATAAACGAACTCGGAATCTAGTACTGATCCTCAGGCCCGTACCCCTCCCAGTCCACCAAAAACTGAAAGCCCTGGCCCCAGCGGCGCATGTCCAGTAGCTGCCGGACTGAATAGATAGAAATGCCATCCACTACTCCGGCGGGCGGGGGAGGGGGGGGGGGATCGGACGGGGGGCACAACGGGCTGCGAGAAACAGGTTTGAGCTGGGAAACATGGAAAGTAGGATGAATCCTCATGGAAGCGGGCAGTTGCAGTCTGACACATACAGGATTAATGAAGCATTGAATAGTGAAAGGACCCAGAAAACGGGGCACCAGCTTTCTAGACATACATTTCAAAGGAACAGTTGCAGACGACAGCCACACCTTCTGTCCCATGGATTATAGAGGAGCAGGGGATCTCCTCCGATCCACCGTACAGTGAGCTCGTGTCACAGTCTAAAGCAACACCGCCTTGGTCTGACGCCAAATCCTCCTGCTGCGGCGCAGGTGGTCCTGCACCACTGGGACCACAACCTCCGCCTCCTTAGAAGGAAACAGTGGGTGCTGATAACCCAAACAAACCTCAAACGGAGAGAAACTGGGGACAGAACAGGTGAGAGAGTTATGCGCATATTCTATCCAGGAGAGATGAGAGCTCCAGGAAGCAGGATTAGCCAAAACCACACAACGGAGCGCGGATTCCAGTTGTTGGTTCGTCCTTTAAGTTTGTCGATTAGACTGTGGGTGATAGCCCGAGGAGAGGCTCGCCCCCACCCCCAAGGCAGCACAAAACCCCTTCCACACACGTGACACAAACTGAGGTCCCCTGTCAGACACAATGTCCTGGGGAATCCCATGCAACCGAAAAACATGAACACCGAGTAAGCGAGCAGTCTCAAGGGCGGAAGGGAGTTTAGGCAAGGGAACAAAATGGGCAGCCTTGGAGAATCTATCCACGATGGTAAGGACGACCGAGTGACCAGAGGAACGCGGCAGCCCTGTGACGAAGTCCACAGCGATGTGCGACCACGGGTGACTGGGGACGGGCAGGGGATGCAAAAGCCCAGAAGGCGCCTGGTGACGGCTTTTAGAACGCGCACAAACTTCGCAAGCCACAACATACTCGCGCGCATCCCTCTCCAACGAAGGCCACGAAAAGGACCGTTTCGACAAAGACACCATACGATAAATGCCGGGATGACAGGCAAAGCGCACAGTGTGCAGCCAATGCAGGATGCGCGCGGACATGGCGGACATACATAATTATGAGGTCAATCAAATGGACCAATATGGCAAGGCCATGATGATCCAATTGGTAAAGTAAAGCCGATTGGCATCTTTCTTGGCCTTCAGACAACAATTCTGATGGCTAAAGATCCAAGCGGAACAGGCAAAAAAACAAAAAACAAAAAAAAAGCGCCCAGGTGGAGATGCCCATCGTCCAGCGAAATCTGAGACAGCACGGCTCCCACGCCGGTATCGGAAGCATCAACCTTAACATCAAACTGTCTGAACACGTCGGGGTGGGCGAGGACGGGAGCGGAGCAAAACAGCTCCTTAAGCCGTGAAAAAGCCCGTTCGGCTTCCGCCGTCCACTGAAAAACACGAGCAGGAGATGTCAAACTAGTAAGCGGAAGCACAACTCGACTGAAATTCTTAATGAACCGCCGATAAAAATTAGCGAATCCCAGAAACCTCTGCAATTGCTATTGTGTGGAAGGGGTCGGCCAACTCACAATGGCTTCAAGCTTACAGGGGTCGGCTCTGAGCTGTCCCTTTTCCAGTACGTAACCCAAAAAGGACACTGACCCCGCATTTGAAGACACATTTCTCAGCTTTCACTAACAGTTTATTTTCCAGAAGCCACAGCGCACCTGCTGTACGTGGTCATCCAGTGATCGGGAAAAAATGAGAATGTCATCCAGATAGACAAAGACAAAATGGTTCAAAAAGTCCCGCAACACATCATTGATCAGAGTCAGTCCAAATGGCATTACCATATACTCATAATGTCCCAGCGGAGTGTTGAACGTCTTCCACTCATCCCACTGACGTATGCATACCAAGTGATACGCATTACGTAGGTCCAAATTAGTGAAGACAACCGCTTCCTGTAACGGAACAAAGGTGGAAGAAAGCAGTGGAAGGGGATATTTATTCCTCACAGTGATGGAAATAAGTCCACAATAGTCAACATAAGGTCTGAGAGATCCATCCTTTTTCCCTACAAAAAAGAACCCTGCAGCCACGGGTGAAGAGAACGGCCGAATCAAGCCTGCCTCCAGAGACTCCGTAATATAGGCTTCCATGGCAGCCCTCTCCGGCCTGAAGAGGTTGTACAGCCGATTAGTAGGCAGCAAAGCTCCAGGCAACAATTCAATAGAACAGTCATATGGCCGGTGGGGAGGCAGAGACAGAGCGCGACGTTTGAAAACTGACCTCAGATCATGATAGACCTCCAGCACAGACGACAGGTCCAAATCTTTTTGTGTCGATTCGGGAGCACCGGCCGCAGAGGGAGGTAAAGCAGACCGCAGACAGTGTGACAAACAGTGGCTACTCCAACTCTCTATACGACGGGTGGCCCAGTTGATATGGGGATTGTGGCGCTCGAACCAAGGATAGCCCAAGACTACAGGGGAATCAGGGGACGCAAAAACAAAAAAACAGAAATTTGCGATGATTGCCCGAGAGAATTGATGAGACAGGTTCCGTTTCATGGGTGACTGAGGGCAAAGCCTGACCATTGAGGGCAAAAACCGAAACAGGGACCTCTAGAAGTCGCATTTTAATACCGAGAAGACGTACCAGACCGCTGTCAATCAAATTCTGTTCACCCCCTGAGTCTAAAAGAGCTAAACGGACTTTACAAAACAAGTTTCCCTGACAGCAGAGTGCTCATCTTAGCTAGGTAGTGATGGTAAATTCGATTCTTTTTACTGAATCGAGTTTTAATGAGTCACTCACCAAAGTGAATCAGATTTCTTGAGTCATTTGAGTCACTGAGTCAGTTAACCAGAGAGTGCAAAAATGTATATTTTCACTCAAACTTGTTTGTTTCTCTTTTAATGTAAATCCTACTGCTGAGATGAATGATTGTAAAAGAAAACAACTATTTTATAGAGCAAAAAAAATTCTAAAGGGAACATTTATTTATTTTTTATTTTATTAATATTTTCCTTAAATGTGTCAAATATATATTTTCTCATCTAAATGTGCACTGAGCTGTGAGCCAGGGGGCGGTAATGCGCCTTAACATTGGTTGCCAACAGTGTTGCCAACTCCTCAGTAAGGAAAATCGCTATTGGTTGTCCTAAAAGTCGCTAGAAGTTGCTAAATGACGTCATCGCCTAATTTGCATAATTGGTCATGCTAATCTAATTGTAACCTATGTTGTTGGAGAGAGAAATAACATCGTGGAAGAGACATAATGTGAGTAAAAAATGTCCTAAATGCATTTAGAGTTTATTTAGAACTACAAATTAAATTTCTTTTAGCAATTATTGTTTTTTTTTAATGTCACAATTCCAACCCTGCTCCTTTACCTGGGCTTGGACCGGCAAAAGTGACCCGAAATAGGCACTCTGGTGGAGTTACTTTGTGTGTGTGTGTTTATAAGTAGTTTTAAACCTTGTGATCCACAAAACAGCATAAGAGTATGTGATGGACCGAGTTGAAAAACAGGAGTCGTCCCAGGAATTATTAGAAAAATATAGTTTCCATTTATTTAACCCCCAAAAATTATATTCACAAGAGTAATAAATGTTGAGCTCATAAAAGAGGTCAAAGAAACAAAACTGAACTCAGGCAACGACTGCAAACTTAACAAACCAAATGACTGCTACAAACATACATAATTGACCTAACATGAAATGACATACAAGGGTATATATAATGGCTGATCAGACCATTGTGACACATGAGGGGTAGCAAACAAACACAATCATAAATCACAAACGATGCAGTATTAATAAACTAAACACCAAAGAAGAAAATCAAAAACCCCATTAAACCCTAAACTCAAATATTTAATTAAATACAAATACTTTGTTTTTAAAGTAAACAAAACACACATTACCCCCTTCAGCAGGAAGTGGTGGTGTGGTCCAATTATCTTCCTTCATATTTAATGGTTTCAAACCCTGGCTACCATCTTTTGTCCAGCAACTCCCAGGGATGATGGCAGGTAAGAAATAAAAAGACAAAAGTTAGTCAGAAAGCAAAGAAATGAAGTAGTATGAATACATAAGTAAACTAAATGTGCGCGCTTACAAATAGAACAAATGTATCCAAACCAATCAATAAAGTTATTGGCAACTAAAATATATTACTATGTTCAAATGAAGAATGAAAATACAAAAGTTACCGACTTTAGAGTGTAGCCACAGGTTTGGCCATCACAGAGTAAAAGAGTAAAAGAAGAACTGACTGCGTTACAGCACCTGCTTCTTGTTGAGAGTAAAAGCAATACGCGCTTTCACTCTGAAAACTCGCTAAATATAGCGACAAAGTCGCTAAGTTGGCAACACTGGTTGCCAACCAAGAAGAAGAAGAATCTGTAAGCCAGGAGGGAGGGGTGAGTGAGTGATTCGTCTATGCTACGATTCAGCACAGGAAGGGAGGGGGTGAGTGAGTCAGTGATTCGTTCAACTCGTTTGAGCTGTGAGCCAGGAGGGAGGGGGTGAGTGAGTCCTGAGTGATTCGCTTATGCTACGATTCAGCACAGCAAGGGAGGGGTAACTCAAATGTGCTGTTAGCATGTTTGCTGAGAGATGCTACTGTGAACCGAGGAGCTATTGTCTTGATGTGAGCTTCTACTCAGGGTTTTTTCTTCCAGTTCAGAGCAGAGATGTTTTTGTTAAGAAACTGGCTGTTGTTTTTTCTCCCCACAATTTTAATTATAAGCTAGATATATTTCTACTAATGGAATTAGTTTGCTAACAGCAACAGAGATGAGTCATTGAGTCAGTTGCGCTTGTGAATCATGATTCACGAGTCAGTAAAGTAATTATCGAGTATTGAATGATTCGTTCACGAATCGAACATCACTATAGCTAGGTCTCAGGACCTAGCTAAGAACGGTGGTTACGGATAAGCTTACAAACACGTTTAACTTACCGAAAAAGTGCAGCGGGGTGCCGGGTCCTTCTGTCGGGTAGTCCAGTATACTGAAGAACACCTCAGGCTGTCAGATTAAAACAGTCGTCATGGTTTTGTAACGTAAACGCTGGAGCTCCTGTCTGCACCCCCGCTCTATCTCCCATTCCCGAACAGAGATACGTAAGTTTGTGCGTGACTGCAGCTTCCAGTCAAAGCTGTTACAATTACATCACACCCCAATTTCACAGCATTATGTAATGTAATTAGAATCAAACGTATGAGAAAGGAGACCCCTTGAACATAAAACAGCATCGTATGAACTACTGACGCTGTCACGTCGTCCATGTTTGTTACAGTCATTGGCTGGGACCTGACAACAGCGCCACCTGAAGGAGGCTTCTCTCTGTCTGATAGCTTGTGTTCTGACACCTGAGACCTGAGAACTGACAACTGAGAGCTGACACCTGAGACCTGACTTTTGGGACCTGACACCTGAGTCCTGACAATTGAGGCCCTGACATCTGAGACCTGACACCTCAGACCTGACACCTGACGAGTTTTTGTCTGAGACCTGACACTTGACAGCTTTTTGTCTGAGACCTGACGGATGTCCTAAAATGTACACCATACTGCCATTTCTTTTTGTGAGAGCTGAGTTTCAGTACCAGCTAAAAAGGACTGTTTAAGTTTAGTTTCAAAACCACCAAATAACAAGCTGAGTTTTGTGTTTCTAAGACTGTAGGAGATAAGGCTCGGGACTGGACGACGCTAACGCGTTGACGCCGTGCAGTAACAACATTTCTGCCTCTTTCATGGCTCTGTACTTTATTCTTGTTAGTGCCACATGGTCTAACAATCCAGCTTTAGGTGGCTTCCAGGTGGCTACCAGGTGTGCAGAATACAGTTTAATCAAAAAGTTTGAAAGCTGTGGCTACAACTGTAGCTTACCTCCACCAGTGTGTGAATGTGAGAGTGAATGAATAGTGGAACTGTAAAGCGCTTTGAGGGTCTTGAAAAGCGCTATATAAATGCAATCCATTATTATGATGATGTTTCACAATATTAAAAAAATCCTAACTTCACAGACACAGTTCACAATAAACAGCTTGTGTGCTTGCTGTGATTTCTTGAGCTCATAGTAACTTTAAAATTATTTTCCAGTGTTATTCCCTTTTATCCTCTTTTGAACCTTGAATGCTGTTAGAGGCCGTTCAAGTCCACTTTGTTCTGGGGTTGTTTTTTTTTCTCTTTTAGCCGTCGGGTGCCAGCCTGTGGAGGGGGGGGGTACTGTCAGGGTTCCTGGGTCGGTGATCCAGTGTTTTCGGTTTTGTTCATGTTCAGTTTATTTTGCCACTTCCATGTGCTCACTTCCTGCTTTTCCTGTGTTGCTCGTCTTGTGTCATTAGCCAGATTATGTTCAGCTGTGTACTCACCGGTCTCTCATTATCATCCTCATCAGTCTGTGTATTTAAGCCCTCTGTTTCTACTCGTTCACTGTCGTGTCATTGATGTTAATGTCGTCTGTATGTTCAGTTCGTCAACCGTTCGTTCGTTCGTTCGTTCAGTCAGTCAGTCAGTCAGTCAGTCAGTCAGTCAGCCAGCCAGCCAGCCAGCCATTTCCTACCTCTGTACTGTTTGTTCACTCCATCGGCAATAAACATCCACCTTCACCTACCTGCCTGTGAGTCCAGTGTTTGGGTCCTCCTTCTCTCATCCACGACACTACTCCTGACACAGTAAATAAAAGCCTGTTTAGAAAATGTCAGAAGCAGAAAGTTAAAATATTTGTGTTAAACTGAAGAGAGAAAAGGTAAAAAGTTATCAGAAAAAATAATACTCAAGTAAATTACAGACACCTGAAAGAATTTTAGTCAAGTACAGCAAGAAAACTATTTGTACTTTGTTACTTTCCACCGCTGATTAAGCACAGTTTCAAATAAGATAAAGAAATCAATAAGTAATAGATTTGATCCAAACACTTTTCTACTTTAATTGCACACTGAAATCAATGTGTAACAGATTTCCTTTTATGGTCAACGTCGTCTCCATAATTGGTTTTAGCACCAATTGGCTGCCCCTCTGCTGGCTATCTGAAGCTCACCAACCAGGAAAAAAATTGTCTCTAGTTTTACTCTTTTAGCACAGTGTGAAAGATGAATACTTAATTTGATTGTTTCTGCTTGTATTTACAGTCATGTGTCAACTTTTTTACATTTTGTATTTTTATTATATTCTCATTGTGTGACCTCCCTATATTTATGTACAGCACTTTTGCGAACTTTATAGTTTTTAAATGTGGTTTATAACTGGATTAGATTGAAGAGGCAGAGCTAAAACTTGTTATTTAGACAGAGTATGAACTGAGGGGCTGCACCAAGTCCTAGAATAAGATAAAGAATCATTACTTTGTCCTGTGAATCATGCCAAGATACACTAACAGAGTCTCTGATTAAAAAACATGGAATATGAAGCAGAATAAGACACCTTTAATATGTGTCATCTCTCAGGTAAATGCTTCAAACATCGCCTCAGCTGTCAAGGAAAACATCTTCAGACGACTTCCTGGACTTTGTCGGCGTTTGAAGAGACGCAGAGTCACTGTCCTGGTAAAAATAAACTGACACCTCAGGGAAGAACCACTCAAGTCCTTTCAAAATAAAGCATGCCACCTGAGTGTCCACTGTGATTCATTTTCAGTGTAACTTGGAGAAGTTCTGTTGGGGGCGGAGTCAGACAAGTCATTCAGGTCAGCTGTGTCAGTGCCCGCGGGGTTCCAGGTGTTCACATTTCTTTCTCCACAGCCTCTGAGTGATAATGCTTTTTAATAAATATGAGAAAACTTTTTGTAAAGAGTTTTTTTTTGTTTAGATTAAAATATTTCACATAGCACACACAGTATGATACAGACTGAAGCTTTAACACATTGTGAAAGTTAAATATCAAGGAATGTTTGAATAAAAAAAATGCCTACTTTCTGATGTGAATGAGAATTTATAAAGAAGAAAGAAGAAGTGTGGTGAATAATATATGATAATGCAGATGTTAATCATACAAAGTAAACTGGAGCGGACCCTAAACACACTTTGATCCGTGTAATAGATCTTATAATTTGGATTCAGAGAGTTTATAAATGTTGTTGTTCATGCAAAGTCACACACAAATCCGATTTCATTCCATCAGCATGATGTTCAAAATTGAAAGCATATCAGCACTTCACTGAAATGAAAAACAGGAATAATGATAATCAACACTGATATGATGTGAATCACTTTTGTCGATGGTTTTCATTAATGGTTTGATAATGCATCGCTATGAATTATGGAATGTAATTACTTCCTCTCATAAAGGATGCTTTAGTGTCTCCTCTGCAAAAAGAGGTAATAAAGGTAGCACTGAAGCACATTTCCTTTTGAGAGAACTTAACTAGCTCTGACTGTGGCCACAGAGACTTCAGGTTCAGTGTTCAGACGGATCAGGCCTGTTCAGTTTCCACCTGCTGCTGACACAACTCCACGATTCCCTCAGGGATTTGAATTCCAGGTGCAGAATTTTAACCAGGGACAACCTTGGATCAAAGCTGGACAACTGCTCAGCCATTGAGTCCACTTCTCTTGGAGGACGGTGTCTTGTTCTTGGCTGGGAAAGATGAACTCTGAACACTTACACATGTGAGTGAGAAGCGGGGAGAGAAGCTGCTGCCTGCGAGTTTGCTGTAGGAGAAGTGCACTGGCAGAGAGAAGAGAGCTTGAGTTTGACCAGGTACCAAAGCAAATTTTTCATACTGGACAAATAATGTAAATATGACGGTGTATCACAAAAGATTGATATCAAACTGATCACTTGACCTATATTATGTTACTTGCTCTTCAAGTGAATGAACAAATGGCGAAATGAAAAGCCGAACAACAATGCTGTTTTTTTTAGACAGTCTTAGCTTACATGTGTGTTTATTTCATATTTTCAGTTATTACCTTACACAGCTAAATAAAGCACTCTAAATCGGTTTTAGTTATGCAAGAAAGTGCAATAAACTACAAAAAAATTGAAAATCGTTTTTGTTTTTTTAACATATATTTCTAGTTAGAGAAATTTAAGAGGCTTATCCCTCAAAACTGTAAATACAAAAAAGTTGCATAAAATAGTTTCCCACCACAGGAAATTTCTTTTGAGTGTCTTCATAGTTTTATTTTTGAAATACACCAATTTTTATATACTGCAGGAAAAACGAAAACAAATATTATAGTCCTAATTTGCAAAAAAGCAGCATATGCATCTAAATAAATTATTTCCAGCAGTGCAATTTGAGTTCTAAGCATCCCAGACACGACACAGAAAGTCATAAAGTCAAACATAACTTTTAAAAACACCAGTATATGCTCATGAGGCCCTGATGGTAAAAAACTACATTTCCGCGAAAATGACGCCACTTCCGGTTTCGGGACAGGTAATGCGATAGTTCACGCTGTCGTCTATTGTAACTAGGAAGTGGTATGAACAGCTGATCGGATCGGCAAAGCGTGTTTCTGGAATATTATGTTTTTGTTGCTGCAAGTGCTTTTTATGCAGTTTCTGCAAAGCTATATGTGGAAGGAAACTGTGACCTAGGACAAGCTGATGGCATAAGATGTAAGTACAACTCCTCCGGTTTCATATGCAAAAAAAATTATTGCTAGCTTACATGGCTGCAGTGCTACCGGGATTTAAAAGTAGTTGCGCAAAACGGAGCGTGCCCGCTCTGACCGGTTTTAAAGGGTTAAAGCGTGGAAGTACTGACCTTACTTTGAGTTTGATTCTGTAAAAAGTGACAAAAACATTAGCTGTTCACTGCATGGGAAGAAAACATTCTTTTTACAGCGAAACTCCCCCCCCCCTCCCCTAAACTTCCGAGCAAGCACTGAGTACGCTGCCACGGTAATGTGAAATTCACAGAGAAACTCCCAGATCCTTCCACTGACTGCTGCGACACACCTGCACCAGGGCAAACCTCCGCCTGCCCCACTCCTGCTATACAGGTGAAATAGAGCAAATAGAGAAATAGAGCAACAGGATTGCTGAGTCTTTGATTTTATTTATTTTCTGCTGTGTTTTACTTGCATCTATTTAAAAGAGTGAGTGTAAATGGCCTGCATTTGTATAGCGCTTTTCTAGTCCTTAACATATTTGACATAAGATAAAAAACAACAACAACATGAAATCCAACATACCTGATAAAAAAGGTAAAAGAAAGAAAGGCCTCCAAGTAAATAATTTGCCCACTCCAGCTTCTACGACCAAATACAAACAGTGGGGAAGAGGGTTAGCTCAACCCACCACAACTTCCAAGCTAGCAAGGAGTATATATTCATTAGGGCTGAACGATTATGGAAAATAATCTAATTGCGATTTTTTGCCCCAATATTGCGATTGCGATGCGATATGCGATTATTTTTTAAGGTCTTTGTCTTCTGTATTATTAAACAAAGACAAGCAATACATCATATAGTATGGCCAATACTATATTACATTAATTTTAAACTGTTCTTTCCTGGAAGACAGACCTCTGTTATGATGACATGAGGTGATGCATGAATTGATGACTGACATTTTTATTTAACTTCTTCAATCACAACAGTATATTTGAACATACACAATAGTTTATTTTTAGCTTACAAACATCTGAGCATAAAGTGCTGACAAGGAACCCTGGTGTAAACATTAAAATGAAAGTCAGTACAATGTGCAGATTGCAGAAATATACATAAACAAAATCAGTGGCTTTACCACACTCAGTTTTTCGACATCTGTGAACTACTAGACAGTCATTCAATTAAAAAATAATATTAAATAAATAAAACTAATAAATAAAAAATACACACATCTTACTGATCTCTGCAGTCAGTAACATTACACATAAAGTGCAAACATAATAGCAATTGTATAAACACACACACAAACACGCCTTTAAAGTTTAAAGGCGTGAAATTGGACGGTCTAGCCTTCTGATTAGCTAATCAGAAGGCTAGTTCTGATTAGCGTCACCGCTGTCTCGGTGGAGTTTAATAAACTCGGCCGTCTGCTTCTTGCTATCTAAAATATAACCAGACACTGGTGTAAATTCTCGACTGTCTCATACTTCTGTTTAATAAGTTTTCTGTTTGACGTTTAGTCAGCTGTGTGAAAACCAAGGAGGAACCCACCCGGGGGATTAATAAAGTTTTATTTTATCTAATCTAATAACTTTAATCTCAGCCAAACCGATTTACTCACGAACAAACAAAACACTGAAAAAAGCCCAACAATAACATTTTTAGGTTGTCTAAGTGACTTATATATCACGTTTAACCCGAGCAGCGAAACTCCGCGGTGATCTGAAAATGATGTGCCGGGAGTTGTGCCGTTCTCGGCCGCATCAGTAACCCTCGAGCTCCCGGCTAGCTGTCGAGCTGGTGGGTAGCAGACGCCTCTGAAAACGTCGAAGCACTTTTGCAAATATGGGATATCTTGATAAACCGAGCAGATATTTGATGTTTACACAACTACTTTCTCGCCTGAAAATATGTTAAAAGTTTATTTTGTGACCCAGAAAGATTAGTATGAGTAATTTTAAAACTTAGTAGCGGCCGCCATTGCTGGAAACTGGAGTTTGGCTGGGCCGCGCTATGAATTCTGGGATATGGTAGTAATTTGGACAGCCTTATAATCGCAGTATAATCGCAGCCTTTGCGGTTAGAAAATTGCACTTGATCATGTCGCGATATTATCGCGAATGCGATATATCGTTCAGCCCTAATATTCATGCTAGCATTTAGGGCACCTAAAACACATTTATGATACACACATACTACACACTTATAACATTAACCAGCCAGCCCACCAAGATCAGGAGCACCTATCATAGGAGGGGTCTCATGAACGCCATCTTCGACTGGGTCAGCGGCGGATTGCTGATGGATCCATGATAGTGTGCGGTCATCACACTCGCCAATGCTGGAGACGGAATCCACAGTACGGGTGGCAGGAGGTACGCTCCTGTGTCCCCAAAAGATGTCACAGACCCATCCAGGTCAGACTCAGGGGGGCCACTGACAACGCTCACAGCAGGATGTGCAGGATCGTCGTTCAATGTTGTATCCAAGGGCAAAAAGTTAACTTGAAGGAGCAGGTTGCGATGCACCACACGCTCATGACCTTCTTTGTCTCTGATACGGCAGATGTGAAGAGCAGGATCCAAGTCGACTACCGTGTACACAACAGGTCCCCATTTGTCAGAGAGCTTCCTTTTTCCTCTGACTCCCTTGTTTGCCAACAACACCTGGTCCCCTAGTGATAGAGGCAGACCCTTCACCTTTCTGTTGTACTGGTCAGACTGGTGTCTCTGCTCCATCGTGATGTGCTCCTTGGCTTGGAGCATAGCAGAGCACAGGTCATCCATCAGTGACTTGACATAGATATCATAGTCACAAATGGTGTCATCATGAAGGACATCCCGAAACATGAGGTCAATTGGCAACCTTGGGACCCTCCCAAACATCAGGTAGAATGGCGCAAAGCCGGAGGTCTCGTGTGCTGTACAGTTATACACAAACGCTATGGACTGTATCATCTGCGGCCATTTCTGCTTACATCTGGGGGGGGAGGGACCGTAACATGTTTCCAAGGGTGCGATTAAATCTCTCTGTGGTACCATTACCCATGGGGTGGTATGGTGAAGTGTGGGATTTGGCAACACCACCCAAAACCAGAAGCTCTGCAAGCAGCTCACTCTCAAAACTAGCTCCCTGGTCAGAGTGAATGCGCTGAGGGAAGCCATACACACAGAAAAATCCATCCCAGAGCTTTTTAGCAACTCTCTTAGCTGTCTGATCCGGGCAGTGGAATGCATGTGCTAATTTTGTGAAGTGGTCAGTAATCACAAGGACATCCACAGACTTGTTGTTGCTGTCCTCAGCTGACCAGAAGTCAATGCACACAGGTTCCAGTGGAGCACAGGTGTTAATGCTTTCTAACGGGGCCCTAGCTGCTGGCTCTGGGGTCTTGCTGAGAACACACCTGCGGCAATTTCTCACATGATCGCGCACATCCTTCTCTATATCATACCAGAAGAAACGCTGACAAGCCAAGGAGAGTGTGAGTGTGCGAGGTTGACCTTGATGACCAGCATTGTCGTGTATGCCAGACAGCACCACTTGTTTTAGGGAGTCAGGTACCACAAACTGGAATCTCTTGTGTTTGGCCAGTGGGTCCCTCACAACTCTGTAGAGGACACCATTGAGGAATGTGAGCTAATCCCATTGTTTCAGGAGCAGCAATGTATGTTGGTGCTCTGACAAATGGGGACCTGTTGGGTCTGCGCTTACGCTCAACATAGCGGGCTACTCTGGAGATCCCCTGTTTGATGAGACAGGAGATCAGCATGGGACAGCGCATGAAAGACATCACAGTCAGGTGGACTAATGGAGGTCAGGTGACCAGCGAGGGATGTTGCACGCTGGCGAGAAGCAGACTCCCACTCACAGAGGGAAGGCATGTCATCAGTTGACAGAGACACATCAAGCACAGCAGAGGGTGGAGCACTGCGTATCGATTGAGGTTGACAGGTCAAACGGAAGGCATCTTGGACACTGGCATCTTTCACATCACTGATTTGCTCTAGCAGCTCAAAGTAAGGCTCCGACAGGAGGCGCTGGGCCAAAGGCCTCACAAATGGTTCCCTGCTCAGGGTGTCTGCCACGATGTTCAGCTTTCCAGGAGCATATTTGATCTCAAAGCAGTATGGTGCAAGCTTAGAGACCCAACGCTGTTCACAGGCATCCAGCATTGGCTTAGTCAGAATGTATGTGAGAGGATTGTTATCAGTCCAGACAGTGAACCGGTGACCCTGGAGCCAGTGGCTGAATTTATCGCACACAGCCCATTTCAGAGCCAAAAATTCAAGCCGGTGTGCTGGGTATTTGGCCTGACTGCGGCTGAGAGACTTACTAGCAAAGGCTATAGGTCTTGCTCTCTCCTCACCAGTTGGCACCTGGGATAATACAGCACCCAGCCCATCCATGGAAGCATCAGTTGAAAGGATGAATGGCCTCTCAAAATCAGGATGTGCCAGCACCGCACAGCTGAGGAGTGCACCTTTGAGTCCCTCAAATGCCTTCTCGCAAGCAGGAGTCCAGTCTTGAGGGGTGAGCTTACGAAAGGTTCCAGGTTTCCGACTCCCATGGCAGCCTTTAGTCCTCTTCTGACCGGCAGTTAGAGCAAAGAGTGGCTTTGCAATATGAGAGCACCCTGGAATGAAATGCTGGTAAAACATCACCATGCCAAGGAAGGATCTCACTTTCCTCTGAAAAGGGGTGCGACCGTCACCATCCATAAGGTCAGTCTTCTGAAAACTGGCGATAACCCTCACTTTATCCCGATCAACCGAGACACCACCAGCATCCACGACATGACCCAAAAACCTCACATAGCGTCTGAGAAAGTGACATTTTTTCTGCGTCAGCTTCAGATTGCTAGTCCTCAGGCGAGAGAAAACAATCTCGAGACATTTTAGGGCCTCCTCTTCTGAAGGTGCAAACACCAGCAGGTCATCAAGATAACACAGGAGGCTGGAAAAGTTCAAGTCACCAAAGATGCTGAGCATCATCCGCATAAAAGATGCTGGGCTGTTGCATAGACCCTGGGGAAGTCTGTTGTACTCATACAGGCCAAGAGGTGCAGTGAAAGCCATGTACCATCTGTCAGACTCATGGAGGGGAATGTTGTAGAACCTGGATGTGAGGTCCATGGTGCTGAAGAAAGCATTCCCACCAAGGGCAGCAAGGCAGTCAGCCTGATGGGGCAGTGGGTGAGCATCCTTAACGGTTTTGGCATTGAGCCAGCGGAAGTCAGTGCATATCCTCAAGTCACCTGACTTCTTCCAAACCATTACCAGTGGTGCGGCGTATTTGCTGGTGGACTTACTGATGATGCCTTTCATCTCCATGTCTGACAGCACCTCTCGCAACTTATGATAGTGAGCCGGGGGTACTCTGTGATAGGGAAGCCTGAAAGGGTGGTCGTCAGTGAGGTGGATATGATGGACAAAGTCTTTCACCTCACCACAGTCCAGTTTGTCTCTAGAGAACACATCTTGGTAAGTCAACACAAGCCCCACCAATTTCCTCTTCCACCCATCTGACACTTCACAGCCCTCAATGTCAATATCAGCCAACCCAGCGTCTTTGAGTAGCTGTGCAGAGTCAGGCACAGAGTCTGATGAGGGAGGATTGCAAAATGCATGTAAGAAGAAAAATACCTTATACAGAGAATTTATAATGAACAGAAGTACAGAAGCTGAAAATAAATACAAGAAATATAAAAATAAATTAACGAGTATTTTAAGGTCATGTAAAAAGGAATACTATGAAAAATTACTGATTATGAATAAAAATAATATTAAAGGGATCTGGAAAACATTAAATACCATCATCAAAAAGGGCTCGGGGCAGGCAGACTATCCTTCGTATTTCGCAAATAATGATAGAAATATTACTAATATGAGAGATGTGGTAAATGAGTTCAATAAATTCTTTGTAAGTGTTGGGCCAGACTTGGCTGAAACAATTCCTGATATAACAGATTCTGTAGAGAAAGAAACTAGACTCATTGACCGCAATCCTCATTCAATGTTCTTAACGGTGGTGGAAGAAATGGAAATCATTGATATTGTTGGGAAATCACAAACAAAAAACTCTACAGACTCTGACGACATTGATATGGAAATCGTTAAGAGAGTGATAGAGGGCATTTCCAAACCCTTAACACACATTTGCAATTTGTCCTTACAAACTGGTACATTCCCAAAACAAATGAAAACAGCTAAAGTAACACCACTGTTTAAAAATGGTGACAGACACCAATTCACAAATTATAGGCCTGTCTCTCTACTTTCTCAATTTTCAAAAATACTGGAAAAAGTCTTTAGTAATAGACTTGACAAATTTATAGATAAACACAAAATAATAATGGATAGTCAGTATGGTTTCAGATCAAATAGATCAACATCATTGGCATTAATGGAACTGATCGAAAATATCACCAACAATATAGATAAAAGACAATGTATAGTTAGTGTATTCATTGACCTAAAAAAAGCTTTTGACACAATTAATCATGACATATTACTTGATAAACTGGAGTATTATGGCATTAGAGGAGTGGTGTTAGAATGGGTAAAGAGTTATTTGAGAGACAGGCAGCAATTTGTGAAAATTGGGGAATATCAATCAGAGTGCATGGACATTGTTTGTGGAGTTCCGCAGGGGTCAGTATTGGGACCAAAGCTGTTTATCCTCTATATCAATGATATATGTAGAACATCAGATATACTACAGTTTATTCTATTTGCAGATGATACAAATATTTTTTGTGCTGGAGAGAATTTACAGCAGCTTTTGGAAATTGTCACACAAGAAATGATTAAACTGAAAACATGGTTTGATAGAAATAAGCTATCATTAAATTTGGAATTTATGTTATTCGGAAATTGTAAAAAAGATGCAGGAGCAAAATTATTAGTAAACAATGTTGAAATAGAGCAAGTTTCGGATACAAAATTTCTGGGTGTGATAATAGATAACAAAATCTGCTGGAAACCTCACATAAAGCATATACAAGCCAAACTGTCAAGAAGCATCTCCGTACTGAGTAAAGTTAAATATTTTTTGCCTTCCAAATCACTCCGGGTACTTTATTGTTCACTTATATTGCCATATTTGGAATACTGTGTGGAAATTTGGGGAAACACATATAAAACTGCACTTCAACCAATATGTAAAATTTAAAAAAAAAGCAATCAGGATGATTACTAAAGCAGGATTTAGAGACCATACTAACATCATGTTTTTGAAATTAAAAATACTGAAGTTTATGGATCTTATAAAATATAAAACTGCAAAAATTATGTACAAGGCCAGATACAATATGTTACCAGGAAATATACAGAGGATGTTCTATGACAGAGAAGGAGACTATGAATTGAGGGGGAAATTGAATCTAAGGATTCTTAAAGCACGGTCAAAGGTCAAAACCTTTTGTGTCACTATTTATGGGGTAAAACTGTGGAATAGTTCTACAGCAATGCTCAGGAATTAGTAAGTTCATGAAAATACTTCGAAAACTGATTTTGGAAGAATATGATACCGATAAAGATGATCACCCATTGTATGTATAAAAATATCAAATTATATCCAAATTATATCAATCACGGTAGCCAAGTTTATATAGGTTCTCCTCGTGTATCGTGTGGAGTATGTGATGATGGGAATTAGGTGAATTATGTGGGATCAATAAGATGTTGAGCAGGGGTAGGAATTAATAAGTATGTTCATACTTCTTCCTACTCCTTTTCAGACCAAACATTGTTACATTATGTCAGACGATTTTGTTTTATTTCATTATTTTTTTGTTTTGTTTATCTGAACACATACGTATCTTCGTATCTGTAAATGAAAATATATGTAGTGTGTATATATTGTTTTTTTGTTTTATATGTCTGAAACAAATAAAGATACAACAATACAATACAAAAAAAACTGGTATGCTGGTCAGTCAGAGTCTCGCAGAGACCTTGAGTGATGGGCAGGTCCTCTACAGCAATACAAGGAAAGACATCCGCAGTCTTAGCATTGCGACGAAGTGTCACAGGGCTCTCTGTTGGGTTAAGGACTTTCATAGGGACCCAACGATCTCCCCACATGGGTGTTATAATGTTCCCCACCATTATATTCTTTGGAGTGGAACGGGTTGACGTGGGTTCCACAATGGCAGTACTTTCTGGAGACACAAGGGCAGAAGCTGGCAGCTTTCCCCAAACTACATATTATTTTTGTGGCAGGAGAGTGACACTCTTCCGCAACCTGACTGTACCTACTTTATCTGGCATCACAGGAGCAGACCACCGTGAGATACAACTCAGCAACTGCAGGAAGTCTTCACAATCAGTGCCAGTGTAATTGGAGTTAATAAGCTCCCAGTAATTTGTATCAGCCTTCATCTTCTGAATGATGGGCCGGATCACATTGCTCCCCACAATGAGTTCATCTTTTTGCCCAGGAACCACAAACGTTGGCACAAGCAACCTAGACCCATATATTTCCAAATCACAGATGCATTTGGGTTGTGTGAGAAGGCCACCGCAACCAACCAGCACCACATTTTCAGAGACCTGCTGCGGAATCAGAGCAACACCAGCAGCTCTTAGCTTGTAATCAGCCTCTTCACTTAGTGTGCATGACATAATTCCTGAATCAAGCATGCCTGTTAAGGACCACCGGCCACTGACGGACACTGGGGTGTAAAACAACTCACTAGCCCTGCCAACTCTTTGTGAACCCATAATAACAGTCTTCTCATCAGAGAGGCCACTACAGCAGTTAACATATATGGTTTCTGGATCTGTTACATTTGTGAGGGTTTCATTAACACTGCCCATGCTACCCCTCTCGTTACATGGGCTGGCTAGTTTAAAGCAGCATTGGTGGGAGGAGGGACTGAAATGCTTTGTTTCTGGCGCAACTGTGGGCATTCACGCCTCATGTGTCCAGGGTCAAAGCGGCTGTGGCATAGCTTGTACAGCCTACAATGCAAATGGGTTGTGTGTTCATGTGAGCCACACACTCTGCAAGAAGCACGATAAGCACTGCGGTGCCCATGGGAATGACCCGTGGGTTGTGGGCACCTAGGACCAGTGGCTAGTGATGCAGTGCACATGGACAGAACCTTGTCAAACAGTGCTACCATCTGTTGAACATCTGGCTCAGCTGGAGGAGGGCCGGAAACTGGCAAAGATTGGAGCATGACATGAGGAGTCGAGGGAGGACAAGCCGAGGGCTGCTGCACACTTACCATGTCACCAGAAGAGAGAGGCTGACATGTGTCTACAGAGGGAACAGAGGGCATAGGGTACGAGGCTGGCTCATGTGTTACTGGGACTGCTTGAGCACTACTGGAGTGGGGCTGGCCGTTAACAGTAACAGGGCTCAGATGTGGGATGGACAGACATGCTGTATTATGAGACAAAACACTAGACTGTCTTACTTTCCTCACATAGTTGTCCAGACGGTTCTGAACCTCAGCCGCAGTCCATTCCTCAGGAGCCTTCAGTTGAAAAGACAAGGCAAGACTGTGATCAGGACAGTGATTAATGAACATCGAAACAACCTCACCACTGGGGTCCTCTACCAGTTTGCCACGCCTGCGGAGACACTCATCAGCAGCGTCAATGGACTTGTTCAACTGGATCCAGTAATCCATGGCATTCTCACCTGGTCGTGGCACAGTACTGTAGAAATCTTTCATGGGCAGGCTGGAATATGTCAAGTCGCTGAAGTTAGATCTCAGTATGTCAAACACAGCAGTAATAGGATCATTCCGATTCAACTCAGGGCGGCAACGAAGTGACACCTTGACCACATATCTGGCATTATAAACTAGTTTTAAAAAGAGACTTTTTCATTTGATTACATTTTATATGATGGATTATGCAGAAAAAGTAGAATTGGGCTGAAAGATCTATCGCTTTATTACCTATTCAGGTTGTAAATCATGTTTTTAAAACGTAACTTAGTAACTAATTACTTTTGAAAATAAGTAATCAGTAAAGGAGCAGGATTACTGGTTTGAGACCGGATGTAGGGTTGTACATTTCCGATAGTTTTACTTTGCGGTCAATCGCTACTACGAAGATTTACTCCAAAATCATGTCCAAAACTCGAAAACGGAAAGATCGCGTTAAGTTACAAAGAGCAGAAGGTGGGAACACTCACCACTGTTGTGTCATAAAAAATCTAATGATCAATTTAAAGAGTTTAGATCGATCAGTTGTTTACGTCACTCAACACAAGCAGAACTGCATCACTGCAGCAGAAGACACATCGTCCACATTCAGAAGCACATCTCTGTATAGTGACTGGTCTTGTGATTTAAACAGGCAAATGTTCAGCATTCAAACTACAGGTGAAGAATAGTCAAACCAGATGTTTCCCGTTAAGTCGATATCAGCTAGTCAAGTACACACCTACACAACATGTTAACAAACCGTGAAAAAAAGCCACACAAAAAATGAATGATTGCTGGTAAGGGTTTCTATACATTAGTATTTACGAAGGGTATGTTGTGACTTACCTTCCAAATTACAGTGGTCCCTCGCTATAACGTGGTTCACCTTTCACCTCGCTGTTTCGCAGATTTTTTAGCGCACGTTTGCATGCTTTTTTTTTTTTACGTCACCTTGTGTCCTGATCGCTGCAGACGATCTCCTCCGTGACGTCTCTCCTGTACAGTACAGAATCGCTGCATCGATCACTAGCAGTGTGACTCTGAAGTGCAGTGGATGTCGACGAAACGTTTTGCACTGTCAAAAAATAAAATTGGCTACTTGATTTCACCTATCGCTGCTTATTTTTAGAACATAACACCCGCGATAAACGAGGGACAGCTGTTTACAGATACTGAGAAATATAACATTTGAATCCCTTTTCTCTTTTGCTCTGAGGCGCGGGGGAAAAAATCAACAAGTCGATGAAGATAATTTACAGATATATTGGGTAAATGCCCAAGACATCTATAGAAATGTAAATCGCGGCTTGATTCATTCATTTTCTTAACTTGTTTTGGACCGTAAACAAAGCGCGAATAGGACACCGGAAACAAAGCTCCCCACAGGAGTTTCCGCACCGGAAGTAGCATATGCTAACGTGCACATAGTTTTTTTTTTGTTTTTTTTTAACGTGCTCATAGTCTATCACCTGATTTCAACAGCAGCTGACGTAGGCCGTGTCCCAATTAACAGCGGCCTCCCATGGACGAACATGATAGAGCCTGCCTGAAACTAGGAGAAAAATTGAAACGGGAGTGGCATCCAGGGAGGGAAACGTGGGTGTACGGGGCACGGGAGCCAACCCTGATGCGCGGCCTGTGAAATGCGACCCAGGGGTACTCTGGGACCCCCGGGGTCCGGAGCTGCCCCGAAGGGGAGCACAAGGGTTAAGCCCACGTTGGCAGCTTCAGTGCTAGCATAGCCATGGTCACTGACTTTAGCATGCGACGACGTCTTAACATTGGGGTTTGACGGCACAAATTGCAGCTTTGCATTCTTAATAACCTTTTAGACAAATTGCATCAATATGATTGTATTTGGTCCCCCTTTACAAGCTGGCTTTCTGTAACTTGAAGAACAGAGGAGTAATGACAGAGTGGTGGTGTGGGAATTGGTGTGCGAAGAAAGAATAGGATAACTTCCCTTTGTTTTGTTTTTTGTTGTTGTTCTGTTGTTTTTGTTTGTTTGTTTTTAAACTATTTATTTATGTAGTTATCCTTAAGCTCTGTTATTGAAGTTTAAAATGAAATAAATAAAAATTGTTGATGATAAAAAAAGTTTAAACTTCAAAGCTCATGCATGCATGCACATCCAGTGCTCAGTGTCTAATTGTGTGTTTGTGTTTTTACCTTTTTGCAGTAGCGCAGTGAAACATTTGGGCGGTGGATAAATAATGGAAAATAAAATTCAGACTACAGACAGCTTCAGGTGAGTACACGTGGTGCACAAGGACCAAAGCTCACCTTCTCAACCTGGACAAAATGAATTATTTTACACTGATACTGTAAACTTTTGTTTGTGTGTCAGGTTTCCATACATCGGAAACAGCTGCTGCATCTGTAATTCTGTCCATCCCGAGGAGAGTCCACACTCTACATCAGATCCTTGGCTCACCTATAATGACGCACAGGTGCTGCACACAACTGGATCTGCAGCTTGTGAGGAACAGCAGCACTCAGCCTACATCCTGTTTTACAAGATTAACGTAAGAAGACACAGCATCTCATCCTGAAGTGAGAGAATGGCACGCCAGCTGCAGCCTAATCCAATCTCTCTTCTTTTCTTTTTTCGGTGCCCAGACACCCTTCAGTTTCATCATGTCATCCCTAACAATAGCTGTAGAGTTGGATGGAGGATGAAGACAGCAGAGAGCAAAAGAAACAGGTAAGAGCAGACAGGTAGTCAGAGTTAACAAAAACTTTTAAAGCCAGTGTAGCTTCTGTTTTGAACACATTTATTGATGACAATTTTACATAAATAAGCAGTGTGTTATGCTGTTATCAGATGTGGAGTCTCACTAACCACTTTAATAGTGACTTGTGTCTCAAATACTGTTTATTTGTCTTAGTTACAGATAGTGAAATAAAAATGGAACGAGAAGCGTAGGATTTTGAATTGATACCATTGGTGCATCTACTAAAGTTCTGGGGTCAGTTTGAATATCAGTGACCTTGACCTTGAGTTCAAGTTTTCTGAAAATCTTGTGAATGCTACAACTCTGTGACGAGAAGTAAGTCTCCTAGGTCTTTAAATTTGTATATAGGTGAATCTAGTAGGAAGCTGAAGGGTTGCACTGCGGGCCATCTGTAGAGGTGTAGAGTCAACAACCTGTCTGTGAACGTGGACAAAACAAAAGAGATTGTTGACTTCAGGAGAGCACAGTGGGATCACTGCCCACTTAACATGAATGGATCCTCTGTGGAGGTCGTCAAGAGCACCAGATTTCTTGGTGTCCACCTGGCGGAGAACCTCTCCTGCTCCCTCAACACCAGCTCCATAACCAAGAAGGCCCAGCAGCGTCTCTACTTCAAGCAGAAGCTGAGGAAAGCCCATCTCCCACCATCCATTCTCACCACCTTTTACAGTGGGACTAACAAGAGCATCCTAAGTAGCTGCATCACTGTCTGGTATGGTAACTGCAGCGTATTAGATCGCAGTACCCTACAACGGATTGTGAGAGCAGCTGAGAAGATCATTGGAGTCCCTCTCCCCTCCTTATAACACCCGCTTGCTGGAGGACCCCACACAGCCTTCAAACACACTCTTCACCCTGCTGCCTTCTGGAAAGAGGTCCCAGAACATCCGGGCCCTCGCTACCAAACTACGGAAAAGTTTCTTCCCACAAGCCGTCAGACCCCTGAACACTCAGTGACTGCACTGGCACACGCACACCTTCACACATGTCACTACCAAGCACTTATCTGCAGTATCTCACACTCATACACATACATACAGACACCAAGTTACTTTTGCACAATACTCAGCATTTTGCACATTTCCATTGTCTTGTGTCTGTATCGTCCTGTTCTGTCTAGTTTTGCACTGTTTTGTCTTGTTTATTTTTGCAATTTATGCACACTGCACTTTATGTAGTCCTGGGTTTGTCCGTATATGTCATATATAGCACCAGGGTCTCGGAGGAACGCGGTCTCATTTCACTCTGTACAGTACCTCTGCACGTGGTTAAAATGACAATAAAAGCCACTTGACTTGACCTGTTTTTGTAGCAGTTGCTTGGAGACGAGCACCATACAGTTCAAATGAGCATACATTCCAAAATATGCAAATGAGCCCCATACATCATAATGCTGATGTTTGCTGTTCAGGGTATGAACGTTCTATGCTGAAAGTTTATAAATATACAACCTTTGACTGCTTGTTTTCAGTTGAACTTTTGCAAAGCTGAGGAGATTTTGGCTGCGATCACATCAAGTCCAAAGATGTTTAAACTTCTTTTTCACAGAAAGGTAAGTTTGAAGAGACTCGCAGCACATTTCTCTGAATGTTTTCTTATGGTAAATAAGCATTTTTGAAACTTTTAAGGAAGATTCTTGGATGATTTCTGTAAAAACTGAATTTTGAATCCAAATGAAGGATATTGTATTTTCTTACCATATACTTTGTTTTATGCCATTACTGATGTTGCTTTTCTTGTTTCTAAACAGAAATCACACAAACAAAACGTGGCAGAGAAGGAAATTCCTTCTACGTCTCATCAGAGGTAAAGAAATGCGCCGCTCTTTAATGCTGCTGGAGATATTTATAGCAGTGGTTTAGTTGGAGCTCTTTTATTTCCCTTTTATTGGTGTTTTGTATTTACATCTTTTTTACTACTTCTAGTCTTGTCTATAATTTCTATTGATTCAGAGATTAGCGTTTGAAAATGTAGAGTGTAAATGTACAAAATACATGATTTTGTTCCATTACAGTTATTAATTTTTATCTGCAATCTCCAGCATGTACTCCTTGTTAAAAATTTCCACTTTGAAAAATAACATTTACACTTTTGTCCTCATCAGCATCCCGGATGCTTGTGTTGCTGAAAATGGTCAAAAGAAGAAGAGAAAATGGAGACACCTCTGCTGTTCCTCGGTTTGCTTTTACACGAAACATATGAAATGCACATTCTCTTTAAATTGCACTTGTTAATTTAAAGTGACTTTACTTTTTTAATAAACTTATGTTTGTTCGTCCTCTGCAGCAAACTGACAGCGATGCAGAGGCAGAGAGCAACACTGTGAAGACACAAAAAAAGTGTCGCTGGTTTCTTTTTAAATTCTGGAAGGTATGTTTTATGGAAAGAGTCACTGTCATCAAGCATTTACTCATCACAGTTAAATGCGAAGAATTAAGAGTAATTTAGCACATCCATGTCCTCAAATTAAGTTCAAAGATGTTTAAAGTTTTTTTTTTCACAGAAAGGTAAGTTTGAAGAGACTTGCAGGATGTTTCTCTAAATATTTTTTATGGTAAATAAGCATTTTTGAATCTTTTAATGAAGCTTGATGGATGATTTCTGTAAAAACTGAATTTTGATCAAAACCAAATGAAGGATTTTGTATTTCATAGGACAAACTTTAAAACTCAATTTAAAGCATGAATAAATTGTTTTTATTTTATTTAAAGATATTCCTATATATCTGCTTCATGAGCTGACAGCTCACTGAAGTGATAAATAATATGAAATAATACCAAATTTTCTAACTGGACACTTTTCATGGAGAGACTCCCTTGGTATGTTTGTTTTATGCCATTACTGATGTTGGTTTTCTTGTTTCTAAACAGAAATTACACAAACAAAACGTGGCAGAGAAGGAAATTCCTTCTACGTCTCATCAGAGGTAAAGAAATGCGCCGCTCTTTAATGCTGCTGGAGATATTTATAGCAGTGGTTTAGTTGGAGCTGTTTTATTTCCCTTTTATTGGCATTTTTCTTCCACCTTGTGTATTTACATCTTTTTTTACTACTTTTGGACGTCCTCCAAAATGTTTCAACTTCAAAGCTCATGCATACATGCGCATACACTGCTCAGAATCTTGACATCTTTCCTAATTTTGTGTTTGTGTTTTTACCTTTTTGGAGCAGTGTAGCATGCGGTGGGAAAAAAATAGAAAGTCAAACTGGGACTATAGACTGCTTCGGGTGAGTACACGTGGTGCACAAAGACTCACTTTGTCAAAGTGGAGAAAATGAATTATTTTACACTGATACTGTAAACGTTGCGCGTGTGTGTCAGGTTTCCAAACATCGGAAACACCTGCTACATGAACTCCTGCCTGCAGAGCCTCCTCAACATTGAGGAGTTCATAAGAGACATCAGGCGTCAGGGGGTTTTGTGGAGCACAGATCCAGAAGCTCAGCTCTTAAGGTGCGCTACGTCAACCTTCTACTTTCTTCAAAAACCTGAAGAACAAAGAGATCTAACAGCAGAAATGTCTGTTTACCCTTCCTTTCTACAGAAGGCTTATTGATGTCAGGGACTGTCACGAGTCAACAGATTATGGCCTTAAAGATCACCACCTAAGAGCTTTTAAGAAGGCATTCAGCAGTCAAGCTCCTGAATACACCGGCAGTGCACAGAAAGTGCGTCAGCTATTTGGACATTTCGTTTTTTGCTTTACCTTCTGATTTTGATGTACTGTTTTAAATCTCTCTGCTTTTCTTTCAGGACGCTCATGAATTCCTAACATTATTCCTCGATGAGGTCAAAAGGCTCACACCTCACCTGGAGAGGAACGCAGCTCTCCTGGGCCAAAGTTATAGCTGCCCAGTAGAAGACCATCACATTTTTAAAATGGAAAACATGAGGACATGCAAGAGGTAAGCCTGTCTTTCAGAAACGCAGAGCTGGTTGCAATATTTTCATATACCTCTTTTCCACGTACCTGATCTTTACTTTAACTACGTTACTCCTGAAATGTGTAGCTGCGGTCACCAATCATCACAGCAAGAGGAATTCACCAGCTTGTCTCTAGACCTTGTTCCAGAGGGGTCTATTATAAACATGTTAGAGACATACTTGAAGGTAAGATCACAAATTCCAATAGAGTTGTCGTATCAGCGATCTTAACACACCTTTTTTGTTAGTGTTTGTGTGCATGTGTGTGTGCATATGTTGAGATTTCTTTCTACCATAAAGCCTGTTTTCTCTGTGCTGTTGTTCAGGAACAAGAAATAGAATTTCGCTGTGATTGTGGAGGGACGGCCTCAGAACTGAAGTCGTCTTTTGATACACTGCCAAGGTGAGTAAGGTCACATCAGAATTGATCGACTGACCAGGTTTCCAAACTGTGGCGCATCAAATATCAGAGTTCTTCGAGACAATACTTGAGCAGTCGTTTTCTCCCATCTTCTGTTTGTGTTTGACACTCATTCTTCTTATTTTCTACCTTGTTTGTGTTTTTTTTCTTTTCTGCCAGAGTTCTGATCTTGCATCTGAAGAGGTTTGGCTTTACACAAACCTACAAGATTAAGAAGGTGGATGACCCCGTCAGGCTGCAGAGGGACTTGGTGGTGCCATCCAATCAGGTAAAAACAGACTGCAGAACGTCTCAGGCTACGTCCACACTAGCCCGGATAGATTTGAAAACTCCGTGTCCACACTGGCGTTTTCAGTCATTTTCAAATAGTTGTGCGTCTGCATTGAAACGGCCGAAAACGCTTACGTTCCAGTCCTGCGCATGCGCAAAAGTGAGTGAGAATTACAGAATTTGAAGAAAAGCTATCCGGAGCATGTACAAACTGATATTAATCTTTTTTAGGGCTGTCAAAGTTGAGAGCAATCAAAACAACTGCTGTCTAATGCACTCGGCTTATCTTTGTTTAATTGCTCACATGACTGCATCACATGACCAAAATGCGTCATCGTTTTAGAAAGTCTGCGTTTTCGAGTGTCCACACTGCGATGGGACAACTCCGTTTTGAAATGTATGCGTTTTCGAGAGCGTTTTCAAGATGCTGTGTTTTTCCTTGAGGAAAACGCCGTCTCGGTGTGGACGGGAGGTCAAAGCGGAGAGAAAACGATGCGTTTTCAAACGAAAACGCATTAGTGTGGACGTAGCCTCAGCAAATCAGCTTAATTATGGCACTGATGTGAGACTTTATGAAACTAACACTCTTTGGATTTGTTCCTTCTCAGGGTGGTGGCTGTTATAGTCTTTGCAGCATCATCAGTCATTATGGAGGCACAGAGTCAGGTAAAACAACAGACTTGTGACAAACAGAAAATGAAACTTGCTACTTTTCAGTGAAGGACTCACACACAAAAGCTTTTGATGTTCTAAGAAGCACTAAGTCAAAATCACTGTTTGCTTGAATCAGTTGACTTCCAGAAGTTGGATTCATTTGTCTTAATGTGATTTCAGGACACTACATCTGTAGTTCTGTCCATCCTGAGGAGAGTCAGCACTCTACATCAGATCGCTGGCTCACCTATAATGACGCACAGGTGCTCCACACAACTGGATCTGCAGTTTGTGAGGAACAGCAGCAGTCGGCCTACATCCTGTTTTACAAGAGAAACGTAAGAAGACACAGCATCTCATCCTGAAGTGAGAGAATTTTTAAATGTCCTGTTACCTTGTTAACCAGTTTTGTCTTCATTCTCAGTTCTGAAACAGGAAATGGAAGGAAGGAAGGAAGTTAAGGTCATCATCATGCTGAGAAGGAAAAGCAGTCGTCCCAGCCCACCATCGCACACTGGAGGACAAGTATAGGTAAGTATTGCCCTCAGGAGGAAGGGTCCTGCCAGAGAGCCTGGTCCTCCCAAGATTTCTTCCTCCAGGAGGGAGTTTTTTCTTGCCACCGTCGCCCCACATTCACTGGTCTCATCAGCAGGGACATTTTTAACCTCCTAAGACCTGAACTTTCATGGCATGCATTTTTAATTCCTCTGTGCCATTTAGGTTGATTGGGACCCGATGAAGGTAAAAACCAAGACATCAGATTCAGACTATCTTTTTTTTGTTTCTCAAAAGAATGAGATCCACATATGAGGACATTCATTTTAAATTTCGATTGAACAGTGGCAGTGTCATGTCCTCCCTCATAAGTGGATATCAGGTTTTTGAAGAGCAAAATTTTGTATTTTGGTCTAGACAACCCAAAATGTTATGTCTACATATGTGGACACCAGGTCCTAGGAGGTTAAAACAAAATCTACTAGAGATCGTCCTTTTCTGGACCAGTGTTTGGCTTGCTCTCTGGGAACAACAAATTAGTGCTGTCAGCGTTAACGTCATTAGGTAAAATGACGTTAACGCTGACAGCACTAATTTGTTGTTATTATTATTAATATTATTATTAATTTATTTGTAAAATAAATTAAATTAAAAAAAACAAAGAAATGATTTAATTCTTTATTTTATTTTGTTTTATTAAAATCAAAATAACAACAAAAACAAAAATAACTAATAAAAAAATATTAAAAGTATTCAGCAGTGTTTTGTGAAATTTGTAATGAGCCTTAGTTAAGTTGATGTCACAGAAGTTTCTGAATCATTTAGATTGTTCAACAAACTGATTCACTCAGGTAAAGATGGTGAGCTGGAGCAATGGTACCCTTGGAGTTCAGTTTAAGTTTTCAGACAAATATTCCCTCGATCAGTTGCAGCTTCTGCTTTTAAATAAATGATTTAGCTGCAAATGTTTAGCTACAGGTAGCAAAGTCCAAAAGTGACACCAGCCAAACATGCAAAAAATGCAAGATGGTGGTGCGCACAGATACAGCGGCTCTATGCTCTCCACTTACCCAATTTCACTGTGCAAGAAACTGCACAATGACAATAAAAAGCTCTAAGTCTAAAACAGTTTCCTGTCCAGTAAAATCGGGCAATTATTCGCTCCAGAGTTTTATCCTACTCCAGGTGAGCAGCCATCGACTTGTAATGAGCCAGCTAAAACAATAATTTCTCAGTGGCTCTTCTGGCACCAACAAGTGGGTGTGTTCTTCCATCGTGCAAGTGTCACGACACACTGAACATGGTCTGAACATGGATTTTCCCTCAATATGTCTTTTCCACCAGTACTATGGGGTATTTGTGAATATCCATGACTGACCCGGCCAGGTGGCCAGCTGGTCTTTGGACAGGGTCACGGCAGTTTCAAGGTTCAACAAAATCCCTTTCACTGACAGACTGAAGGAAAGCTCCTCAAAAATGGAGGGTCTTCAAGCTCCTCAGTGGCAGGAAAAGGTTTCCCGGACCCAGTGTTGTATATTTGTTTCCCAAAAGATTGAACTAGTGGAGAGAAATCAGGTTCTGAAACCATCCAGAAGACAAAGTCTCCAACTGGTTTGTGGAAGTCCCGTTTCTCCAAATTAATCAGCGGGTGAAATGTCTCTTCATGGATGGTTTTGATTCTGTTGTTATTCACGAACAAAGCCGTCAAAGCAGCATATGAAAGAAAGTCATCTTTCATTGTTGTCTCCAGCGTGTTAAAAGAGAGATCGAGCTCAGTGATGAGTTTTGAAGCGGCTGCAGGGACTTCTCCAAGGTTTTGGCTCGAACAGTCGAAGGATGTTGTTCACAGTGGTGACACTGTTGACTGGTGATTGACAAGCACTGAGATACTAACATGACAAACACAAGAAACATCATGACTTATTCTCCTGAGTGCCTGCAAAACACAAACACAAAATCAAACTCAAAGCTTTTCTCTCAGGTGCTGGTGTGGCACAATCTAATGATAAAAAAGGTCATGCTAACAGCTTTTGGAGCACAAAATGCATTACAGGTAAACCCAGTACCCAAACATGTTAACAAGGATAAAGAAAATTTCTGAAACAAAAGCAGGTAGTGTGGTGATTTATGTTGTGAGGATGCTTTCACTCCCATCAAAGTCACCCAGTGTTGAGAACCCAAATGAGCCCAAAAACCTCAAGTGGCTGCAACCAACAGCGAACGTCAAGAAGTGGATACTTGCATGTTGAGCCAGAAACATGCAGAAAACCCAAAAGAGGCAAGACAGCACATCTTGGTCCCACTCAGGCAGTACGAACACCTGGAAAGAGGAGCCCACAGTTCAGACCCAATGTCACTGGTAAGGACACCAGCCAGTTATAAGTCTAGTTTTAATTTTCATTTTAGTGTTATGGCCTTTCTAAGGGTGGCCAGACCATAATATGAGGGTGATCCACCCCTGTCTGACCCCAAGCAGCACATCACACAACCAGTACAATTTTGATGGTGATTTTTTTTCACAGTGATTGAATTCTAACAAAGGAAAGGAGCGAACTATAGCTTCGGGGTGGACCCCAAAACAACAAACAAAAGGGACCGTATCTAAAGGATGTACAAAACTTATTTATGAAAAGAATAAAACCAAATGACAATGTCTTATCTCCCTAACTAAGAAAAACATGAGAAAAGGGTAATCAAATAAAAAGGCAGTCCACCCCTACATGCTCCTGTATAAAGAGACGGGTAACACAAAGCCTGCAGGTTGAGGTCCACGGCAGTGTCATCTTATATGTTGTCTCCAGGTCATTAGCCAATCTGTATGGGCCGTCCCATGGATGCACCAATCACGGAAAGGCACCTGCACACTCAGATTTACATATGAGACAACATTACGACAACAGTCGTAACATTAACTAAAAATGTTTTTCACCATCTCGTTTTAACTTCTGGTTTAGCTTCAGCTAACTAAAACTAAATGGACCTTGGAAATAATCACATCTTAATAGAGTGAACCATAGACTGTATAAAAGATAGGACCATTGCAACTTGACTGCAGCACTTCACCCTTTCACATAGTCCCAGCTCTTCTCTGTCATGTTTTATGGTGCTGCAAATGTCTTCAGTTGGTGAAAGGTCTGGGCTGCTGGTGTCTTGTTGTGCTTGCTATGCATCCCTGACTCGTTTCTTCTTTCTGCATCAAGTAAGGAATGTAGTGAAAGTTCCCAAGAGGTTAAAAACACCACTGAAAAAATGCCATCAGACCTGAGTTGGGACACTTGGATTATGGAGCTTCTGGACCAAGAGAGTGGATGGGAGCATGTGTTTAACAAGTAAGAGTATAACGTCCCCCAAAATGTCCCTAACTAAGAAAAACATGAGAAAAGGGTTATCAAATAAAAAGGCAGTCCACCCCTACATGCTCCTGTATAAAGAAACAGGTAACACAAAGCCTGCAGGTTGAGGTCCATGGCGGTGTCATCTTATATGTTGTCTCCAGGTCAAGGAGACAACATATAACATGGATAGACAGACAGATTTCAAAATAGCCAGCTGGAATGTTAAGGGGTTGAATAACGGGATTAAGAGGAAGAAAATATTAACATATCTAAAGTTATTGTAACCCACCTAAAATTTGCCTCATGAAAATGAACTGCTGTTCCCAAAGAATGTCAGTAGGTGGCACTATGAGATTGTTTAGTGCTTGTGAACTTGAGTTGAGAACTGTAGAGAAGGAGAATAGCGCTAAGGCTACATATGCTGGTCGGAGCTACTCACCGAGTTTTTCTTTAATCCTTGTTCAAGAAAAAGGTTGTGTGTGAAGACACAAATTGGATTTTACTTTTCCGCTTGTTGGGAAGCGCGGACACTTTTTGTTGGTGCTGATGTACCTCTGTTTTTGTGTTGTTTGTTCATTTCCGGTGAGTTGACTAACTGCGCTAGCATAGCAAGCTAATCGTTAGCTAATCATTAGCTTAGTATAATGTAAATTCCATGTGTTCCTTTTAAATGCTGTATTATCTTTTTATTTCTTCACTTGTAAATGTTTTAAACCAATCGGAAATATTTCTTTGGAAGCTAGTAGGTAAGTTTTATTTATTGTAATGAGATGATAAATATGAGCAGTCTTTGGCTAAATAGTACTGCGACCATGTTTTGCACTTTCCTCGTGCATCAGTAATGTACATTCTCTCAATTCATTGGATTGATGTGACTGCTGTTCACAAAATATGAGATTTGAGTTAAATTTGTATGATGTGGAAATTGTTTTAAGGTTCTTTGATTAATTTTATTATTGATTGCATTAAGTCGTTATATACAAAGAGTGAGAGACATTTGGTCACTAGTGTTGATTAAGTTGTTATATGATATTCATGTAAAATATGTTCACTGCCCTGTGCAGGTTGGTTTTTTTGTTGGAGTCTAAAGTTGCGAGCCAGGATTCCGGATCCCCAGCTGCGATGCAGGAAAGATTTCCAGCCTACTTAAAGTGACAACTGCGTGACTTCTTGACAGATAAGCTTATGAGATCTCAGAACAATACACTACCCGGGTAGTACTACTAACATTAACACTATACTCACACACCTGAACTGAAAAGAACACTGAACTCTGAACTCTAAAACTGAATACACAGACTGACAAATAAGATAAGATAAGATAACCTTTATTAGTCCCACACGTGGGAAATTTGTTTTGTCACAGCAGGAAGTGGACAGTGCAAAAGTTATGAGGCAAAAATTAGAATACAATAAGAATAAATACAGTACACAACTGTACAGAATAGAATAAAATAAAATACTATATACAGTAGAATAAAATAAAATAAATATACAATAAGATAAAAATAGAATACAAATACAAATACTATATACAACTGAGTAAAAATACAACGATGACAGAAAGGATTATTGCACTTAGTATTATTGCATATGTATGGATGTGTGTGCTTGATCAGTTAAAGTCTTTATTATGGAGTCTGACAGCAGTGGGGAGGAAAGACCTGCGAAATCTCTCCGTCCCACACCGTGGGTGCCGCAGTCTCCCACTGAAGGAGCTGCTCAGTGCTGTCACAGTCTGCTGCATGGGGTGGGAGATGTTGTCCATCAGGGATGACAGCTTAGCCGCCGTTCTCCTGTCACTCACCACCTCCACTGGGTCCAGAGGGCATCCTAGAACAGAGCTGGCCCTTCGGATCACCCTGTTCAGTCTCTTCCTGTCCCCAGCAGAGATGCTGCCGCCCCAGCAGACCACGCCATAAAAGATAGCAGAAGCCACAACAGAGTCATAGAATTTCTTCAGGAGTGGGCCCTCCACCCCAAACGACCTGAGTCTCCGCAGCAGGTACAGCCTGCTCTGCCCTTTCCTGTAGAGGGCGTCTGAGTTATGAGTCCAGTCCAGTCTATTGTTCAGATGAACACCAAGGTACCTGTAGCTGTCCACAGCCTCAATGTCCATACCTTGGATGTTCAGTGGTTGCAGTGGAGAATGCTTGTGCCTGCGGAAGTCTACCACCAGTTCCTTGGTTTTACTGGCGTTGATCTGGAGGTAGTTCAGCTGGCACCAGTCCACAAAGTCTTGGGTCAGACCTCTGTACTCCTTGTCGTCCCCATCAGTGATGAGGCCGACTATTGCAGAGTCATCAGAGAACTTCTGCAGGAAGCACTGGGTGGAATTGTGGGAGAAGTCTGCAGTGTAGATGGTGAAGAGGAACGGAGCCAGAACCGTTCCCTGTGGGGCCCCCGTACTGCAGACGACCCTGTCCGACACACAGCCCTGAGTCCTCACATACTGTGGTCGGTCGGTGAGGTAGTCCAGGATCCAGGTAGTGAGGTGATGGTCCACTCCAGAGTTCACCAGCTTGTCCTTTAGAACCGAGGGAAGAATGGTGTTGAAGGCACTGGAGAAATCAAAGAACATGATTCTCACAGTGCTTCCAGCGGTCTCCAGGTGAGCGAGGGAACGATGTAGGAGGTGAATGACGGCATCATCCGCTCCAATGCCAGGCTGGTAGGCAAACTGAAGTGGGTCCAGTGATGAGCTTATTAGGCGCCGAAGCTGAGCCAGGACCAACCGCTCCAGGGTCTTCATCAGGTGGGATGTCAGAGCCACCGGCCTGTAGCTGTTGAGGTCCTTGGGGCGTGAAGTCTTTGGCACTGGTACAACACAGGAGGTTTTCCAGAGCTGTGGGACTCTTCCCAACCTCAGGCTCAGGTTGAAGAGGTGCTCCATCACCCCACACAGTTGGTCCGCGCAGGACCTGACGACCCTCGAGCTGATGCCATCTGGACCCGCTGCCTTCTTGCCATTAATCCTCCTCAGTTCCCTCCTAACCTGGGTGGTTGAGAGAGACAGGCTGGAGCCTTGTGTTGAGTGTGTATTGGATGCTGTTGTTGGGGGTGGGGGGGAGTGAGCAGGGTGAATAGAGGAGGTGTGAAGTGTCTGAGGTGGAACAGCAGCAGTGGGGGTGGGTGAGTCTGCAGCCGATGTTGCAGACTGCCTCATGGCTGAGTCAAATCTGTTGAAGAAATGATTCAGTTCATTTGCCCATCTCACATCCCTCCCAGGCAGAGAGTTCTGCTGTTTGTGGCCCGAGATGGTTCTGAGGCCTCTCCAGACTTCACCAACGTTGTTTTGTTGAAGCTGGTTCTCCATCTTCTGCCTGTAGCTCTCCTTCCCATTCCTTATCAGTCCCCTCAGCTCTCTCTGCACCCTTTTCAACTCCTCTTTGTCTCTGGATTTGAAGGCCCTCCTCTTCTGCTTGAGGACGGTTTTAATTTCTGGGGTAATCCAAGGTTTGTTGTTGGAGAAACACCGTACAGTCCTGGTAGGTACAGTGTTATCCACACAGAAGTTTATATAGTCAGTAATGCATGTAGTAAGGCTGTCGATGTCCTCACCAAATATGGACAATTGGAACTGTTGTGAACTGTTGAATGACTGTTTTTGGTTTTGTTTTGAATAAATGTTGACTGTTCTTTGAGCTGTGTGTCATTCGCGCCTTAGTCGATTCCTAGAGACCATAAGCCTAAGATCCTAACTTTCTCTACATTCAGTAGTGGTAAAGTATTGTGTGTTACATTATCAAGAGTTGATATAGCCTTTATTCAAGAAATGCACATGTGTAAGTCAGAAGCCTTAAAACTTAAATGTTCCTGGGTAGGTAAAGTCTTTTCCAGTCCTGGAACTGGTAAAAGTAGGGGAGTGTCGGTTCTGATTCATAAAGCAGTTAGCTTTACTGAAACAAAAGTAATAACAGATAAGGAAGGTAGATTTATATTGGTTTATGGACAACTACTGGACACACCAATAATTTTATGTAATATCTATGCACCTAATGCGGACATACTCACCTTTTTTCACAACCTGTCACAGTATCTTTTGGAATTAGAAGGTGCACAAATAGTGGTAGGAGGAGATTTTAATCAAATACTGGATCAAGACCTAGATAGATCACTTCCTAGGAGAGGCACAGAGAGTAAATCTGTAGTTGCCATAAGGCAGATGACCTCAGATTTAGGTCTGAATGATATTTGGCGGACAATGCATCCAGAAGGCAGGGAATATTCCTTTTACTCTCCGCCTCATAATGTTTATACTAGAATCGACTACTTTCTTATTTCTGAAGCCTTAGTGAATAACTCTATAGATTCAAGTATTGGTAATATAGTATTCTCGGACCATGTGCCAATTTTTCTATGTCTTGGAAATATTTTACAGATTCCTCAAAGCCGCAGATGGCATTTAAATGTGTCCTTAATTAAAGACTCTGGGTTTATTAAATTGATAAGAGATGAAATACAATTTTACAAACAGACAAATAATCGAGAGGACACTACATTGGCTACTTGGTGGGATGCTATGAAGGCATACTTAACCCTCGTGCGCCCTGGACCAAAAAAAAAAAGGGGGGGGGGGGTCCCGCAGACCCCGGCAGCACGGACCCAGGTCTCGTCGCGAAACAGGGCGCCGGTTCACGGTGGGGACAGATGGGGGTCAGGCGGACCCCCAGCTATAGCGGGTCTCGTCACACCGTCGGACAAAGGCACCTAATTGGTTGTAACCCTCCATCGATCGCGTAAGTTACGATGGCAAACCTTGGGGTCTGGAGGGAACCCAAAGCGCCACGGCAACAACTCTCAACTTCACATCATCATCATCATCGTCTCCTTCTTGAGAGTGTTCGCGTACACCGGCCTCAGTGAGGACCTCGGACTCTCCGTTCCTCCTCGACCTCCTTCCTCCTCCCCCGTTCTCCTGCTCCCCACAGGCGAGCGCTTAGCCGGATGGGCCTTGGGTTGCGCGTAAATGGGCCTAAGTGAGGACCACGGGCTCTCCGTTGCTCCTCGTCTTCCTTGCTCCTTCTCTACCGTTGTCATGCGCCTCACTAGTGAAAGAGAAGCTGTTTGGCCTGCCTATTACGCGAACACCATCCTCCATTTATGCTCCTCGCTAGTGTATGCTTAGGTCTGTGGAGGGCCGGTTTCGCGAACATCCCTTTCGGTGAGGACCTTGGGCTCTCCATTGCTCCTCGTCCTCTTTGCTCCTTCTCTACCGTTGTCATGCGCCTCGCTAGTGAAAGAGAAGCTGTTTGGCCTTCCTATTACGCGAACACTGACCTCCAGTTGGACCTCGGACCCTGCATTGCTCCTCATACTCCTTGCTCCCTCTACATCGTTCTCAAGGGCCTCGCTAGTGAAAGCGCAGCTGTTTAGCCTGCCCATTAGGCGAACACCGCCCTCCGTTTATGCTCCTCGCTAGTGTACGCTTAGGTCTGCAGATGGCCGATTTCGTGTACACCCCCTTCGGTGAGGACCTCGGGATCTCCGTTGCTCCTCGTCCTCCTTGCTCCTTCTCGTTCGTTTTCATGCGCCTCGCTAGTGAAAAAGCAGCTGTGTGGCCTGCCTGCCTATTACACGAACACCACCCTCCAGTTGGACCTCGGGGTCTCCGTTGCTCCTCCTCATCCTTGCTCCCTCTACATCGTTCTCAAGAGCCTCTCTAGCGTACGCTTAGGTCTGCGGAGGGCGGGTTACCTGAACACAGCCTTCCGTTTAGACCTCGGACCCTCAGTGTCTCCTCATCCTCCTTTCCCTTTTTTTAAAACATTTTCCTCGCTCTCACGCGCCTCGCTGGCGAGCCCTTAGCTTTGGGGAGGGTGGGTTTCGCGAACACCACCGTCTGTGAGGAACCCAGTACCTCCTTCCCACACACACACACACACACACACACAGGAGGCAGTGAGGAGTAGAAGGAGGTTGTTGCTACGCCTGCGTCGCGAAACCAGGGCTCATTGTGTGTGCGCCCGGAGGAGCTACGGGGGAAACACATGGGACAACCAACTAGTTTGGGGCCATGGTTTATTCAACATGTATTTTCAGTGTGGTTTAACTTGTTAATCTGATCTGATATACTTTCCTTGAATGTGCCTTAATTCCTCTTTTTTTCTTTCTTCTTTTCTTAGCTTACTGAAAATGTTGGCGACCAAAGGCCGGATCCAGGGATGTGTGCTGCTTGTGCTACTGGCGTTATGTGGGCAAACTGCTTGCTGTCAACATCAATACAAAGATAACAAAAAAATAGCCTAGTGTAACGTAGTGTTTTATGTTTTTTTTTCTAGAATGATTCAAATGTTACTATCATTTCCCCAACCCTGCAGGCTCTGCGACCCGTGAAGAACTGAGACTCCTTCTGGTCGGTAAAACAGTATCGGGAAAGAGTGCATCCGGAAACACCATCCTGGGGGATGCGAACGCTTTCAAAGAAGACGTTTCGCCTGAGTCTGTCACCGACAGCTGTCTCAGAAAAGAGGCAGAGGGCAAAGACGGAAGAAATATCGCTGTGATCGACACTCTGGGGCTGTCTTTTGGATGAAATTGATGAAATGGTGGATTTCAATGGAGGAAACCACTACACCAACGAGATGTATAGGGCGGCCCAGAAGAAACTCGAAGGAGAAAGGCTGAAGAGGAGAAAGGAGGAAGAACAAAGAAAAAGGGAAGAAGAGGAGAGGATCGAATTGAAGGAGCGGTGTAAATTCTTCCGCCTCACTTCCCTGGGATTATTTGGCACAGGAGCGTACTTTACATCTTATGTTCTCATGGGGCTCGGTGGAGCCCTTGGATATTCTCAGTTAAAGACGCCGAGCTTGATGGTTGGGCGTCTTCTTTACTCGTCGATACCGTGAAAACTGCGTAGGTGTATCACCTACTCGACCTAGTGATCAACGAGTACCGCACCGAAGCATGCAACGGGTGCAAGACCAATCACCCCAGCCAGAGACAACACGAGTGTCTGCGAGTCTTGGTGTCAGGGTCCCTGTGCCTACCCAGTCGGCTCAGTATGGCTACATATGTTTTTCATTTTGTTCCTGCTCTCTCCCTTCCTCTCTTTCCCTCCTCCCTCTGCCAGGGCGGAGCTCACCTGTGGGCTTCTGCCCTTGGTCCATGCACCTGGTCGCCATCACGCACCTGTGGCTCGTTACGAGAGTGTTCCAGCTCCTTTATAAGACGGCAGCTCTGTGTTTCTCGTCGCTGGACCGTTGCCGATCCGCATTCCCTGGACCAACCCCTGTGTTTCCTGAGTGATTGAGTGTGCGAGGAGTGGAGTACGTCATCGTGTTTTCTGTGGAGTGTGGAGAGGAGCGTGAGGAGTGGACGGAGTGCGTGTGGACTTTCAGCGTCTTTTCCCTTTGTGTGTGGACCCCCGGAGCCCGCCTTCCCCCTGACCTCTGTAAATAGATCACCTGGTGTGCTGTAATAAAGATTCTTGTGTTTCCCAACTCGGAGCCTGCGCGTGTGTCCGTTCCATCCCGCTGTGACACTTGGAGGATGACTTTTACGCTGAACATTATTACAGCATCAGGAAAAGACTCCTCATGCCGCGTTTCATTCCTTCCATTCAACGTCTCCTGATCATGTATTCACAACCACCGAAGGCGCTGTACAGCACCGAGCACCTGAAACACGGACAGTTTGTTGATATTGTAATCAAAAATACAGCCCCGGGGGGGAGGGGGGGCATTTTAAAAACGCACCCTCCCTATTGCGCATGTCCCTAAAAGGTATGGCCTTCCAGATTGCCTCAGTTGTATCGTGAGTGTAATTTCAAATAAAATAAAACTCAGAAGCATCTGTGTGTTGTATTCTTCTTCTTCTTCTTCTTCTTATTATTATTATTATTATTATTATTATTATTATTATTATTATCATCATCATTATTATGATTATGCTTCATTTTTATGTACTGGGGTATCAATGACCCCCACGCTGCCGCAGCAGCTTCTGTGCGTGGCCCCCAAGTGCTACATTTTCTTTCCCGATCCCCTGACGAACCCATTAGAATCGCTCTGGGGCACTCTTCGACCCCAAATGATCGTTCTGGGTTTTTTTTCATTTTCATTCACCTGTCTCTACTGAGGGTGGGGTACTTTGGGACCCCCGGGGTCTGGGGCTGCCCCGAAGAGGAGCACAAGGGTTAAAGCCGGTCAGAGCGGACATGCTCCATTTTGCGTAACTATTTTTAAATCCCGGTAGCACTGCAACCACGTAAGCTAACGCAATAATTTTTTTTACATATGAAACCGGAGGAGTTGTACTTACATCTTATGCCATCAGCTTGTCCTAGGTCACAGTTTCCTTCCACATATAGCTTTGCAGAAACTGCATAAAAAGCACTTGCAGCAACAAAAACATAATATTCCAGAAACACGCTTTGCCGATCCGATCAGCTGTTTGTAACACTTCCTACGTCCATCAGCGTGAACTGTCGCATGTCCGCCATGACCTGCCCGAAACCGGAAGAGACGTCATTTTGCGGAAATGTAGTTTTTTACGATCGGGGCCTTATGAGCCTATATTTGTGTTTTTAAAAGTTATGTTTGAGTTTATGACTTTCTGTGTCGTTTCTGGGATGCTTAGGACTCATATTGCACTGCTGGAAATAGTTTATTTTGATGCACATGCTGTTATTTTGCAAATTTGCATTATAATATTTATTTTCGTTTTTCCTGCAGTGTATAAAAATTGGTGTATTTCAAAAATAAAACTATGAAGACACTTAAAATAAATTTCCTGTGGTGGGAAACTAGTTTGTGCAACTTTTTTGTATTTACAGTTTTGAGGGATAAGCCTCTTAAATTTCTCTGACCAGAAATATATGTTAAAAAAAACAAAAACAATTTTCAATTTTTTTGTAGTTTATTGCACTTTTTTGCAATTTGTGTAATTACTGTGCACCTAATGCAGACATATTATTAAAGCTTGGGCTATAATGGTTGTATTGATGTATAGCAACTTGAAATGCTCCCAAAAATGGCACTACAGCATGAAAAAATATAATATAAGCTCTGACGGACTTGGTTCTATGGTAGGTCTTAAAGGGTTAATTAAGGACACATTTAAATGCCATCTGTGGCTTTGAGGAATCTGTAAAATATTTCCAAGACATAGAAAAATTGGCACATGGTCCGAGAATACTATATTACCAATACTTGAATCTATAGAGTTATTCACTAAGGCTTCAGAAATAAGAAAGTAGTCGATTCTAGTATAAACATTATGAGGCGGAGAGTAAAAGGAATATTCCCTGCCTTCTGGATGCATTGTCCGCCAAATATCATTCAGACCTAAATCTGAGGTCATCTGCCTTATGGCAACTACAGATTTACTCTCTGTGCCTCTCCTAGGAAGTGATCTATCTAGGTCTTGATCCAGTATTTGATTAAAATCTCCTCCTACCACTATTTGTGCACCTTCTAATTCCAAAAGATACTGTGACAGGTTGTGAAAAAAGGTGAGTATGTCCGCATTAGGTGCATAGATATTACATAAAATTATTGGTGTGTCCAGTAGTTGTCCATAAACCAATATAAATCTACCTTCCTTATCGGTTATTACTTTTGTTTCAGTAAAGCTAACTGCTTTATGAATCAGAACCGACACTCCCCTACTTTTACCAGTTCCAGGACTGGAAAAGACTTTACCTACCCAGGAACATTTAAGTTTTAAGGCTTCTGACTTACACGTGTGCATTTCTTGAATAAAGGCTATATCAACTCTTGATAACTTTAGATATGTTAATATTTTCTTCCTCTTAATCCCGTTATTCAACCCCTTAACATTCCAGCTGGCTATTTTGAAATCTGTGTCTATCCATGTTATATGTTGTCTCCTTGACCTGGAGACAACATATAAGATGACACCGCCATGGACCTCAACCTGCAGGCTTTGTGTTACCCGTCTCTTTATACAGGAGCATGTAGGGGTGGACTGCCTTTTTATTTGATTACCCTTTTCTCATGTTTTTCTTAGTTAGGGAGATAAGACATTGTCATTTGGTTTTATTCTTTTCATAAATAAGTTTTGTACATCCTTTAGATACGGTCCCTTTTGTTTGTTGTTTTGGGGTCCACCCCGAAGCTATAGTTCGCTCCTTTCCTTTGTTAGAATTCAATCACTGTGAAAAAAAATCACCATCAAAATTGTACTGGTTGTGTGATGTGCTGCTTGGGGTCAGACAGGGGTGGATCACCCTTATATTATGGTCTGGCCACCCTTAGAAAGGCCATAACACTAAAATGAAAATTAAAACTAGACTTATAACTGGCTGGTGTCCTTACCAGTGACCTTGGGTCTGAACTGTGGGCTCCTCTTTCCAGGTGTTCGTACTGCCTGAGTGGGACCAAGATGTGCTGTCTTGCCTCTTTTGGGTTTTCTGCATGTTTCTGGCTCAACATGCAAGTATCCACTTCTTGACGTTCGCTGTTGGTTGCAGCCACTTGAGGTTTTTGGGCTCATTTGGGTTCTCAACACTGGGTGACTTTGATGGGAGTGAAAGCATCCTCACAACATAAATCACCACACTACCTGCTTTTGTTTCAGATTTTTTCTTTATCCTTGTTAACATGTTTGGGTACTGGGTTTACCTGTAATGCATTTTGTGCTCCAAAAGCTGTTAGCATGACCTTTTTTATCATTAGATTGTGCCACACCAGCACCTGAGAGAAAAGCTTTGAGTTTGATTTTGTGTTTGTGTTTTGCAGGCACTCAGGAGAATAAGTCATGATGTTTCTTGTGTTTGTCATGTTAGTATCTCAGTGCTTGTCAATCACCAGTCAACAGTGTCACCACTGTGAACAACATCCTTCGACTGTTCGAGCCAAAACCTTGGAGAAGTCCCTGCAGCCGCTTCAAAACTCATCACTGAGCTCGATCTCTCTTTTAACACGCTGGAGACAACAATGAAAGATGACTTTCTTTCATATGCTGCTTTGACGGCTTTGTTCGTGAATAACAACAGAATCAAAACCATCCATGAAGAGACATTTCACCCGCTGATTAATTTGGAGAAACGGGACTTCCACAAACCAGTTGGAGACTTTGTCTTCTGGATGGTTTCAGAACCTGATTTCTCTCCACTAGTTCAATCTTTTGGGAAACAAATATACAACACTGGGTCCGGGAAACCTTTTCCTGCCACTGAGGAGCTTGAAGACCCTCCATTTTTGAGGAGCTTTCCTTCAGTCTGTCAGTGAAAGGGATTTTGTTGAACCTTGAAACTGCCGTGACCCTGTCCAAAGACCAGCTGGCCACCTGGCCGGGTCAGTCATGGATATTCACAAATACCCCATAGTACTGGTGGAAAAGACATATTGAGGGAAAATCCATGTTCAGACCATGTTCAGTGTGTCGTGACACTTGCACGATGGAAGAACACACCCACTTGTTGGTGCCAGAAGAGCCACTGAGAAATTATTGTTTTAGCTGGCTCATTACAAGTCGATGGCTGCTCACCTGGAGTAGGATAAAACTCTGGAGCGAATAATTGCCCGATTTTACTGGACAGGAAACTGTTTTAGACTTAGAGCTTTTTATTGTCATTGTGCAGTTTCTTGCACAGTGAAATTGGGTAAGTGGAGAGCATAGAGCCGCTGTATCTGTGCGCACCACCATCTTGCATTTTTTGCATGTTTGGCTGGTGTCACTTTTGGACTTTGCTACCTGTAGCTAAACATTTGCAGCTAAATCATTTATTTAAAAGCAGAAGCTGCAACTGATCGAGGGAATATTTGTCTGAAAACTTAAACTGAACTCCAAGGGTACCATTGCTCCAGCTCACCATCTTTACCTGAGTGAATCAGTTTGTTGAACAATCTAAATGATTCAGAAACTTCTGTGACATCAACTTAACTAAGGCTCATTACAAATTTCACAAAACACTGCTGAATACTTTTAATATTTTTTTATTAGTTATTTTTGTTTTTGTTGTTATTTTGATTTTAATAAAACAAAATAAAATAAAGAATTAAATCATTTCTTTGGTTTTTAAATTTAATTTATTTTACAAATAAATTAATAATAATATTAATAATAATAACAACAAATTAGTGCTGTCAGCGTTAACGTCATTTTACCTAATGACGTTAACACTGACAGCACTAATTTGTTGTTCCCAGAGAGCAAGCCAAACACTGGTCCAGAAAAGGACGATCTCTAGTAGATTTTGTTTTAACCTCCTAGGACCTGGTGTCCACATATGTAGACATAACATTTTGGGTTGTCTAGACCAAAATACAAAATTTTGCTCTTCAAAAACCTGATATCCACTTATGAGGGAGGACATGACACTGCCACTGTTCAATCGAAATTTAAAATGAATGTCCTCATATGTGGATCTCATTCTTTTGAGAAACAAAAAAAAGATAGTCTGAATCTGATGTCTTGGTTTTTACCTTCATCGGGTCCCAATCAACCTAAATGGCACAGAGAAATTAAAAATGCATGCCATGAAAGTTCAGGTCTTAGGAGGTTAAAAATGTCCCTGCTGATGAGACCAGTGAATGTGGGGCGACGGTGGCAAGAAAAAACTCCCTCCTGGAGGAAGAAATCTTGGGAGGACCAGGCTCTCTGGCAGGACCCTTCCTCCTGAGGGCAATACTTACCTATACTTGTCCTCCAGTGTGCGATGGTGGGCTGGGACGACTGCTTTTCCTTCTCAGCATGATGATGACCTTAACTTCCTTCCTTCCTTCCATTTCCTGTTTCAGAACTGAGAATGAAGACAAAACTGGTTAACAAGGTAACAGGACATTTAAAAATTCTCTCACTTCAGGATGAGATGCTGTGTCTTCTTACGTTTCTCTTGTAAAACAGGATGTAGGCCGACTGCTGCTGTTCCTCACAAACTGCAGATCCAGTTGTGTGGAGCACCTGTGCGTCATTATAGGTGAGCCAGCGATCTGATGTAGAGTGCTGACTCTCCTCAGGATGGACAGAACTACAGATGTAGTGTCCTGAAATCACATTAAGACAAATGAATCCAACTTCTGGAAGTCAACTGATTCAAGCAAACAGTGATTTTGACTTAGTGCTTCTTAGAACATCAAAAGCTTTTGTGTGTGAGTCCTTCACTGAAAAGTAGCAAGTTTCATTTTCTGTTTGTCACAAGTCTGTTGTTTTACCTGACTCTGTGCCTCCATAATGACTGATGATGCTGCAAAGACTATAACAGCCACCACCCTGAGAAGGAACAAATCCAAAGAGTGTTAGTTTCATAAAGTCTCACATCAGTGCCATAATTAAGCTGATTTGCTGAGGCTACGTCCACACTAATGCGTTTTCGTTTGAAAACGCATCGTTTTCTCTCCGCTTTGACCTCCCGTCCACACCGAGACGGCGTTTTCCTCAAGGAAAAACACAGCATCTTGAAAACGCTCTCGAAAACGCATACATTTCAAAACGGAGTTGTCCCATCGCAGTGTGGACACTCGAAAACGCAGACTTTCTAAAACGATGACGCATTTTGGTCATGTGATGCAGTCATGTGAGCAATTAAACAAAGATAAGCCGAGTGCATTAGACAGCAGTTGTTTTGATTGCTCTCAACTTTGACAGCCCTAAAAAAGATTAATATCAGTTTGTACATGCTCCGGATAGCTTTTCTTCAAATTCTGTAATTCTCACTCACTTTTGCGCATGCGCAGGACTGGAACGTAAGCGTTTTCGGCCGTTTCAATGCAGACGCACAACTATTTGAAAATGACTGAAAACGCCAGTGTGGACACGGAGTTTTCAAATCTATCCGGGCTAGTGTGGACGTAGCCTGAGACGTTCTGCAGTCTGTTTTTACCTGATTGGATGGCACCACCAAGTCCCTCTGCAGCCTGACGGGGTCATCCACCTTCTTAATCTTGTAGGTTTGTGTAAAGCCAAACCTCTTCAGATGCAAGATCAGAACTCTGGCAGAAAAGAAAAAAAAACACAAACAAGGTAGAAAATAAGAAGAATGAGTGTCAAACACAAACAGAAGATGGGAGAAAACGACTGCTCAAGTATTGTCTCGAAGAACTCTGATATTTGATGCGCCACAGTTTGGAAACCTGGTCAGTCGATCAATTCTGATGTGACCTTACTCACCTTGGCAGTGTATCAAAAGACGACTTCAGTTCTGAGGCCGTCCCTCCACAATCACAGCGAAATTCTATTTCTTGTTCCTGAACAACAGCACAGAGAAGACAGGCTTTATGGTAGAAAGAAATCTCAACATATGCACACACACATGCACACAAACACTAACAAAAAAGTTGTGTTAAGATCGCTGATACGACAACTCTATTGGAATTTGTGATCTTACCTTCAAGTATGTCTCTAACATGTTTATAATAGACCCCTCTGGAACAAGGTCTAGAGACAAGCTGGTGAATTCCTCTTGCTGTGATGATTGGTGACCGCAGCTACACATTTCAGGAGTAACGTAGTTAAAGTAAAGATCAGGTACGTGGAAAAGAGGTATATGAAAATATTGCAACCAGCTCTGCGTTTCTGAAAGACAGGCTTACCTCTTGCATGTCCTCATGTTTTCCATTTTAAAAATGTGATGGTCTTCTACTGGGCAGCTATAACTTTGGCCCAGGAGAGCTGCGTTCCTCTCCAGGTGAGGTGTGAGCCTTTTGACCTCATCGAGGAATAATGTTAGGAATTCATGAGCGTCCTGAAAGAAAAGCAGAGAGATTTAAAACAGTACATCAAAATCAGAAGGTAAAGCAAAAAACGAAATGTCCAAATAGCTGACGCACTTTCTGTGCACTGCCGGTGTATTCAGGAGCTTGACTGCTGAATGCCTTCTTAAAAGCTCTTAGGTGGTGATCTTTAAGGCCATAATCTGTTGACTCGTGACAGTCCCTGACATCAATAAGCCTTCTGTAGAAAGGAAGGGTAAACAGACATTTCTGCTGTTAGATCTCTTTGTTCTTCAGGTTTTTGAAGAAAGTAGAAGGTTGACGTAGCGCACCTTAAGAGCTGAGCTTCTGGATCTGTGCTCCACAAAACCCCCTGACGCCTGATGTCTCTTATGAACTCCTCAATGTTGAGGAGGCTCTGCAGGCAGGAGTTCATGTAGCAGGTGTTTCCGATGTTTGGAAACCTGACACACACGCGCAACGTTTACAGTATCAGTGTAAAAATAATTCATTTTCTCCACTTTGACAAAGTGAGTCTTTGTGCACCACGTGTACTCACCCGAAGCAGTCTATAGTCCCAGTTTGACTTTCTATTTTTTTCCCACCGCATGCTACACTGCTCCAAAAAGGTAAAAACACAAACACAAAATTAGGAAAGATGTCAAGATTCTGAGCAGTGTATGCGCATGTATGCATGAGCTTTGAAGTTGAAACATTTTGGAGGACGTCCAAAAGTAGTAAAAAAGATGTAAATACACAAGGTGGAAGAAAAATGCCAATAAAAGGGAAATAAAACAGCTCCAACTAAACCACTGCTATAAATATCTCCAGCAGCATTAAAGAGCGGCGCATTTCTTTACCTCTGATGAGACGTAGAAGGAATTTCCTTCTCTGCCACGTTTTGTTTGTGTAATTTCTGTTTAGAAACAAGAAAACCAACATCAGTAATGGCATAAAACAAACATACCAAGGGAGTCTCTCCATGAAAAGTGTCCAGTTAGAAAATTTGGTATTATTTCATATTATTTATCACTTTAGTGAGCTGTCAGCTCATGAAGCAGATATATAGGAATATCTTTAAATAAATTAAAAACAATTTATTCATGCTTTAAATTGAGTTTTAAAGTTTGTCCTATGAAATACAAAATCCTTCATTTGGTTCTGATCAAAATTCAGTTTTTACAGAAATCATCCATCAAGCTTCATTAAAAGATTCAAAAATGCTTATTTACCATAAAAAATATTTAGAGAAACATCCTGCAAGTCTCTTCAAACTTACCTTTCTGTGAAAAAAAAAACTTTAAACATCTTTGAACTTAATTTGAGGACATGGATGTGCTAAATTGCTCTTAATTCTTCGCATTTAACTGTGGTGAGTAAATGCTTGATGACAGTGACTCTTTCCATAAAACATACCTTCCAGAATTTAAAAAGAAACCAGCGACACTTTTTTTGTGTCTTCACAGTGTTGCTCTCTGCCTCTGCATCGCTGTCAGTTTGCTGCAGAGGACGAACAAACATAAGTTTATTAAAAAAGTAAAGTCACTTTAAATTAACAAGTGCAATTTAAAGAGAATGTGCATTTCATATGTTTCGTGTAAAAGCAAACCGAGGAACAGCAGAGGTGTCTCCATTTTCTCTTCTTCTTTTGACCATTTTCAGCAACACAAGCATCCGGGATGCTGATGAGGACAAAAGTGTAAATGTTATTTTTCAAAGTGGAAATTTTTAACAAGGAGTACATGCTGGAGATTGCAGATAAAAATTAATAACTGTAATGGAACAAAATCATGTATTTTGTACATTTACACTCTACATTTTCAAACGCTAATCTCTGAATCAATAGAAATTATAGACAAGACTAGAAGTAGTAAAAAAGATGTAAATACAAAACACCAATAAAAGGGAAATAAAAGAGCTCCAACTAAACCACTGCTATAAATATCTCCAGCAGCATTAAAGAGCGGCGCATTTCTTTACCTCTGATGAGACGTAGAAGGAATTTCCTTCTCTGCCACGTTTTGTTTGTGTGATTTCTGTTTAGAAACAAGAAAAGCAACATCAGTAATGGCATAAAACAAAGTATATGGTAAGAAAATACAATATCCTTCATTTGGATTCAAAATTCAGTTTTTACAGAAAAAGAAGCTTCCTTAAAAGTTTCAAAAATGCTTATTTACCATAAGAAAACATTCAGAGAAATGTGCTGCGAGTCTCTTCAAACTTACCTTTCTGTGAAAAAGAAGTTTAAACATCTTTGGACTTGATGTGATCGCAGCCAAAATCTCCTCAGCTTTGCAAAAGTTCAACTGAAAACAAGCAGTCAAAGGTTGTATATTTATAAACTTTCAGCATAGAACGTTCATACCCTGAACAGCAAACATCAGCATTATGATGTATGGGGCTCATTTGCATATTTTGGAATGTATGCTCATTTGAACTGTATGGTGCTCGTCTCCAAGCAACTGCTACAAAATACAGGTCAAGTCAAGTGGCTTTTATTGTCATTTTAACCACGTGCAGAGGTACTGTACAGAGTGAAATGAGACCGCGTTCCTCCGAGACCCTGGTGCTATATATGACATATATGGACAAACCCAGGACTACATAAAGTGCAGTGTGCATAAATTGCAAAAATAAACAAGACAAAACAGTGCAAAACTAGACAGAACAGGACGATACAGACACAAGACAATGGAAATGTGCAAAATGCTGAGTATTGTGCAAAAGTAACTTGGTGTCTGTATGTATGTGTATGAGTGTGAGATACTGCAGATAAGTGCTTGGTAGTGACATGTGTGAAGGTGTGCGTGTGCCAGTGCAGTCACTGAGTGTTCAGGGGTCTGATGGCTTGTGGGAAGAAACTTTTCCGTAGTTTGGTAGCGAGGGCCCGGATGTTCTGGGACCTCTTTCCAGAAGGCAGCAGGGTGAAGAGTGTGTTTGAAGGCTGTGTGGGGTCCTCCAGCAAGCGGGTGTTATAAGGAGGGGAGAGGGACTCCAATGATCTTCTCAGCTGCTCTCACAATCCGTTGTAGGGTACTGCGATCTAATACGCTGCAGTTACCATACCAGACAGTGATGCAGCTACTTAGGATGCTCTTGTTAGTCCCACTGTAAAAGGTGGTGAGAATGGATGGTGGGAGATGGGCTTTCCTCAGCTTCTGCTTGAAGTAGAGACGCTGCTGGGCCTTCTTGGTTATGGAGCTGGTGTTGAGGGAGCAGGAGAGGTTCTCCGCCAGGTGGACACCAAGAAATCTGGTGCTCTTGACGACCTCCACAGAGGATCCATTCATGTTAAGTGGGCAGTGATCCCACTGTGCTCTCCTGAAGTCAACAATCTCTTTTGTTTTGTCCACGTTCACAGACAGGTTGTTGACTCTACACCTCTACAGATGGCCCGCAGTGCAACCCTTCAGCTTCCTACTAGATTCACCTATATACAAATTTAAAGACCTAGGAGACTTACTTCTCGTCACAGAGTTGTAGCATTCACAAGATTTTCAGAAAACTTGAACTCAAGGTCAAGGTCACTGATATTCAAACTGACCCCAGAACTTTAGTAGATGCACCAATGGTATCAATTCAAAATCCTACGCTTCTCGTTCCATTTTTATTTCACTATCTGTAACTAAGACAAATAAACAGTATTTGAGACACAAGTCACTATTAAAGTGGTTCGTGAGACTCCACATCTGATAACAGTATAACACACTGCTTATTTATGTAAAATTGTCATCAATAAATGTGTTCAAAACAGAAGCTACACTGGCTTTAAAAGTTTTTGTTAACTCTGACTACCTGTCTGCTCTTACCTGTTTCTTTTGCTCTCTGCTGTCTTCATCCTCCATCCAACTCTACATTGTATTGTTAGGGATGACATGATGAAACTGAAGGGTGTCTGGGCACCGAAAAAAGAAAAGAAGAGAGATTGGATTAGGCTGCAGCTGGCGTGCCATTCTCTCACTTCAGGATGAGATGCTGTGTCTTCTTACGTTTCTCTTGTAAAACAGGATGTAGGCTGAGTGCTGCTGTTCCTCACAAGCTGCAGATCTAGTTGTGTGCAGCACCTGTGCGTCATTATAGGTGAGCCAAGGATCTGATGTAGAGTGTGGACTCTCCTCGGGACGGACAGAATTACAGATGCAGCAGCTGTTTCCGATGTATGGAAACCTGACACACAAACAAAAGTTTACAGTATCAGTGTAAAATAATTCATTTTGTCCAGGTTGAGAAGGTGAGCTTTGGTCCTTGTGCACCACGTGTACTCACCTGAAGCTGTCTGTAGTCTGAATTTTATTTTCCATTATTTATCCACCGCCCAAATGTTTCACTGCGCTACTGCAAAAAGGTAAAAACACAAACACACAATTAGACACTGAGCACTGGATGTGCATGCATGCATGAGCTTTGAAGTTTAAACTTTTTTTTATTATCAACAATTTTTATTTATTTCATTTTAAACTTCAATAACAGAGCTTAAGGATAACTACATAAATAAATAGTTTAAAAAACAAACAAACAAAAACAAAACACAACAACAAAAAAAACAAAACAAAGGGAAGTTATCCTATTCTTTCTTCGCACACCAATTCCCACACCACCACTCTGTCATTACTCCTCTGTTCTTCAAGTTACAGAAAGCCAGCTTGTAAAGGGGGACCAAATACAATCATATTGATGCAATTTGTCTAATAAACCATAAGTCACTTTTTCGTAAGACGCCAACTTAGCCATTGTCTTTAGCCACTCTTCATAGGGAGGGGGGGTTCTTTTTCCGCCAATGTCTTAGCAGGACCCGTTTGGCCGTAGTAAGAGCCAAAATAATCCATCTTTTTGTATAACTGGAAAAATCTACAGGGAGTGCAGAATTATTAGGCAAGTTGTATTTCTGAGGAATAATTTTATTATTGAACAACAACCATGTTCTCAATGAACCCAAAAAACTCATTAATATCAAAGCTGAATGTTTTTGGAAGTAGTTTTTGTTTTTAGTTTGAGCTATTTTAGGGGGATATCTGTGTGTGCAGGTGACTATTACTGTGCATAATTATTAGGCAACTTAACAAAAAACAAATATATACCCATTTCAATTATTTATTTTTACCAGTGAAACCAATATAACATCTCCACATTCACAAATATACATTTCTGACATTCAAAAACAAAACAACAACAAATCAGTGACCAATATAGCCACCTTTCTTTGCAAGGACACTCAAAAGCCTGCCATCCATGGATTCTGTCAGTGTTTTGATCTGTTCACCATCAACATTGCGTGCAGCAGCAACCACAGCCTCCCAGACACTGTTCAGAGAGGTGTACTGTTTTCCCTCCTTGTAAATGGCTGTAGCCACTAATCAGAAGGTCGATGGTTCGATCCCAGGCTGCATCCTGGCTGCATGCCAAATATCCTTGGCAAGATACTAACCCCATGTTTGCCTACTGGTGGTGGTCAGAGGGCCCGGTGGCGCCAGTGTCCGGCAGCCTCGCCTCTGTCAGTGTGCCCCAGGGCAGCTGTGGCTACAATGTAGCTTGCCATCGCCAGTGTGTGAATGTGTGTGTGAATGGGTGAATGACTGAATGTAGTGTGAAGCGCTTTGGGGTCCTTAGGGACTAGAAAAGCGCTATACAAATGCAGGCCATTTACCATAAATCTCACATTTGATGATGGACCACAGGTTCTCAATGGGGTTCAGATCAGGTGAACAAGGTGGCCATGTCATTACTTTTTCTTCTTTTATACCCTTTCTTGCCAGCCACGCTGTGGAGTACTTGGACGCGTGTGATGGAGCATTGTCCTGCATGGAAATCATGTTTTTCTTGAAGGATGCAGACTTCTTCCTGTACCACTGCTTGAAGAAGGTGTCTTCCAGAAACTGGCAGTAGGACTGGGAGTTGAGCTTGACTCCATCCTCAACCCGAAAAGGCCCCACAAGCTCATCTTTGATGATACCAGCCCAAACCAGTACTCCACCTCCACCTTGCTGGCATCTGAGTCGGACTGGAGCTCTCTGCCCTTTACCAATCCAGCCACGGGCCCATCCATCTGGCCCATGTTAAGGTTCAAATATTGAGGAAGGAGAGTAAACACAACCATGGTCCAGAAGAGCTTGGTCAGACAATTGATTTTAATGAATACACGCGTGGGAAGACCAGTTCCGTTCGCAGACAGGGCTGATCTCCGACTTAATCAAAGCATAAACAGATTTTTTATACCATCAGGGCTTGAACTTACTGACGCCCCCCCTCATCAAGACTCACTCTCATTTCATCAGTCCATAAAACCTTAGAAAAACCAGTCTTGAGATATTTCTTGGCCCAGTCTTGACGTTTCAGCTTGTGTGTCTTGTTCAGTGGTGGTCGTCTTTCAGCCTTTCTTACCTTGGCCATGTCTCTGAGTATTGCACACCTTGTGCTTTTGGGCACTCCAGTGATGTTGCAGCTCTGAAATATGGCCAAACTGGTGGCAAGTGGCATCTTGGCAGCTGCACGCTTGACTTTTCTCAGTTCATGGGCAGTTATTTTGCGCCTTGGTTTTTCCACACGCTTCTTGCGACCCTGTTGACTATTTTGAATGAAACGCTTGATTGTTCGATGATCACGCTTCAGAAGCTTTGCAATTTTGAGACTGCTGCATCCCTCTGCAAGATATCTCACTATTTTTGACTTTTCTGAGCCTGTCAAGTTCTTCTTTTGACCCATTTTGCCAAAGGAAAGGACGTTGCCTAATAATTATGCACACCTGATATAGGGTGTTGATGTCATTAGACCACACCCCTTCTCATTACAGAGATGCACATCACCTAATATGCTTAATTGGTAGTAGGCTTTCGAGCCTATACAGCTTGGAGTAAGACAACATGCATGAAGAGGATGATGTGGACAAAATACTCATTTGCCTAATAATTCTGCACTCCCTGTACATCAGAAATTTCTGTGGTTATACCAAATATGGACTGTTTTGGTGAGATAACAAATCTCCTTTTTAAAACACTGAAAATTACCTCCATTATATTTTCCCACCAATCCTGAAGTGCCGAACAGCTCCATAAGATATGTAAAATCAAAGCATTTTGACCATCACATCTCCAACATTCGTCCGTAGAGGCCAGGTTCCATTTATACAATTGTTGCGGTGTTCGATGCCACCTATGGATTATCTTAAATTGAATCAATCTACTGCCTGTTTCTTTATACATAGTATTAATATTTTGAAAACATGAATCTCATTCAACTGAAGATATGTCCAATGCCATGCCCTGGGCCCAGTAGCCCTTAACTTTAAGGAGAGGGTCAGCTGACCGTTCTTGCAATAAGTGATAAATCTTAGAGGTAATGCCTTTACCCAAGGATGATCTTGAGAGCAGGACTTCCACAGGACAACTCAAAGGGGTTCCCAGCCACTTCGATAATGAACTATGTATTTGGACATATCTCCAGAATTGATTACGCTGCAACTTATATAACTCCACAATTTTATCAAAGCTTAAAAAACATTTAGTCCCACAGTCAAATAAATCTGATACATTAAGGATGCCTGCTTTACGGCACTGTAACCAGTCAACCGATGTCCCTCCAATTAAAATTATTTTATTACTCCATAAGGTTGCCGAAGGTGATTTAATAAAGTCCCAGCGACCTGCCCTATGTAATTTAAACCACAGTATCTTTGCAATTATAGGATGGGTAGTTTTATGACTGGTATCAAACAGCTCCCTCCAAGGAGAAATACCGCCATTAACTTCCGTCTCTATATGGGACCAGATGGGTTTAACTGGTGCAGTAGGTAACCAAGCTCTAAGTTGTTTCACGTTCATCACCCAATAATACCATTGGAAATTAGGCAATGAAAAACCTCCTTGTTTTGCACTCGCTTGAAGTTTCTTAATACTTAAACGATGTGGTGAGCTATCCCAAAGAAACTGCCGCATTAAAAAGTCTAGATCTTTGAAATACTTATCTGGAATGTGTAATGGAATATTAGATAAAATATAAAAGATCATGGGTGCAGTCATCATCTTAATACAACTAATTTTACCCCATATTGTGAGACACACTCTGGACCATCTACCAAATTCCATTTTTATCCTTTCAAACATTGGCTCCATATTTGCTCGAACCATCTTAGTGTAATCCGAGGTAATTTGTATCCCCAAATACCTCAAACCATTCACGGACCACAGAAACTCCCTGTCACGGCGAGTGAGATAAGCCGTATAAAAATAATAAATGAGGATCAATCGCAGGCAGTAGTGGAGGAGTGAAGGTGGTTTATTGGACACGAAATAAATATAGACAAACAGCAAATGGAGCACAAACTAAACTAGACTGGAGACAACTACTGAATACGAACCGGAACTCAAACATGAAGCAAGGTGGACGACGGTACAAGATGGTGACGGCAGGGAACACACGGATGAAACATGGTGGAAAACACAGACAGACCAGCAACTACAATGACAGAGGACACGACTTAAATACACACAGAGAAACACAGGGGAATTACACACAGGTGGTGGACACAGCTGGGAATAATCAACAAGACGAGACAGAGGTAAAACTGAACACACTCACATGGGACGCAGACCTTCACAATAAAACAGGAAACGAGAACACTACACCAAGACGCAGACCTGACACAGAGACAGACAGAATGACACATGGAACTAGGGCTGAACGATTATGGAAAATAATCTAATTGCGATTTTTTGCCCCAATATTGCGATTGCGATGCGATATGCGATTATTTTTTAAGGTCTTTGTCTTCTGTATTATTAAACAAAGACAAGCAATACATCATATAGTATGGCCAATACTATATTACATTAATTTTAAACTGTTCTTTCCTGGAAGACAGACCTCTGTTATGATGACATGAGGTGATGCATGAATTGATGACTGACATTTTTATTTAACTTCTTCAATCACAACAGTATATTTGAACATACACAATAGTTTATTTTTAGCTTACAAACATCTGAGCATAAAGTGCTGACAAGGAACCCTGGTGTAAACATTAAAATGAAAGTCAGTACAATGTGCAGATTGCAGAAATATACATAAAAAAAATCAGTGGCTTTACCACACTCAGTTTTTCGACATCTGTGAACTACTAGACAGTCATTCAATTAAAAAATAATATTAAATAAATAAAACTAATAAATAAAAAATACACACATCTTACTGATCTCTGCAGTCAGTAACATTACACATAAAGTGCAAACATAATAGCAATTGTATAAACACACACACACACAAACACGCCTTTAAAATTTAAAGGCGTGAAATTGGACGGTCTAGCCTTCTGATTAGCGTCACCGCTGTCTCGGTGGAGTTTAATAAACTCGGCCGTCTGCTTCTTGCTATCTAAAATATAACCAGACACTGGTGTAAATTCTCGACTGTCTCATACTTCTGTTTAATCAGTTTTCTGTTTGACGTTTAGTCAGCTGTGTGAAAACCAAGGAGGAACCCACCCGGGGGATTAATAAAGTTTTATTTTATCTAATCTAATAACTTTAATCTCAGCCAAACCGATTTACTCACGAACAAACAAAACACTGAAAAAAGCCCAACAATAACATTTTTAGGTTGTCTAAGTGACTTATATATTACGTTTAACCCGAGCAGCGAAACTCCGCGGTGATCTGAAAATGATGTGCCGGGAGTTGTGCCGTTCTCGGCCGCATCAGTAACCCTCGAGCTCCCGGCTAGCTGTCGAGCTGGTGGGTAGCAGACGCCTCTGAAAACGTCGAAGCACTTTTGCAAATATGGGATATCTTGATAAACCGAGCAGATATTTGATGTTTACACAACTACTTTCTCGCCTGAAAACATGTTAAAAGTTTATTTTGTGACCCTGAAAGATTAGTATGAGTAATTTTAAAACTTAGTAGTGGCCGCCATTGCTGGAAACTGGAGTTTGGCTGGGCCGCGCTATGAATTCTGGGATATGGTAGTAATTTGGACAGCCTTCGGCGCGTCGCTGTGACGTAATCGGTCTACAAATGCGGCCTCAGGAGGATGCAGCCCATGAATTTGGACATGTCCAGAGTATAATCGCAGCCTTTGCGGTTAGAAAATTGCACTTGATCATGTCGCGATATTATCGCAAATGCGATATATCGTTCAGCCCTACATGGAACCTGAACTAAACTAAACGTGAGATACAACCGAGAACAAATCCTTAAACATGAATAAACAGAAACATAGAATTATTATAATAATAATAATAATAATAATAATAATAATAATAATAATAATAATAATAATAGGGCAGCACGGTGGCACGGTGGTTAGCACTGTTGCCGCACAGCAAGAAGGTCCTGAGTTCAATTCCAACATCAGGCCGGGGTCTTTCTGTGTGGAGTTTGCATGTTCTCCCCGTGTTTGCGTGGGTTCTCTCCGGGTACTCCGGCTTCCTCCCACGGTCCAAAGACATGCAGCTTGTGGGGATAGGTTAATTGGATAATCCAAATTGTCACTAGGTGTGAATGTGCGAATGAATGTGAGTGCGAATGGTTGTCTGTCCCTGTGTGTTGGCCCTGCGACAGACTGGCGACCTGTCCAGGGTGTACCCCGCCTCTCGCCCTATGACAGCTGGGATAGGCTCCAGCGCCCCCCGCGACCCTGAAAAGGACAAGCGGAAGCGAATGGATGGATGGATGGATGGATGGATGGAATAATAATAATAATAATAATACTCATAACGCCCAAAACCACAACAAACATTCAAAAATAAACTAATCAATCAAAACTCAAAATACTGGGTCAAAACTGACCCAGAACCATGACAGTACCCCCCCCCCCCACCTCCAAGGGCTGGCCCCCGACAGCCCCAAACAAAAAGACAGCAACAAAACAGAGCACCAGACCAGGGTGGGTGGAGGGGGTCAAGGAAGGAGGCAGGACCAGACGAAGGCGGAGCTGAAGCCGAACCAGATGAAGGCGGAGCTGAAGCCGGACCAAACGAAGATGAGGCAGGGCCAGACGAAGGCGGAGCCGGACCAGATGAAGGCACGGAGGCTGGACCAGGCGTGGATGAAGGCACGGCAGCGGGACGGCTGCGGAACCAGACAGTGGTGATGCTGCAGGCAGTGATGCTGCAGGAGGTGATGTGGATGCAGGCAACGGTGTAGAAGCCACAGGGGATGATTCAGCAGGTGGTGGCTAAACAAACTTCCCCGGACCGTCAGCAGACGTGAGGATGTGCTTGCTGGGTCCTCCAGGACCCCCAGCAGACGAGGCATGGTGCTGGGTGGGCTCCTCAGACCCACCATCTGACTTGGCTTGAGGCTGGACGGGCAACTCGGGCCCCCCAGCTGACGACAGTTGAGGCTGGCTGGGTTCTCCCGAACCCCCAGCTGACGACACTTGAGGCTGGCTGGGCTCCTCAGGCCCTCCAGCCGACGAGGCAGGATGCTGGCTGGGTTCACCTGAACCCCCAGCTAACATGGCTTGAGACTGGACGGGCCCCTCTGGCCCTCCAGTGGAAACAGACACTGAAGCAGCAGGCACGGAGACCTCTGCCAGTGTGGACACTGGCTGGGACTGAGCAGCACAGTGGCTAGACTCAGGCAGCAACAGTGGGATGCAGTCCTCAGAGGGCTGAAAGTGTTCCCCAATACACTCAGCAGAGGACGGAGGCGGACGGGTGAACTCACTTGAACTCTCAGGGGGTGCTGAGAGCTGAGACTGTTCTGGTGAGTTCTCCGGTGAGGCTGCTGGCGCTGGCGTCTTGACCTCTAGGGGTCCAGAGTTGGCTGGTGACTGACACCCAGCCTCTGGGGAGGCCCTAGAGGGAGCAACTGTCTCTGACATGGCCAGCTTAAGAGAACCAGCAGATATTGTGGTGAAGTGTGTTCCCTGCTTTGAATGAGATAGTGAGGATGGTGGCTGAGTAAACGAGCGGACAGACAGCTGAACTGGTGGCGACAGAGCAATAGGCAGCGAAGCGGCTACAGAGTGACCTACAGGTAGCGGAGACGACTGTAGTGGAGTTGTAATAAGTGGTGGAGTGGGTGACTGAACTGAGGGCAGCGCGGCTGCTGACTGAACTGAGGGCAGCATTACAGGCCTGGCATTTGACTGGGATGGAAGTGAGGATGGGACAATGGAGCGGACACGGTCATAAACATGGAACGAGGGTTCAGAACAGGCAGTCTTAGAAGCTATGGCCATGGTTGAGAAATCATTGTTATCCTCAGTAGAAACACAAAAAATTGCGGTAGCGGCGGGGGGGTGTAGGTGAAGCTCGTGGAGAACGAAACTCTGCACGAGCGGATGCAGAGAGTCCAATAGCCAGGGATAACCGGAAATAAGGTGTTGTAGGTTGGCTTCCACAGTGTAAAGAGAGGCGTCTCCCTCATGCTCTAACCACTGGTTAATTAATCTAGAAGCAGAGTCAATAACGGCCTCCCGAAGCTCCCTGGGTGGACTGAATGCCGCTGGATCCATAGCTGGCTGGTCCGTACTGTCACGGCGAGTGAGATAAGCCGTATAAAAATAATAAATGAGGATCAATCGCAGGCAGTAGTGGAGGAGTGAAGGTGGTTTATTGGACACGAAATAAATATAGACAAACAGCAAATGGAGCACAAACTAAACTAGACTGGAGACAACTAAACTACTGAATACGAACCGGAACTCAAACATGAAGCAAGGTGGACGACGGTACAAGATGGTGACGGCAGGGAACACACGGATGAAACATGGTGGAAAACACAGACGGACCAGCAACTACAATGACAGAGGACACGACTTAAATACACACAGAGAAACACAGGGGAATTACACACAGGTGGTGGACACAGCTGGGAATAATCAACAAGACGAAACAGAGGTAAAACTGAACACACTCACATGGGACGCAGACCTTCACAATAAAACAGGAAACGAGAACACTACACCAAGACGCAGACCTGACACAGAGACAGACAGAATGACACATGGAACCTGAACTAAACTAAACGTGAGATACAACCGAGAACAAATCCTTAAACATGAATAAACAGAAACATAGAATTCTAATAATAATAATAATAATAATACTCATAACGCCCAAAACCACAACAAACATTCAAAAATAAACTAATCAATCAAAACTCAAAATACTGGGTCGAAACTGACCCAGAACCATGACACTCCCAACTGTTTAAATAAAGTATGGGGGCAGTGTCCTGACATAGGCATTGCCTCTGATTTATCCCAGTTGACGCGATACCCTGAAAGCAGCGTAAAGCTTTCTATACATTCTAATAGGGCTGGAATTGACTTCCCAGGCTGGGTCATAAGTAACAACACATCATCTGTATATAATAGAAGCTTATGTTGACTATTACCCATCGAAATTTCAAATATATTTACATTATTTCTCAGTTTTTGTGCCAAAGGCTCTATAGCAATTACAAAAAGACCGGGGCTAAGGGGACAACCCATTTTTGTGGATCTCAGTAAAAGGAATAGGTCTGATATGAGCCCATTCGTCAATACTCGCGCTGAAGGCGAATCATATAATATCTTTATCCACCTAATAAAATTGTCACCAAAACCAAACTTTTCTAATGTCTTAAACAGATAATCCCACTCAACACAATCAAAAGCTTGTGCAGCATCCAGCGATAGGGCCACTGTTGGATATACTGAATCATATACATAATTTTGCAAATTAACCAACCGCCTAATATTATCTGAACCATAGCGGTTTGGAACAAAACCAGATTGGTCTGCATGAATTATTTTCGCCATTACTACTTTTAATCGACCCGCTAAGACCTTTGCCAAGATTTTTTGGTCAGAATTCAGCAAAGATATGGGGCGGTAACCACTTGGGTCTAAAGGGTCTTTCCCAGTTTTAAGAATAAATGTTATAAGTCCAGAGTGCATTGACTGAGCCTACTTTGAACGCCTCATTATAAACATCGAGCAACAGGGGACTTAACATATCCTCAAATGCTCTATAGAAATCCAATGGTAACCCATCTAATCCTGGAGCTTTATTAAGTGGCATACTGTTAATTGCACGGGTAATCTCCTCCACTGTAATTGGAGCATCTATAATCTGCTGGTCAGTAGTAGAAAGCTGTGGCAGGTTTAAATCAGTAAAGAATGCTTCGAATTTCTGTTCATCTAAACTCCCTTGTGTAGAATAAAGATTATTGTAAAAGGCCCTGAATCCATCATTTATATGTCTAAAAGAAGTTAAAATAACCCCATCTGATTGTCGTATGCCTGGGATATGGTTCATACTGTCTTTCTGTTTAAGACGGTATGCTAACAAACGACTCGGCTTTTCTCCCATTTCCCAATATGCTTGATTAATGCGAAATAAAGCGTATTCTGCCTTTCTGTTGTACAGTACATTCAACTTATATTTAACTTTAACAATTTTATTCAACGTAACTCTGTCTTTTGTATGGGAATGTACTGCCTCAAGTGCCTTTAATTTGGCTTCTAACGTAATGATATTCTTGTTAGCTGCCTTCCTACGAAGGAGATTGTTGTGGACTTCAGGAGAATGCACACCCAACATGCTCCTCTGACCATTGACGGAGCGTCTGTGGAGAGAGTGAGCAGCACCAAGTTCTTGGGTGTGCACATCACAGAGGATCTCTCCTGGACGTACAACACCACAGCACTGGCCAAGAAATCACAGCAGTGTCTCTTCTTTCTCCGCAAACTAAGAAGAGCAGGAGCACCAGCCCCCATCATGTACACTTTCTACAGAGGCACCATCGAGAGCATCCTGTCGAGCTGCATCACTGTGTGGTTTGGAGCCTGCAATGCGTCCTGTCATAGAACCCTCCAACGCATAGTGAGAGCTGCAGAGAGGATCATTAGTGTCTCTCTCCCCTCCCTCCAGGACATTTACAGCACCCGTCTCACTAAAAAAGCCCTTTGCATAGCGGCTGATCCCACGCACCCAATGCAAAGCTTCTTCAAGCTGCTGCCGTCGGGGAGGAGACTGCGGAGTCTCCAGGCCAGGACCAGCAGGCTGAAGGACAGCTTCATCCATCAGGCTGTCAGGAAGCTTAACTCCCTCCCGATTCTGCCCCCTCTCCCCTCTCTCCTCCACGGTCTCACTGAACTCTGTCACATACACACAAACACACACACTCTCTGACTCACTCACTGGCCTGCACCAGTTACCAGTCACTTTGTGGAGCATTGGACTGCCATTACCTCATAAGACTTTGTTGTTACACTTTCTCTTACCGTACACTACTAAATCTCCATTTGCACTATTTGCCTATTTGCACTACTCTGCCTGGTTTACACTCAATGTCACTTACCCATTATATTGTATAGCTTTCTTGTTATATGTAAAATTGTATTTATTTAAATTTTTACTTTTTAATTATTTTACTTGCATTTTTAATCACTTTTATATTTAAATATATTTAAATGTTCATTTGCTATTTATCTAGGGATTGAGAGTAACGCAATTTCTATTCTCTGTATGTCCTGTACATGTGGCAGAATCGACAAATAAAGTTGACTTTGACTTTGACTTTGACTTTTTAAAGGAAGCGTAAGAAATTGTCCTCCGCCTTAAGTATGCCTTCATAGCATCTGTCAATGGAAAATTGTATTTAGTAGTCAGTATAATCTTTTAGTGATATAAGTTTGCATATGGTAGAATACTGCTTGTAGTTATTTGTATTAGGAAATATTTAACCATGTATGCTTAGAGGCATATAATTAATTGTGTAGTGACAGGATGTGTGATCTCTAACAGGCTGCAGGCTTGGTGTGCACCCCAGGAATGCACCCCCACGTCCTGGGAGCATGAGAGGCTGCACCTTGTTTTATTGTTTTAACATAGCTATGTCTGTTTTAGTCTAAGTGCCTTTTGTTTAGATGAACTGCTGGACTTCCCCACCGTGTTATCTAGGGTGAACCATCTAGGGTGGGGGAGACTACCCTCTTTGTGACCAAGGATGTACCTTTTGTGCTTTTATGTATATGACCCTTTGACAAGCAGTAACACACACACACACACACACACACACACACACACACACACACTGAAGTATAAAATAAAGACAAGGGCAAAGCTCAGCGCGAGTCTCAGTCTGGAGGCTGCCCTTGCTAGCAAGAAGTTCTGTGTGTTTCTCTTCTCTGAGTCTTTACTGAAGAAGTGTTTTAGAATATTTTCCCTAACAGCATCCCACCAAGTAGCCAATGTAGTGTCCTCTCGATTATTTGTCTGTTTGTAAAATTGTATTTCATCGCTTATCAATTTAATAAACCCAGAGTCTTTAATTAAGGACACATTTAAATGCCATCTGCGGCTTTGAGGAATCTGTAAAATATTTCCAAGACATAGAAAAATTGGCACATGGTCCGAGAATACTATATTAGATTAGATTAGATTAGATAGAACTTTATTAATCCCTCGGGTGGGTTCCTCTGGGAAATTCGATTTCCAAAAAAGCACAGCACCGACAGAAGTTACAGAGTTACAGAATATTATATATATATATATATATATATATATATATATATATATATATATATATATATATATATATATCGTAGTGGTTAAACTACACGCCTTTGGGAACAGAGGATCGCAAGTTCGATTCCTGCCTGGGGCGTCTGTATCCAGTAAGGGTCCTAAGGCTAGACCCCCTATGCTAAGCAAGCCTACCGCAGACATGAGCGAGACAGATAAATATGAAGGCATGCCGGCTCGGACGTCGCCCGGATCAACAAGGTCCGCGTCAGGTGTTGAGGAACCAGGGCACCCTGACGAAAAGTGGGCTACTGGAACAAGAAGGCATCGGTGGGCAAGGGACGAAAACAGGGCGTTGTTGGAATGCTACTACGCAAGTAACCCCGGCGGAAGGGGCTACATGAATAGGATGAGGGACCTATGGATTCTTCGATACCCAACATCCACAATGACAGCGAAACAACTAGTAGCTCAGTGTTCCAACATTCGAAAGAAGGGACTGCTCTCACAGCTAGAGATTGACGAGGTACAACACAAATGCTACGGCAAGGAGGAGTCAGGACGCCAGGTCAGGGGGGAGATATCATCACCCCCACCCGAGATTGGGTACATAGCCCCAAGTGCGATAGGAGAAGGATCGTTGAGTGCGAGAGGAACTGACCTGAAAAATAGGATCATGGCCAAGCTTGAAACCTGGATCCCCCGTAGCCGGTTACCAAGATTACGTGAAGTACCCTCAGAAGGTCTGCTAGATGATGTTAATGCAGCACTACGGGCAATACCTACAACCACGATTACCGACACTAACAAGCTGATCTACAATACGGCAGCAGTGATCAGTGAGATGCTTGGCTACAAGTTGAACAGCCACAAGGGGCAGTACCCTCCATGGAGAAGGAGGCTAGAGGGCAAGATCAAAGTAGCACGGAGGGAGGTTAGCCAACTAACAGAGTTGCAGAAAGGTGCGACAAATAAGGTGCCTAAGAAATACAGCAAGCTGTCCATACCTGAGGCCTTGGAAACTGCCAAGCAAAGACTCACAGCCTTGGCCAGCCGCTTGAGGAGGTACACCAGAGAGATAGAAGGCAGGAGAATAAACCAGCTGTTCTCCACAGAACCAGCAAAGGTGTACTCTCAGTGGCAAGGGAACAATAAGAGAACAGCACCACCAAGGCTGGAGACGGAGCAATACTGGAAGAGCATATGGGAGAAGGATGCAACCCATAACGGCAATGCTCAGTGGCTAGTGGATCTGAGGGCAGACCACAGCGACCTCCCTGAACAGGGTCCAGTAACCATCACAGTGGCAGATATCCAAGAAAGGGTCTCCAGTATGAAGAGTTGGACAGCACCAGGGCCCGACATGGTTCATGCCTACTGGCTGAAGAAGCTGACTGCACTCCACGAGCGTCTGGCAGCACAAATGAACCAGCTGCTAGTTAACGAGAGACACCCGGAATGGCTAACCGAAGGTCGGACGGTCCTGATCCCCAAGGACCCCAAGAAGGGAGCGGTCCCCTCCAACTACCGACCAATAACCTGCCTCAGTACTACATGGAAGCTCCTGTCAGGCATCATATCGGCTAAGATGAACAGGCACATGGGTCAATACATGAGCGGGACACAGAAAGGAATTGGCAAGAATACCAGAGGTGCAAAACACCAGCTACTGGTAGACAGAACAATCAGCCGAGACTGCAAGACCAGACTGACCAACCTGTGCACTGCCTGGATTGATTACAAGAAGGCCTATGACTCAATGCCCCACAGCTGGATACTGGAATGCCTAGAATTGTACAAGATCAATGGGACCCTAAGAGCCTTCATCAGGAACTCAATGGGGATGTGGCGTACAACACTAGAGGCCAACTCCAAGCCCATAGCACAAGTTACCATCAAGTGCGGGATCTACCAAGGAGATGCTCTGTCCCCACTGCTGTTCTGCATAGGCCTGAACCCCCTCAGTGAGATCATTAACAAGACTGGCTACGGATACCGACTACGGAACGGAGCAGTTGTCAGCCACCTCCTGTACATGGATGACATCAAGCTGTATGCCAAGAGTGAACGAGACATCGATTCACTGATCCACACTACCAGGCTATACAGCAATGACATTGGAATGTCGTTCGGACTGGAGAAGTGTAGTCGGATGGTAACAAAGAGAGGGAAGGTAGTCAGAACTGAGGGGATTGAACTACCAGAAGGCAACATTGCAGACATAGAGGACAGTTACAAGTACCTGGGGATCCCGCAGGCAAATGGGAACCATGAAGAGGCCGCTAGAAAGGCTGCAACCACCAAGTACCTGCAGAGGGTCAGGCAAGTCCTGAGGAGTCAGCTGAATGGTAAGAACAAGATCCGGGCCATCAACACATACGCCCTGCCCGTGATCAGGTACCCTGCTGGGGTAATAGGCTGGCCAAAGGAGGAGATAGAAGCCACTGACATAAAGACAAGAAAGCTCCTGACCATGCATGGAGGGTTTCACCCCAAGTCCAGCACCCTGAGGCTGTACGCTAAGCGGAAGGAAGGGGGCCGGGGACTGGTGAGTGTCAGCACCACAGTCCAGGATGAGACAAGGAACATCCAAGAATACATTGGGAAGATGGCCCCAACTGACCGAGTGCTCAGTGAATACCTCAGGCAGCAGAAACCCAAGAAAGAGGAGGGAGACGAGGAACCATCATGGAAGGACAGGCCCCTGCACGGTATGTACCACCGGCAGATAGAGGAGGTGGCTGATATCCAGAAATCCTACCAGTGGCTGGACAAAGCTGGACTGAAAGACAGCACAGAGGCACTAATCATGGCAGCACAAGAACAAGCTCTGAGTACAAGATCCATAGAGGCTGGGGTCTATCACACCAGGCAAGACCCCAGGTGCAGGCTGTGTAAAGATGCCCCAGAGACAATCCAGCACATAACAGCAGGGTGCAAGATGCTAGCAGGCAAGGCATACATGGAACGCCATAACCAAGTGGCCGGCATAGTGTACAGGAACATCTGTGCCGAGTATAACCTAGAAGTCCCGAGGTCAAAATGGGAGATGCCCCCAAGGGTGGTGGAGAATGACCGAGCTAAGATCCTGTGGGACTTCCAGATACAGACGGACAAAATGGTGGTGGCTAACCAACCGGACATAGTGGTGGTAGACAAACAGAAGAAGACGGCCGTAGTGATCGATGTAGCGGTTCCGAATGACAGCAATATCAGGAAGAAGGAACACGAGAAGCTGGAGAAATACCAAGGGCTCAGAGAAGAGCTCGAGAGGATGTGGAGGGTGAAGGTAACGGTGGTCCCCGTGGTAATCGGAGCACTAGGTGCGGTGACTCCCAAGCTAGGCGAGTGGCTCCAGCAGATCCCGGGAATAACATCGGAGATCTCTGTCCAGAAGAGCGCAGTCCTGGGAACAGCTAAGATACTGCGCAGGACCCTCAAGCTCCCAGGCCTCTGGTAGAGGACCCGAGCTTGAAGGATAAACCGCCCGCAGGGGCGTGCTGGGTGTTTTTTATATATATATATATATATATATATATATAATACACACACACACACACACACACACACATATATATATATAAATACAGAGACAATATAAATAAAATATACGAAGGGGATAAATAGAATAAATAGGAATAAAAATAAAAATACAAGTGAAATGCACATTTCAAGAATTGAGTCTATTGCACCGTTGACTATTTACAAAAGTATTGCACAAAAGGTATTGCACAGTGAGGTGAAGAGGCACTACAGCTTAGTTACCAATACTTGAATCTATAGAGTTATTCACTAAGGCTTCAGAAATAAGAAAGTAGTCGATTCTAGTATAAACATTATGAGGCGGAGAGTAAAAGGAATATTCCCTGCCTTCTGGATGCATTGTCCGCCAAATATCATTCAGACCTAAACCTGAGGTCATCTGCCTTATGGCAACTACAGATTTACTCTCTGTGCCTCTCCTAGGAAGTGATCTATCTAGGTCTTGATCCAGTATTTGATTAAAATCTCCTCCTACCACTATTTGTGCACCTTCTAATTCCAAAAGATACTGTGACAGGTTGTGAAAAAAGGTGAGTATGTCCGCATTAGGTGCATAGATATTACATAAAATTATTGGTGTGTCCAGTAGTTGTCCATAAACCAATATAAATCTACCTTCCTTATCTGTTATTACTTTTGTTTCAGTAAAGCTAACTGCTTTATGAATCAGAACCGACACTCCCCTACTTTTACCAGTTCCAGGACTGGAAAAGACTTTACCTACCCAGGAACATTTAAGTTTTAAACTCTACAGCCTTAGCCAAGCTGGCAACCATAGCTGCACTTTGTCTGTTTTGTTCCTTGATATCCTCCAGTTGTGCTTCAAATTTTTTGTCAAGTCCCATAATGGCTTCAAAAATAGTTTTATTGGCGATATCATCTTCCTTCTCTGAAGATTTTGTTCTTTTCTCCTCTGGCGGTTGTTTTGATGGAGTTGGCGGCGCCGAGTCTGCTCCCCGTTCTCGCTTGTTTAAGCCCACGTTGGCAGCTTCAGTGCTAGCATAGCCATGGTCACTGACTTTAGCATGCGACGACGTCTTAACATTGGGGTTTGACGGCACAAATTGCAGCTTTGCATTCTTAATAACCTTTTAGACAAATTGCATCAATATGATTGTATTTGGTCCCCCTTTACAAGCTGGCTTTCTGTAACTTGAAGAACAGAGGAGTAATGACAGAGTGGTGGTGTGGGAATTGGTGTGCGAAGAAAGAATAGGATAACTTCCCTTTGTTTTGTTTTTTGTTGTTGTGTTTTGTTTTTGTTTGTTTGTTTTTAAACTATTTATTTATGTAGTTATCCTTAAGCTCTGTTATTGAAGTTTAAAATGAAATAAATAAAAATTGTTGATGATAAAAAAAAGTTTAAACTTCAAAGCTCATGCATGCATGCACATCCAGTGCTCAGTGTCTAATTGTGTGTTTGTGTTTTTACCTTTTTGCAGTAGCGCAGTGAAACATTTGGGCGGTGGATAAATAATGGAAAATAAAATTCAGACTACAGACAGCTTCAGGTGAGTACACGTGGTGCACAAGGACCAAAGCTCACCTTCTCAACCTGGACAAAATGAATTATTTTACACTGATACTGTAAACTTTTGTTTGTGTGTCAGGTTTCCATACATCGGAAACAGCTGCTGCATCTGTAATTCTGTCCATCCCGAGGAGAGTCCACACTCTACATCAGATCCTTGGCTCACCTATAATGACGCACAGGTGCTGCACACAACTGGATCTGCAGCTTGTGAGGAACAGCAGCACTCAGCCTACATCCTGTTTTACAAGATTAACGTAAGAAGACACAGCATCTCATCCTGAAGTGAGAGAATGGCACGCCAGCTGCAGCCTAATCCAATCTCTCTTCTTTTCTTTTTTCGGTGCCCAGACACCCTTCAGTTTCATCATGTCATCCCTAACAATACAATGTAGAGTTGGATGGAGGATGAAGACAGCAGAGAGCAAAAGAAACAGGTAAGAGCAGACAGGTAGTCAGAGTTAACAAAAACTTTTAAAGCCAGTGTAGCTTCTGTTTTGAACACATTTATTGATGACAATTTTACATAAATAAGCAGTGTGTTATACTGTTATCAGATGTGGAGTCTCACTAACCACTTTAATAGTGACTTGTGTCTCAAATACTGTTTATTTGTCTTAGTTACAGATAGTGAAATAAAAATGGAACGAGAAGCGTAGGATTTTGAATTGATACCATTGGTGCATCTACTAAAGTTCTGGGGTCAGTTTGAATATCAGTGACCTTGACCTTGAGTTCAAGTTTTCTGAAAATCTTGTGAATGCTACAACTCTGTGACGAGAAGTAAGTCTCCTAGGTCTTTAAATTTGTATATAGGTGAATCTAGTAGGAAGCTGAAGGGTTGCACTGCGGGCCATCTGTAGAGGTGTAGAGTCAACAACCTGTCTGTGAACGTGGACAAAACAAAAGAGATTGTTGACTTCAGGAGAGCACAGTGGGATCACTGCCCACTTAACATGAATGGATCCTCTGTGGAGGTCGTCAAGAGCACCAGATTTCTTGGTGTCCACCTGGCGGAGAACCTCTCCTGCTCCCTCAACACCAGCTCCATAACCAAGAAGGCCCAGCAGCGTCTCTACTTCAAGCAGAAGCTGAGGAAAGCCCATCTCCCACCATCCATTCTCACCACCTTTTACAGTGGGACTAACAAGAGCATCCTAAGTAGCTGCATCACTGTCTGGTATGGTAACTGCAGCGTATTAGATCGCAGTACCCTACAACGGATTGTGAGAGCAGCTGAGAAGATCATTGGAGTCCCTCTCCCCTCCTTATAACACCCGCTTGCTGGAGGACCCCACACAGCCTTCAAACACACTCTTCACCCTGCTGCCTTCTGGAAAGAGGTCCCAGAACATCCGGGCCCTCGCTACCAAACTACGGAAAAGTTTCTTCCCACAAGCCGTCAGACCCCTGAACACTCAGTGACTGCACTGGCACACGCACACCTTCACACATGTCACTACCAAGCACTTATCTGCAGTATCTCACACTCATACACATACATACAGACACCAAGTTACTTTTGCACAATACTCAGCATTTTGCACATTTCCATTGTCTTGTGTCTGTATCGTCCTGTTCTGTCTAGTTTTGCACTGTTTTGTCTTTTTTATTTTTGCAATTTATGCACACTGCACTTTATGTAGTCCTGGGTTTGTCCGTATATGTCATATATAGCACCAGGGTCTCGGAGGAACGCGGTCTCATTTCACTCTGTACAGTACCTCTGCACGTGGTTAAAATGACAATAAAAGCCACTTGACTTGACCTGTATTTTGTAGCAGTTGCTTGGAGACGAGCACCATACAGTTCAAATGAGCATACATTCCAAAATATGCAAATGAGCCCCATACATCATAATGCTGATGTTTGCTGTTCAGGGTATGAACGTTCTATGCTGAAAGTTTATAAATATACAACCTTTGACTGCTTGTTTTCAGTTGAACTTTTGCAAAGCTGAGGAGATTTTGGCTGCGATCACATCAAGTCCAAAGATGTTTAAACTTCTTTTTCACAGAAAGGTAAGTTTGAAGAGACTCGCAGCACATTTCTCTGAATGTTTTCTTATGGTAAATAAGCATTTTTGAAACTTTTAAGGAAGCTTCTTTTTCTGTAAAAACTGAATTTTGAATCCAAATGAAGGATATTGTATTTTCTTACCATATACTTTGTTTTATGCCATTACTGATGTTGCTTTTCTTGTTTCTAAACAGAAATCACACAAACAAAACGTGGCAGAGAAGGAAATTCCTTCTACGTCTCATCAGAGGTAAAGAAATGCGCCGCTCTTTAATGCTGCTGGAGATATTTATAGCAGTGGTTTAGTTGGAGCTGTTTTATTTCCCTTTTATTGGTGTTTTGTATTTACATCTTTTTTACTACTTCTAGTCTTGTCTATAATTTCTATTGATTCAGAGATTAGCGTTTGAAAATGTAGAGTGTAAATGTACAAAATACATGATTTTGTTCCATTACAGTTATTAATTTTTATCTGCAATCTCCAGCATGTACTCCTTGTTAAAAATTTCCACTTTGAAAAATAACATTTACACTTTTGTCCTCATCAGCATCCCGGATGCTTGTGTTGCTGAAAATGGTCAAAAGAAGAAGAGAAAATGGAGACACCTCTGCTGTTCCTCGGTTTGCTTTTACACGAAACATATGAAATGCACATTCTCTTTAAATTGCACTTGTTAATTTAAAGTGACTTTACTTTTTTAATAAACTTATGTTTGTTCGTCCTCTGCAGCAAACTGACAGCGATGCAGAGGCAGAGAGCAACACTGTGAAGACACAAAAAAAGTGTCGCTGGTTTCTTTTTAAATTCTGGAAGGTATGTTTTATGGAAAGAGTCACTGTCATCAAGCATTTACTCACCACAGTTAAATGCGAAGAATTAAGAGCAATTTAGCACATCCATGTCCTCAAATTAAGTTCAAAGATGTTTAAACGTTTTTTTTTTCACAGAAAGGTAAGTTTGAAGAGACTTGCAGGATGTTTCTCTAAATATTTTTTATGGTAAATAAGCATTTTTGAATCTTTTAATGAAGCTTGATGGATGATTTCTGTAAAAACTGAATTTTGATCAGAACCAAATGAAGGATTTTGTATTTCATAGGACAAACTTTAAAACTCAATTTAAAGCATGAATAAATTGTTTTTAATTTACTTAAAGATATTCCTATATATCTGCTTCATGAGCTGACAGCTCACTAAAGTGATAAATAATATGAAATAATACCAAATTTTCTAACTGGACACTTTTCATGGAGAGACTCCCTTGGTATGTTTGTTTTATGCCATTACTGATGTTGGTTTTCTTGTTTCTAAACAGAAATTACACAAACAAAACGTGGCAGAGAAGGAAATTCCTTCTACGTCTCATCAGAGGTAAAGAAATGCGCCGCTCTTTAATGCTGCTGGAGATATTTATAGCAGTGGTTTAGTTGGAGCTGTTTTATTTCCCTTTTATTGGCATTTTTCTTCCACCTTGTGTATTTACATCTTTTTTACTACTTTTGGACGTCCTCCAAAATGTTTCAACTTCAAAGCTCATGCATACATGCGCATACACTGCTCAGAATCTTGACATCTTTCCTAATTTTGTGTTTGTGTTTTTACCTTTTTGGAGCAGTGTAGCATGCGGTGGGAAAAAAATAGAAAGTCAAACTGGGACTATAGACTGCTTCGGGTGAGTACACGTGGTGCACAAAGACTCACTTTGTCAAAGTGGAGAAAATGAATTATTTTACACTGATACTGTAAACGTTGCGCGTGTGTGTCAGGTTTCCAAACATCGGAAACACCTGCTACATGAACTCCTGCCTGCAGAGCCTCCTCAACATTGAGGAGTTCATAAGAGACATCAGGCGTCAGGGGGTTTTGTGGAGCACAGATCCAGAAGCTCAGCTCTTAAGGTGCGCTACGTCAACCTTCTACTTTCTTCAAAAACCTGAAGAACAAAGAGATCTAACAGCAGAAATGTCTGTTTACCCTTCCTTTCTACAGAAGGCTTATTGATGTCAGGGACTGTCACGAGTCAACAGATTATGGCCTTAAAGATCACCACCTAAGAGCTTTTAAGAAGGCATTCAGCAGTCAAGCTCCTGAATACACCGGCAGTGCACAGAAAGTGCGTCAGCTATTTGGACATTTCGTTTTTTGCTTTACCTTCTGATTTTGATGTACTGTTTTAAATCTCTCTGCTTTTCTTTCAGGACGCTCATGAATTCCTAACATTATTCCTCGATGAGGTCAAAAGGCTCACACCTCACCTGGAGAGGAACGCAGCTCTCCTGGGCCAAAGTTATAGCTGCCCAGTAGAAGACCATCACATTTTTAAAATGGAAAACATGAGGACATGCAAGAGGTAAGCCTGTCTTTCAGAAACGCAGAGCTGGTTGCAATATTTTCATATACCTCTTTTCCACGTACCTGATCTTTACTTTAACTACGTTACTCCTGAAATGTGTAGCTGCGGTCACCAATCATCACAGCAAGAGGAATTCACCAGCTTGTCTCTAGACCTTGTTCCAGAGGGGTCTATTATAAACATGTTAGAGACATACTTGAAGGTAAGATCACAAATTCCAATAGAGTTGTCGTATCAGCGATCTTAACACACCTTTTTTGTTAGTGTTTGTGTGCATGTGTGTGTGCATATGTTGAGATTTCTTTCTACCATAAAGCCTGTCTTCTCTGTGCTGTTGTTCAGGAACAAGAAATAGAATTTCGCTGTGATTGTGGAGGGACGGCCTCAGAACTGAAGTCGTCTTTTGATACACTGCCAAGGTGAGTAAGGTCACATCAGAATTGATCGACTGACCAGGTTTCCAAACTGTGGCGCATCAAATATCAGAGTTCTTCGAGACAATACTTGAGCAGTCGTTTTCTCCCATCTTCTGTTTGTGTTTGACACTCATTCTTCTTATTTTCTACCTTGTTTGTGTTTTTTTTCTTTTCTGCCAGAGTTCTGATCTTGCATCTGAAGAGGTTTGGCTTTACACAAACCTACAAGATTAAGAAGGTGGATGACCCCGTCAGGCTGCAGAGGGACTTGGTGGTGCCATCCAATCAGGTAAAAACAGACTGCAGAACGTCTCAGGCTACGTCCACACTAGCCCGGATAGATTTGAAAACTCCGTGTCCACACTGGCGTTTTCAGTCATTTTCAAATAGTTGTGCGTCTGCATTGAAACGGCCGAAAACGCTTACGTTCCAGTCCTGCGCATGCGCAAAAGTGAGTGAGAATTACAGAATTTGAAGAAAAGCTATCCGGAGCATGTACAAACTGATATTAATCTTTTTTAGGGCTGTCAAAGTTGAGAGCAATCAAAACAACTGCTGTCTAATGCACTCGGCTTATCTTTGTTTAATTGCTCACATGACTGCATCACATGACCAAAATGCGTCATCGTTTTAGAAAGTCTGCGTTTTCGAGTGTCCACACTGCGATGGGACAACTCCGTTTTGAAATGTATGCGTTTTCGAGAGCGTTTTCAAGATGCTGTGTTTTTCCTTGAGGAAAACGCCGTCTCGGTGTGGACGGGAGGTCAAAGCGGAGAGAAAACGATGCGTTTTCAAACGAAAACGCATTAGTGTGGACGTAGCCTCAGCAAATCAGCTTAATTATGGCACTGATGTGAGACTTTATGAAACTAACACTCTTTGGATTTGTTCCTTCTCAGGGTGGTGGCTGTTATAGTCTTTGCAGCATCATCAGTCATTATGGAGGCACAGAGTCAGGTAAAACAACAGACTTGTGACAAACAGAAAATGAAACTTGCTACTTTTCAGTGAAGGACTCACACACAAAAGCTTTTGATGTTCTAAGAAGCACTAAGTCAAAATCACTGTTTGCTTGAATCAGTTGACTTCCAGAAGTTGGATTCATTTGTCTTAATGTGATTTCAGGACACTACATCTGTAGTTCTGTCCATCCTGAGGAGAGTCAGCACTCTACATCAGATCGCTGGCTCACCTATAATGACGCACAGGTGCTCCACACAACTGGATCTGCAGTTTGTGAGGAACAGCAGCAGTCGGCCTACATCCTGTTTTACAAGAGAAACGTAAGAAGACACAGCATCTCATCCTGAAGTGAGAGAATTTTTAAATGTCCTGTTACCTTGTTAACCAGTTTTGTCTTCATTCTCAGTTCTGAAACAGGAAATGGAAGGAAGGAAGGAAGTTAAGGTCATCATCATGCTGAGAAGGAAAAGCAGTCGTCCCAGCCCACCATCGCACACTGGAGGACAAGTATAGGTAAGTATTGCCCTCAGGAGGGAGGGTCCTGCCAGAGAGCCTGGTCCTCCCAAGATTTCTTCCTCCAGGAGGGAGTTTTTTCTTGCCACCGTCGCCCCACATTCACTGGTCTCATCAGCAGGGACATTTTTAACCTCCTAAGACCTGAACTTTCATGGCATGCATTTTTAATTCCTCTGTGCCATTTAGGTTGATTGGGACCCGATGAAGGTAAAAACCAAGACATCAGATTCAGACTATCTTTTTTTTGTTTCTCAAAAGAATGAGATCCACATATGAGGACATTCATTTTAAATTTCGATTGAACAGTGGCAGTGTCATGTCCTCCCTCATAAGTGGATATCAGGTTTTTGAAGAGCAAAATTTTGTATTTTGGTCTAGACAACCCAAAATGTTATGTCTACATATGTGGACACCAGGTCCTAGGAGGTTAAAACAAAATCTACTAGAGATCGTCCTTTTCTGGACCAGTGTTTGGCTTGCTCTCTGGGAACAACAAATTAGTGCTGTCAGCGTTAACGTCATTAGGTAAAATGACGTTAACGCTGACAGCACTAATTTGTTGTTATTATTATTAATATTATTATTAATTTATTTGTAAAATAAATTAAATTAAAAAACCAAAGAAATGATTTAATTCTTTATTTTATTTTGTTTTATTAAAATCAAAATAACAACAAAAACAAAAATAACTAATAAAAAAATATTAAAAGTATTCAGCAGTGTTTTGTGAAATTTGTAATGAGCCTTAGTTAAGTTGATATCACAGAAGTTTCTGAATCATTTAGATTGTTCAACAAACTGATTCACTCAGGTAAAGATGGTGAGCTGGAGCAATGGTACCCTTGGAGTTCAGTTTAAGTTTTCAGACAAATATTCCCTCGATCAGTTGCAGCTTCTGCTTTTAAATAAATGATTTAGCTGCAAATGTTTAGCTACAGGTAGCAAAGTCCAAAAGTGACACCAGCCAAACATGCAAAAAATGCAAGATGGTGGTGCGCACAGATACAGCGGCTCTATGCTCTCCACTTACCCAATTTCACTGTGCAAGAAACTGCACAATGACAATAAAAAGCTCTAAGTCTAAAACAGTTTCCTGTCCAGTAAAATCGGGCAATTATTCGCTCCAGAGTTTTATCCTACTCCAGGTGAGCAGCCATCGACTTGTAATGAGCCAGCTAAAACAATAATTTCTCAGTGGCTCTTCTGGCACCAACAAGTGGGTGTGTTCTTCCATCGTGCAAGTGTCACGACACACTGAACATGGTCTGAACATGGATTTTCCCTCGATATGTCTTTTCCACCAGTACTATGGGGTATTTGTGAATATCCATGACTGACCCGGCCAGGTGGCCAGCTGGTCTTTGGACAGGGTCACGGCAGTTTCAAGGTTCAACAAAATCCCTTTCACTGACAGACTGAAGGAAAGCTCCTCAAAAATGGAGGGTCTTCAAGCTCCTCAGTGGCAGGAAAAGGTTTCCCGGACCCAGTGTTGTATATTTGTTTCCCAAAAGATTGAACTAGTGGAGAGAAATCAGGTTCTGAAACCATCCAGAAGACAAAGTCTCCAACTGGTTTGTGGAAGTCCCGTTTCTCCAAATTAATCAGCGGGTGAAATGTCTCTTCATGGATGGTTTTGATTCTGTTGTTATTCACGAACAAAGCCGTCAAAGCAGCATATGAAAGAAAGTCATCTTTCATTGTTGTCTCCAGCGTGTTAAAAGAGAGATCGAGCTCAGTGATGAGTTTTGAAGCGGCTGCAGGGACTTCTCCAAGGTTTTGGCTCGAACAGTCGAAGGATGTTGTTCACAGTGGTGACACTGTTGACTGGTGATTGACAAGCACTGAGATACTAACATGACAAACACAAGAAACATCATGACTTATTCTCCTGAGTGCCTGCAAAACACAAACACAAAATCAAACTCAAAGCTTTTCTCTCAGGTGCTGGTGTGGCACAATCTAATGATAAAAAAGGTCATGCTAACAGCTTTTGGAGCACAAAATGCATTACAGGTAAACCCAGTACCCAAACATGTTAACAAGGATAAAGAAAAAATCTGAAACAAAAGCAGGTAGTGTGGTGATTTATGTTGTGAGGATGCTTTCACTCCCATCAAAGTCACCCAGTGTTGAGAACCCAAATGAGCCCAAAAACCTCAAGTGGCTGCAACCAACAGCGAACGTCAAGAAGTGGATACTTGCATGTTGAGCCAGAAACATGCAGAAAACCCAAAAGAGGCAAGACAGCACATCTTGGTCCCACTCAGGCAGTACGAACACCTGGAAAGAGGAGCCCACAGTTCAGACCCAATGTCACTGGTAAGGACACCAGCCAGTTATAAGTCTAGTTTTAATTTTCATTTTAGTGTTATGGCCTTTCTAAGGGTGGCCAGACCATAATATGAGGGTGATCCACCCCTGTCTGACCCCAAGCAGCACATCACACAACCAGTACAATTTTGATGGTGATTTTTTTTCACAGTGATTGAATTCTAACAAAGGAAAGGAGCGAACTATAGCTTCGGGGTGGACCCCAAAACAACAAACAAAAGGGACCGTATCTAAAGGATGTACAAAACTTATTTATGAAAAGAATAAAACCAAATGACAATGTCTTATCTCCCTAACTAAGAAAAACATGAGAAAAGGGTAATCAAATAAAAAGGCAGTCCACCCCTACATGCTCCTGTATAAAGAGACGGGTAACACAAAGCCTGCAGGTTGAGGTCCATGGCAGTGTCATCTTATATGTTGTCTCCAGGTCATTAGCCAATCTGTATGGGCCGTCCCATGGATGCACCAATCACGGAAAGGCACCTGCACACTCAGATTTACATATGAGACAACATTACGACAACAGTCGTAACATTAACTAAAAATGTTTTTCACCATCTCGTTTTAACTTCTGGTTTAGCTTCAGCTAACTAAAACTAAATGGACCTTGGAAATAATCACATCTTAATAGAGTGAACCATAGACTGTATAAAAGATAGGACCATTGCAACTTGACTGCAGCACTTCACCCTTTCACATAGTCCCAGCTCTTCTCTGTCATGTTTTATGGTGCTGCAAATGTCTTCAGTTGGTGAAAGGTCTGGGCTGCTGGTGTCTTGTTGTGCTTGCTATGCATCCCTGACTCGTTTCTTCTTTCTGCATCAAGTAAGGAATGTAGTGAAAGTTCCCAAGAGGTTAAAAACACCACTGAAAAAATGCCATCAGACCTGAGTTGGGACACTTGGATTATGGAGCTTCTGGACCAAGAGAGTGGATGGGAGCATGTGTTTAACAAGTAAGAGTATAACGTCCCCCAAAATGTCCCTAACTAAGAAAAACATGAGAAAAGGGTTATCAAATAAAAAGGCAGTCCACCCCTACATGCTCCTGTATAAAGAAACAGGTAACACAAAGCCTGCAGGTTGAGGTCCATGGCGGTGTCATCTTATATGTTGTCTCCAGGTCAAGGAGACAACATATAACATGGATAGACAGACAGATTTCAAAATAGCCAGCTGGAATGTTAAGGGGTTGAATAACGGGATTAAGAGGAAGAAAATATTAACATATCTAAAGTTATTGTAACCCACCTAAAATTTGCCTCATGAAAATGAACTGCTGTTCCCAAAGAATGTCAGTAGGTGGCACTATGAGATTGTTTAGTGCTTGTGAACTTGAGTTGAGAACTGTAGAGAAGGAGAATAGCGCTAAGGCTACATATGCTGGTCGGAGCTACTCACCGAGTTTTTCTTTAATCCTTGTTCAAGAAAAAGGTTGTGTGTGAAGACACAAATTGGATTTTACTTTTCCGCTTGTTGGGAAGCGCGGACACTTTTTGTTGGTGCTGATGTACCTCTGTTTTTGTGTTGTTTGTTCATTTCCGGTGAGTTGACTAACTGCGCTAGCATAGCAAGCTAATCGTTAGCTAATCATTAGCTTAGTATAATGTAAATTCCATGTGTTCCTTTTAAATGCTGTATTATCTTTTTATTTCTTCACTTGTAAATGTTTTAAACCAATCGGAAATATTTCTTTGGAAGCTAGTAGGTAAGTTTTATTTATTGTAATGAGATGATAAATATGAGCAGTCTTTGGCTAAATAGTACTGCGACCATGTTTTGCACTTTCCTCGTGCATCAGTAATGTACATTCTCTCAATTCATTGGATTGATGTGACTGCTGTTCACAAAATATGAGATTTGAGTTAAATTTGTATGATGTGGAAATTGTTTTAAGGTTCTTTGATTAATTTTATTATTGATTGCATTAAGTCGTTATATACAAAGAGTGAGAGACATTTGGTCACTAGTGTTGATTAAGTTGTTATATGATATTCATGTAAAATATGTTCACTGCCCTGTGCAGGTTGGTTTTTTTGTTGGAGTCTAAAGTTGCGAGCCAGGATTCCGGATCCCCAGCTGCGATGCAGGAAAGATTTCCAGCCTACTTAAAGTGACAACTGCGTGACTTCTTGACAGATAAGCTTATGAGATCTCAGAACAATACACTACCCGGGTAGTACTACTAACATTAACACTATACTCACACACCTGAACTGAAAAGAACACTGAACTCTGAACTCTAAAACTGAATACACAGACTGACAAATAAGATAAGATAAGATAACCTTTATTAGTCCCACACGTGGGAAATTTGTTTTGTCACAGCAGGAAGTGGACAGTGCAAAAGTTATGAGGCAAAAATTAGAATACAATAAGAATAAATACAGTACACAACTGTACAGAATAGAATAAAATAAAATACTATATACAGTAGAATAAAATAAAATAAATATACAATAAGATAAAAATAGAATACAAATACAAATACTATATACAACTGAGTAAAAATACAACGATGACAGAAAGGATTATTGCACTTAGTATTATTGCATATGTATGGATGTGTGTGCTTGATCAGTTAAAGTCTTTATTATGGAGTCTGACAGCAGTGGGGAGGAAAGACCTGCGAAATCTCTCCGTCCCACACCGTGGGTGCCGCAGTCTCCCACTGAAGGAGCTGCTCAGTGCTGTCACAGTCTGCTGCATGGGGTGGGAGATGTTGTCCATCAGGGATGACAGCTTAGCCGCCGTTCTCCTGTCACTCACCACCTCCACTGGGTCCAGAGGGCATCCTAGAACAGAGCTGGCCCTTCGGATCACCCTGTTCAGTCTCTTCCTGTCCCCAGCAGAGATGCTGCCGCCCCAGCAGACCACGCCATAAAAGATAGCAGAAGCCACAACAGAGTCATAGAATTTCTTCAGGAGTGGGCCCTCCACCCCAAACGACCTGAGTCTCCGCAGCAGGTACAGCCTGCTCTGCCCTTTCCTGTAGAGGGCGTCTGAGTTATGAGTCCAGTCCAGTCTATTGTTCAGATGAACACCAAGGTACCTGTAGCTGTCCACAGCCTCAATGTCCATACCTTGGATGTTCAGTGGTTGCAGTGGAGAATGCTTGTGCCTGCGGAAGTCTACCACCAGTTCCTTGGTTTTACTGGCGTTGATCTGGAGGTAGTTCAGCTGGCACCAGTCCACAAAGTCTTGGGTCAGACCTCTGTACTCCTTGTCGTCCCCATCAGTGATGAGGCCGACTATTGCAGAGTCATCAGAGAACTTCTGCAGGAAGCACTGGGTGGAATTGTGGGAGAAGTCTGCAGTGTAGATGGTGAAGAGGAACGGAGCCAGAACCGTTCCCTGTGGGGCCCCCGTACTGCAGACGACCCTGTCCGACACACAGCCCTGAGTCCTCACATACTGTGGTCGGTCGGTGAGGTAGTCCAGGATCCAGGTAGTGAGGTGATGGTCCACTCCAGAGTTCACCAGCTTGTCCTTTAGAACCGAGGGAAGAATGGTGTTGAAGGCACTGGAGAAATCAAAGAACATGATTCTCACAGTGCTTCCAGCGGTCTCCAGGTGAGCGAGGGAACGATGTAGGAGGTGAATGACGGCATCATCCGCTCCAATGCCAGGCTGGTAGGCAAACTGAAGTGGGTCCAGTGATGAGCTTATTAGGCGCCGAAGCTGAGCCAGGACCAACCGCTCCAGGGTCTTCATCAGGTGGGATGTCAGAGCCACCGGCCTGTAGCTGTTGAGGTCCTTGGGGCGTGAAGTCTTTGGCACTGGTACAACACAGGAGGTTTTCCAGAGCTGTGGGACTCTTCCCAACCTCAGGCTCAGGTTGAAGAGGTGCTCCATCACCCCACACAGTTGGTCCGCGCAGGACCTGACGACCCTCGAGCTGATGCCATCTGGACCCGCTGCCTTCTTGCCATTAATCCTCCTCAGTTCCCTCCTAACCTGGGTGGTTGAGAGAGACAGGCTGGAGCCTTGTGTTGAGTGTGTATTGGATGCTGTTGTTGGGGGTGGGGGGGAGTGAGCAGGGTGAATAGAGGAGGTGTGAAGTGTCTGAGGTGGAACAGCAGCAGTGGGGGTGGGTGAGTCTGCAGCCGATGTTGCAGACTGCCTCATGGCTGAGTCAAATCTGTTGAAGAAATGATTCAGTTCATTTGCCCATCTCACATCCCTCCCAGGCAGAGAGTTCTGCTGTTTGTGGCCCGAGATGGTTCTGAGGCCTCTCCAGACTTCACCAACGTTGTTTTGTTGAAGCTGGTTCTCCATCTTCTGCCTGTAGCTCTCCTTCCCATTCCTTATCAGTCCCCTCAGCTCTCTCTGCACCCTTTTCAACTCCTCTTTGTCTCTGGATTTGAAGGCCCTCCTCTTCTGCTTGAGGACGGTTTTAATTTCTGGGGTAATCCAAGGTTTGTTGTTGGAGAAACACCGTACAGTCCTGGTAGGTACAGTGTTATCCACACAGAAGTTTATATAGTCAGTAATGCATGTAGTAAGGCTGTCGATGTCCTCACCAAATATGGACAATTGGAACTGTTGTGAACTGTTGAATGACTGTTTTTGGTTTTGTTTTGAATAAATGTTGACTGTTCTTTGAGCTGTGTGTCATTCGCGCCTTAGTCGATTCCTAGAGACCATAAGCCTAAGATCCTAACTTTCTCTACATTCAGTAGTGGTAAAGTATTGTGTGTTACATTATCAAGAGTTGATATAGCCTTTATTCAAGAAATGCACATGTGTAAGTCAGAAGCCTTAAAACTTAAATGTTCCTGGGTAGGTAAAGTCTTTTCCAGTCCTGGAACTGGTAAAAGTAGGGGAGTGTCGGTTCTGATTCATAAAGCAGTTAGCTTTACTGAAACAAAAGTAATAACAGATAAGGAAGGTAGATTTATATTGGTTTATGGACAACTACTGGACACACCAATAATTTTATGTAATATCTATGCACCTAATGTGGACATACTCACCTTTTTTCACAACCTGTCACAGTATCTTTTGGAATTAGAAGGTGCACAAATAGTGGTAGGAGGAGATTTTAATCAAATACTGGATCAAGACCTAGATAGATCACTTCCTAGGAGAGGCACAGAGAGTAAATCTGTAGTTGCCATAAGGCAGATGACCTCAGATTTAGGTCTGAATGATATTTGGCGGACAATGCATCCAGAAGGCAGGGAATATTCCTTTTACTCTCCGCCTCATAATGTTTATACTAGAATCGACTACTTTCTTATTTCTGAAGCCTTAGTGAATAACTCTATAGATTCAAGTATTGGTAATATAGTATTCTCGGACCATGTGCCAATTTTTCTATGTCTTGGAAATATTTTACAGATTCCTCAAAGCCGCAGATGGCATTTAAATGTGTCCTTAATTAAAGACTCTGGGTTTATTAAATTGATAAGAGATGAAATACAATTTTACAAACAGACAAATAATCGAGAGGACACTACATTGGCTACTTGGTGGGATGCTATTAAGGCATACTTAACCCTCGTGCGCCCTGGACCAAAAAAAAAAAGGGGGGGGTCCCGCAGACCCCGGCAGCACGGACCCAGGTCTCGTCGCGAAACAGGGCGCCGGTTCACGGTGGGGACAGATGGGGGTCAGGCGGACCCCCAGCTATAGCGGGTCTCGTCACACCGTCGGACAAAGGCACCTAATTGGTTGTAACCCTCCATCGATCGCGTAAGTTACGATGGCAAACCTTGGGGTCTGGAGGGAACCCAAAGCGCCACGGCAACAACTCTCAACTTCACATCATCATCATCATCGTCTCCTTCTTGAGAGTGTTCGCGTACACCGGCCTCAGTGAGGACCTCGGACTCTCCGTTCCTCCTCGACCTCCTTCCTCCTCCCCCGTTCTCCTGCTCCCCGCAGGCGAGCGCTTAGCCGGATGGGCCTTGGGTTGCGCGTAAATGGGCCTAAGTGAGGACCACGGGCTCTCCGTTGCTCCTCGTCTTCCTTGCTCCTTCTCTACCGTTGTCATGCGCCTCACTAGTGAAAGAGAAGCTGTTTGGCCTGCCTATTACGCGAACACCATCCTCCATTTATGCTCCTCGCTAGTGTATGCTTAGGTCTGTGGAGGGCCGGTTTCGCGAACATCCCTTTCGGTGAGGACCTTGGGCTCTCCATTGCTCCTCGTCCTCTTTGCTCCTTCTCTACCGTTGTCATGCGCCTCGCTAGTGAAAGAGAAGCTGTTTGGCCTTCCTATTACGCGAACACTGACCTCCAGTTGGACCTCGGACCCTGCATTGCTCCTCATACTCCTTGCTCCCTCTACATCGTTCTCAAGGGCCTCGCTAGTGAAAGCGCAGCTGTTTAGCCTGCCCATTAGGCGAACACCGCCCTCCGTTTATGCTCCTCGCTAGTGTACGCTTAGGTCTGCAGATGGCCGATTTCGTGTACACCCCCTTCGGTGAGGACCTCGGGATCTCCGTTGCTCCTCGTCCTCCTTGCTCCTTCTCGTTCGTTTTCATGCGCCTCGCTAGTGAAAAAGCAGCTGTGTGGCCTGCCTGCCTATTACACGAACACCACCCTCCAGTTGGACCTCGGGGTCTCCGTTGCTCCTCCTCATCCTTGCTCCCTCTACATCGTTCTCAAGAGCCTCTCTAGCGTACGCTTAGGTCTGCGGAGGGCGGGTTACCTGAACACAGCCTTCCGTTTAGACCTCGGACCCTCAGTGTCTCCTCATCCTCCTTTCCCTTTTTTTAAAACATTTTCCTCGCTCTCACGCGCCTCGCTGGCGAGCCCTTAGCTTTGGGGAGGGTGGGTTTCGCGAACACCACCGTCTGTGAGGAACCCAGTACCTCCTTCTCTCACACACACACACACACACACACACACACACACACACACACACACACACAGGAGGCAGTGAGGAGTAGAAGGAGGTTGTTGCTACGCCTGCGTCGCGAAACCAGGGCTCATTGTGTGTGCGCCCGGAGGAGCTACGGGGGAAACACATGGGACAACCAACTAGTTTGGGGCCATGGTTTATTCAACATGTATTTTCAGTGTGGTTTAACTTGTTAATCTGATCTGATATACTTTCCTTGAATGTGCCTTAATTCACCTCTTTTTTTCTTTCTTCTTTTCTTAGCTTACTGAAAATGTTGGCGACCAAAGGCCGGATCCAGGGATGTGTGCTGCTTGTGCTACTGGCGTTATGTGGGCAAACTGCTTGCTGTCAACATCAATACAAAGATAACAAAAAAATAGCCTAGTGTAACGTAGTGTTTTATGTTTTTTTTTCTAGAATGATTCAAATGTTACTATCATTTCCCCAACCCTGCAGGCTCTGCGACCCGTGAAGAACTGAGACTCCTTCTGGTCGGTAAAACAGTATCGGGAAAGAGTGCATCCGGAAACACCATCCTGGGGGATGCGAACGCTTTCAAAGAAGACGTTTCGCCTGAGTCTGTCACCGACGGCTGTCTCAGAAAAGAGGCAGAGGGCAAAGACGGAAGAAATATCGCTGTGATCGACACTCTGGGGCTGTCTTTTGGATGAAATTGATGAAATGGTGGATTTCAATGGAGGAAACCACTACACCAACGAGATGTATAGGGCGGCCCAGAAGAAACTCGAAGGAGAAAGGCTGAAGAGGAGAAAGGAGGAAGAACAAAGAAAAAGGGAAGAAGAGGAGAGGATCGAATTGAAGGAGCGGTGTAAATTCTTCCGCCTCGCTTCCCTGGGATTATTTGGCACAGGAGCGTACTTTACATCTTATGTTCTCATGGGGCTCGGTGGAGCCCTTGGATATTCTCAGTTAAAGACGCCGAGCTTGATGGTTGGGCGTCTTCTTTACTCGTCGATACCGTGAAAACTGCGTAGGTGTATCACCTACTCGACCTAGTGATCAACGAGTACCGCACCGAAGCATGCAACGGGTGCAAGACCAATCACCCCAGCCAGAGACAACACGAGTGTCTGCGAGTCTTGGTGTCAGGGTCCCTGTGCCTACCCAGTCGGCTCAGTATGGCTACATATGTTTTTCATTTTGTTCCTGCTCTCTCCCTTCCTCTCTTTCCCTCCTCCCTCTGCCAGGGCGGAGCTCACCTGTGGGCTTCTGCCCTTGGTCCATGCACCTGGTCGCCATCACGCACCTGTGGCTCGTTACGAGAGTGTTCCAGCTCCTTTATAAGACGGCAGCTCTGTGTTTCTCGTCGCTGGACCGTTGCCGATCCGCATTCCCTGGACCAACCCCTGTGTTTCCTGAGTGATTGAGTGTGCGAGGAGTGGAGTACGTCATCGTGTTTTCTGTGGAGTGTGGAGAGGAGCGTGAGGAGTGGACGGAGTGCGTGTGGACTTTCAGCGTCTTTTCCCTTTGTGTGTGGACCCCCGGAGCCCGCCTTCCCCCTCACCTCTGTAAATAGATCACCTGGTGTGCTGTAATAAAGATTCTTGTGTTTCCCAACTCAGAGCCTGCGCGTGTGTCCGTTCCATCCCGCTGTGACACTTGGAGGATGACTTTTACGCTGAACATTATTACAGCATCAGGAAAAGACTCCTCATGCCGCGTTTCATTCCTTCCATTCAACGTCTCCTGATCATGTATTCACAGCCACCGAAGGCGCTGTACAGCACCGAGCACCTGAAACACAGACAGTTTGTTGATATTGTAATCAAAAATACAGCCCCGGGGGGGAGGGGGGGCATTTTAAAAACGCACCCTCCCTATTGCGCATGTCCCTAAAAGGTATGGCCTTCCAGATTGCCTCAGTTGTATCGTGAGTGTAATTTCAAATAAAATAAAACTCAGAAGCGTCTGTGTGTTGTCTTCTTCTTCTTCTTCTTCTTATTATTATTATTATTATTATCATCATCATCATCATCATCATCATCATCATCATCATCATCATCATTATTATTATGATTATGCTTCATTTTTATGTACTGGGGTATCAATGACCCCCACGCTGCCGCAGCAGCTTCTGTGCGTGGCCCCCAAGTGCTACATTTTCTTTCCCGATCCCCTGACGAACCCATTAGAATCGCTCTGGGGCACTCTTCGACCCCAAATGATCGTTCTGGGTTTTTTTTCATTTTCATTCACCTGTCTCTACTGAGGGTGGGGTACTTTGGGACCCCCGGGGTCTGGGGCTGCCCCGAAGAGGAGCACAAGGGTTAAAGCCGGTCAGAGCGGACATGCTCCATTTTGCGTAACTATTTTTAAATCCCGGTAGCACTGCAACCACGTCAGCTAACGCAATAATTTTTTTTACATATGAAACCGGAGGAGTTGTACTTACATCTTATGCCATCAGCTTGTCCTAGGTCACAGTTTCCTTCCACATATAGCTTTGCAAAAACTGCATAAAAAGCACTTGCAGCAACAAAAACATAATATTCCAGAAACACGCTTTGCCGATCCGATCAGCTGTTTGTAACACTTCCTACGTCCATCAGCGTGAACTGTCGCATGTCCGCCATGACCTGCCCGAAACCGGAAGAGACGTCATTTTGCGGAAATGTAGTTTTTTACGATCGGGGCCTTATGAGCCTATATTTGTGTTTTTAAAAGTTATGTTTGAGTTTATGACTTTCTGTGTCGTTTCTGGGATGCTTAGGACTCATATTGCACTGCTGGAAATAGTTTATTTTGATGCACATGCTGTTATTTTGCAAATTTGCATTATAATATTTATTTTCGTTTTTCCTGCAGTGTATAAAAATTGGTGTATTTCAAAAATAAAACTATGAAGACACTTAAAATAAATTTCCTGTGGTGGGAAACTAGTTTGTGCAACTTTTTTGTATTTACAGTTTTGAGGGATAAGCCTCTTAAATTTCTCTGACTAGAAATATATGTTAAAAAAACAAAAACAATTTTAAATTTTTTTGTAGTTTATTTCACTTTTTTGCAATTTGTGTAATTGCTGTGCACCTAATGCAGACATATTATTAAAGCTTGGGCTATAATGGTTGTATTGATGTATAGCAACTTGAAATGCTCCCAAAAATGGCACTACAGCATGAAAAAATATAATATAAGCTCTGGCAGACTTGGTTCTATGGTAGGTCTTAAAGGGTTAATTAAGGACACATTTAAATGCCATCTGCGGCTTTGAGGAATCTGTAAAATATTTCCAAGACATAGAAAAATTGGCACATGGTCCGAGAATACTATATTACCAATACTTGAATCTATAGAGTTATTCACTAAGGCTTCAGAAATAAGAAAGTAGTCGATTCTAGTATAAACATTATGAGGCGGAGAGTAAAAGGAATATTCCCTGCCTTCTGGATGCATTGTCCGCCAAACATCATTCAGACCTAAATCTGAGGTCATCTGCCTTATGGCAACTACAGATTTACTCTCTGTGCCTCTCCTAGGAAGTGATCTATCTAGGTCTTGATCCAGTATATGATTAAAATCTCCTCCTACCACTATTTGTGCACCTTCTAATTCCAAAAGATACTGTGACAGGTTGTGAAAAAAGGTGAGTATGTCCGCATTAGGTGCATAGATATTACATAAAATTATTGGTGTGTCCAGTAGTTGTCCATAAACCAATATAAATCTACCTTCCTTATCTGTTATTACTTTTGTTTCAGTAAAGCTAACTGCTTTATGAATCAGAACCGACACTCCCCTACTTTTACCAGTTCCAGGACTGGAAAAGACTTTACCTACCCAGGAACATTTAAGTTTTAAGGCTTCTGACTTACACGTGTGCATTTCTTGAATAAAGGCTATATCAACTCTTGATAACTTTAGATATGTTAATATTTTCTTCCTCTTAATCCCGTTATTCAACCCCTTAACATTCCAGCTGGCTATTTTGAAATCTGTGTCTATCCATGTTATATGTTGTCTCCTTGACCTGGAGACAACATATAAGATGACACCGCCATGGACCTCAACCTGCAGGCTTTGTGTTACCCGTCTCTTTATACAGGAGCATGTAGGGGTGGACTGCCTTTTTATTTGATTACCCTTTTCTCATGTTTTTCTTAGTTAGGGAGATAAGACATTGTCATTTGGTTTTATTCTTTTCATAAATAAGTTTTGTACATCCTTTAGATACGGTCCCTTTTGTTTGTTGTTTTGGGGTCCACCCCGAAGCTATAGTTCGCTCCTTTCCTTTGTTAGAATTCAATCACTGTGAAAAAAATCACCATCAAAATTGTACTGGTTGTGTGATGTGCTGCTTGGGGTCAGACAGGGGTGGATCACCCTTATATTATGGTCTGGCCACCCTTAGAAAGGCCATAACACTAAAATGAAAATTAAAACTAGACTTATAACTGGCTGGTGTCCTTACCAGTGACCTTGGGTCTGAACTGTGGGCTCCTCTTTCCAGGTGTTCGTACTGCCTGAGTGGGACCAAGATGTGCTGTCTTGCCTCTTTTGGGTTTTCTGCATGTTTCTGGCTCAACATGCAAGTATCCACTTCTTGACGTTCGCTGTTGGTTGCAGCCACTTGAGGTTTTTGGGCTCATTTGGGTTCTCAACACTGGGTGACTTTGATGGGAGTGAAAGCATCCTCACAACATAAATCACCACACTACCTGCTTTTGTTTCAGATTTTTTCTTTATCCTTGTTAACATGTTTGGGTACTGGGTTTACCTGTAATGCATTTTGTGCTCCAAAAGCTGTTATTTTGTGCAGCTGTGCTCCAAAAGCTGTTAGCATGACCTTTTTTATCATTAGATTGTGCCACACCAGCACCTGAGAGAAAAGCTTTGAGTTTGATTTTGTGTTTGTGTTTTGCAGGCACTCAGGAGAATAAGTCATGATGTTTCTTGTGTTTGTCATGTTAGTATCTCAGTGCTTGTCAATCACCAGTCAACAGTGTCACCACTGTGAACAACATCCTTCGACTGTTCGAGCCAAAACCTTGGAGAAGTCCCTGCAGCCGCTTCAAAACTCATCACTGAGCTCGATCTCTCTTTTAACACGCTGGAGACAACAATGAAAGATGACTTTCTTTCATATGCTGCTTTGACGGCTTTGTTCGTGAATAACAACAGAATCAAAACCATCCATGAAGAGACATTTCACCCGCTGATTAATTTGGAGAAACTGGACTTCCACAAACCAGTTGGAGACTTTGTCTTCTGGATGGTTTCAGAACCTGATTTCTCTCCACTATTTCGATATTTTGGGAAACAAATATACAACACTGGGTCCGGGAAACCTTTTCCTGCCACTGAGGAGCTTGAAGACCCTCCATTTTTGAGGAGCTTTCCTTCAGTCTGTCAGTGAAAGGGATTTTGTTGAACCTTGAAACTGCCGTGACCCTGTCCAAAGACCAGCTGGCCACCTGGCCGGGTCAGTCATGGATATTCACAAATACCCCATAGTACTGGTGGAAAAGACATATCGAGGGAAAATCCATGTTCAGACCATGTTCAGTGTGTCGTGACACTTGCACGATGGAAGAACACACCCACTTGTTGGTGCCAGAAGAGCCACTGAGAAATTATTGTTTTAGCTGGCTCATTACAAGTCGATGGCTGCTCACCTGGAGTAGGATAAAACTCTGGAGCGAATAATTGCCCGATTTTACTGGACAGGAAACTGTTTTAGACTTAGAGCTTTTTATTGTCATTGTGCAGTTTCTTGCACAGTGAAATTGGGTAAGTGGAGAGCATAGAGCCGCTGTATCTGTGCGCACCACCATCTTGCATTTTTTGCATGTTTGGCTGGTGTCACTTTTGGACTTTGCTACCTGTAGCTAAACATTTGCAGCTAAATCATTTATTTAAAAGCAGAAGCTGCAACTGATCGAGGGAATATTTGTCTGAAAACTTAAACTGAACTCCAAGGGTACCATTGCTCCAGCTCACCATCTTTACCTGAGTGAATCAGTTTGTTGAACAATCTAAATGATTCAGAAACTTCTGTGACATCAACTTAACTAAGGCTCATTACAAATTTCACAAAACACTGCTGAATACTTTTAATATTTTTTTATTAGTTATTTTTGTTTTTGTTGTTATTTTGATTTTAATAAAACAAAATAAAATAAAGAATTAAATCATTTCTTTGGTTTTTAAATTTAATTTATTTTACAAATAAATTAATAATAATATTAATAATAATAACAACAAATTAGTGCTGTCAGCGTTAACGTCATTTTACCTAATGACGTTAACGCTGACAGCACTAATTTGTTGTTCCCAGAGAGCAAGCCAAACACTGGTCCAGAAAAGGACGATCTCTAGTAGATTTTGTTTTAACCTCCTAGGACCTGGTGTCCACATATGTAGACATAACATTTTGGGTTGTCTAGACCAAAATACAAAATTTTGCTCTTCAAAAACCTGATATCCACTTATGAGGGAGGACATGACACTGCCACTGTTCAATCGAAATTTAAAATGAATGTCCTCATATGTGGATCTCATTCTTTTGAGAAACAAAAAAAAGATAGTCTGAATCTGATGTCTTGGTTTTTACCTTCATCGGGTCCCAATCAACCTAAATGGCACAGAGGAATTAAAAATGCATGCCATGAAAGTTCAGGTCTTAGGAGGTTAAAAATGTCCCTGCTGATGAGACCAGTGAATGTGGGGCGACGGTGGCAAGAAAAAACTCCCTCCTGGAGGAAGAAATCTTGGGAGGACCAGGCTCTCTGGCAGGACCCTCCCTCCTGAGGGCAATACTTACCTATACTTGTCCTCCAGTGTGCGATGGTGGGCTGGGACGACTGCTTTTCCTTCTCAGCATGATGATGACCTTAACTTCCTTCCTTCCTTCCATTTCCTGTTTCAGAACTGAGAATGAAGACAAAACTGGTTAACAAGGTAACAGGACATTTAAAAATTCTCTCACTTCAGGATGAGATGCTGTGTCTTCTTACGTTTCTCTTGTAAAACAGGATGTAGGCCGACTGCTGCTGTTCCTCACAAACTGCAGATCCAGTTGTGTGGAGCACCTGTGCGTCATTATAGGTGAGCCAGCGATCTGATGTAGAGTGCTGACTCTCCTCAGGATGGACAGAACTACAGATGTAGTGTCCTGAAATCACATTAAGACAAATGAATCCAACTTCTGGAAGTCAACTGATTCAAGCAAACAGTGATTTTGACTTAGTGCTTCTTAGAACATCAAAAGCTTTTGTGTGTGAGTCCTTCACTGAAAAGTAGCAAGTTTCATTTTCTGTTTGTCACAAGTCTGTTGTTTTACCTGACTCTGTGCCTCCATAATGACTGATGATGCTGCAAAGACTATAACAGCCACCACCCTGAGAAGGAACAAATCCAAAGAGTGTTAGTTTCATAAAGTCTCACATCAGTGCCATAATTAAGCTGATTTGCTGAGGCTACGTCCACACTAATGCGTTTTCGTTTGAAAACGCATCGTTTTCTCTCCGCTTTGACCTCCCGTCCACACCGAGACGGCGTTTTCCTCAAGGAAAAACACAGCATCTTGAAAACGCTCTCGAAAACGCATACATTTCAAAACGGAGTTGTCCCATCGCAGTGTGGACACTCGAAAACGCAGACTTTCTAAAACGATGACGCATTTTGGTCATGTGATGCAGTCATGTGAGCAATTAAACAAAGATAAGCCGAGTGCATTAGACAGCAGTTGTTTTGATTGCTCTCAACTTTGACAGCCCTAAAAAAGATTAATATCAGTTTGTACATGCTCCGGATAGCTTTTCTTCAAATTCTGTAATTCTCACTCACTTTTGCGCATGCGCAGGACTGGAACGTAAGCGTTTTCGGCCGTTTCAATGCAGACGCACAACTATTTGAAAATGACTGAAAACGCCAGTGTGGACACGGAGTTTTCAAATCTATCCGGGCTAGTGTGGACGTAGCCTGAGACGTTCTGCAGTCTGTTTTTACCTGATTGGATGGCACCACCAAGTCCCTCTGCAGCCTGACGGGGTCATCCACCTTCTTAATCTTGTAGGTTTGTGTAAAGCCAAACCTCTTCAGATGCAAGATCAGAACTCTGGCAGAAAAGAAAACAAACACAAACAAGGTAGAAAATAAGAAGAATGAGTGTCAAACACAAACAGAAGATGGGAGAAAACGACTGCTCAAGTATTGTCTCGAAGAACTCTGATATTTGATGCGCCACAGTTTGGAAACCTGGTCAGTCGATCAATTCTGATGTGACCTTACTCACCTTGGCAGTGTATCAAAAGACGACTTCAGTTCTGAGGCCGTCCCTCCACAATCACAGCGAAATTCTATTTCTTGTTCCTGAACAACAGCACAGAGAAGACAGGCTTTATGGTAGAAAGAAATCTCAACATATGCACACACACATGCACACAAACACTAACAAAAAAGGTGTGTTAAGATCGCTGATACGACAACTCTATTGGAATTTGTGATCTTACCTTCAAGTATGTCTCTAACATGTTTATAATAGACCCCTCTGGAACAAGGTCTAGAGACAAGCTGGTGAATTCCTCTTGCTGTGATGATTGGTGACCGCAGCTACACATTTCAGGAGTAACGTAGTTAAAGTAAAGATCAGGTACGTGGAAAAGAGGTATATGAAAATATTGCAACCAGCTCTGCGTTTCTGAAAGACAGGCTTACCTCTTGCATGTCCTCATGTTTTCCATTTTAAAAATGTGATGGTCTTCTACTGGGCAGCTATAACTTTGGCCCAGGAGAGCTGCGTTCCTCTCCAGGTGAGGTGTGAGCCTTTTGACCTCATCGAGGAACAATGTTAGGAATTCATGAGCGTCCTGAAAGAAAAGCAGAGAGATTTAAAACAGTACATCAAAATCAGAAGGTAAAGCAAAAAACGAAATGTCCAAATAGCTGACGCACTTTCTGTGCACTGCCGGTGTATTCAGGAGCTTGACTGCTGAATGCCTTCTTAAAAGCTCTTAGGTGGTGATCTTTAAGGCCATAATCTGTTGACTCGTGACAGTCCCTGACATCAATAAGCCTTCTGTAGAAAGGAAGGGTAAACAGACATTTCTGCTGTTAGATCTCTTTGTTCTTCAGGTTTTTGAAGAAAGTAGAAGGTTGACGTAGCGCACCTTAAGAGCTGAGCTTCTGGATCTGTGCTCCACAAAACCCCCTGACGCCTGATGTCTCTTATGAACTCCTCAATGTTGAGGAGGCTCTGCAGGCAGGAGTTCATGTAGCAGGTGTTTCCGATGTTTGGAAACCTGACACACACGCGCAACGTTTACAGTATCAGTGTAAAATAATTCATTTTCTCCACTTTGACAAAGTGAGTCTTTGTGCACCACGTGTACTCACCCGAAGCAGTCTATAGTCCCAGTTTGACTTTCTATTTTTTTCCCACCGCATGCTACACTGCTCCAAAAAGGTAAAAACACAAACACAAAATTAGGAAAGATGTCAAGATTCTGAGCAGTGTATGCGCATGTATGCATGAGCTTTGAAGTTGAAACATTTTGGAGGACGTCCAAAAGTAGTAAAAAAGATGTAAATACACAAGGTGGAAGAAAAATGCCAATAAAAGGGAAATAAAACAGCTCCAACTAAACCACTGCTATAAATATCTCCAGCAGCATTAAAGAGCGGCGCATTTCTTTACCTCTGATGAGACGTAGAAGGAATTTCCTTCTCTGCCACGTTTTGTTTGTGTAATTTCTGTTTAGAAACAAGAAAACCAACATCAGTAATGGCATAAAACAAACATACCAAGGGAGTCTCTCCATGAAAAGTGTCCAGTTAGAAAATTTGGTATTATTTCATATTATTTATCACTTCAGTGAGCTGTCAGCTCATGAAGCAGATATATAGGAATATCTTTAAATAAATTAAAAACAATTTATTCATGCTTTAAATTGAGTTTTAAAGTTTGTCCTATGAAATACAAAATCCTTCATTTGGTTTTGATCAAAATTCAGTTTTTACAGAAATCATCCATCAAGCTTCATTAAAAGATTCAAAAATGCTTATTTACCATAAAAAATATTTAGAGAAACATCCTGCAAGTCTCTTCAAACTTACCTTTCTGTGAAAAAAAAACGTTTAAACATCTTTGAACTTAATTTGAGGACATGGATGTGCTAAATTGCTCTTAATTCTTCGCATTTAACTGTGATGAGTAAATGCTTGATGACAGTGACTCTTTCCATAAAACATACCTTCCAGAATTTAAAAAGAAACCAGCGACACTTTTTTTGTGTCTTCACAGTGTTGCTCTCTGCCTCTGCATCGCTGTCAGTTTGCTGCAGAGGACGAACAAACATAAGTTTATTAAAAAAGTAAAGTCACTTTAAATTAACAAGTGCAATTTAAAGAGAATGTGCATTTCATATGTTTCGTGTAAAAGCAAACCGAGGAACAGCAGAGGTGTCTCCATTTTCTCTTCTTCTTTTGACCATTTTCAGCAACACAAGCATCCGGGATGCTGATGAGGACAAAAGTGTAAATGTTATTTTTCAAAGTGGAAATTTTTAACAAGGAGTACATGCTGGAGATTGCAGATAAAAATTAATAACTGTAATGGAACAAAATCATGTATTTTGTACATTTACACTCTACATTTTCAAACGCTAATCTCTGAATCAATAGAAATTATAGACAAGACTAGAAGTAGTAAAAAAGATGTAAATACAAAACACCAATAAAAGGGAAATAAAAGAGCTCCAACTAAACCACTGCTATAAATATCTCCAGCAGCATTAAAGAGCGGCGCATTTCTTTACCTCTGATGAGACGTAGAAGGAATTTCCTTCTCTGCCACGTTTTGTTTGTGTGATTTCTGTTTAGAAACAAGAAAAGCAACATCAGTAATGGCATAAAACAAAGTATATGGTAAGAAAATACAATATCCTTCATTTGGATTCAAAATTCAGTTTTTACAGAAAAAGAAGCTTCCTTAAAAGTTTCAAAAATGCTTATTTACCATAAGAAAACATTCAGAGAAATGTGCTGCGAGTCTCTTCAAACTTACCTTTCTGTGAAAAAGAAGTTTAAACATCTTTGGACTTGATGTGATCGCAGCCAAAATCTCCTCAGCTTTGCAAAAGTTCAACTGAAAACAAGCAGTCAAAGGTTGTATATTTATAAACTTTCAGCATAGAACGTTCATACCCTGAACAGCAAACATCAGCATTATGATGTATGGGGCTCATTTGCATATTTTGGAATGTATGCTCATTTGAACTGTATGGTGCTCGTCTCCAAGCAACTGCTACAAAATACAGGTCAAGTCAAGTGGCTTTTATTGTCATTTTAACCACGTGCAGAGGTACTGTACAGAGTGAAATGAGACCGCGTTCCTCCGAGACCCTGGTGCTATATATGACATATACGGACAAACCCAGGACTACATAAAGTGCAGTGTGCATAAATTGCAAAAATAAACAAGACAAAACAGTGCAAAACTAGACAGAACAGGACGATACAGACACAAGACAATGGAAATGTGCAAAATGCTGAGTATTGTGCAAAAGTAACTTGGTGTCTGTATGTATGTGTATGAGTGTGAGATACTGCAGATAAGTGCTTGGTAGTGACATGTGTGAAGGTGTGCATGTGCCAGTGCAGTCACTGAGTGTTCAGGGGTCTGACGGCTTGTGGGAAGAAACTTTTCCGTAGTTTGGTAGCGAGGGCCCGGATGTTCTGGGACCTCTTTCCAGAAGGCAGCAGGGTGAAGAGTGTGTTTGAAGGCTGTGTGGGGTCCTCCAGCAAGCGGGTGTTATAAGGAGGGGAGAGGGACTCCAATGATCTTCTCAGCTGCTCTCACAATCTGTTGTAGGGTACTGCGATCTAATACGCTGCAGTTACCATACCAGACAGTGATGCAGCTACTTAGGATGCTCTTGTTAGTCCCACTGTAAAAGGTGGTGAGAATGGATGGTGGGAGATGGGCTTTCCTCAGCTTCTGCTTGAAGTAGAGACGCTGCTGGGCCTTCTTGGTTATGGAGCTGGTGTTGAGGGAGCAGGAGAGGTTCTCCGCCAGGTGGACACCAAGAAATCTGGTGCTCTTGACGACCTCCACAGAGGATCCATTCATGTTAAGTGGGCAGTGATCCCACTGTGCTCTCCTGAAGTCAACAATCTCTTTTGTTTTGTCCACGTTCACAGACAGGTTGTTGACTCTACACCTCTACAGATGGCCCGCAGTGCAACCCTTCAGCTTCCTACTAGATTCACCTATATACAAATTTAAAGACTTAGGAGACTTACTTCTCGTCACAGAGTTGTAGCATTCACAAGATTTTCAGAAAACTTGAACTCAAGGTCAAGGTCACTGATATTCAAACTGACCCCAGAACTTTAGTAGATGCACCAATGGTATCAATTCAAAATCCTACGCTTCTCGTTCCATTTTTATTTCACTATCTGTAACTAAGACAAATAAACAGTATTTGAGACACAAGTCACTATTAAAGTGGTTAGTGAGACTCCACATCTGATAACAGTATAACACACTGCTTATTTATGTAAAATTGTCATCAATAAATGTGTTCAAAACAGAAGCTACACTGGCTTTAAAAGTTTTTGTTAACTCTGACTACCTGTCTGCTCTTACCTGTTTCTTTTGCTCTCTGCTGTCTTCATCCTCCATCCAACTCTACATTGTATTGTTAGGGATGACATGATGAAACTGAAGGGTGTCTGGGCACCGAAAAAAGAAAAGAAGAGAGATTGGATTAGGCTGCAGCTGGCGTGCCATTCTCTCACTTCAGGATGAGATGCTGTGTCTTCTTACGTTAATCTTGTAAAACAGGATGTAGGCTGAGTGCTGCTGTTCCTCACAAGCTGCAGATCTAGTTGTGTGCAGCACCTGTGCGTCATTATAGGTGAGCCAAGGATCTGATGTAGAGTGTGGACTCTCCTCGGGACGGACAGAATTACAGATGCAGCAGCTGTTTCCGATGTATGGAAACCTGACACACAAACAAAAGTTTACAGTATCAGTGTAAAATAATTCATTTTGTCCAGGTTGAGAAGGTGAGCTTTGGTCCTTGTGCACCACGTGTACTCACCTGAAGCTGTCTGTAGTCTGAATTTTATTTTCCATTATTTATCCACCGCCCAAATGTTTCACTGCGCTACTGCAAAAAGGTAAAAACACAAACACACAATTAGACACTGAGCATTGGATGTGCATGCATGCATGAGCTTTGAAGTTTAAACTTTTTTTTATTATCAACAATTTTTATTTATTTCATTTTAAACTTCAATAACAGAGCTTAAGGATAACTACATAAATAAATAGTTTAAAAAACAAACAAACAAAAACAAAACACAACAACAAAAAAAACAAAACAAAGGGAAGTTATCCTATTCTTTCTTCGCACACCAATTCCCACACCACCACTCTGTCATTACTCCTCTGTTCTTCAAGTTACAGAAAGCCAGCTTGTAAAGGGGGACCAAATACAATCATATTGATGCAATTTGTCTAATAAACCATAAGTCACTTTTTCGTAAGACGCCAACTTAGCCATTGTCTTTAGCCACTCTTCATAGGGAGGGGGGGTTCTTTTTCCGCCAATGTCTTAGCAGGACCCGTTTGGCCATAGTAAGAGCCAAAATAATCCATCTTTTTGTATAACTGGAAAAATCTACAGGGAGTGCAGAATTATTAGGCAAGTTGTATTTCTGAGGAATAATTTTATTATTGAACAACAACCATGTTCTCAATGAACCCAAAAAACTCATTAATATCAAAGCTGAATGTTTTTGGAAGTAGTTTTTAGTTTGTTTTTAGTTTGAGCTATTTTAGGGGGATATCTGTGTGTGCAGGTGACTATTACTGTGCATAATTATTAGGCAACTCAACAAAAAACAAATATATACCCATTTCAATTATTTATTTTTACCAGTGAAACCAATATAACATCTCCACATTCACAAATATACATTTCTGACATTCAAAAACAAAACAACAACAAATCAGCGACCAATATAGCCACCTTTCTTTGCAAGGACACTCAAAAGCCTGCCATCCATGGATTCTGTCAGTGTTTTGATCTGTTCACCATCAACATTGCGTGCAGCAGCAACCACAGCCTCCCAGACACTGTTCAGAGAGGTGTACTGTTTTCCCTCCTTGTAAATGGCTGTAGCCACTAATCAGAAGGTCGATGGTTCGATCCCAGGCTGCATCCTGGCTGCATGCCAAATATCCTTGGCAAGATACTAACCCCATGTTTGCCTACTGGTGGTGGTCAGAGGGCCCGGTGGCGCCAGTGTCCGGCAGCCTCGCCTCTGTCAGTGTGCCCCAGGGCAGCTGTGGCTACAATGTAGCTTGCCATCGCCAGTGTGTGAATGTGTGTGTGAATGGGTGAATGACTGAATGTAGTGTGAAGCGCTTTGGGGTCCTTAGGGACTAGAAAAGCGCTATACAAATGCAGGCCATTTACCATAAATCTCACATTTGATGATGGACCACAGGTTCTCAATGGGGTTCAGATCAGGTGAACAAGGTGGCCATGTCATTACTTTTTCTTCTTTTATACCCTTTCTTGCCAGCCACGCTGTGGAGTACTTGGACGCGTGTGATGGAGCATTGTCCTGCATGGAAATCATGTTTTTCTTGAAGGATGCAGACTTCTTCCTGTACCACTGCTTGAAGAAGGTGTCTTCCAGAAACTGGCAGTAGGACTGGGAGTTGAGCTTGACTCCATCCTCAACCCGAAAAGGCCCCACAAGCTCATCTTTGATGATACCAGCCCAAACCAGTACTCCACCTCCACCTTGCTGGCATCTGAGTCGGACTGGAGCTCTCTGCCCTTTACCAATCCAGCCACGGGCCCATCCATCTGGCCCATGTTAAGGTTCAAATATTGAGGAAGGAGAGTAAACACAACCATGGTCCAGAAGAGCTTGGTCAGACAATTGATTTTAATGAATACACGCGTGGGAAGACCAGTTCCGTTCGCAGACAGGGCTGATCTCCGACTTAATCAAAGCATAAACAGATTTTTTATACCATCAGGGCTTGAACTTACTGACGCCCCCCCTCATCAAGACTCACTCTCATGTCATCAGTCCATAAAACCTTAGAAAAATCAATCTTGAGATGTTTCTTGGCCCAGTCTTGACGTTTCAGCTTGTGTGTCTTGTTCAGTGGTGGTCGTCTTTCAGCCTTTCTTACCTTGGCCATGTCTCTGAGTATTGCACACCTTGTGCTTTTGGGCACTCCAGTGATGTTGCAGCTCTGAAATATGGCCAAACTGGTGGCAAGTGGCATCTTGGCAGCTGCACGCTTGACTTTTCTCAGTTCATGGGCAGTTATTTTGCGCCTTGGTTTTTCCACACGCTTCTTGCGACCCTGTTGACTATTTTGAATGAAACGCTTGATTGTTCGATGATCACGCTTCAGAAGCTTTGCAATTTTGAGACTGCTGCATCCCTCTGCAAGATATCTCACTATTTTTGACTTTTCTGAGCCTGTCAAGTTCTTCTTTTGACCCATTTTGCCAAAGGAAAGGACGTTGCCTAATAATTATGCACACCTGATATAGGGTGTTGATGTCATTAGACCACACCCCTTCTCATTACAGAGATGCACATCACCTAATATGCTTAATTGGTAGTAGGCTTTCGAGCCTATACAGCTTGGAGTAAGACAACATGCATGAAGAGGATGATGTGGACAAAATACTCATTTGCCTAATAATTCTGCACTCCCTGTACATCAGAAATTTCTGTGGTTATACCAAATATGGACTGTTTTGGTGAGATAACAAATCTCCTTTTTAAAACACTGAAAATTACCTCCATTATATTTTCCCACCAATCCTGAAGTGCCGAACAGCTCCATAAGATATGTAAAATCAAAGCATTTTGACCATCACATCTCCAACATTCGTCCGTAGAGGCCAGGTTCCATTTATACAATTGTTGCGGTGTTCGATGCCACCTATGGATTATCTTAAATTGAATCAATCTACTGCCTGTTTCTTTATACATAGTATTAATATTTTGAAAACATGAATCTCATTCAACTGAAGATATGTCCAATGCCATGCCCTGGGCCCAGTAGCCCTTAACTTTAAGGAGAGGGTCAGCTGACCGTTCTTGCAATAAGTGATAAATCTTAGAGGTAATGCCTTTACCCAAGGATGATCTTGAGAGCAGGACTTCCACAGGACAACTCAAAGGGGTTCCCAGCCACTTCGATAATGAACTATGTATTTGGACATATCTCCAGAATTGATTACGCTGCAACTTATATAACTCCACAATTTTATCAAAGCTTAAAAAACATTTAGTCCCACAGTCAAATAAATCTGATACATTAAGGATGCCTGCTTTACGGCACTGTAACCAGTCAACCGATGTCCCTCCAATTAAAATTATTTTATTACTCCATAAGGTTGCCGAAGGTGATTTAATAAAGTCCCAGCGACCTGCCCTATGTAATTTAAACCACAGTATCTTTGCAATTATAGGATGGGTAGTTTTATGACTGGTATCAAACAGCTCCCTCCAAGGAGAAATACCGCCATTAACTTCCGTCTCTATATGGGACCAGATGGGTTTAACTGGTGCAGTAGGTAACCAAGCTCTAAGTTGTTTCACGTTCATCACCCAATAATACCATTGGAAATTAGGCAATGAAAAACCTCCTTGTTTTGCACTCGCTTGAAGTTTCTTAATACTTAAACGATGTGGTGAGCTATCCCAAAGAAACTGCCGCATTAAAAAGTCTAGATCTTTGAAATACTTATCTGGAATGTGTAATGGAATATTAGATAAAATATAAAAGATCATGGGTGCAGTCATCATCTTAATACAACTAATTTTACCCCATATTGTGAGACACACTCTGGACCATCTACCAAATTCCATTTTTATCCTTTCAAACATTGGCTCCATATTTGCTCGAACCATCTTAGTGTAATCCGAGGTAATTTGTATCCCCAAATACCTCAAACCATTCACGGACCACAGAAACTCCCTGTCACGGCGAGTGAGATAAGCCGTATAAAAATAATAAATGAGGATCAATCGCAGGCAGTAGTGGAGGAGTGAAGGTGGTTTATTGGACACGAAATAAATATAGACAAACAGCAAATGGAGCACAAACTAAACTAGACTGGAGACAACTACTGAATACGAACCGGAACTCAAACATGAAGCAAGGTGGACGACGGTACAAGATGGTGACGGCAGGGAACACACGGATGAAACATGGTGGAAAACACAGACAGACCAGCAACTACAATGACAGAGGACACGACTTAAATACACACAGAGAAACACAGGGGAATTACACACAGGTGGTGGACACAGCTGGGAATAATCAACAAGACGAGACAGAGGTAAAACTGAACACACTCACATGGGACGCAGACCTTCACAATAAAACAGGAAACGAGAACACTACACCAAGACGCAGACCTGACACAGAGACAGACAGAATGACACATGGAACTAGGGCTGAACGATTATGGAAAATAATCTAATTGCGATTTTTTGCCCCAATATTGCGATTGCGATGCGATATGCGATTATTTTTTAAGGTCTTTGTCTTCTGTATTATTAAACAAAGACAAGCAATACATCATATAGTATGGCCAATACTATATTACATTAATTTTAAACTGTTCTTTCCTGGAAGACAGACCTCTGTTATGATGACATGAGGTGATGCATGAATTGATGACTGACATTTTTATTTAACTTCTTCAATCACAACAGTATATTTGAACATACACAATAGTTTATTTTTAGCTTACAAACATCTGAGCATAAAGTGCTGACAAGGAACCCTGGTGTAAACATTAAAATGAAAGTCAGTACAATGTGCAGATTGCAGAAATATACATAAAAAAAATCAGTGGCTTTACCACACTCAGTTTTTCGACATCTGTGAACTACTAGACAGTCATTCAATTAAAAAATAATATTAAATAAATAAAACTAATAAATAAAAAATACACACATCTTACTGATCTCTGCAGTCAGTAACATTACACATAAAGTGCAAACATAATAGCAATTGTATAAACACACACACACACAAACACGCCTTTAAAATTTAAAGGCGTGAAATTGGACGGTCTAGCCTTCTGATTAGCGTCACCGCTGTCTCGGTGGAGTTTAATAAACTCGGCCGTCTGCTTCTTGCTATCTAAAATATAACCAGACACTGGTGTAAATTCTCGACTGTCTCATACTTCTGTTTAATCAGTTTTCTGTTTGACGTTTAGTCAGCTGTGTGAAAACCAAGGAGGAACCCACCCGGGGGATTAATAAAGTTTTATTTTATCTAATCTAATAACTTTAATCTCAGCCAAACCGATTTACTCACGAACAAACAAAACACTGAAAAAAGCCCAACAATAACATTTTTAGGTTGTCTAAGTGACTTATATATTACGTTTAACCCGAGCAGCGAAACTCCGCGGTGATCTGAAAATGATGTGCCGGGAGTTGTGCCGTTCTCGGCCGCATCAGTAACCCTCGAGCTCCCGGCTAGCTGTCGAGCTGGTGGGTAGCAGACGCCTCTGAAAACGTCGAAGCACTTTTGCAAATATGGGATATCTTGATAAACCGAGCAGATATTTGATGTTTACACAACTACTTTCTCGCCTGAAAACATGTTAAAAGTTTATTTTGTGACCCTGAAAGATTAGTATGAGTAATTTTAAAACTTAGTAGTGGCCGCCATTGCTGGAAACTGGAGTTTGGCTGGGCCGCGCTATGAATTCTGGGATATGGTAGTAATTTGGACAGCCTTCGGCGCGTCGCTGTGACGTAATCGGTCTACAAATGCGGCCTCAGGAGGATGCAGCCCATGAATTTGGACATGTCCAGAGTATAATCGCAGCCTTTGCGGTTAGAAAATTGCACTTGATCATGTCGCGATATTATCGCAAATGCGATATATCGTTCAGCCCTACATGGAACCTGAACTAAACTAAACGTGAGATACAACCGAGAACAAATCCTTAAACATGAATAAACAGAAACATAGAATTATAATAATAATAATAATAATAATAATAATAATAATAATAATAATAATAATAATAATAATAATAATAGGGCAGCACGGTGGCACGGTGGTTAGCACTGTTGCCGCACAGCAAGAAGGTCCTGAGTTCAATTCCAACATCAGGCCGGGGTCTTTCTGTGTGGAGTTTGCATGTTCTCCCCGTGTTTGCGTGGGTTCTCTCCGGGTACTCCGGCTTCCTCCCACGGTCCAAAGACATGCAGCTTGTGGGGATAGGTTAATTGGATAATCCAAATTGTCACTAGGTGTGAATGTGCGAATGAATGTGAGTGCGAATGGTTGTCTGTCCCTGTGTGTTGGCCCTGCGACAGACTGGCGACCTGTCCAGGGTGTACCCCGCCTCTCGCCCTATGACAGCTGGGATAGGCTCCAGCGCCCCCCGCGACCCTGAAAAGGACAAGCGGAAGCGAATGGATGGATGGATGGATGGATGGATGGAATAATAATAATAATAATAATACTCATAACGCCCAAAACCACAACAAACATTCAAAAATAAACTAATCAATCAAAACTCAAAATACTGGGTCAAAACTGACCCAGAACCATGACAGTACCCCCCCCCCCCCACCTCCAAGGGCTGGCCCCCGACAGCCCCAAACAAAAAGACAGCAACAAAACAGAGCACCAGACCAGGGTGGGTGGAGGGGGTCAAGGAAGGAGGCAGGACCAGACGAAGGCGGAGCTGAAGCCGAACCAGATGAAGGCGGAGCTGAAGCCGGACCAAACGAAGATGAGGCAGGGCCAGACGAAGGCGGAGCCGGACCAGATGAAGGCACGGAGGCTGGACCAGGCGTGGATGAAGGCACGGCAGCGGGACGGCTGCGGAACCAGACAGTGGTGATGCTGCAGGCAGTGATGCTGCAGGAGGTGATGTGGATGCAGGCAACGGTGTAGAAGCCACAGGGGATGATTCAGCAGGTGGTGGCTAAACAAACTTCCCCGGACCGTCAGCAGACGTGAGGATGTGCTTGCTGGGTCCTCCAGGACCCCCAGCAGACGAGGCATGGTGCTGGGTGGGCTCCTCAGACCCACCATCTGACTTGGCTTGAGGCTGGACGGGCAACTCGGGCCCCCCAGCTGACGACAGTTGAGGCTGGCTGGGTTCTCCCGAACCCCCAGCTGACGACACTTGAGGCTGGCTGGGCTCCTCAGGCCCTCCAGCCGACGAGGCAGGATGCTGGCTGGGTTCACCTGAACCCCCAGCTAACATGGCTTGAGACTGGACGGGCCCCTCTGGCCCTCCAGTGGAAACAGACACTGAAGCAGCAGGCACGGAGACCTCTGCCAGTGTGGACACTGGCTGGGACTGAGCAGCACAGTGGCTAGACTCAGGCAGCAACAGTGGGATGCAGTCCTCAGAGGGCTGAAAGTGTTCCCCAATACACTCAGCAGAGGACGGAGGCGGACGGGTGAACTCACTTGAACTCTCAGGGGGTGCTGAGAGCTGAGACTGTTCTGGTGAGTTCTCCGGTGAGGCTGCTGGCGCTGGCGTCTTGACCTCTAGGGGTCCAGAGTTGGCTGGTGACTGACACCCAGCCTCTGGGGAGGCCCTAGAGGGAGCAACTGTCTCTGACATGGCCAGCTTAAGAGAACCAGCAGATATTGTGGTGAAGTGTGTTCCCTGCTTTGAATGAGATAGTGAGGATGGTGGCTGAGTAAACGAGCGGACAGACAGCTGAACTGGTGGCGACAGAGCAATAGGCAGCGAAGCGGCTACAGAGTGACCTACAGGTAGCGGAGACGACTGTAGTGGAGTTGTAATAAGTGGTGGAGTGGGTGACTGAACTGAGGGCAGCGCGGCTGCTGACTGAACTGAGGGCAGCGCGGCTGCTGACTGAACTGAGGGCAGCGCGGCTGCTGACTGAACTGAGGGCAGCATTACAGGCCTGGCATTTGACTGGGATGGAAGTGAGGATGGGACAATGGAGCGGACACGGTCATAAACATGGAACGAGGGTTCAGAACAGGCAGTCTTAGAAGCTATGGCCATGGTTGAGAAATCATTGTTATCCTCAGTAGAAACACAAAAAATTGCGGTAGCGGCGGGGGGGTGTAGGTGAAGCTCGTGGAGAACGAAACTCTGCACGAGCGGATGCAGAGAGTCCAATAGCCAGGGATAACCGGAAATAAGGTGTTGTAGGTTGGCTTCCACAGTGTAAAGAGAGGCGTCTCCCTCATGCTCTAACCACTGGTTAATTAATCTAGAAGCAGAGTCAATAACGGCCTCCCGAAGCTCCCTGGGTGGACTGAATGCCGCTGGATCCATAGCTGGCTGGTCCGTACTGTCACGGCGAGTGAGATAAGCCGTATAAAAATAATAAATGAGGATCAATCGCAGGCAGTAGTGGAGGAGTGAAGGTGGTTTATTGGACACGAAATAAATATAGACAAACAGCAAATGGAGCACAAACTAAACTAGACTGGAGACAACTAAACTACTGAATACGAACCGGAACTCAAACATGAAGCAAGGTGGACGACGGTACAAGATGGTGACGGCAGGGAACACACGGATGAAACATGGTGGAAAACACAGACGGACCAGCAACTACAATGACAGAGGACACGACTTAAATACACACAGAGAAACACAGGGGAATTACACACAGGTGGTGGACACAGCTGGGAATAATCAACAAGACGAAACAGAGGTAAAACTGAACACACTCACATGGGACGCAGACCTTCACAATAAAACAGGAAACGAGAACACTACACCAAGACGCAGACCTGACACAGAGACAGACAGAATGACACATGGAACCTGAACTAAACTAAACGTGAGATACAACCGAGAACAAATCCTTAAACATGAATAAACAGAAACATAGAATTCTAATAATAATAATAATAATAATACTCATAGCGCCCAAAACCACAACAAACATTCAAAAATAAACTAATCAATCAAAACTCAAAATACTGGGTCGAAACTGACCCAGAACCATGACACTCCCAACTGTTTAAATAAAGTATGGGGGCAGTGTCCTGACATAGGCATTGCCTCTGATTTATCCCAGTTGACGCGATACCCTGAAAGCAGCGTAAAGCTTTCTATACATTCTAATAGGGCTGGAATTGACTTCCCAGGCTGGGTCATAAGTAACAACACATCATCTGTATATAATAGAAGCTTATGTTGACTATTACCCATCGAAATTTCAAATATATTTACATTATTTCTCAGTTTTTGTGCCAAAGGCTCTATAGCAATTACAAAAAGACCGGGGCTAAGGGGACAACCCATTTTTGTGGATCTCAGTAAAAGGAATAGGTCTGATATGAGCCCATTCGTCAATACTCGCGCTGAAGGCGAATCATATAATATCTTTATCCACCTAATAAAATTGTCACCAAAACCAAACTTTTCTAATGTCTTAAACAGATAATCCCACTCAACACAATCAAAAGCTTGTGCAGCATCCAGCGATAGGGCCACTGTTGGATATACTGAATCATATACATAATTTTGCAAATTAACCAACCGCCTAATATTATCTGAACCATAGTGGTTTGGAACAAAACCAGATTGGTCTGCATGAATTATTTTCGCCATTACTACTTTTAATCGACCCGCTAAGACCTTTGCCAAGATTTTTTGGTCAGAATTCAGCAAAGATATGGGGCGGTAACCACTTGGGTCTAAAGGGTCTTTCCCAGTTTTAAGAATAAATGTTATAAGTCCAGAGTGCATTGACTGAGGTAATGAGCCTACTTTGAACGCCTCATTATAAACATCGAGCAACAGGGGACTTAACATATCCTCAAATGCTCTATAGAAATCCAATGGTAACCCATCTAATCCTGGAGCTTTATTAAGTGGCATACTGTTAATTGCACGGGTAATCTCCTCCACTGTAATTGGAGCATCTATAATCTGCTGGTCAGTAGTAGAAAGCTGTGGCAGGTTTAAATCAGTAAAGAATGCTTCGAATTTCTGTTCATCTAAACTCCCTTGTGTAGAATAAAGATTATTGTAAAAGGCCCTGAATCCATCATTTATATGTCTAAAAGAAGTTAAAATAACCCCATCTGATTGTCGTATGCCTGGGATATGGTTCATACTGTCTTTCTGTTTAAGACGGTATGCTAATAAACGACTCGGCTTTTCTCCCATTTCTCAATATGCTTGATTAATGCGAAATAAAGCGTATTCTGCCTTTCTGTTGTACAGTACATTCAACTTATATTTAACTTTAACAATTTTATTCAACGTAACTCTGTCTTTTGTATGGGAATGTACTGCCTCAAGTGCCTTTAATTTGGCTTCTAACGTAATGATATTCTTGTTAGCTGCCTTCTTTTTAAAGGAAGCGTAAGAAATTGTCCTCCGCCTTAAGTATGCCTTCATAGCATCTGTCAATGGAAAATTGTATTTAGTAGTCAGTATAATCTTTTAGTGATATAAGTTTGCATATGGTAGAATACTGCTTGTAGTTATTTGTATTAGGAAATATTTAACCATGTATGCTTAGAGGCATATAATTAATTGTGTAGTGACAGGATGTGTGATCTCTAACAGGCTGCAGGCTTGGTGTGCACCCCAGGAATGCACCCCCACGTCCTGGGAGCATGAGAGGTTGCACCTTGTTTTATTGTTTTAACATAGCTATGTCTGTTTTAGTCTAAGTGCCTTTTGTTTAGATGAACTGCTGGACTTCCCCACCGTGTTATCTAGGGTGAACCATCTAGGGTGGGGGAGACTACCCTCTTTGTGACCAAGGATGTACCTTTTGTGCTTTTATGTATATGACCCTTTGACAAGCAGTAACACACACACACACACACACACACACACACACACACACACACACACACACACACACACACACACACTGAAGTATAAAATAAAGACAAGGGCAAAGCTCAGCGCGAGTCTCAGTCTGGAGGCTGCCCTTGCTAGCAAGTAGTTCTGTGTGTTTCTCTTCTCTGAGTCTTTACTGAAGAAGTGTTTTAGAATATTTTCCCTAACAGCATCCCACCAAGTAGCCAATGTAGTGTCCTCTCGATTATTTGTCTGTTTGTAAAATTGTATTTCATCGCTTATCAATTTAATAAACCCAGAGTCTTTAATTAAGGACACATTTAAATGCCATCTGCGGCTTTGAGGAATCTGTAAAATATTTCCAAGACATAGAAAAATTGGCACATGGTCCGAGAATACTATATTAGATTAGATTAGATTAGATAGAACTTTATTAATCCCTCGGGTGGGTTCCTCTGGGAAATTCGATTTCCAAAAAAGCACAGCACCGACAGAAGTTACAGAGTTACAGAATATTATATATATATAATACACACACACACACACACACACACACACAAACACATATATATAAATACAGAGACAATATAAATAAAATATACGAAGGGGATAAATAGAATAAATAGGAATAAAAATAAAAATACAAGTGAATTGCACATTTCAAGTATTGAGTCTATTGCACCGTTGACTATTTACAAAAGTATTGCACAAAAGGTATTGCACAGTGAGGTGAAGAGGCACTACAGCTTAGTTACCAATTCTTGAATCTATAGAGTTATTCACTAAGGCTTCAGAAATAAGAAAGTAGTCGATTCTAGTATAAACATTATGAGGCGGAGAGTAAAAGGAATATTCCCTGCCTTCTGGATGCATTGTCCGCCAAATATCATTCAGACCTAAATCTGAGGTCATCTGCCTTATGGCAACTACAGATTTACTCTCTGTGCCTCTCCTAGGAAGTGATCTATCTAGGTCTTGATCCAGTATTTGATTAAAATCTCCTCCTACCACTATTTGTGCACCTTCTAATTCCAAAAGATACTGTGACAGGTTGTGAAAAAAGGTGAGTATGTCCGCATTAGGTGCATAGATATTACATAAAATTATTGGTGTGTCCAGTAGTTGTCCATAAACCAATATAAATCTACCTTCCTTATCGGTTATTACTTTTGTTTCAGTAAAGCTAACTGCTTTATGAATCAGAACCGACACTCCCCTACTTTTACCAGTTCCAGGACTGGAAAAGACTTTACCTACCCAGGAACATTTAAGTTTTAAGGCTTCTGACTTACACGTGTGCATTTCTTGAATAAAGGCTATATCAACTCTTGATAACTTTAGATATGTTAATATTTTCTTCCTCTTAATCCCGTTATTCAACCCCTTAACATTCCAGCTGGCTATTTTGAAATCTGTGTCTATCCATGTTATATGTTGTCTCCTTGACCTGGAGACAACATATAAGATGACACCGCCATGGACCTCAACCTGCAGGCTTTGTGTTACCCGTCTCTTTATACAGGAGCATGTAGGGGTGGACTGCCTTTTTATTTGATTACCCTTTTCTCATGTTTTTCTTAGTTAGGGAGATAAGACATTGTCATTTGGTTTTATTCTTTTCATAAATAAGTTTTGTACATCCTTTAGATACGGTCCCTTTTGTTTGTTGTTTTGGGGTCCACCCCGAAGCTATAGTTCGCTCCTTTCCTTTGTTAGAATTCAATCACTGTGAAAAAAAATCACCATCAAAATTGTACTGGTTGTGTGATGTGCTGCTTGGGGTCAGACAGGGGTGGATCACCCTTATATTATGGTCTGGCCACCCTTAGAAAGGCCATAACACTAAAATGAAAATTAAAACTAGACTTATAACTGGCTGGTGTCCTTACCAGTGACCTTGGGTCTGAACTGTGGGCTCCTCTTTCCAGGTGTTCGTACTGCCTGAGTGGGACCAAGATGTGCTGTCTTGCCTCTTTTGGGTTTTCTGCATGTTTCTGGCTCAACATGCAAGTATCCACTTCTTGACGTTCGCTGTTGGTTGCAGCCACTTGAGGTTTTTGGGCTCATTTGGGTTCTCAACACTGGGTGACTTTGATGGGAGTGAAAGCATCCTCACAACATAAATCACCACACTACCTGCTTTTGTTTCAGATTTTTTCTTTATCCTTGTTAACATGTTTGGGTACTGGGTTTACCTGTAATGCATTTTGTGCTCCAAAAGCTGTTAGCATGACCTTTTTTATCATTAGATTGTGCCACACCAGCACCTGAGAGAAAAGCTTTGAGTTTGATTTTGTGTTTGTGTTTTGCAGGCACTCAGGAGAATAAGTCATGATGTTTCTTGTGTTTGTCATGTTAGTATCTCAGTGCTTGTCAATCACCAGTCAACAGTGTCACCACTGTGAACAACATCCTTCGACTGTTCGAGCCAAAACCTTGGAGAAGTCCCTGCAGCCGCTTCAAAACTCATCACTGAGCTCGATCTCTCTTTTAACACGCTGGAGACAACAATGAAAGATGACTTTCTTTCATATGCTGCTTTGACGGCTTTGTTCGTGAATAACAACAGAATCAAAACCATCCATGAAGAGACATTTCACCCGCTGATTAATTTGGAGAAACGGGACTTCCACAAACCAGTTGGAGACTTTGTCTTCTGGATGGTTTCAGAACCTGATTTCTCTCCACTATTTCGATATTTTGGGAAACAAATATACAACACTGGGTCCGGGAAACCTTTTCCTGCCACTGAGGAGCTTGAAGACCCTCCATTTTTGAGGAGCTTTCCTTCAGTCTGTCAGTGAAAGGGATTTTGTTGAACCTTGAAACTGCCGTGACCCTGTCCAAAGACCAGCTGGCCACCTGGCCGGGTCAGTCATGGATATTCACAAATACCCCATAGTACTGGTGGAAAAGACATATTGAGGGAAAATCCATGTTCAGACCATGTTCAGTGTGTCGTGACACTTGCACGATGGAAGAACACACCCACTTGTTGGTGCCAGAAGAGCCACTGAGAAATTATTGTTTTAGCTGGCTCATTACAAGTCGATGGCTGCTCACCTGGAGTAGGATAAAACTCTGGAGCGAATAATTGCCCGATTTTACTGGACAGGAAACTGTTTTAGACTTAGAGCTTTTTATTGTCATTGTGCAGTTTCTTGCACAGTGAAATTGGGTAAGTGGAGAGCATAGAGCCGCTGTATCTGTGCGCACCACCATCTTGCATTTTTTGCATGTTTGGCTGGTGTCACTTTTGGACTTTGCTACCTGTAGCTAAACATTTGCAGCTAAATCATTTATTTAAAAGCAGAAGCTGCAACTGATCGAGGGAATATTTGTCTGAAAACTTAAACTGAACTCCAAGGGTACCATTGCTCCAGCTCACCATCTTTACCTGAGTGAATCAGTTTGTTGAACAATCTAAATGATTCAGAAACTTCTGTGACATCAACTTAACTAAGGCTCATTACAAATTTCACAAAACACTGCTGAATACTTTTAATATTTTTTTATTAGTTATTTTTGTTTTTGTTGTTATTTTGATTTTAATAAAACAAAATAAAATAAAGAATTAAATCATTTCTTTGGTTTTTAAATTTAATTTATTTTACAAATAAATTAATAATAATATTAATAATAATAACAACAAATTAGTGCTGTCAGCGTTAACGTCATTTTACCTAATGACGTTAACACTGACAGCACTAATTTGTTGTTCCCAGAGAGCAAGCCAAACACTGGTCCAGAAAAGGACGATCTCTAGTAGATTTTGTTTTAACCTCCTAGGACCTGGTGTCCACATATGTAGACATAACATTTTGGGTTGTCTAGACCAAAATACAAAATTTTGCTCTTCAAAAACCTGATATCCACTTATGAGGGAGGACATGACACTGCCACTGTTCAATCGAAATTTAAAATGAATGTCCTCATATGTGGATCTCATTCTTTTGAGAAACAAAAAAAAGATAGTCTGAATCTGATGTCTTGGTTTTTACCTTCATCGGGTCCCAATCAACCTAAATGGCACAGAGAAATTAAAAATGCATGCCATGAAAGTTCAGGTCTTAGGAGGTTAAAAATGTCCCTGCTGATGAGACCAGTGAATGTGGGGCGACGGTGGCAAGAAAAAACTCCCTCCTGGAGGAAGAAATCTTGGGAGGACCAGGCTCTCTGGCAGGACCCTTCCTCCTGAGGGCAATACTTACCTATACTTGTCCTCCAGTGTGCGATGGTGGGCTGGGACGACTGCTTTTCCTTCTCAGCATGATGATGACCTTAACTTCCTTCCTTCCTTCCATTTCCTGTTTCAGAACTGAGAATGAAGACAAAACTGGTTAACAAGGTAACAGGACATTTAAAAATTCTCTCACTTCAGGATGAGATGCTGTGTCTTCTTACGTTTCTCTTGTAAAACAGGATGTAGGCCGACTGCTGCTGTTCCTCACAAACTGCAGATCCAGTTGTGTGGAGCACCTGTGCGTCATTATAGGTGAGCCAGCGATCTGATGTAGAGTGCTGACTCTCCTCAGGATGGACAGAACTACAGATGTAGTGTCCTGAAATCACATTAAGACAAATGAATCCAACTTCTGGAAGTCAACTGATTCAAGCAAACAGTGATTTTGACTTAGTGCTTCTTAGAACATCAAAAGCTTTTGTGTGTGAGTCCTTCACTGAAAAGTAGCAAGTTTCATTTTCTGTTTGTCACAAGTCTGTTGTTTTACCTGACTCTGTGCCTCCATAATGACTGATGATGCTGCAAAGACTATAACAGCCACCACCCTGAGAAGGAACAAATCCAAAGAGTGTTAGTTTCATAAAGTCTCACATCAGTGCCATAATTAAGCTGATTTGCTGAGGCTACGTCCACACTAATGCGTTTTCGTTTGAAAACGCATCGTTTTCTCTCCGCTTTGACCTCCCGTCCACACCGAGACGGCGTTTTCCTCAAGGAAAAACACAGCATCTTGAAAACGCTCTCGAAAACGCATACATTTCAAAACGGAGTTGTCCCATCGCAGTGTGGACACTCGAAAACGCAGACTTTCTAAAACGATGACGCATTTTGGTCATGTGATGCAGTCATGTGAGCAATTAAACAAAGATAAGCCGAGTGCATTAGACAGCAGTTGTTTTGATTGCTCTCAACTTTGACAGCCCTAAAAAAGATTAATATCAGTTTGTACATGCTCCGGATAGCTTTTCTTCAAATTCTGTAATTCTCACTCACTTTTGCGCATGCGCAGGACTGGAACGTAAGCGTTTTCGGCCGTTTCAATGCAGACGCACAACTATTTGAAAATGACTGAAAACGCCAGTGTGGACACGGAGTTTTCAAATCTATCCGGGCTAGTGTGGACGTAGCCTGAGACGTTCTGCAGTCTGTTTTTACCTGATTGGATGGCACCACCAAGTCCCTCTGCAGCCTGACGGGGTCATCCACCTTCTTAATCTTGTAGGTTTGTGTAAAGCCAAACCTCTTCAGATGCAAGATCAGAACTCTGGCAGAAAAGAAAAAAAAACACAAACAAGGTAGAAAATAAGAAGAATGAGTGTCAAACACAAACAGAAGATGGGAGAAAACGACTGCTCAAGTATTGTCTCGAAGAACTCTGATATTTGATGCGCCACAGTTTGGAAACCTGGTCAGTCGATCAATTCTGATGTGACCTTACTCACCTTGGCAGTGTATCAAAAGACGACTTCAGTTCTGAGGCCGTCCCTCCACAATCACAGCGAAATTCTATTTCTTGTTCCTGAACAACAGCACAGAGAAGACAGGCTTTATGGTAGAAAGAAATCTCAACATATGCACACACACATGCACACAAACACTAACAAAAAAGTTGTGTTAAGATCGCTGATACGACAACTCTATTGGAATTTGTGATCTTACCTTCAAGTATGTCTCTAACATGTTTATAATAGACCCCTCTGGAACAAGGTCTAGAGACAAGCTGGTGAATTCCTCTTGCTGTGATGATTGGTGACCGCAGCTACACATTTCAGGAGTAACGTAGTTAAAGTAAAGATCAGGTACGTGGAAAAGAGGTATATGAAAATATTGCAACCAGCTCTGCGTTTCTGAAAGACAGGCTTACCTCTTGCATGTCCTCATGTTTTCCATTTTAAAAATGTGATGGTCTTCTACTGGGCAGCTATAACTTTGGCCCAGGAGAGCTGCGTTCCTCTCCAGGTGAGGTGTGAGCCTTTTGACCTCATCGAGGAATAATGTTAGGAATTCATGAGCGTCCTGAAAGAAAAGCAGAGAGATTTAAAACAGTACATCAAAATCAGAAGGTAAAGCAAAAAACGAAATGTCCAAATAGCTGACGCACTTTCTGTGCACTGCCGGTGTATTCAGGAGCTTGACTGCTGAATGCCTTCTTAAAAGCTCTTAGGTGGTGATCTTTAAGGCCATAATCTGTTGACTCGTGACAGTCCCTGACATCAATAAGCCTTCTGTAGAAAGGAAGGGTAAACAGACATTTCTGCTGTTAGATCTCTTTGTTCTTCAGGTTTTTGAAGAAAGTAGAAGGTTGACGTAGCGCACCTTAAGAGCTGAGCTTCTGGATCTGTGCTCCACAAAACCCCCTGACGCCTGATGTCTCTTATGAACTCCTCAATGTTGAGGAGGCTCTGCAGGCAGGAGTTCATGTAGCAGGTGTTTCCGATGTTTGGAAACCTGACACACACGCGCAACGTTTACAGTATCAGTGTAAAAATAATTCATTTTCTCCACTTTGACAAAGTGAGTCTTTGTGCACCACGTGTACTCACCCGAAGCAGTCTATAGTCCCAGTTTGACTTTCTATTTTTTTCCCACCGCATGCTACACTGCTCCAAAAAGGTAAAAACACAAACACAAAATTAGGAAAGATGTCAAGATTCTGAGCAGTGTATGCGCATGTATGCATGAGCTTTGAAGTTGAAACATTTTGGAGGACGTCCAAAAGTAGTAAAAAAGATGTAAATACACAAGGTGGAAGAAAAATGCCAATAAAAGGGAAATAAAACAGCTCCAACTAAACCACTGCTATAAATATCTCCAGCAGCATTAAAGAGCGGCGCATTTCTTTACCTCTGATGAGACGTAGAAGGAATTTCCTTCTCTGCCACGTTTTGTTTGTGTAATTTCTGTTTAGAAACAAGAAAACCAACATCAGTAATGGCATAAAACAAACATACCAAGGGAGTCTCTCCATGAAAAGTGTCCAGTTAGAAAATTTGGTATTATTTCATATTATTTATCACTTTAGTGAGCTGTCAGCTCATGAAGCAGATATATAGGAATATCTTTAAATAAATTAAAAACAATTTATTCATGCTTTAAATTGAGTTTTAAAGTTTGTCCTATGAAATACAAAATCCTTCATTTGGTTCTGATCAAAATTCAGTTTTTACAGAAATCATCCATCAAGCTTCATTAAAAGATTCAAAAATGCTTATTTACCATAAAAAATATTTAGAGAAACATCCTGCAAGTCTCTTCAAACTTACCTTTCTGTGAAAAAAAAAACTTTAAACATCTTTGAACTTAATTTGAGGACATGGATGTGCTAAATTACTCTTAATTCTTCGCATTTAACTGTGGTGAGTAAATGCTTGATGACAGTGACTCTTTCCATAAAACATACCTTCCAGAATTTAAAAAGAAACCAGCGACACTTTTTTTGTGTCTTCACAGTGTTGCTCTCTGCCTCTGCATCGCTGTCAGTTTGCTGCAGAGGACGAACAAACATAAGTTTATTAAAAAAGTAAAGTCACTTTAAATTAACAAGTGCAATTTAAAGAGAATGTGCATTTCATATGTTTCGTGTAAAAGCAAACCGAGGAACAGCAGAGGTGTCTCCATTTTCTCTTCTTCTTTTGACCATTTTCAGCAACACAAGCATCCGGGATGCTGATGAGGACAAAAGTGTAAATGTTATTTTTCAAAGTGGAAATTTTTAACAAGGAGTACATGCTGGAGATTGCAGATAAAAATTAATAACTGTAATGGAACAAAATCATGTATTTTGTACATTTACACTCTACATTTTCAAACGCTAATCTCTGAATCAATAGAAATTATAGACAAGACTAGAAGTAGTAAAAAAGATGTAAATACAAAACACCAATAAAAGGGAAATAAAAGAGCTCCAACTAAACCACTGCTATAAATATCTCCAGCAGCATTAAAGAGCGGCGCATTTCTTTACCTCTGATGAGACGTAGAAGGAATTTCCTTCTCTGCCACGTTTTGTTTGTGTGATTTCTGTTTAGAAACAAGAAAAGCAACATCAGTAATGGCATAAAACAAAGTATATGGTAAGAAAATACAATATCCTTCATTTGGATTCAAAATTCAGTTTTTACAGAAAAAGAAGCTTCCTTAAAAGTTTCAAAAATGCTTATTTACCATAAGAAAACATTCAGAGAAATGTGCTGCGAGTCTCTTCAAACTTACCTTTCTGTGAAAAAGAAGTTTAAACATCTTTGGACTTGATGTGATCGCAGCCAAAATCTCCTCAGCTTTGCAAAAGTTCAACTGAAAACAAGCAGTCAAAGGTTGTATATTTATAAACTTTCAGCATAGAACGTTCATACCCTGAACAGCAAACATCAGCATTATGATGTATGGGGCTCATTTGCATATTTTGGAATGTATGCTCATTTGAACTGTATGGTGCTCGTCTCCAAGCAACTGCTACAAAATACAGGTCAAGTCAAGTGGCTTTTATTGTCATTTTAACCACGTGCAGAGGTACTGTACAGAGTGAAATGAGACTGCGTTCCTCCGAGACCCTGGTGCTATATATGACATATATGGACAAACCCAGGACTACATAAAGTGCAGTGTGCATAAATTGCAAAAATAAACAAGACAAAACAGTGCAAAACTAGACAGAACAGGACGATACAGACACAAGACAATGGAAATGTGCAAAATGCTGAGTATTGTGCAAAAGTAACTTGGTGTCTGTATGTATGTGTATGAGTGTGAGATACTGCAGATAAGTGCTTGGTAGTGACATGTGTGAAGGTGTGCGTGTGCCAGTGCAGTCACTGAGTGTTCAGGGGTCTGATGGCTTGTGGGAAGAAACTTTTCCGTAGTTTGGTAGCGAGGGCCCGGATGTTCTGGGACCTCTTTCCAGAAGGCAGCAGGGTGAAGAGTGTGTTTGAAGGCTGTGTGGGGTCCTCCAGCAAGCGGGTGTTATAAGGAGGGGAGAGGGACTCCAATGATCTTCTCAGCTGCTCTCACAATCCGTTGTAGGGTACTGCGATCTAATACGCTGCAGTTACCATACCAGACAGTGATGCAGCTACTTAGGATGCTCTTGTTAGTCCCACTGTAAAAGGTGGTGAGAATGGATGGTGGGAGATGGGCTTTCCTCAGCTTCTGCTTGAAGTAGAGACGCTGCTGGGCCTTCTTGGTTATGGAGCTGGTGTTGAGGGAGCAGGAGAGGTTCTCCGCCAGGTGGACACCAAGAAATCTGGTGCTCTTGACGACCTCCACAGAGGATCCATTCATGTTAAGTGGGCAGTGATCCCACTGTGCTCTCCTGAAGTCAACAATCTCTTTTGTTTTGTCCACGTTCACAGACAGGTTGTTGACTCTACACCTCTACAGATGGCCCGCAGTGCAACCCTTCAGCTTCCTACTAGATTCACCTATATACAAATTTAAAGACCTAGGAGACTTACTTCTCGTCACAGAGTTGTAGCATTCACAAGATTTTCAGAAAACTTGAACTCAAGGTCAAGGTCACTGATATTCAAACTGACCCCAGAACTTTAGTAGATGCACCAATGGTATCAATTCAAAATCCTACGCTTCTCGTTCCATTTTTATTTCACTATCTGTAACTAAGACAAATAAACAGTATTTGGGACACAAGTCACTATTAAAGTGGTTCGTGAGACTCCACATCTGATAACAGTATAACACACTGCTTATTTATGTAAAATTGTCATCAATAAATGTGTTCAAAACAGAAGCTACACTGGCTTTAAAAGTTTTTGTTAACTCTGACTACCTGTCTGCTGTTTCTTTTGCTCTCTGCTGTCTTCATCCTCCATCCAACTCTACAGCTATTGTTAGGGATGACATGATGAAACTGAAGGGTGTCTGGGCACCGAAAAAAGAAAAGAAGAGAGATTGGATTAGGCTGCAGCTGGCGTGCCATTCTCTCACTTCAGGATGAGATGCTGTGTCTTCTTACGTTAATCTTGTAAAACAGGATGTAGGCTGAGTGCTGCTGTTCCTCACAAGCTGCAGATCCAGTTGTGTGCAGCACCTGTGCGTCATTATAGGTGAGCCAAGGATCTGATGTAGAGTGCTGACTCTCCTCGGGATGGACAGAATTACAGATGCAGCAGCTGTTTCCGATGTATGGAAACCTGACACACAAACAAAAGTTTACAGTATCAGTGTAAAATAATTCATTTTGTCCAGGTTGAGAAGGTGAGCTTTGGTGCTTGTGCACCACGTGTACTCACCTGAAGCCGTCTGTAGTCTGAATTTTATTTTCCATTATTTATCCACCGCCCAAATGTTTCACTGCGCTACTGCAAAAAGGTAAAAACACAAACACACAATTAGACACTGAGCACTGGATGTGCATGCATGCATGAGCTTTGAAGTTTAAACTTTTTTTTATCATCAACAATTTTTATTTATTTCATTTTAAACTTCAATAACAGAGCTTAAGGATAAGTACATAAATAAATAGTTTAAAAAACAAACAAACAAAAACAACAGAACAACAACAAAAAAACAAAACAAAGGGAAGTTATCCTATTCTTTCTTCGCACACCAATTCCCACACCACCACTCTGTCATTACTCCTCTGTTCTTCAAGTTACAGAAAGCCAGCTTGTAAAGGGGGACCAAATACAATCATATTGATGCAATTTGTCTAATAAACCATAAGTCACTTTTTCGTAAGACGCCAACTTAGCCATTGTCTTTAGCCACTCTTCATAGGGAGGGGGGGTTCTTTTTCCGCCAATGTCTTAGCAGGACCCGTTTGGCCGTAGTAAGAGCCAAAATAATCCATCTTTTTGTATAACTGGAAAAATCTACAGGGAGTGCAGAATTATTAGGCAAGTTGTATTTCTGAGGAATAATTTTATTATTGAGCAACAACCATGTTCTCAATGAACCCAAAAAACTCATTAATATCAAAGCTGAATGTTTTTGGAAGTAGTTTTTAGTTTGTTTTTAGTTTGAGCTATTTTAGGGGGATATCTGTGTGTGCAGGTGACTATTACTGTGCATGATTATTAGGCAACTTAACAAAAAACAAATATATACCCATTTCAATTATTTATTTTTACCAGTGAAACCAATATAACATCTCCACATTCACAAATATACATTTCTGACATTCAAAAACAAAACAAAAACAAATCAGCGACCAATATAGCCACCTTTCTTTGCAAGGACACTCAAAAGCCTGCCATCCATGGATTCTGTCAGTGTTTTGATCTGTTCACCATCAACATTGCGTGCAGCAGCAACCACAGCCTCCCAGACACTGTTCAGAGAGGTGTACTGTTTTCCCTCCTTGTAAATCTCACATTTGATGATGGACCACAGGTTCTCAATGGGGTTCAGATCAGGTGAACAAGGTGGCCATGTCATTAGTTTTTCTTCTTTTATACCCTTTCTTGCCAGCCACGCTGTGGAGTACTTGGACGCGTGTGATGGAGCATTGTCCTGCATGGAAATCATGTTTTTCTTGAAGAATGCAGACTTCTTCCTGTACCACTGCTTGAAGAAGGTGTCTTCCAGAAACTTGCAGTAGGACTGGGAGTTGAGCTTGACTCCATCCTCAACCTGAAAAGGCCCCACAAGCTCATCTTTGATGATACCAGCCCAAACCAGTACTCCACCTCCACCTTGCTGGCATCTGAGTCGGACTGGAGCTCTCTGCCCTTTACCTTTTTTTTTTTTTTTTTTTTTTTTTGCCTGTCCCGTTTGGCTCTTTTGCCATCAGAATTGTTGTCTAAAGGTAAAGAAAGATGCCCAACGGATTTACTTTACCAAATTGACCATCCCAGCCTTGCCATAATGGTCCATTTGATTCACCTTTTATTGTTTATTTTATTTTCACTTCCTGAATACGGGACAGACTTGACTGGGGGAAAGAAGGGGAGAAAGAAAGAGGGAAAGAGAAACAGCTGAGAAGAGGGACGGGGGAGAAGGGCAAAAAACAAAAACCAACAGAATGGGCAGAAAAAAAAAAGAAAGAAAAAGAAAATGCATATATCAATCACCTGTTGAGAAAGAAAAAGGAAAACAAGCAGAAGAGAACAAGAGTAATAGAATAAACAGCATCACAATGATATATGGGAATATGACAGTAAATACTAAATATTAAACATTATTGTGCAGCACATAAGATCAACAGAACACAGTGTGCTTTGAGGTAGGAGCCAAAAAGGGTGTAGTTTGTGGGTGTGATCACCTGTGAGCATGGATGCGCTTGTTTTTTTTTAAAAGGTTCCTTCATGTAATGATCTGCTAGAGGGTGTGGGGGGGGGGCCACAGCCCCGTCCTCCAGGGCATGAAGCAGGTATGGAGGAGATCAAAACTCCAGACATCCAGAGGCCCCCAGAACACAAGAGACCAAGGAAGACCAACAGAGGGGCAGCCGCGCCACTGTCCCAGAAAGAGCTGAGGAGAGTCCCGGATGAGGGTTCACTCAGCAGCCGCGAAGCAGAAGCCAGGGGGAGTTGCAGTGACGCGCCCGTGTGCTCCGCCGGCAGCCAGCTGTGCCTGAATGACCGAGCCCCAGGCCGAGAGGCCGGGGGCACCCCACCTCCGAAGTGGCCCGAGCGAGCCCCAGGCTCCAGGCCCCAACAAGCGGCCGCCAAGGAGTGAGCCGGTGTGTACCTGGACGCCCATCCCCAGACACAAAGAACCACCAACGCACCGATGTCTGAGGGGGTCCGCCACTGGCAGGGGAAGTGGTGGTGGGGGGAGATAGGCCTCCAAACCTTGGAGGGCCTGAGATGTCCTCAGAGAGGTGGCGTCTGATACCCAACCTGACATATAGACACAGACATACAGGCACACACAGATACAAACATCCATTCCCACCCTCATGCTCTCATATGCACTTACTCCACACTCAACCAACGTGGAGACAGACATAAAGAGACGCTGTACACACGATCACACTCCCCAAGCGTACTCTACGAACCGGGTCTAGGTACCCTTGCCCCTGGAGGGGGGAACTGCACCCAGACCCAGGTGGTGTTACCCTTTTCCACAGAGCTCGGGACAGTCCACCCAACCCAGAACCTCACGCCCATCCCGGACCCACCCAGGGGCAGCCAGGCTACCAGGTCAGTAACCCACGTCTGTCAGCACAGACCCTCCCCTAGCCCCGCTGCACGCAGCCACGAGGAAACAGTCACCCGAGAGCCAACAGAGCCCCTAACCGGACATGACCGCTACCCTGGATTGAGCCCCCCAAGGAAGATGCCTCTGGGGAACCCCCTGACGCCCTAGGCCTGTCCCTACCCCCACACCAATCATAACAGTGAAGGCGGGACCAAACTGTGACCCCCCACCCCCACTAGGTGATGGAGCTGATCAAAGGAGCCCAGAGCAATTGATCTGATGTGGTGGCAGAGGCTGTATCAAGACTAATGTAATCTAATAGATAATTTCTATATTGGTTAGAATTAAGATTATTTTTATTTTTCCTGCTCATGAGGACTGTTTTCTTGGCTATGCATAGGGCAGTGAAAACCATATGGGCTATATTCTTTTCTGAAGTAACATTATCTAAGCTGCCCAACAAACACACTAAGGGGGAAGTTGGAATGTTACATTTCAGACACTTCGATAAGTCTTCACATATCTCGCGCCAAAACTTCTGAAGAACCAAAGAGCGTGGATATAATTGTCCGGTGAATTGGTTTGGCAGTGTGAGCAGTTGTTGGTAGACGTAAAGCCCATCTTGAACATCCGATGACCTGTTTAGTGCACTCTATGTAATATTTTGTATTGAATTAATTGAAGACTGGGATTTCTAATTAGATGAAAGGTTTTTAAGCAAGTCTGAGACCAGAAGTTTTGGTCTAAGTTAACTGATAAATCCGCTTCCCATTTTGCAATAGGAAGTGATATTGATTCATCTGTTTTAGAAAGCATTCTATATATTTTGGATAGTAATTTGGGGGTTTTAAGAGTAAGAAATTGAACCACACTTGGTGGTGTTTGTAGTTCAACTTGACCGGGTTAAAATTTCTTTTTTACTATGGATTTAATTTGTTGATATTCTAAAAATCTTTTCTTGTTGATCCCATATTGTGTAACTAGTCCGTCAAATGAAATAAATTCTGTTCCTTCTAGTATATGTTCTAAATATTTGATTCCTTTACCACTCCAATCTGAAAAGTTTAGAGTGTGCATCCCTGTCTGGTGCCCCTCAAGAGACAGAAGCTGGAGGATGTCTGGTCATTTGTTCTGACACAAGCTGTTGGGGAATTATATACTATTTTAACCAGTTTATGAAAGAGGATCCAAAACCAAATTTGTGTAAAGTTGCAAAAAGAAATTTCCAGTTAACTCTGTCAAATGCTTTTTCTGCGTCTAAAGAGAATATTGTAGTTTCTAGGTTTTTACTGTATGAGTAGTCTATCAAATTAAGTAATCTGCGTGTATTTGTTGATGAGTGCCTACCTTTTATGAAACCAGTTTGGTCAGGATGAATTAAGAGGGGGGTTATTTTCTCCAGTCTCTTTGAGAGAGCTTTGCAGATTATTTTAAGGTCTACATTTATAAGGGATATTGGACGATAGCTTGAGGGATATACAGGGTCTTTGCCTGGTTTTAGCAGGAGATTAATGTTTGCAGAATTCATATTTGATGGAAGTCTGCCCTTTTCTTTGATTTCCAACAACGTTCTGTAGAAAAATTCTTTGTAGAATTCTGCAGGAAAGCCGTCTGGACCTGGAGCCTTATTATTGGGCATACTTATCAGGGCTTCCTGGAGTTCACCTGGTGTCAGTGGTGAATCCAGTGCCATTGCTTGAGTGTCTAATAATTTTGGAAGAGTTATGTTGTCCAAAAACTGATCAATTTCTTTTTTAGATGGGTTTATTTGTGGTGAATACAACGTTTTATAGAAATCCCTGAAAATGTTGTTTATTTGTATCGGTTCATATATTGTGTTCCCAGATAAATCTTGAACAGCACATATAGTTGTTTTTTCTTTATTTATTTTTAGCTGGTTTGCTAGAAATTGACCAGATTTATTACCATGTTCATAATAAGCTCTCTGCCCTTTACCAATCCAGCCACGGGCCCATCCATCTGGCCCATCAAGACTCACTCTCATTTCATCAGTCCATAAAACCTTAGAAAAACCAGTCTTGAGATATTTCTTGGCCCAGTCTTGACGTTTCAGCTTGTGTGTCTTGTTCAGTGGTGGTCGTCTTTCAGCCTTTCTTACCTTGGCCATGTCTCTGAGTATTGCACACCTTGTGCTTTTGGGCACTCCAGTGATGTTGCAGCTCTGAAATATGGCCAAACTGGTGGCAAGTGGCATCTTGGCAGCTGCACGCTTGACTTTTCTCAGTTCATGGGCAGTTATTTTGCGCCTTGGTTTTTGCACACCAAGGCGCAAAATAAATTTTTAATATTTTGAAAACATGAATCCCATTCAACTGAAGATATGTCCAATGCCATGTCCTGGGCCCAGTAGCCCTTAACTTTAAGGAGAGGGTCAGCTGACCGTTCTTGCAATAAGTGATAAATCTTAGAGGTAATGCCTTTACCCAAGGGTGATCTTGAGAGCAGGACTTCCACAGGGCTGCCCACAGGACAACTCAAAGGGGTTCCCAGCCACTTCGATAATGAACTATGTATTTGGACATATCTCCAGAATTGATTACGCTGCAACTTATATAACTCTACAATTTTATCAAAGCTTAAAAAACATTTAGTCCCACAGTCAAATAAATCTGATACATTAAGGATGCCTGCTTTACGGCACTGTAACCAGTCAACCGATGTCCCTCCAATTAAAATTCTTTTATTACTCCATAAGGTTGCCGAAGGTGATTTAATAAAGTCCCAGCGACCTGCCCTATGTAATTTAAACCACAATGTCTTTGCAATTATAGGATGGGTAGTTTTATGACTGGTATCAAACAAGCAAAATCCTGTTTAGCCATGGCTCATCGAGGTCGGGGGGTTTTAGCAATTTTATTCGACAACTTTCCTGGGGATCTTGTACTACAACGGACTGACTTGAATGGTCATTGGTTGATTGCTGTAATGAGAGTTGAAAGTTTGTTTTTCATTTTAGTCAACGTTTATGGATATAATAATGAAAGTCAAAATAAAATTATGTTAGAAGATTTAACTCTAAATATTTTTGAACGTAAAGGTCGATACCCTACGGAATACATTTTAATGGGTGGTGATTGGAATATGACTCCTGATGAATGGACTGATAGATGGCCCTCAAGGACAGGTAGACCACAAAAAAATAACCTAATTATAGATTTTTTGATAAATAACAACTTGACAGATATTTGGAGAGTAAGAAATCCAGGAATTAAGAGCTTTTCCTGGTTTAAACCAAATGGAGCTTGTAAATCTAGAATAGACTATTGGCTAGGAAGTGACATCATTCTTAGCCACACTGTAAAAGTTGTGATGTCAAATGCACCTCTATCTGATCATTGCTTTATTGAACTGTGCTTAGAATCGGAAATTAGACAATCAAATAAAAGAACTTATTGGAAGTTCAATGCCAAACTTTTACAAAATGAAGACTACTGCAACATAGTCAAAAAAATTATAAAAGATAGTATGGCTGATCATCTAATTGTAGGATATATCAATAAATGGGAATTCATTAAATTCAAAATTAGAGATTTTAGTATTCAATTCAGTAAAAACATAAGTCAAAAGCAAAGAGAATATGAATGTAAATTATTCCAAGAAATTACTTATTGCTGTAGTAAAGATGATCTAAATACCCAAGAAAGGAGTAAACTTATGGAGTTGCAAACTAAATTAGATCAGCTCTACCTAAATAAAGCAGAAGGAGCTTCTGTGTGTTCACGGGCCAAGTGGATTGAGGAGGGGGGAAAAAATTCCTCATATTTTTTTAATTTAGAAAAGAGCAGACAGAAAAGAAACTTTATATCTTCTCTGTTAATTGATGGCATTGAATATGACGACCCTAAAATTTTGGAGAATGAAACTTCTACATTCTATTCCAATTTATACTCCTCACAGTTCTCCCAAGCAGATTGTGATGTCTTTTTTGATCAAATAGATAATCTGATCCCTAAAATTGATGAATCATTTAAGGAATTTTGTGAATCTGACTTTAGAATTGAAGAGTTAGATGCATCTGTTAAGAAAATGGCACTTAATAAATCCCCTGGTCCAGATGGGCTTACAGTTAATTTCTTCCAATTTTTTTGGGAAGACTTACGGGAAATTTTATTCAAAGCTATACTGGCTAGTATTGAAAAGGGAGAATTGATGTCTAGCATGAAACAAGGATTAATTACATTAATTCCTAAACCAAACAAAGATAAACGACAATTGGATAACTTAAGGCCCATAACTTTATTAAATACAGATTATAAAATTTTCTCTAGCTCAATTGCAACAAGGCTCAAACAAGGGGTTTCAAGTATAATTAGTGAGACACAATCAGGGTTTTTGAAAGACAGGAACATTCATAATAATATCAGATTGGTTTTAGACTTACTGGACTACAATGATCTGATTAGTGATGACAGTTTTATTCTTTTCTTGGACTTTTATAAAGCTTTCGATTCAGTAGAACATCCTTTTATTTTAGAAACACTAACTCGATTTGGATTTGGGGATAAATTTAGGAAGATAATAGATATACTGTATAATGATATAAATAGCTCTGTGTCATTAGGCTATGGTACTGGTAAAAGATTTAGCGTCAAAAGAGGAATTAGGCAAGGGTGTGGAAGCTCTCCGTTGTTGTTCATAATGGTTGTGGAGATGCTCGCAATTCTAATTAAAAACAGCAGCGTTGCCGGAATTGAGATTATGGATAATTTTTTAATAATTAGTCAACTTGCGGATGACACTACTCTTTTCTTAAAAAATGAACATCAGATTCCCCTGGTAAAACAAATAATCACTACATTCTCAAAAGCTTCAGGCTTAAAGTTAAATTTAAATAAATGTGAATTATTGGCATTAAAGGAGTGTAATTCACAATTATTGTACGATATAAAGGTGAAGAAGGAGGTAAAATATTTGGGCATCACAATTTCAAAAGATCACAAAGTCTTAGAAAAAGTAAATATTTTAGATAATGTTGACAAATGTAAGACAATCTTAAATAAGTGGTTGCAAAGAGACATCACAATTTTTGGAAGAATATTATTAACCAAAATGGATAGTTTATCTAGATTTATATATCCAGCTTACTCTTTATCAATATCGAATAAAGTTATTAAAACAATTAATAGCTTGAATTTTAATTTTATTTGGAGGAATAAGTGCCATTATATATCTAAAGATGGTTTGGTTAAACCATACATTGAAGGCGGTGGAAACGCAATTGATTTTGATATAATGAATGGTGTTTTGAAACTTAAATGGTTAAAATCCTTCCTAAATAATCCACACTCCATTTGGTTTTTTATACCAAGTAAGGTCTTTAACACACTGGGGGGTATCGACTTTCTCCTAAAGTGTGACTTTGAAATTACTAAGCTACCTGCTAAACTCTCTGAATTCCATAAACCGGTCCTTCTTTATTGGAAAATGTTATTTAAACATAATTTCACTCCACATAATAGCCCAATTTGGAACAATAGATATATACTGATGAACAGAAAATCTATTTTTATTCAAGATTGGTTATCAAAAGGTGTTTGGGCAATTGCCCATTTTGTAGATGAGGAAGGACATGTTCTAGGACATCAAGATTTTTGCCAAAAGTTTAATATCCAATGTTCTAAAAGTAAATTTAATCGGGTTATAAAATCCATTCCATTGTCACTTAAAAACATAGTTGTAAATGATATAATATATTCTGACATCTCCCCCGAGTTAAGGCAATTATATATAGATGGTATTCGATTTTGTGATGTTAAATGCAATAATAAGTTTCTTAGATCTTCATTAAGGAGTCTTTATTCTCCAAATTTACTTAGACGTAATTACATATTAAAAGATTTCCAAAGGGAAGAAATTGAAAAAATAAGAACTGATTATATCACCTTCCCTATCCCTCCTAAAGGGAAAGAAGTCCAATTTAAAATCTTGAATAAAATTTACCCGACAAATAGACTCCTTAGTGATAGATTCAAAATAGAAACGGGTAATTGTGTATTTTGTGAAACAGAAGAGGAGGATTTGGACCATCTATTCTTTTTGTGCAATTTCATACAAATATTTTGGTTGGATTTTCATACCTGGCTTTATTCCAGTGGGATTCAAATTACCCCATTTACCTTAAATATGATAATGTTTGGAGTGTTTTTGAAAGAAAAGAAAGCTAATTATGGTGTTAATGTGTTATTAATCCTGTGCAAGCAATTTATACATAAATGTCGCTTTTTTAAGACTAAACCAACACTAGCTTACTGGAAAAACGACTTAAACCTGTTGGTTAAATCTTTGACCTTAGTTAAAAAGAAAAAGGCTGTTTTTTTTGTTTCCTTTATGGAAGATTTTGATTTAGTGAGTTAATAATCTGTTAAATTATGTGACCCCATCTTTATATTTTCTTTTCACTATGTATGAAAGTTGCTAATATATAAGAAATGTCTATTCTCTGAATCTGTAATATATGGTGCATTTTGTTTGTATGTTTATATTACTAATAAAATAAAATAAAAATTTAAAAAAAGCCTTCTTTTTAAAGGAAGCGTAAGAAATTGTCCTCCCCCTTAAGAGACTGCACGCTTGAAGTACGCGTGTGATTTTGAGTGCGATTGCGGCGACGGCTGTCCCAATTCGAAGTGTACTTCAAATTTTTTATTAAAATTGGAACAATACAGTCACAAACAACATAACACAATATAGTGCAAATGAACTCTCGTGGAGGATAAATAAAAAAAGAACAGTCAATACAACAAAACTAACAGCAAGGATATGGGGGGAGGGGGCTAGACGAAAATTCACAGTATTAACGGGGAAGAATTAAAAAAGAGCACAGGTTGATACACAATAGAGGTAATGATCAAAACAGTAGCAAATGGGAAATGTCATCATAGATTGTGGCAAATCTGCTTGACTTCAGTTTTTTAAGTGACATGAAATAATGTTTGAAGTCATTGATGAACCATGTAAAGGATGGTTTTCTATTCCTCCATTTACAACAATGTATATGGTATTTACCTAACAGGATGACAATGTTGATCACAGTAGAGACAGATGGATGTTGTTTAGCCATATAGAAAATAATATCAGAAATATTAAACTGGGGAATATCGTTGCATACTCCAAAGCTGTGTCCCAAAACGTCGGCTGCATCCTCCGGAGGCCGCATTTGAAGGCCGATTACGTCACAGCCAGGCGACAAAGGCTGTCCCAATTTGTCGACTCCTTCAAATCCGGCCGACAAATGCGTCTGTCACTACCCGATCCGTACCGGAAACCCGATCGGTATCCTGCATGCGCAAATCTTACGTCACTTCCTCTCTTTGCCAACATTGCGACATTCAATATATTTGGCGTTCCAAGATGGCCGAGTAAGTACACGCTTACTGCCGAGCTTAGCAAATGTAACCTTATAATACGGTAGCAACACTGTGTCAACTCAGACCTTAGAAGCTTTTACGGTATTTAAGCCAGAAAAGGACTGATTTTGATCAATTAAGAGACAAAATGTCACAGCGTGACAATAAAAGACCCTCGTCTAGCTCCAAGACGAAGCTACTGCTAAAGGCTAATGCTAGCCAAACAACCGGGTCGGTAAACCCACTCCTTGACAACTGCCATGACTATACGGCTCTTTCACTACCTCTCCCAATAACTAAGGACGTAATGGACGAGTTTCCACCTCTACCCGTCTCACCCAGCCAGTCTCCGGCGCCAAAGAAAGCGATGCATTCAAAGGGAGATAGCGTGGATATTGTTGAAACTCTATCAAAGCTAATAAATGAAAGAATGGATAACCTTCCACTACAGATTGACGGGATCAGAAAAACTGTGGACTTTGCATGTGAAGAGATAAAAGATGTCAAATGCAGAGTGGGCACATTGGAGCAGAAAATCTCCAAAGAGGAAGAGCGTATGGATAAAAACCAGCAAAGAATCACAGATCTCGAGCGATATTCCAGACGGTGGAACCTCAGGCTGTTTGGTGTCAAAGAAGAGCAACAGGAGGATACATGGAAAGTTGCTGTTGAGATTTGTCAGGCTGCATTGCCTGAATGTAAAAACCAACTTTATGACACCATTGACACCGTACATCGGGTCGGCTCCAAACGCCCAAACAACACCAGTCCCAGACCTATTATCATCCAGTTCATCTCCCGCAGAACCAGAGATAGCCTGTGGAAAGCAGCCAAGACATCTCCATTCTTAAAGGAAAACCAGGACTTGAAGTTTGCTGAGGACCTTTCCAGAGAAGAGAGGGAGCGCCGGAGCAAGTTGTGGCCCATTATCGAGAAGGCTCGCAGAGAAAATAAAAAGGCCTATTACGTCGGATGCCGGGGTTTTGTTAATGGGACAGAAGTTTTCCCATCTTCAGAATGAGAGGTGAATATGGGGGAAGCTAAGGAATAGAAAAGACCCTACAATGTTGCACAGTTGCTTGGACTTGGTTGGCTGTTTTTCATTGATCCTTCTGGTGTTTTGGATCATTAAGTCTATGCCTCATTTATAGTGTGAGGACAAGTTTCAGCACCTGAGTTGTATCCTAAAAAATATTTCGTGTATTTCTGCCGAGTTATTTTCATCCTTGCAATGCTCGGTCCCTTAGTGAGGTTTATTTTTTGTTAAGCACACAATATTGGTTCTTTAAATTTCTAGCTGTTTATTTTTTGTTTTCTTAATTGTCATTTTCTATTGTTTCCCTAAATGCCAGGGGGTTGAGACAGATCTGTAAACGTAAAGCCTTATTTTTGTTTGCTAAGAAATATAAAAGTCATTTTTGTTTTTTCCAAGAAAGCCATTCTGTATCTGCTGATGTGAACTTCTGGAAGTCTCAGTGGGGTAACGATGTTTGGTATTCGCACGGCACAGAGAGGTCAGCTGGGGTCACAACTCTCAAAGGTAGCTTCGAAGGTATTGTTCTACATTCAGATTGTGACTCTTTGGGTAATTAAATTTGTCTGGTAGTAGAATACAATCACTCCATTTTCATAATTGTCAATTTATATGGCTATAATACCAAACCTGAAAATGATAATTTAATTGACTCTTTAGATACAAGGATTAGTTTTTGGCTCTCTAAATATCCCAGTTCAAACTTAATAATTGGAGGAGATTTTAATGTTTCACTAAATGACACTATAGATAGATGGCCACCAGCACAACATTTTAGGAATAATTTGAGATTGGAAACATTTATGGATAAATTTAATGTAACTGATATTTGGAGAGACAAATTTCCTGATGATATATCATTTACCTGGAGTAACCGTTCTGGTTCAAGGAAATCGCGTATTGATTTCTGGTTAATATCAAGTAGTCTATCAAAGAACAGTGTCACGGTCAATATCCTTACAATTCCACTTACGGATCATAGAGCAATATATATTAACCTGCAACTCTTTCCTACTATTGCAATTAATAGATCCTCATATTGGAAATTAAATAGCTCGCTTTTGAGCCATACAATTGTAAAATCTGAAATTACACGACTGTTAAAACACTTTATACACAAGGCTAATATTGAGAATTCCTATAGCACAAACTGGGAAATTTTTAAATTTGAGACAAGTAAAATGTTGAGACAGTATGGGGCAAAAATAGCTAAGTCAAGGGCAGCAGAAGAAGAAAATCTAATTGTTCAAATTTCCGCAATATATCAACTCCCACCAGACGAGGTCTCGGAGGAGGATAGATTACATCTTAGGTCCTTTCAATCTAAACTGGATGAGATTTACCGCCAGAAAGCTGAAGGAGCTTTCGTTCGTTCAAGAAAAAGATGGATAGAGGAGGGAGAGCAGAATTCTGCTTATTTTTTCAGCTTAGAAAAACATAGATCTAAAACCAATACTATTCATAAATTGAATATAAATGGTACGGTCAGTGATGATGCAAAAATTATCTCTCAATTTTGTTGTAATTTCTACTCAAAGTTGTATGAATCCAATTATAACGCAAAGGTTGCTACCCAATTTATTGACTCTGTAAACAATGTTGAAATGATTAAAAGTGCTGATAGGCTTTTTTGTGACAGTCCAATTACTGAAAAAGAGATATTGACATCTATTGAATTTCTTAAAAACAACAAATCTCCAGGCACAGATGGGCTGGTGGCTGAATTCTATAAATCATTTTCTTCTCAGCTTGCACCCTTTTTGTTGCAGGTTTATAATGAAAGTATTGAAAGGGGCACTCTTCCTCCCAGCCTTACTCAAGGACTTATTACTTTAATTCCCAAACCTAAGAAGGACCTACTTTTTATAGACAACTGGAGACCAATAAGCCTCCTAAATAATGATTATAAAATATTAGCTCTATTGCTAGCTAGAAGAATTAAATATATTTTGGACGATATTGTAGACGAGACACAGTCTGGTTTTATGACAAACAGGCACATCTCCAATAATATTAGACTCGTCTTGGATATTCTGGACTACTCAGCATTAATATCGGATGACTCATTTATCCTTCTTCTGGACTTCTATAAAGCCTTTGACTCAATTGAGCATGAATTTATATTTCTTACACTTCAGAAATTTGGTTTTGGTGATATCTTCTGCAAAGCTATCAAAACTCTGTATTCCAATGCTAATAGTTCTATTAGAATGAAAAATGGCACCACTTCTCGTTTTAGAATAGAATAGAATAGAATGCCTTTATTGTCACTATACAGTTGTACAATGAGATACAGAGCATCTCCTACTCAGTGTAAACATGCTGGGGGGGGGTACAGTTCTGCAGCGCTATGTACATATGGACAGTATTAACAAAGGGAAAAACATATATATATATAAAATGTACAATATACAAGACGTAAGTAATATGTAATAAATAGTGTTACGTATATACAGTTGAGTTATTGCACATAGAATTGGTATTGCACAGTGGTGGTCCATAGAGGAAGTGGGAAGTGGGGGGGGCTGTGTTATCTGTGCATGTGTGAGTTCAGGGTGGTTATCGCTTTGGGGAAGAAACTGTTTTTGAGTCTGTGGGTTTTTGTGTTGATGCACCTGTAGCGCTTCCCTGAGGGAAGCAGGCTGAACATGTTGAAACCAGGGTGGGAGCTGTCCTTGATAATGTTTGCTGCTCTGGTGAGGCAGCGGGAGGAATAAATGTCCATCAGGGAGGGGAGAGGGCAGCCGATGATCTTTTGTGCTGTCTTGACCACACTCTGAAGCCTCACTCTATCTGCTTTGATGCAGCTGCCGTACCATACCGTGATGCAGTAGGTTAGCAGGCTCTCAATGGACGAGCGGTAGAAGGTCAGCAGCAGGTTGGAGTTCAGCTTGTACTTCCTGAGGACTCTCAGGAAGTGCAGCCGCTGTTGGGCCTTCTTGATGACCGCTGAGATGTTTCCTGTCCAGGAGATGTCAGCAGAGATGAGGACACCAAGGAACCGGAAGGTGTGGACCCTCTCCACACACTCCCCGTTGATGTAGAGGGGGCCAAGTCGGTGCTGTGTCTCCTGAAGTCAACAATGAGCTCTTTGGTTTTCTTAGTGTTCAGTGCCAGGTTGTTTTCTGAACACCATGCTGCCAGCTTCAGGACTTCCTCTCTGTACTCTGCCTCGTCTCCCTTTGAGATGAGTCCGACTACCGTGGTGTCATCAGCAAACTTGATGATGAGAGTGTTGTTGTGGGTCGAACTGCAGTCGTGGGTGTAGAGAGAATACAAGAGGGGGCTCAGCACACAGCCCTGTGGGGAGCCGGTGCTCAGTGTGCGAGTGGAGGAGAGATGAGGGCCGAGTCTTACAGTCTGGGGCCGGTTTGTGAGGAAATCCTTTATCCAGGCACATGTGAGAGGAGGGAGGCCAAGAGTGACCAGTTTGGTGATGAGGATGTCCGGGATGATTGTATTAAAGGCTGAGCTGTAGTCCACAAAGAGCATTCGGACGTAGCTTTGCCGCTGCTCTAGGTGACTCAGCACAGCGTGGAGGGCTGGTGGGGGTCGAATTCTGGGGGGAGGTAATCCTTGATGTGCTGAAGGACTAGTCTCTCAAAGCATTTCATTTTAGTCTTAATCAAGGTGTACGCCAAGGTTGCCCGATTAGCCCTTATCTTTTTTTACTTTGCACCCAAATTCTTGCCTCTCATATTTTGAATAGCCCTGTGAAGGGTATAAACATAGCAGACAGAGAGATTGTCATCAGTCAATTGGCAGATGATACCACAATTTTTCTTAAAAATGCCAGCCAAGTGCCAATTGCTTTACGTGTAATAGAGGATTTGTCAAAAGGGTCTGGATTGGTCCTAAACTTAAATAAATGTCAATTATTACCTGTCAAAGAGTGTAATGTTCAGAGTATTTGTAATATAACAGTTAAAAATGAAGCAACATATTTAGGTCTGATTATCTGCAAAGATCCAAAAGACAGAATTTTACTAAATTTTCCCCCAATTATTAAAAAATCTCAAACCAAATTAAATCAATGGTTGCAGAGAGATTTAAGTTTAAGAGGAAGGGTATTGCTCTCAAAAGCAGAAGGTCTGTCTCGACTGACTTATGCAGCAATTTTGCTGCATGTGGACGGCAAAACTTGTAAGGATATTGACCGAATGCTCTTCAACTTCCTTTGGAAAAACCGGACACATTACATCAGAAAAAGTGTATTGATGAATGACTATGAACACGGTGGTCTCAATGTTTTGGATTTTACTACTCTAAACAATACATTTAAGATTAATTGGGCTAAACATTTTCTTAAAAATCCAGTATCCATTTGGAATTTTATTCCTCACTACATTTTCTCTAAGTTTGGTGGTCTAAGTTTTATCTTAGGTTGTGATTATAATATAGATAAGCTTCCAGAAAAGCTCTTGATGTTTCACAAACAAGTTCTACTAGCTTGGTCCCTTATATATAAACACAACTTTACACCCCATACGTATTCAATTTGGAATAATAGGAACATAGTGTATAAAAATAAATCATTATTTTTTTCTAGGTGGGTTGAGAAACGGATTGTTTTAGTGAATCAGCTGTTTAATCCTAATGGGCAGCTTATGTCCTATTCAGAATTCTTAAACACCTATACATTTCCAGCCACGCCCAAAGAATATGCCATATTATTTGATGCAATACCTACGGGTATTATAATGCTTTTTAAAGGTATTCAACCTTGCATATCATCTGTTTCTCTCTCCAACCCTTTAGATTCACACATAGGAAGAATCTGTCTAACAAACCACAGTAAAAGTAATAAGAATATCCGTGCTTTGTTCCAGACAGAATCTCTAACTATCCCACATGTGGTCTCTTATTGGAATTTCTTTGTCAGTGACATTAACTGGAAAAGAGTATGGTCAATTCCTAACAAGTATCTGGTAACGAATAAAGTGAAGGAAGTCTCATTTAAAATACTGCATAAATTTTATCCTGCTAATCATTACATGACGAAGTTCAAAAGGGACATAAATGTGAACTGTGGATTTTGTGGAAGCCATCCTGAGACTGTGCAACACCTCTTCTGGATCTGTTCATACGCTAGAACATTTTGGAAAGACTTCAGTAGATTCATTGCTGGACATCTCTATAAAGACTTTACTGTGAAATGGGAAAATGTTGTATTTTGTTTCTTTCGAAGGCAAAAAAAAGAAGATGTTTACTTTATAATAAACTTGTTAGTTATCTTAGCTAAATTTTATTTTCACAAATGCAAATACAGTAACAAAAAACCTAATTTTAAAGATTACTATAATGATGTTTTATGTTACATAAAATTGATTAGTGGATCACTTAACAAAAAGGCTATGAAAACTATTACTATTTGTAGTAATTACAAATTATTTGAATGTTTGTAATTCTTTGTATTACACCCCCTGGCATATGTTAATTTTGTTCTGATTGTATAGTATACATGTTCTGTATACTGTTTCTTAATAAAGTTTAATATTTAAAAAAAAAAAAAAAAAAAAAAAGGATGGGTAGAGAATGATGACGTTTAAATCTACGTGTAATTTCTAGCAAAACAGGATGAGGCTGCGCCTGCACTCTGCCCTTCAAAATAACGGTTCCTAACTTACATAAAAGGTTTAAGAGACAATAGGACGTAAATAAAGACAAAAAGTGTTAAAATAATCTTTACAGTCCGTAAACTTTATTTAAAAAACCTAGCGAAAAATGTTTAGTGCGTTTCTCCCGGGGCACATGCATGCATATATATTATTGTATTTACATGAATATAACAGACGCTTTTCCTGGGAGCATTTTATCCTTGCGGGTAGTGAACTCTGTGGCGGAAGTGCTGCCTGTGAGTGTCGTGGTTAACCTGTCTGTGTGAATCCGGTAACAACAATCGATGGACTTCAGCTGCTCGCCGCTAACTCTGCGCTTTATTTAACAGCAGTGTCGAATCATCGGCGGTTCTGATGTTTAGGCTCCTCTTCTCTGCTTCCCTGCGTTGAGTCCAATATGGCGGGTGTGTTTTTTAAGAGATCGCGGTGAGTAGAGCTAACGGTATTGCTAACGTGTTAGCAACTTGTTAGCATTAGCAGACTGCTCAATACAAAGAAAATCACGTTGTAAGCCGCTTAAAGTGTGTGATATTAGCTCTTTTTTAAGTTATTGATGGGTTATTAATGATCAGCTGAGTGAAATATTGCTGTGTCTGTGTTAATGAATCTGCTCATTACTCATTTATTGATTAGGTTTGTTGCTGTTTTATTGGATGATTAATTTTATCATCCAATCAAATAGTAATTAGGCTGTGTACTCTTATATTAAATACACTGAACTGTGATCATCTGCACTCTGATTATCGATTAGCAAAGTGACATATGTTTGATTTTTCAGCTCTCAATAGCGTGGAGCCTTAAGGCTTTGATCAATGTGAGCATCATGGTAAAAGACTGACTACAGCTTGGACTGATAGCACTCGGCCACGAATCATAATTTTTCAATAACCGGTCAGGAAGCGGACAGCGTGGCGACGGCGTTGTGGTGCTGGGGCAGCAGACTGATGGAGGGTGACTGTCGGATCCCTGTCGCCTGCTGCCGCCCACGCGTCCTTGTACTGCATGCCCTGTTCTGGGGTCTTGTGTCACTCAGGTAAGTTCAGAGGTCAACCAAACCTGCAGGCAGCACTGTGGTAAAGTCATATGACTTTCAAAAATGTTCATGTGTTCAGGGTGTTCGGATCAGCTCTGCTGAATGAGGAGAAATCTATAGGAACAGTTACAGGTATGTCTCAAACTCTTGTCATCTGTTTTTAGAGCTATGTTTTGTTAGCTTGCTTTAAAAAAAAATGCAGTTATTGTTCTTTCTGTATTAAAGTCAAGTCCATAATTATTCATTCCCCTGGCAAATTCTGACTTAAAGTTACTGTTATTCAACCAGCATGTGTTTTTTTTTTTTTCTTTTACCAGAAATGACACAGGCTTCTCCTAAAATATTAAAATATAATAAGACGACATACAAGTGGCATCATTGTAGAAAAAAAATATTTCTCAGCTTTTATTTACAAAAAGTGTTGCGTCTAAAATTATTCATACCCTTCACAACTGTCACAGTCTCTGGGAAAATCCAAAGTTCTATACTATTCCAAATAGTCCAAGCACTTATAAAGCATCATAATTACCCTGATTAATTGGGAATAGATGTTTTAATCAACTCAACAGGTGAAAAACAGCAGCTCTCTGCAGTTGGCTTGTGGATAGTCATTGCTAAGACAAAGGAGCTCAGTAAGGACCAGCGGCTGTGCATTGTGGCTGCTCACAAGGCAGGAAAGGGCTACAAGGCCATATATAAATGTTTTCAAGTTCCAGTGGCTACAGTATAAATTATTATTAAAAAATACAAGATGTTCTGCACTGTGGAAAATCACAGAGGATATGGTCGGAAGCCAAGTGACACCTGTGCTGGCCAGGAGGATAGTGAGAGAGGTGAAAAAGAATCCAAGGCTCACTACCAAGCTCATCCTGGTGAATCTGTGCTCTGCTGGTGGTTGTTGATCAATGGTCATGAGAATTTGCATAATTATGATGAAGGAACTGACCCCCCAGCCCATTGTTCATTCAGTGGGCTGGCTTCAGTCATTATGCAAATGTACTGTTTATAAGATTGGGGAAACCTGCAGTCAGCTGAGACTGAAGAAGTCACTTGGATGAGTGACGAAACGTTTCTCCCACTGAAAATGCTACGTCCAAATGAACAGAATCAACTTCTAGAGAGACCAAGGATAATGCCACTTCTCCAGAGAGGCATACAAAAGCCTACATGGCTAAATGCTCATCTGGACAAAGAAGAAGACTTCTGGTCTTCTGTGTTAGATGAAACAAAAATTGGATTGTTTGGCCACAATGATGTTTCCTTAATTTGGTTTGTTTATTTGTTTGTTTGTTTTTAAAAAGATCAGAAGCCTTCAACCCTTAGAACCCCATCCCCGCTGTAAAACATGGACCTAATGCTTTAGAGCTCTTTTTCAGGCCATGTACCAGGCAACCTAATCCGGGGCTCTAGACTGCGACCAATTTGGTCACACACAATTTCTCAATCGTGTGACAAAAAAAAAATCCTACATTGCAACAGTGCGACCAGCCGTTTGAGGGAAAAAAGATTCCGCACAAAGACGTAAAGACAGCGTGGACCATATGCATCAGAATCAGTGAGATGTCGGGTGAGAAAGCCGACATCTCACTGATTCTGATGTGCCAGGTCCGCGCTGTGTGTTATGTCTTTTTATGCACTAGACCAGGGGTAGGCAACCTTTCTGATGACGAGTGCCTTCTAAAATTTCCTCAGAAGTCAATGTGCCATATGATTGCATTAGCAATAAATTTTATAACACTCTATATGAACAGTTACACACTAGAATCTGGTAGTAATAATTATGGGCTTGACTGTATACCTCGCTGAGCTAACCAGAAATCCCATTTGTTCTATGTGTATCCCTAAATGGATTCCTCCTGCCTCTTCCTTCTTTGTTAACAGCATAAAGTGTGGCTTTAATTAAAGATTTCTTTTTTTTAAAGAACTGTTGAAGAACTCATTCTGTGGAAACAAAGTCATGTCATGTGACAGGTTCACTAGTTTTAATCCAACAGCAAAAATAATAATAATAATAATAATAATTTCACTTCCAGGTACGCACACAAAGTATATGCAGCCAATAACATATTGTTGTTGTCCTGGCAGCAGTTAAGCCTGAGGCCGCCCCCTGCTGGCTGTTGGAGGAGTTTGTGGTGACGGAGGCGTGCGTGCGCTGCAGCGACTTCAATACTGTGAGTCATTTTAGTCCCACATAGGGCAGCGTCAACTCTCAGGTCACCACTGTTCAGAAATCAGCTGATCAAGTCATCGGACAGGCAGATGAAGTTATCTGGCAGATGGTCATGTGTTTTGTTTTGTTTTTTTGTGGGGTTTTTTGTTTTGTTTCAATTATTTATTTATTTATTTTATTTTATTTTAAAATACATTTTTATTTATTTATTTTTTAAATAGTTACCTAAAGCCCTTTTTCCATTAGTACTTACCTGATTGGCTGCTCAGTGGCATCATGAGTCAGGAGAGTCTTAGGCTACGTTCACACTGCAGGCAAAAGCGCATCAAATCTGACTTTTTTGACTCTATGCGACCCATATCCGATCATAGTATGACATTGTGAACAGCACAAATCCGATATTTTCAAATCCGATCTGGGTCACTTTCGTATGTGTACTGTATTTGATGTTTTAGAAAGCGACTGCTGTTTGAATGAATGAATGAATGAATGAATGAATGAATCAAGGCTTTATTGGCCACATGCAGGTTGCCCCGCAGTGGAATAGACCCCCCCCCCCCGACTTGCACACACAACACAGACATCACATGGGAATACAGGTCGGAGATCGGCAGCGTTACAGAAAAACACTGAAAAAGTACACAACAATGGGAAAGTAGAAGAGGAAAAAGAGACCTCTACTCATGCTGGGCTCCTATTTCTCCTAATTCTCCGATAAGCCAGGCCCAAGCCAGCTCCGATCAGCAAGAACCCTGTTATCATGGTTCCGAATAGGTAGATATCTTCAGCGTCCTTGATCGACAGTCCCGCCAGGCACACGACCCTCCATTTCTGCCACCCGTCCATCGTGTATCCGGCACGGAAAGTCCCTCCAGGGCATGAGTCGTTTGGTACCGGGCCGCGAGAGTTGAGGCTCAGGTGTGAAATGTATGGTTTTCAGGGTTTTTATCGATTTTCAGCGTTATGTTGTTATCGTTTTTATCGTTTACTCGGTTTTCCTTGGTCTTTTCACGTGTGCTATGAATAAATTTTCTTTTTTTCGGTACCGGTACTAGTTATATTTTGTTGTATTTATCCGCGACACCTTAAAGGCCGGTCCGTGAAAATATTGTCGGGCATAAACCGGTCCGTGGCGCAAAAAAGGTTGGGGACCGCTGCTCTTAATTGTTGTGACACATGTTCGAAATGCAGAGAGGTGCGCTCGATTTGCCACACGGAGCAGCGCGAGGGTAAAGCACGAGGGAGGGGCTAATAATCGGCTCAGTCATTTTTAATGCTCGTTGAAAGCCCAGATCGTAATCGAGATTAAAATTCGATTAATTGAGCAGCCCTATCTGACAGAAATCTGCAACTATCCTTTGAAGCACCGCTCCTCTCTAAAACAGCAACAAGGACAATTATTAGGCCATGTGTAAATAACAAAATTACGTTTCCCAATTTTCCTTCAAGTTATAAAGTTAAGTCTGGAACAAGTCTTTATATTCAGGGCCATCAGTCAAACAATGCTGTTTGGTCTGGGTCTAAACGGAGCGCATTGTGTGTGACGTCTTTTTTTGCGCATGCGGGACGCTTGGAGGGTTCACACTAGAGCGCGTTTGCTGTCACATTTTATTTGTAGTGTGAAGGAGTGTGAGGATTTCATCAAAAAATCGGAATTAAGCATTAAGACCTGCAGTGTGAATGTAGCCTTATTCAAGAAAATCATACCAACCTCTTTTTGAAACCTGGCAAGGAGAGAAATGGCTACAAAAAACGCTGTGCTCCCCTGAGTCTGATGAAAAGCCACAAACCAAGTAGCAGGCCTCGATGTCTACCTTTGTTGTAGTGTTCATGTTACATATTAATTACATCACGGGAAGCGTGGACGCAATGCTATGTAGGGCTGCCACTATTAGTCGACTAGTCGCGATTACGTCGACTATCAAAATCGTTTAATAGTCAACGCGTCCTTTGAAGCTTTGTAAGATCACAAAAGCCGCAGAAGTAGTAGGATTTAAGAGTGTAATAACGGATTGAAACAGAAGATGACAGCACTGCATGTACAAGGATGCCAGCTGCCGTTAAACCCCGAAGAAGAAGCTCTGTCCCAGAATTCATAGCGCAGCCCAGCTCAGTTTCCAACAATGGCGGCAGCTAGTTAGTTTTGATATTACTCTTATTATTCTTTCTGGGTCACAAAATACACGTTTAACATATTTTCAGACGAGAATGTAGCTGTGTAAACCTCAAATATCTGCTCAGTTTATCAAGACACCACATACTTTCAAAAGCGCTCCGACGTTTTCGGAGACGTCTGTTACCCACTAGCTCGATAGCTAGCCGGGGGCAAGGCTCACTAGAGCCCGTGAGAACACCGGACTCCCGGCAAATCGTTTTCAAACCCACCGCTGTCTTTCACTACTCAGGTTAAACATGATACAGGGCTCTAGAGTGCGACCAATTTGGTCGCAAATACGACCAAATTTTTCAGTGGTGCGACTAAAAAAATATTTGGTTGCACCTGTGCGACCAACTGTTCGGGTAGCAAAAAAAAAAAAAAATCTGCAACCTTCCCTGTGGTCAACAACAGACACATTTTGCCCCTATCGTGGACTAAACCAATCAGAGATAGTAAGGGGCGGGACCTCTCTGATTGGCCATGGTCCAGTTGAAAGTGCAGGTGGAAGTGGGAGGTGAGTAGCTTGAATAAAGCGATATCAATTCATTAAATCCTGAATGACTTTTAAATATAACTGTGTTTTGCCAGAAACGTCAGATTAAAGCTCACAAAACCATTTCAACAACAACCAAACAGCAAATGAGAGCAGGTACACGGATTCCACACAAAGACGTAAACACAGAGGACTGACGCATCAGAATCAACTTTGTCTTTCTCGGCTTTCTCACCCGACGGCCCGTAGACGGACACGCTGTCGGAGCTCAGTGATCCTGATGCGTCCGGTCCGCGCTGTGTTTACGTCTTTTTATGCTGATTCTGAGCTGCAGGTTTTGTCTCTCTCCAACCAAAATTCACCGAGCCAGCAGCAAAAGAAGCAGCAAACTGCGCTTCACATTTGATCAATGTCATCATGAATTTTGCTGTTTTGCTTCCACGACTATTAAAATCCCACTCCATGCACAGCTAGCTCTCTCTATCTCTCTCTCTCTGTACTTCAAGAACAGTTTTCCGTCTCCAATCTCTGTTTTCTGTATTATTCATTCGCTTATTACCCACCAGTCTACCGTTGTTTACAGCGCTGTCGGCTGCTGTCTTTTTCTTTTCTTTTTCTTTTTTTCCCTTAAATGACCTCGGATAAGAAAGCCTATTTTTTCTGTTGTTCAATACTGAAGAAATTTAAACTTTATATGCAGAACATTGTAGAATATTTTTAAGGTTATCTGCTATAAAAAGCCAGACCAGGAAAATCTCCTTCATGTTTTTCTGTGTTTTATTCTCAGTTACTTTCACACAAAGGCATCTGCTGTGATGTTCACAATTCTGATGAAGTCAGTACTGATAAATGATCAGAATTATAATATTTCTGACTGTCTGAGGCTAAGTTGAATCGAATCGGGACTTTGAAAACCGGAATCGAATGGATTATAGAAATCAGTGATGATACCCAGCCCTAGTGAGCCGCCTAGCCACGACAGAAGTGGATGTAGCTGCAATAGGAAAAGAACTATTGCTAACTTTTCTGTTAAGTTAAGGCCTGATCCTTCTGAAATTCATAGCCAGTGCTCGGACACGGTGTCATCAATCTTTGAATGCTGAAAAAGCACAGTGTATCCAGAAAAACACATTATATTATATAAATTATTATAAAATTTGTGTGCGCCTAACTTTAAAAAGTTAGGCGTACCGGTACGCCCATGACAAAAAGTTAGTCTAGAGCCCTGTGATATATAAGTCACTTAGATAACTTAAAAATGTTATTGTTTGGCTTTTTTTTAGTGTTTTATTTGTTCCTGAGTAAATCGGTTTGGCTGAGATTAAAGTTATAGTTTTTACACAGCTGAATAAACGTCAAGCAGACAGCTGATTATCAGAAGTGTGAGATGCTGGAGAATATACTCCGGTGTCCTGTTATATTTTAGATAGCAAGAAGTTTATTAAATTTCACCAAAACAATCTGCAAATTTCATTAACATTTAACAAACTATCATCTTGTCTTTATTTTTAGTTAGCACATACCTTAAACACTTAAAGCTGTAAGCTAATGATAGTTATATAAGAGCAGATGCATGCTGGTGCAATAAGCTGTACATTTTACGTCCAATGGATGCACGATCTGCATGATTCGACTAATTGCAAAAATAATCGGTGACTAGTCGACTATCAAAATAATCGTTTGTGGCAGCCCTAATGTTGCCACAAACGATGTTGAAAACACATATTGGGTTCTATTCGATTGCAATGGAAAACCAGCCAATCAGAGTTGTGTTTTGGTGACTCCATCCGAATGGGTACTAATGAAAAATGGGCTTTTGGGTGAATCAAAGTAAAAATTAGACACCTCCACATGAGTTTTTTCCATCATATTTAAAATGTAACTTTAAATACATAAGCACAGATCAATCTTCTCTGTTTTCTGAAGCATCATCTAATTGGCCGTGTGTGTGTTTTTCAGAAGTCACAGTTGGCCTGCAGACTGACAGGCTATGTAGAGCGAGTGAACTGCAGCCAGTCCAGCAGAGAGGAGTACAAAAGGTGAGTCTGGGTCCTGATTAACCAGACAGGCGACATGTATCATTCAAAATCATGATGAATGCAAGCAACAGGTGGGAGGACTAAAATCTGAGCAGCTGATCATTCTAAATTAAAGGAAATACTCTAATGGATGACAGCAAGCAAACAATAAAGGTCGCCAACCTTCAACATCAAAAGAGCCATTTTAGCCCCTCCGACCAAATAGTGGGAGGAAAACAAAGCAGTGAGTGTGGTAACAAACAGACGGATATAATTCAGAGAGGATAAAACATATACTTTTAATACAAGAATAATAAGATGTTTTAATAATAAGAAGAGCTTTTTTACTTTTTAGAGGTGAAAAAAATAACACTGGCATGTGCAGGCATACCTTTAAACAAAACCTAAATTTAACCTCCTAAGACCCGAACTCTTCCACGGCATGTTGTCTTGTGTAGTTAGTGTGTAGTGTAGTCGATAGTTTTGTTTTGTGTGTCAGAACAATGAGACGACTGCTGAATGTCACAGTTGCTGCAAAAAAGCCACCAAAGGCAGACAGCAACATGAGTGATACACCTCTTTTTTATTTTTTTATTTTTTTGAAATTGACATTTTGGAATCACTGTACAATACCATCAACTTCAGCAATTTGTCAGTGTGTGTGTATGTATGTGTGTGTGTATATATATATATATATATACACACACACACACACATATGGTTTTGTGTTTTTTTGGGGGGTTTTTTATTAAACCTCTTGTTGTCAGACCTGCAGAGTTTTGGTATGTGGTGTTCTCCTCTGTCTTAATTTGGACCGAAAATATTTTTTGGATTGGTACAACTAATTTATGTGCCTTCTTATTTGATGCAGAACACCTAATTGTTCTGTTAATAGTTTTAAATGGTTATATAAAAACTGCCTGAGGCCTTGGCTGCATTTTTAGGTAAATAGCTGCATATAACTTTGTTTTTTCCAAAACCTGTGCATAATTTTAAAAAAATTACAATTTCTATTGTTACGACTATTTGCATTTCCAAGTTATGAAAATGATTCATTGAACATTCTTCTTTGGTTTTTACAGTGAAAAATAGAACTTTTTTTTTCCTACTCTGATGTGATCTTTTTTGTCTTAATTTAGATCAATCGTGCTAATACAGTATGTCAAAATGAAATAACTGTAAATGCAGACATTTGAAATTGTGCTGAAAAGAATGATTCCAAACAAGACAAATCAAAAATAGTCAAAAATGGCCAATTATACCCTAGACCCCAGAGAGTTAATTGCTATAGTCATTTATGGACTAGGCTACACATGGTTCATGAATAACTTTCACATCACATCAGAATATTTTGAACCCTTTATGGACTCATCAGCTAATAGATGAGCATGCACCTCAGCCATAGATTAATCGTCACTACAGGAACTGACGTTATTCCAATGAAGGTACTAATTTTTCTTCCTCCTCCTATTCAGCTGCCGCTCTGTTCTCATGGAAGAACATCTGTTCTGGAAGTTTGAGGCGGCCATGTTGGCTCTGACAACCCTCTTCGCCGTCCTCGTTGTCATCCGCCAGCGACGACTTGACCGCCTTGCCTCTGAGAAGGTCCGTCGCCAGATTGAGTCCATCTAGGATACCTGGACAAGAACTATGACTGTAGTGGTGTCTTAACAGTAGAGGGCAAATGGACCTGCAGAGACTGTTTTCACACTTAACTCTAAATTTGAAACAAATATAGGAAACAGAAAGTCTTGGCACAGAAACAAGGATGGCTGACATGCCCTGCCCTAAGAAATATGATAAACAGGAACCAGTCAAGTCAAGGGGTGGAGTCATGTCCGCGACATCATTAGAATTAATGAGATTGGAGAAGATGGATTGCGGCTATTGTTTCAGCTTCCTGTTTTCAATGCCATGGTAACCAGCAGCTCTCACCTTCTTCTTTTTTTTTTCTTCCTTTTTTCTGGTTGTTTGGTTCTTTGCTAAAACGTTTGGATCAATAAAGTTAGGGGATGAGAATTGATAAGAATTTTGCAATTCTGATTCCATTATTAATATCACTTATAAATTCGTTTCCTTATCGATTCCTTTATCCATTCTCTTTGGCTCCACTTTGTGAGTCACCACCATCTCTAAGCAGCATATCAAAGACACTGCAGTCACCCAAAATTATTACATGCTCAGATGTCAAATGTGTGTGCATGTTGCAGGTGTTTCCTCTCATTGTTTTGATCAGTGTTAGGGTCAATACTCAGTCATTCTTGCTCATATTACACAGAACCCTTTTATTTTAAAAGTAATGCAGTACGTTACTTAATTACACCCAGGAGAAAGACATTTGTTATACTACTCGTTACGTTACTGTCATGTTAGTCTGTAAAATAATCTGCAACACACTGTATCATAATTAGCAATACAAACCTGAGGCTACAGCCCGACACACTAACACAAATCCCTATCCTAATGTGGACAGCACAAAGCAAAGATGAAAACCTTAAAGGTTTTCACAAAGAGACCTTAAAGTGATTCTACTTTAGAAACATGAACCAGTAAAAACGGAGGCTGCAAGTTGTGTGGGCTGGGGTCAGCATTTACTCAGCTTTTTAACATCACTCGGGGTTCTTGTTAGCTTAGTGTTAGCATGCTGCCGGAGTTTTGTTAACAGTATAATGCAGTTGTTTCTGTCCTGAAGTGGTCTCCACTTTACCATCACGCTCTCATCCTTTGAGAACTGGTTCTCGATTCACATCCCTAAATAAAGTTATTCAGTACTTAATTTAATGCAGCAGAGTTCTGGTCCTTTCTTTGAAGCTTCACATCCTGTGTAGCTGGATGGGCAGGGCCTTTGACACAAATGTGGAGTTGATAGTTGATCAATAGATATTTAAAGTGGAAATATGAAATTTGCTAATCTAAATAAAACATTTTCCGTTTTTGTTCTGTTTTTGTCTATATTTGTTTGGGAGTTTGTAAAGAGGAGTGGCTTTGTGTTCAGTAACAGAAGTAGACACATGTTAATGTGAGAAAGGTCATAGCCTCCTCATCCTCAATACACATACAGCTGACAGTTTGTTTTTTAAACATTTTCAGATTTCTTTTTCTCCAAATAATAATAGGAAAAACTATCCATCCATCCACTTCCACTTATTTAATTAATGGTCACAAGAGGCTGAAACCTTTCCCAGCCGTAGGGCAGTGTATCCCTGGACAGATCACCATTCTGTGCCATGGCTAACAACAAGACCCATTCACACCTATGGGCAATTTAGAATTACCAGTTCACCCTCTAACTGGATATCTTTGGACTATTTAAGGATGCTAGAGCCGGCTGTGATCCTTTCTGGTTTTTTATTATTATTGTCCGCAATCACGGGTTTATGCATCCAGTGGGACCTTGCTGTGGCTAGAATTCTTCTCTTTGCTGTCGTAGGGATTTGGCTCAGCAATCTACATCTGCATCAAGTATCCTTCACAAATATAATTAAAACAATCCCAAAAGTTCATTCTGCTCATCTTGAGGTAGCGTTTTAAGTGGGAGAAACGTTTTGTCACTCGTCCAAGTGACTTCAGTCTTAGCTGACTGCTGGTTTCCCCAGCCTTATAAATATCACATTGAAATATCACATAATGAGCAAAACTAGCACCACTGATTAACAATGGGCCATGGGGTCAGTTTAATGATCATTAATATGCAAATTTTCTTGATTATAAATAAATGGCTGCAAGTACCATACACAGAGAGTTGGGAAATGGTTGCAATCAAAGCATTGTAAAATAGTGAAAGATGTACCCTTAGGCCTTCCCTCCTGGAGCATTCTTTAGGCGCCTTCCCATCTTTGACAAATGTCCAGCTAGGATAACCACATTTACTCAGGGCTTCTTGATATGAAGTTCTTCTGCTTTCCTAGCTTTCTCTGTGGGGATGGTGTTCTCTGTGTTGTAGCGTCCTGATGACACTCAATTGGCCCACGTTTAACCAGTGGTGCTAGTTTTGGTCGTTATGCAAATTTAATCTTTATGAGTTTGGCATAGAAATAAAGAATTCTGTCTTTAAAGAATGAATTGTAGAATACATTCTGCATTTGTAATTCATTTTTGAATTCCAATTTAATAAACAGATTTTCAAAATTCTTTTTAAATTACTAATTCCACTCATTTCAAAATCCATTTGCCTTTCCTGTTGGCTTAGGGATTAACCTTTGGATTAGCAACTTCAACTTCCGTTGCCTACTGGTGGTGGTCAGAGGGCCCGGTGGCGCCAGTGTCTGGCAGCCTCGCCTCTGTCAGTGCGCCCCAGGGTGGCTGTGGCTACAATGTAGCTTGCCATCACCAGTGTGTGAATGGGTGGATGACTGAATGTACTGTAAAGCGCTTTGGGGTCCTTAGGGACTAAGTAAAGCACTATACAAATACAGGCCATTTACCATTTTCATCTCTCCAGACATTACACACAGACCCTTTTTGCCCACCAGGTGTCAGTTCTCTATGCTTCTTTTCCCTCTTAGGCCCTCTGTCCCCCTTTAACCATATATGAGATGACTGCTGTGTTTGGGCAACTGTCATAACATAAAAATAACAGACTATTACTAAGGCTAATTCTCAGATCACCTATTCTGGTTGTTTCCTGCTTTAACCTTTGTGCTCAGACTAGAACCTCTGTCTGAGGGGCTTTTGACATTCTTTACAGTTAAACAACTAATCTTCCAGGATGGGCGATTCTCTGCGCTCTTCTCCTCTTCCTTCTTCAAACCTCAGGGGTTAGAATATAGTGATGTGTTGGTCGCGAATCAAACAGCTCTTAGAGCCGACTCTTTGAAGTGAACCACACGAGCCGGCTCCTTATTGGGAGCCGTGGGGTTTTTTTTTTTGGTTTTTTTCCCCCCTTTCTCTCACCCTCTCTCTCTCACTTTTTTTCCGCTTCACTCCGCACGTGAGCCTTGTGCTTGCGCTGGGCAGAAGGGGGAGGGGCGATAGTTACAATCGCAATAGCACAGGAACAGAGTGGGAGGGAGAGAGAAAGAGTGCCAGGGACAACAACGTCACATTATAAAGGTATAGTAATCATCCACAACTATTTTCAGTTGAAGATGATAAAGGATTCAGAAAGTTTATTCATGCAGGCCCATATGACAGAGAATGTGCATCTTCTTTTTGTTTTCATATTATAATTTATGTTTAATTGTGTTGTGGTTTGCAGTGTTTTGTGTTGTTTCACTTTAAATTTGTAAAAGGAAAAAGCTGAAAATTTAAATAGTTAAAAGTTGAAATGTGAATAGTTGGTTTTTGTATTATATGATTTATTTATTACATTTTATGTGGAGTGAATAAATAAAAGCATATTTACAGTGGCCCCTACAGACAAAGCACATACAAACTTCAAATCACGTACAAACTCTGAAGCACGTACAAACTCCAAAACACTTAAAAACTCCAAAAACACGCAAAAAATCCAAAACACGTAAAAACACGTACAAACTCCGAAGCACGTACAAACTCCAAAACACGTACAAAACACAACAGAAGTGCTCCAGGATGCTGGGCGCAGTGTTGAGCTTTTGTTACCTAGTGGCTACACAAGCCAGCAAGTACCAACGACCGGATTTGGTGTGTGGTAATAACAGGTAAATGAACATTTTTTTTAATTTTTTATTATTTGACTATATATGAATGCTTGTGTATAAATACACAAACAATACACACATGCTTTCAATTGTGTACTTTAAGTGATCTAGGTAGCTCTGTTTTGGAAGCTCAGTTCATGCTAGAAATGTGTTTTGGAGTTTGTACGCGTTTTGTCTCTAGGGGCCACTGTATATATTTATATATAAACATATATAAATAAAACCACTTTCTTTTTTTTTTACAATATTAATTCCTTTTGTGCATAATTTTATATTATTGTTAATAATAAATTAATTAAAGCAACAAAACAACCTGAAGAGCCGGTTCGGAGCCTAAAGAACCGGGAAACAGGAAAGGGAAATGGATTTTGAAATGCAGTTGATTAAAGTGCAATTCGAAAATGTTTTTGAAATGAAGACTTAAAAAGCATTTTAAAAATCAGTTTATTAAATTGGAATTCAAAAATGAATTTACAAATGCAGATTTTGTTCTACAATTCATTATTTAAACACAGAATCATTTATTTCGATGCGCGTGGCTCTTGTGGTCCTCCATACCACACAAAACACAGCTCTAACAAAACTACTAAAGATGAATCACGTTTCACCACAAACTACGGGAACTCTACTTTCAAGACATTTGATCTTTGAAGTCTAAAACAACTTAAAAGATCAAATATCTTCTCTTTCACTAAAAGCCATATTCTGGCCACCTACGGAGGTTTGGCTTTATTCTCTCTCTCATTTGATGCCACAATGGTTTCCATCACTCAGTGGTACTTTTAGAAAGAGATGCTGGGTACACAAGCACTACCAGTCCAGTGCTTAGAGGGCGAGGCATCAGAATTTGGTTTCTGGATGGTCTACGGTTTGCAGAACGACAGACACGCTGATGGTCTTGCATGTGATGCTTCCGAGTAAACGTTTTGTGACAGAAGCCACAGCTGAAACTTTTCTCACCAGTGTGGATCTTCATGTGAGTCTTCAAGTTTGTTTTACGACTGAATGTTTTATTGCACTCTGGGCAGCTGTAGGGTTTCTCTCCTGTGTGAATGCTCAGGTGCTGTTTCAAACTGCCACTGTGTGTGAAGGTTTTACTACAAAACGGGCAACTGAATGGTTTCTCGCCCGTGTGAGTCCTCAAGTGGTTCATTAGAGCAGTCTTGTCTTTAAAACCTCGGCCACACTCAGAACAGCTAAACTGTTTCTTCTCTGTGTGAATCCCCACGTGTCTGTGCAGGTTTCCACTGTCAACAAATCTTTTCCCACACTGAGAGCAGATGAAGGGTTTCTCTCCAGTGTGGGTTCTCAGGTGCCTGTTAAGATTTCTGCGATGACCAAATTTTCTCCCACACACAAAGCAGTTGAATGGTTTCTCATCATTGTCACATTGCATCTGAGGCAGTGCAGGTTCACAGGGCTGCTCACAGTCGGCATCACTGACATCTGTGTCTGAAGTCTTCTCATCAGGCTGCAGATATGGATCAGGATCTGGCCATCCGACAGAATCTTTAATGTCTTCAGTCTGGCTGTGATGAGGCTGTAAAGATCCAGGTTTTTCTTCATCCTCTTCACTCTTAACAGGGAGAGCACTAAAGGTGAACTGGGTGATATTGACTTCCTCCTGCTCCTCTTTAATGCTTGGGTCCTCCTGGTCCAGACTGGAGCTCCACTCTTGCCTCTCTTCTTCACCAACAATCACTTTTCGGATGCCTGGAGGTAAACCTGAAACACAGATATTGATATTGAGCTTGCGTTATCTTTAAACTACAAGTATTTTTATACATTGACAGTTTATTGGAGTTTGACTCTTTAGTTAGAAATAAAGAGATGATTGCTTTACATATTAACAGCATATGAAATTGACTTGTAAAGGTTTCACATCATGAGATTTCATAAGCATACATTACACAAGGCTAATATGTCAAAGGAGTTAAAGAAGAACAACAATCATCTGGTTTGGTCAAGAGAAGCAGACGGTTACACAAAACTGTACCAACAGGATAACATCCACACCAGGTGAGCAGCAGAAGACCAACACATAGCCTAAGCTAAAACTAGAGTTTACTGTCAAACACAGCAATAACGCTGATCATGTTGCAGCTACACCACAAACTGAAAAAAAGATTGTCATTAAATTGAAATTGTATTTTATATTTTGAAAATGAATGAATTTTCTTTGAAACTGTATTTTATCCTTTAAAAAGTAGCTCTCGAATAATTTCAGTTTCACTTCTCACTATTATGTTTAGGGATGGGTACCGGTGTCCGGTGCCATGATGGCACCGGTTCTGACATAAACGGTAGTAACCAGACCGAAAAGCAGCGCACATTTCGGTGCTTTTTTTTCCTGAGCTGTGATACACTTTAGATTCTAGCCAATCATTTTACGTTTCCGAGGATAGTAGGCGGGGCCAGGTACATACGTTCTGTTAGAGCAGAGCTACAGATTAAAAATGTCCAAGGCGAAGCGGTCAGAAGTCTGGCTGTACTTCACAGCAAAAGATGCAAACTCAGCAGCCTGCAACAAGTGCTTGAAGCTGATACTGTGATACTGTCAAAGGAGGTAACACCTCAAATCCGATGAAACACCTGGCGACGCATAGCGTTTTTTTTAAAAGCCCAGAAATGCGCTGTATTTGATAGCTTGCTGCGAGACCTCACACCGAGCACATCTACTGCGGGTGGGTTGCCTGTTATGCAACATCCCCCAAAAACACGAAGAGGAGAGTCCTGGCCCCTAGCCCTGCCAGTGTAGCAGAAATGATGACGGATGATGGTGGCAGCAGCAGCCGTTCTTCTCTGCGTGAGTAGCTAATTTACGTTGAGTAGGCTAACCACGTTATTACATTAATGCATGTAAGGTGAACTAGCAAACATCATCATAGCTACATGCGGCTGTCCTCTTGTTTGATGGCAGATACTCCCTTCACCCTGGCTAAAAAGGCTAAAATGACCAAAGAAAAAGTGGAAAACAGTTAAACATGAGAGGTTTAGGACAAAGTTTGTGTTTTTTCCATTGTTTAAGCACTGCTTCCAGCCAAGAGTGATACCATATATGCCCCATAGCTGCAGAAAAGGCTAACATTGTTATATTTTTACAAAAAAAAACAGCTGAACATGAGAGGTTTTTGGACCAATTTTGTGTTCTCCATTCTTTAAGCACCGGTTTGAGCACCGTTTGAGCACCGGCACCGTTTCAAAAGTACCGATTTGGCACCGGTATCGGATAAAACCTAAACGATACCCATCCCTAATTATGTTTCAGTTCTACAATTCAATTTCAGTTCCAAAATTCAGTTTTTTGGGACTTAATCTGGTTCCGGTTAATAGAACTCCATTTTACCAGCTTGTTACTGACGGGAATCTACAGCATCTTGAGCTGGATTAAGACCTCAGAAGTCATGTTGATTGACCTGCAGATAAACTCTCAGGTTGATAATAAAAGTATTACATGTATAAGAACATGTTAACAAATGATAGCCGTACAGCAACTTTTATGCTTATTGTAGCTGTTAGCTAAAAACGCTAATTTAGCGTAGTTTGCCCTGGGTTCAGCTTTGACAAACAAATATGATTCCAAAGTTGTCATCTTGTACCTTCTAAGAGTCCTGTATGCTTGAGGAAACCGCTACAGTAGGGAAACATGCAAAAGAATGTCCAAACCATTGTATTTTAGGTTTATTCATGTATTACACAGCATCCCAACTCTCTAGCTAACCTAATAACTACACTAATCCGGATAAATTTGAAAACGTTTCAATTGTTTTAATCCATATTGAAAATGCTACATTCCTGTACTGCGCATGCGTGAAACGTAAGACAATTTGACCTGCATCATTTCCGTCTGCTGTTTATTTACTTTCCGGTAAGATGTCGAGGACAAATACTTTATCCAGAGCTTTCTGGAGCATGTACAAATTGATATTAATCTAATAGGGCTGTCCAAATTGAGAGCAAACAAAACAACTGCTGTAAAATGCCGTCCGTCATCTTAGTTGAATTGGTCACATGACTGCATCATATGACAAAAATACATCATCATATTCGAAAGACTCCGTTTTTGCAGTCCACACTGTGACGCGAAAACAGCATTTTCAAATTTATCCACTTTGGAGAGCATTTTCAAAAACCTCAGCTTTCCTTGACCAAAAACGCCATCTCATTGTTGACGGAAAGCCAAAACAGAGAGAAAAAGATGCATTTTCAAACGAAAACCTATTAGTGCGGAAATGGCTTGAGGCAGTTCAACAACTCCTTGGCGGCAGAGCCTCTGGGGTGGATGAGGTCCGCCCTGAGGGGGTGGTACCTGTGGATTGGCAGACCGGGGTGGTGGTGGTGCCTGTCCACATTCTCATGCTTTTCAGCCTCTTTATTCTTATGCTTGCTGTTTCACAAACAAACGGCTGCAGCTTTGCAGCCACACACACACACACACACACACAAGCAACAATGACAGGGCCCAATACAGACTTTAAGCTGGTGAGACATGATTGCAGCTGCCATGCAGGTGCATCTGGCTTCCCTGCAGCAGCACCGCAGATCACTCCCCACCACATATTCCATTGCCCAACTGAGCCCCCCCCCCCCCCCATTTGAGTTTACTCCAAAGATTTTTGTACTTTTGTTGTACTTTTCTTTCTATTCTGACTTCTCTGTTATGGAAAAATATTGTTTAGCTTTTTTTTTTTGGATTACCCTGCAAATAGGACAAACAAATTTTATTTGATTAATTTACTAATCTTACTGGCTAAATTTCGTATACATAAATCCACTTTTTCTAATGCAAAACTGTTTTTTCAATGATTTATAAATGAAACCAGACAATATTTTAAAAATGTACAGCATTCTCATAATATAAAAGCAATTAAAACTATAAACTTATGCTCCTCGTGGAGCTCATCGTGGACTACAGGAGGAATGCTGACCCACATCCACCCATCTACATTAAGGGGACGGCTGGGGAGCGTGTGAGCAGCTTCAAGTTCCTGGGAGTCCACATCTCCGAGGATCTTATCTGGATGACCAACTGCTCCAAGCTGGTGAAGAAGGCTCACCAGTGCCTCTTCTTGAGGACTCTGAGGAAGAACCACCTGTCCTCAGACATCCTGGTGAACTTCTATCGTTGCACCATCGAGAGCATCCTGACCAACTGTATAACAGTCTGGTACGGGAACTGCTCTGCCTCGGACCGGAAGGCGTTGCAGAGGGTTGTGAAGACTGCCCAGCGCATCGCCGGAGCACCACTTCCTGCCATAAAGGACATCTACAGGAAGCGGTGTCTGAAAAGGGCTGGGAAAATCATCAAAGACCCCAGTCACCCATCACATGGACTCTTCACCCTCCTGCCCTCTGGGAGGCGCTACAGGAGCCTCCGGACTAAGACCACCAGGTACCGGAACAGCTTCTTCTCCACAGCTGTCAGACTCATGAACTCTGCCTCCTGACATCTGACCCACATTAACACATGGACTGGACATACACACACCCGCAACCACCCGCAACCACCCACACACACACACACACACACACACACACACACACACACACACACACACACAGGACAACTGTACCCTCAAACACACAATAATAACATGGACTGAACCACCACTCACAACCACTAGCACTTTATATAGCCTCTTAACTGCACTACTGTATAGTTCTGTGTAAATAATCATACGATCATTTTTAATTCTATAACTGTTTACAATTTGCGTAGTTCCCATTTCTGTATAGCTGTATATCTCAGATTTCTGTAAAGTTCTTTATTTCATATTCTGTATAGTTTTTTTTTCATATTTATATCCTGTTCATAGCCTGTACATAGCTTGTACTCACTACAGCCTGTACATACTTGTAGCATATTCACAACATACTTCATACTGTGTACATATAACATACCGTAATAGACCCATTTCTGTAATATACTTACATATCTCTATTATTGCTAATATATATTGTAATATATCTATATCATGGCTAAAGCACTTCTGAATGGCTGCAAACTGCATTTCGTTGCCCTGTACCTGTGCATGTGCAATGACAATAAAGTTGAATTCTATTCTATTCCTTGTTTGGTATCTTCTTAGACTTGTTATAATTGTTATTACACGAAACACTCTGTAACACTGTCTTCTGCTCGTTTAATTCTGAAATGTTTGAACTGCTAATTAAGACAGAGAACCCCCACCACACAAAAGTACGCATATTGAGAAACGGCTCCGGATTAACAAGAATGCGAGTATGTACTTGTGTACTTGAGAAACGCCCAGTGAAATGCAGAAAGCACAGAAACTGATAACTGCTGGCACCAGGACCGATGCTGTCAGAACAGCGTCAGGAACTGTTTCAGTTAAGATCTAACTTAATACAGTCCTCCGCTCTCCTCCTAGTACGCTATGTACGCAAGTAGGAGCTAAGAGGAAGTGACGTAAAATAAGAGAAAGGAAAAGCTGAAATTAGCACGATGCTAACGTTAGCTTAGCAGCTCCGTTTCTAGCAACAGGAATTAAACTAACCTCCTCTTTTCGCCTCCATTTCCGCTTTTAATTCCACATCCGGCGGTTAACTATGTCAGCCCCCCTCTATTCTGTCCACAGAACCGAACTCTGGAGGACTTTCTGGCTCTGCGGTTCAATCTGCTAACGGAGGGTGGGTCAAGTCCTCTGAAGTGTCAGTTACTACTTCCGGGACACTTTTAAAAATAAAGCTACAATGACGCGAAATAAAAGTATGTTTCCGGCGTGATTACAACAACTGGTACATCATACTGCAAAAATTGGTCAAATGCAGTATCACTGATACCAAGTACAATGCTAATACTTTTTACTTATGAAAGTAAAGGGTTATTATATCCAGATATTTTCATACTCACATGTTTGATGTTTTTTTTCTTGGTTGCATAAAATATCTTTTGTTCCTTGCTTGCTTTTGTTCGGTTTATTTTATATTTCCATTCTATTCCTCTACTTTGGTTTCTGTGTTTCTTTAACTCCTCTGTTTCCTCACAGACTGTCATGTCTCTCTCTATATTTTGTCTTCTGTCTATGTCAACTTTGTGTATCTTAGTCCTGGTTTCTATGTTTGTTACCTTGTGTGTTATATTAAGTTTTGCGTTCCCTTACTTGTTACTCTTGATTTGTCCGTGCTGTCTCCACCCCTAATTAGCCTCTTGTGTATAGAGATTGAAAATGTGACGTCATTTCCGGGGTAAAACCGCAAAGGATTGTAGGTACAAGTGGCAAGCGGTACTAGCGCACGCAGGCTTTCACATGAAAACAGTCACACAGCGATAAAAAGAAACACAAAGAATGGCAAGAAGCTGTAGTATTATTAACTGCAATAGCCAGTCGCATGACAGCCATGGGAAGCCAACGGGTAAAGAGATCAGTCTTTATCGAATTCCGTCGTGGAAGAGAAATTGTTCAAGCCATGTTTCCGAAGTAACAAAGAGCCGACGGATGGCCTGGATTGCAGCCATTCAAAGACCAAATATAACGTTCCAGAGCACTCCAGCTCACATGTTAGTCTGCTCCAAGCATTTTCACAAAGGTAAGTCTTCTGTTATAGTTATTACGTAATTAATCATAACATCATTGTTGATGTAGGTTACAAATAAGTCTTATATTGATTTGAATTAAATTTGTTGCGCTATGCTGCTTTGTTCACTGTGGCTTTGCGGGCTAATATTTGTTGTGTTTTGTAGGAAAACCAGAATACAAAATGCTGGAATGCGTTCCAGACTGGACACTCTCTATCATCCTGGGTCATACAGAGTTTAAAGCTGCTACCACAGCGAGATTTGATCAGTTAAGAGAGAGAGAGCAATATCAAAACAGCCACGAAAAGTCTCTCCCTGGCACTGTGTCACTGCTCAGTGCCAAGCGAGGATCTGTTATGACTCGGCCTCTCCAGCCAGCAGCTCCGACTTCCTTCTGGAGCGTCATCCGCATATCGTGGGTTTCTGTCACGGCGATAGCCAGCTGCCGTGCTCGAGTGGTAGACTGGGTTCTCCTGGCATATTGCCTGCGTTCGCCAGCTTACACGCCAGTCTGACCTCGCTGCGGCGAGTGACAATTCTCCAGCCTAGTGTAGCCTATTCTGTCTGGCGTGTTGCCCGCAGTGCGCTGTTACATACCTGTTACAATACCTGATGGGCTGGGCTTTTGTCAAAATGTGTGTAACTGTTAATATAGGCCGTTATTAAATTGATTGCTAATGCAACCATATGGTACATTGACCTCTGAGGAAATTTTAGATGGCACTCATCATCAGAAAGGTTGCCGACCCCTGATTTAGAGCAGGCAATAACACAGTTGTCAAGGGGCCTGGGAACCAGTACATGGGAGTGGACCCAAATGCAGACACAATCGAGACAGCAATTTTAACAAAGCTTTACTGAGTACACAGGGATTCAAAATCATGGAATGTGGGAACATAGCGAAAGTCTCTGCTGGAAAAGCACTGAAACAGAGGGAGAGAGAGAGATTGGATACAAAGCGAGGAAAGAGCTGTACTGGGCAAACCCCAAAAAGTTAATTCTGTTCATCTGGACATAGCGTTTTAAGTGGGAGAAACGTTTAGTCACTCATCCAAGTGACTTCTTCCATCTCAGCCGAGTGGAAGTTTCCTCAACCTTATAAACAGTACATTTGCACAATGACTGAAATTCACCACCACTGGTGAACAATGGGCTGTGAGGTCAGTTCATTAATATGCAAATGGTTATGACTATTTATCTTCAACCACTGATTAAAGACCGCCGATCAGTGACCATTGATTAATGGCCATAAGTACCATTCACAGAGAGTTGGGGAGTGGCTGCAATCACAGCACTGCAAGATGGAGAATGATGTACTCTTGGGCCCTGTAGCGTAACTCTTCGGTCCTTCTTTGCTTATTCTGCAGAACGTAAAGTTTCTGACTCGAGCCTTTCTTGGATAGCTTCTATGCTTTATGCCTAACCCGTCTCCCACTGAAAACTCTACGTCCAGATGAACAGAATGAACACTTTGGTAATTATTTAGCTGTAACATGATAGGACAAAAAAAGCAGCTATGAATGGTCTAAAAACAAATGCCGATTGCAAGAGCTGGTAAATGACTAGAGCCAAATTGGAACCAAATTGGATGAGACTGACTTCCTCAGCCTGAACAAAAGTAAAGCAGAAATTATTTTATTTGATAACCCATCCTGTGAGACTGATAAAACATCACCATTGGTCTTTTAGTTTCTTACTGTCATTTGGTTGCAAAGAACCTTGGTGTGACTTTTGACACTGTTTTATCACATTAGCTCTGTTGTTAAGACCAGTTTCTTTCAACTGAGGCTTCTCAGTTAATAGTTTAATATGTGCATTGAAGGACATGTCCTGGTCAAAAATGGCTCCAAGATTCCTCACAGTGTTACTGGAGACCAAGGTAATACCATCCATTGTAAGCATCTGGTTAGATACAGGATTTCTAAGATTTTTTGATGAAATACAATAACCTCAATTTTATCTGAATTTACAAGCAGAAAACTAGAGGTCATACTGGTCTTTATGGCTTTTAGACATTCCTGCAGTTTAACGAACTGGTGTGTGTTATCTGGATTTATGGATAGATAAAGTTGGATATAATCTCCATACGAGTGAAACTGTATGGTATGCGATCTAATGATACTGCCTAAGGGAAGCATGAATAACGTAAACAGAATTGGTCCAAGTGGAACTCCATAATTATCCTTAGTGTGTAAAAAGGACTCAGCATTTACATTTAGATAAGATAACATAAGAATCTATATCGCAATATAATGCATTTTCGGTAAATTCAGTGAATAGTTTATATAATCACCACATCAAAAGTACTATTTCTCATATACATTTAAATGAAATGATCAGTAATGAAATAAATATGGGCCTTACCTGGCATTATCCTATAGCAACACACACTAGATGACTCCATGCGGTCACACAGGTGCTTTCCTCAGGCCTTAAGCTAACATTACTGCTCCTGTATGGTTGTTAGGAAACCAGCCTGTCTGCAAACGACAACTGCAGATGTCCAGTCTGTGAAGAGCACAGTTAAGCTCATAAAGGTATATGTTGTTCAGCTCCTCCACATATCTGTTGTTGTTTGGTGGGTGGTGACTATACCATGGAAAGTATTGCAAATCATCATCTAAAGCAGGGGTGGCCAACTCCAGGCCTTGAGAGCTGGTGTCCTGCAGGTTTTTAGATGTGTAAATGGCTAAATTACCTCCTCAACATTTCTTGAAGTTCTCCAGAGGCCTGGTAATGAACTAATTATTTGATTCAGGTGTGTTGACCCAGGGTGACATCTAAAACCTGAAGGGCACTGGCTCTCGAGGCCTGGAGTTTGCCACCCCGGATCTAAAGCAATGGAAAAATATTGCAGTAAACGGTAATTTTTGCAACAGCACAAAATACATGAGTATAATCGTCTATCATCTAATATATTTTCGTCATTTGCACAGCCCTGATTCAACCACAATCTGTCAATCTGAAGACCCTTCACACACTGGAGTGCCAGTTCACTTGCCCGTTCTGTGAGAAAGGGTTCTTGCACATGACTCGGCAAATGGCCATCCACATGGTGAAAAGCAGTTGCAGGGCATGCAACAAATAGTTCACTTGACTGTCAGGCTTAAAGCAGCAAAAGTGCTGCGGTGAGCAGCTGGAGCTGGACAATGGTCGAACAGACTGTGCAGACCAAGAACCCAGAGAAAAAAAACATTTTCCTGCCATGAGTGTGAGAACAGCCTGAAATATCACATGAGGAATCAGACTGGAGAGAAGCAAATCAAACTCCATTTGTGAGAAAGGTTTCACAGTGAATGCAGTACTGAACAAACATCTGACTACTCAATCATTTGTTAAACCCTTCAGTTACCACTTTTGCAGTGAGGAAGATATCTGGAAAGACATATTACTCAGCACACAGATTATTTCTTAATCTGCAGAAAACTCTTCATACAGTCTCAAACATAAAGTGACATATCCAGTGGCTGAAGCTGAGCTGCAGGAAGGAAGGTTCACACAAGACTGACTTCATACATGAGTCTATAGAATAAACCACAGACAAAAAAGAGATACAGGAACATATGGAAGGCAAGAAGGACGTGCGGAATAAACTGAGACCAAGAACAGACACAACTGGCCAGTAAGCAGACTGAACATTCTTATGTGGTTTGTAGTGACACATTTGGTTCATTTGCAGTTCACTTGGATTTTTATCTGTGTGAAAACAAACCTAACCATGGGTAAAAGCTACAAGTTTACAAACTTGTAGGTCTGAAAACACCCTTAGATTCCAAACAGGAAACAGAGTTCCTCAGTCTCGGTTTCCCTCTGAGATTATCTGATTCTGAACGTTTTTATTTCTTTGTGGGGGAAAAGTAAAAGTTGACCTGGCTTTTAGACCACACTGAGGAAGTGAATATGCTGCTGAGCCTCTTTCAGCGGAGTGTTTGGAGTTTGGAGTGTTCAGATAAATGTTCAAAATTCCAGGGTAATTCTGAATAGTCATTCATCTCTAAAATTCTTTAGAAAGCTTTTTCACTTGATCCAGAGTGCACCAGATGTAGTGAGATATTCATTCCCAGCTTATTTGTGAAAACATGAAGCTGACTTAGCAAATGGAATGATCAAAAATGCAGCTGTCCATCAGATGGCGCTCTGTTACAGATTCAGAATACCTTAATAATCCCTAAGGAAATTACATAAATTATGTTTATCTCAGATTATAATTACTGATCAGTTCCTGATTAATTTATATTCAAACAGCTGTTAGTGTTTGAATAAGAATAAAATGTGTATGTTTTTCTGTCATATACTCATAGACTTAGGGTGTGATTTGTAAAAACAGGGAGCACTGGGATTGGTTTAGTGGACTTTCAGTGGGAGTAGTGTTTCATCGCTCTAGGTGATGTCTTCAGTCTCTAAACCACAGTGCTCCCTTGTACTCTGTACCTGTCACAGCATATTGCTGTTGATAAACCTAGCACAAAAAGTAAGGACATTTGTCTTTGGCTGATTACTTCTTTGTTGTAACAATGCTTCTTGGCAACACATTTTATATTGTTGGAACACAACAATAAACAAGAGTAAATCAGCTGTTTGACTCTAGCAAAGAAGTTTTTCATGGGCTCAGGCCACATACTCAACTCTGCAAAGCAACCCACAAATGCATTTTCCTTAAAAAAGTGGCACCATTTAAGGGGAAATAAACAGGCTTTCCAACAATATAGGATTTATTGCGTTTCACAGAAGCATTGTTACGATAAAGTAATAAACAAACAAACAAAATTACCTTGCTTTTGGTGTTAACTTTAAAATAATTAAGAACAAATTAGGATTATTATAACTTTAATCATAAACAGCTTTGGCATGGACACTGTAACATATTTTCTTTAAATAATATGCACAGTACTCTTCACATTTTCTTCTTTAGGCACATAAAACCCAGTCAATCATAATGCCAGCGTTGGCATACAGAAAATATTTATGCCAACATTTGAACACAAAAAGAACACAACACAGTTTGGAAAGTACGGGCAGGGCGGCGCCCATCGGCAGCAGACTTTCCAGGTTGGCAGTTCATTATGCTGCCGGGTCGTTATCGCATATTTATTAACTTGTGAATAATGACTGACTGTCAGATTAGGGTTGACCTGTCTAAACAGCTGTACCTTCACGCAATGCCAATGAACAGTGAATTTCCTTAGACTCTTTTCACTGCAAATTCCTGCATGATGCCTCTTTTTAAAATTTAATTACCGTAATTTTCACGCAGAAACAGCAGCACCTATAGCTTAATAGATATCACTTAGCTTAAAAATCACAAGTTAATGTCTTAGATAATATAATATATACTTTGACATAACTTGTGTTACATAGCACTACAGTCTTTTCGATTCGATTACACTGTATTATCGTTTATAATTATGTCTGTTAGAATTCACAGACGGCCTGTATTTCATGAATTCTACACTTTCTACTTTAAATTTAAAGTGGTGTATTTTTTAATTTGTTTTAATGCGCTCTTACTGTAGCGTAGAGCTGCCACCCAGGCAAAAGAAAAATAGAGCTATATCACGTTATAACCTGAAAAGTTTGTTTTTCTAACGTTATACTTTTCATGTTTGTTCAATATACTATCAGTACAATATACTTTTCACGTTTGAACAACACAATATCACTTTATTAAAGTATACATAATTATCACGTTTTAGCAAAAACATTTTAGGTTCTTACATTATCAATATTATAACGTACTAACGCTTTCTTTTGTCTGAGTGGCAGCTCTACGCTGTACCATTATTCTTTCACATTATTAAATATGTTTGTTATCGATCCATCAGTTGACTGGGTGACTGACTGATGACGCTGTTTGTAGCTTCCTCTGCAGCTCTATCTTTAGCTCCTCCCCCCCGCCCGACCAGCTGATCTTTGTTGTAGTACGTCACGTCGTGCCCCCCTCCCTCCCCGTCATGTGAAGATTTATTTATTTTCTCCTCCTCGCCCCTGCGCCTGTTATCGCCGAGAAGCACCGTACAACCACAGCGGGACACCGCGACCACAGAAGGCCAAGTATTAGGGCCGCAGGGCCGGGAGGAGCGGGACGGAACCGCCGCTGACCCCGGAGGCGACATGACTGCGGAGTAGCGAGCAAAAGGACGCCGCTGCGCCTGCTGGTGAGCCGGAGGAGGAGGAGGATGGTGGTGAATGGTGGATGGTCTGATGGAGGTGCAGCTGCAGGTGGAGCGGCTCCTCGAGCCTTCGCCGCGGCAGCAGAGCCGCTGAACGCACCTGGAGCTGGACAAAATAATGTGAACACTCTGCAACTCCCTGGCCTTCGTCGTTAACATCATCATTTATGATTATGATGACGGGATCCAGTCACGTGGCTCTGGCCTGACCGACGCTACCTTCTCTTCCAGCGGCCCACAGACACAATGTCCGGGCCGGCTGGACCGGCACTGGCTGCGGAGCCTGGGCTTGGGCCGGAGCTGCCGGACCTGAGCCACCTGACGGAGGAGGAGCGCAGCATCATCCTGTCGGTGATGGAGAGGCAGAAGGAGGAGGAGACGAAGGAAAAGAGCATGCTCAAGTAAGATTATTGATTATGGAATCAGCTGGTGTTCAGAGAAAATAAAAGCATCAGTGAGCATTTTAATTAAAAAACCTCAGCAGCTGCAGCAGGAAGGTTTAAGAAGTTGACCTCTCCAGATCGTCAGTGGCAGAAGCAGACTGCAGGTGTTCAGGCAGCAACGGAAGAAAAAAAGTGAAGATAAAATAAAGTAAAGATTTAAAAGCTGCTCATAAATTTGGCGTTTACTTAAAAACAAAACCGATTAAACTAATCAGAAATGGTTATACCCACACAGCACGCTGGTCTGGCCTGGATCACCGTCAGCCAGCAGTGGCTGACGTCTGGCATGCTGAGTGGTATGTCATCCAGATATGGGCCAGGCCTGGCATAGTTGTCACTGTTTAAGTGATGGCATGCCGTATCTGGCTCGATTGTGGTTTGGTTTATGTGGCCCAGGCTCATAGAAAACGGGTCTGGCCCAGATCTATCATCAAGCTGGCACTTCTGACTGACTGGTGTCATGGCAGGGTGTATTCCAACCAGATGTGGGCCAAGTCTGGCATTGATAGCACTATTCATGTTCCTAATTTCCTATTTTAGTTTGAAGACCCAAATCCCATGTTGCAAACATTTCAAATGCAGGTTTGACAGGTTTGTGAGTGTACACTTTATCCAAAACCTAGTGAAGGTTTACTCATGTTTACCACTGGGTGGCTGTAGCTCAGGAGGTAGAGCAGGTTACCTACTGATCGGAAGGTTAGTGGTTCAATCTCCCTAGCTTCTCCTATCTGCATGTCAAGAGTGTGAATGTGTATTAATGTAGTTAGGACGTACTCAGTTGATAGAAAGGATGTGATTGAGTGAATGTGGCATGTTGTGTTCAGTACCTTCCGTAATCCGGCAGAGTAGAAAAGCACTTTATAAGAATCGTTCTTCATGTTACTTTGCAGTATTATGTTCCGGCACGTTGTTATTACATGGCTTGATTAAGGTACACATTAGGCTTACATCTAGTGCCAGAGCTGAAACTGTTCTGGGTCAGTACAGGACCACCAGTTTGTCTGCAACTGGCCTTGTGCGGGCCATCATTCTTTGCGGTATGTGGGCCATGTGTAAGCACATTGTGCGGGCCAGATCCGGGCCATACCAATTTTGCTATGTGGGTATTAGAATAACTGCTTAATGCAATCATTAATCTAATTCACTCCCCTATAAAATTTTGCTGTATGTCAGGTTAGGCTGATTGATGAACTGTTTCACTGATCACTTTTAATTGGGTTGATATTGAGCTCACAGAGAAGAAGCTGTTTCTAAGTTTCATTTGAGGGACCTGTACTGATTGGCAGAGAACAACAGATCCTTCAGGTGAGAACAAGGATGTGATTGGGAGGGCAGAGAGTGGCCAGCTATCTTCTGAGCTGTGCTCATTGATCTGCTGAAGCTGTGATATAAATATGCCAGAAGATGCTACTGCTAATCTTTTAGCGTGCTGGCATAAAGATTAGCAGTAGCATCTTTTGACCCAGGTTGTTTTTCCTGAGCATTGTCAGGAAGTGACATAATTGCTCTGCCTCTTTGGTGTTTTCTGAGATGTTTTAGAATGAAATTAAACTTCTTTACACCAAAATAAAGGGGAACCATGTGAAGGTCACTGGGAAATATTTTTAGTGATCAAACTGGTCTGAATGTGGTGCACAGACTGAAGTGAGTTAGAACTTTCTGCTGAAAGCAGTCAGTATTTAAGGAATGAATACTCCCCCCTTCACAGAGCAACACAGTCCACTGAAATGTCTTCATTTTTGACATAATAATAAAATCAAATAGGCTGGTGATCTGCATATTAAACAGAGGTTCATTGGTTCATTCAGCAGATCAGTTTCACCAGTAACTGGAAAATGTTTTTGTAATGATCAATCAGCCTTTTATTGTGTTATTTATTATAGACTGGTTCTCATAGTGGTGAAGAGAGAGCTGAGCATAAAAGCAAATCTCTCAATTTACCGGTCGATCTACGTCCCTACCCTCACCTATGGTCACGAGCTGTAGGTAGTGACCGAAAGAATGAGATCGCGGATACAAGCGGCGGAAATGAGCTTCCTCCGAAGGGTGGCTGGACTCTCACTTAGAGATAGGGTGAGAAGTTCAGCCATCCGGGAGGGGCTCAGAGTAGAGCCGCTGCTCCTCCACATCGAAAGGAGCCAGTTGAGGTGATTCAGGCATCTGACAAGGATGCCTCCTGGGCGCCTCCTGGAGGAGGTGTTCCGGCAGACCCAGCATCCATTTACCATAAATGAATCCTTGAAGAGTTGTTTGTAATTTTTGTGTCTCCTCACACATCAGAGTGTTGTCCTGATCTACATACAGTAAATGTTTATACATTCACTCGAGAAGGTCACCAGATAAATGTGAAAGCTCATCAGATAATAGATGAATAATTTTAAGTCACATTTTTATGTCATGTTGAAATTTTTTGGAATCTTTGCTCAAATCCTTCATGACGTGTTTTTAATGTAAAATCTTCCAAATGAACTGCGGCCATCTCAGTGTGGTTCATCCTGTTCGAGGAGGTTTTGATGAGACAGCGGTGGCAGACTGAGCTAATTGAGACAGGCTTGGTATGAGTACAGATCCTACAGAATGAGGACTGGCGTGTTCAGTTTGATTGTGCAGGGTGCAGATGGAGCTGGTTTTCACTGTTTCTCTGTACAGTGCTGTGCTGCAGTAGAATAAGTAGTGTCTGTCAGAATTTTTCCCAGAATGCTTTGCTGTATTTCTGGTGGATATTGTAGGTTTTACAGGCTTGCTGGTTCTTAACAGTCTGTCTCTCGAGTTTACTGTAACTGCAGACTAAATCCAGTTATCCCATTAGTGTGGGTGTTGCTTGGTGGATGAGGGGGTTTGTGGTTTAACAGGGATCAGAGCATCTGGTGGTTTTGGGCCGTCTGAGGACTGTAGCTATCTGTGAGGTGCTGTAACCACGTGTGGCCTCCAGATGTCACTGCAGAGTCACTGAGGTCAAAGGGTTTCAAAGCAGTCTTTGTGAACACATCTGACACAGTTTTATGTTAGTCTGTTTAAAATGTTTAGTTTGTGTGGGCCCTTTCATCAGTGAAGTCAAACCAAGCATCTTACTGTCCTCACTGTGTGTTGGATGTTTTTTTTCTTTTGTTGTTTTAAGCCCCTACATTGCCTGTCACTTACTGCCTATCCCAAGCATGATTAGCTTTGAAAGTTTTGTTTGTTTGTTTTGCTTTTTTGTTTGTGGTTTGTTTGGTGTGTGTCACAAGTATGAGCCAATCAGCAATGACTTCTATGTAAACATTGCTGTGTTAAAGAGATGGCACACACTGTAGACCAGCTGCCAACCTTTCAGGGCAGGACAGGGCAGACATCGCAACACTTTCATGATTTTATTGCCAGCATGTGATTAGACCATAAATCACAGACCTCCCGACTCTCAGCTTGCGGACTCTTATGGAGCTGCTGTGACATCATGTCAGGCCTTGGCCAAGCCTGCATCATGACTGTTGACCGTGTGCATTTACTTATTTTATTGTTTCATTCATATTTTGTTCATTTTGCTTTTATGTTTGATTTTCAGTTAAGAACTGGTGAAGTGACAGGAAGACTAATAAAATCATTTCAATGAATCCTTTGTTTGTTTGCTCGGTTTGTTTACCTTTATGGTTGGCCAAACCAACAAACAAACAGTTTCAGCTGTGTGTGCTACTGGATGAGTTGTTGCATTCTGACGCATCCTGGTGGTGGCAGAAGAGAACTGAATTAATCCCGTTTCAGCAGCTCGATGTCTCATTCTGTTTCTGCTTATTTGAAGTAGAGCCCTGTGTGGGACTGTTTTTTTTGTTTTGTTTTGTTTTTTAAAATCCCTCTTCCTCTGAATTTCTGACCATTACCACCCACTCCGTCCGTCTGTGTCCAATCCTGCCCGCACCCACAGACTTATTGATATTTATCTTTCACATGATGTCAGAGCTACTAGGACTCACCCTCCTTGAGGGCAAAACAGTACTTCAGTCCTTTGCCCTCCAGCCATCCATCAAACGTCCGCACATTTAACTTAAACAAAATGCCATTTAGTTTCTGTGCTATCAGATGCACTAATCAGCATTTATTTACAGCTGCCAGAAGGATGTAGAGTATGGCATGTGAGTACATCTGCTAGCTGTGCCTTACAGGCCAAATCCCACCAATACCTGCTTCTCCACAGCAACATGATAATAATGTGACAAATTAATACTACCAGAACTTTTCTGACACTACACTGTAAATGTACGAGTCAACAAAATATAAGATTTACATGTGGTAGTTCGTTTAAGCGAACTATGTAGCACTTACCTTTGCTTTAACAACAAACAGTTTCTTTCTCTTCACCTCCTACACACTGCATTATTTACCTAGATCAGAAGTACCTGTAGCTTTTGAAAGCTTTCGTCCTGGCAGCAGCAGAAGGTGAGGGATTCTCTACAAGATGCATGTAGATGTTATCGAACTGGAGCCTTTATGAGAGGCATCGCCACTTTCAGGGATTTAAATAAAGCGTCTCTCCATGTCTTCATTTTTCTTCAATCAATTGATTATCCAGTTAATCTTGGGTTGAGACAGGTGAAAAAAACAACACTTTTGTCCTGCAGTACTATCAACTGTAATGTCTTGCCCACTGGGGTAGTGAGTTGGTCACGTGAACCACATTATAAACGCGCTATGATTAATGCATGTGTATGTGGCACTTTATGTCCAGCGCTTTACTTTCTTTATTTTATAACTTTTCCAAATATCCATCTTTCCACTCTTTTCTTTAGTTTTAGACTCTCCAATCTGAATTTTGTTACCAACAGCAGTTGCACTCTTCGTCCTGCTAACAATTTTGAGACCAACTGTTGCCCACGGCAACCTTAAAACCCCCCACTCCTGCGAGATTTGCGTTGGGTGGGATCCCAGTCCCAATGCAGGGCTCTAATTTAAAGCTTCAGTTTCAGTTTGTTTCTGTTATGATTTTGTTTTTATATTATTTCATGATTAATTATATCACTGACATCATCATCATCATCATCATCGCCATCATGTCTATGTCTGCAGGGAGCAGGAGGAAGTGAAACCTCCCTCGTCCTCGTAAGTACCTCATCTCCCAGAGTGCACTCCCTTAGCCACGCCTCTTTTCCTCAATAAGCTATTTCTTGTGTCCCACGCTGCCCCTCCCACCCACTGATGTGCTTCCTGTCAGCTGACTGTGTGTATTACCTGGACAGGTGGAATCCATTCTCAGGGTTCAGTCAGTTGGTCAGTAACGTTGCCACCAACGTGTCCGAAGTTCTGCAGGTTAAAAGTCCAACAGACAACGAGCTGCAGATGTGAGTAAACCCAGAGGCTTACCTGAGCACAGGTGTTTGTGTCTCACCTGAGCCTCAGTTCAGGTAGACACCTGATGCTGTGTTTATTCATCATGTCGCAGTCTGACACTGAAGGTCCAAATCCAATCGTACATGCCTGGCTTCGCCTCTTTAATGAACCAAACAAGGACCAGCTCACTGGTCCTTTAGACTTCAGTACAAGTTTAGCATATGTCACCCTCTGACCTCTCCTCTCTCTAAAAACCTCCTCCTCACAGGAAGTTACATCAGCAGTTTGAGATGTATAAAGACCACATGAAGAAGCTGGGTGAGGAGTCTCCAGAGGCTCAGACAGCGCGGGCAGAGTCTCCAACCTGCGGGATCTGTCGCAAGACCAAGTTTGCCGATGGCTGTGGCCGAGCATGCTGCTACTGCCAGAGTCGTTTCTGCGGCCGCTGTGGGGGGCGTGTCTCCTTGAGAGCCAATAAGGTTGGTCTATGAGTGCATTTTTGCTGTGGACATTGCTGAATATCTGGGGTCATTTTCAGTTTAATTATTTTTTTCAGTGACAGTTTAACAACTCTAGATCGTCTGAAATGAAACGATTAAATGTCAGACTGTTGGCTTTGATTTGATTGACACAGGCTGGATACTGTGCATAAAAGCAACAGCAATTCATAAGTGGTAAATGAAATGTTTATACAGCCATGGTCTGGATGCGTTTGGTATTGTCCCTCAGGTAGCTCTGCTTTGATACGGTAAAATGGAAATGTTACTTAAGATCAGACTCACAAAGTTTCAGCACCACTGTCACTGCTTTGAGTCATCTGCCCACTTATGTATAAATCAAGATTGCTACCATCAACTATCACAACTGTGCCCTGTACTACAAAATGCCCTGTACTCACCCTAACACTGGAGATCAGGATAAGTGTTCACACGAAGCTGATTATCAACTCAGCATTTAACCTGTGCATTCACATGAAAGGGATGGTGCTGCAGCATCTGATCAATCTAAAAGGGGCATTTTGCAGGTCACGGGACTCTTCTTCCACAGAAAATGATCCCTATGAGTGCCACCTACTCTAGACATGTTCTAGCTGGTGATTAAATATTTTTAAAGAATCTAAAAACAGAATTCAATACAAATTTGATACGAGGTCAGCAGGTGCAGTGCAGGTTTTTTGTTTTAGGATCAGATTTTAATGCTTTGAATCTTCCTACCAAGCTATTCTCGACTCTGTGGCACCATTAAAAACCAGGCAGCTCAAGGCTAAAACCGAGCCGTGGTTTAATGACACCACTCGGGCTGTGAGGAGGCAGTGTTGTAGAGCTGAACGCAGATGGAAGAGGGACAAACTGCAGGTGTCTCTTCAAATCTTAAAGGACTGGTGGTGTCTCTATCAGGATACAGTCAAGGAGGCTAAAAGGGAATACTTTTAATACAAGACAATTTCCTCCAACAGTTATAATCCACGTGTGTTATTTAACTCCATCAACTTAGTTTTAAATGCTCCACAAAGTGGCTGTTTGGAAGCCTCTCATAAACTATCTAAGGATTTTGTGTTGGGTTTTTTTATTAATGAGAAGATAGCAGCTACGTGGGCTCTCATCTCTGCCCCTGAATCTGACCCCTCCGTCTCGATCCCTTGCTCTGCTGTTTTTGACCAGTTTGAGCCTGTAACTCTTTCTTTTTTAGAGGATGTGGTTGGTCATCTGAGGCCCTGTTTGTCTCCAAATGATCCTGTCCCTTGACAATTTTTTAAAAAGATTTTGCCTCGCACAGACTGTTCTTACTATTATAAACAGCCGTTTAATGTCTGGTGTAGTCCCTGCTTATTTTAAGCAGGAAGTAGTACAACCCCTTCTTAAGAAACCCGCCCTGGACCACACTGTATTGACTAACCACAGGCCTATCTCCAAGCTGACTTTACTGTCTAAAATCTTAGAGAAAATTGTACATTCCCAATTGATTGATTTAAGAAAAAATGAGAATAGTATCCTGAGTCAGCACTCTTAAAGGTTTTTAATGATATCTTCCCTACCTGTGATTCTGGTAATCATGTTGTTCTTGTCCTCCTTGACCTAACAGCTGCTTTTGACTCTGTAGACCACAACATTTTACTGTCTCGTTTACACCGTCTTGCAGGCATTCGTGGTACTACTTTGAATGGGTTTAGGTCTTATCTTTCTGATCAAACTTAGTGTTAACTTTTTAGGGTATGAGTCCTTTTCTGCGGCTCTTCAGTTTGGGGTCCCGCAGGGCTCAATTCTAGAGCCTCTGCTTTTTTCATCATATTTACAGCCCTTGGGAACCATCCTTAAAAAGCATGGAATTTCCTTCCACTGTTATGCTGATAACTGCCAGATTTATCTGCCTCTGAAGCAGAAAGATGCCTTCTCTATTAAACTACTTCTGGCATGTCTAGAAGATATTAAAACTTGGATGTCCCTAAACTTTTAAAAATGTAATTCAAGAAAAATCGAGGAGATTGTGTTTGGTCCTTGCGGACCTAGTGATCCCTCCGCTATTGATTTGGGACCCCCGGCATTTTAAACTTGTTGTTACTAATTTGGGTTTTAAGATGGACAGTGACTTTAAATTGGACACTCAAATTAGGGCTCCTGTCAAGTCCAGTTTTTATCATTTAAGGTGCTTGGCAAAGGTAAGACCTATTTTATCCAGGCCACATTTTGAAACAGTAAGCCATGCTTTTATTTCATCTCATTTGGATTACTGTAATGCACTGTATTTTGTAGTAAGTCTGTTTCTTCTCTTTCGTCTGCAGCTGGTTCAAAATGCTGCTGCACGACTTTTAACCCAGAATTTGCAAAAGAGAGCACATAACTCCCATTCTGGCTTCACTCCATTGGCTGGCTGCCTTTAATCTAATGTGCTGATTTATAATTTTAATTTAATTCTAATTAGTATTTTATATTTCTTAAGTTATTCAATGTATTGTTTCTTAGGCATGTCAAGTGTACGGCACTTTGTTTTCAGCTGGGAGTTGTCTGAAAGTGCCTTATAAATAAATTGCTTGCTTATAGAACAATAAAGTGTTGTTAAATTGTTTGCTGACAACAGGAAAAACTTAGCTCTGTGAACCTGACTGGCTCTCTGGCGGCTGGTCCCTCTGACTTCTCCCCTCCTGCCGCACATGAACCAGCTGACTGACCATATGACTCATTTTCTCATTCATGAAGCCAGAGCAGACAGAAACATAAGAGCAGACATTGTAGCTATATCTTATTCAGTATTTGATTAAAATTACTTTTTTCTCCCCTCCTGTTTCTACGGTAAATATCATGTCAGCACTGATGCATCTTCATATTCCAGCTCCTCTGGATTAAATGGAAGCTCTACTCTTCATTTACCCGTTGCCACACATTGCTATGGTGAATTCTGATACCAGGGCCCTGTTTCAGGAAGCCGGTTTAGAAAACTCAGAGTGAAAAACGATACGCAGGGTTGAGTAACCCCGAACTGTCCAACTCGGAATATTCGGTTTCAGAAAGGCTGATAACAATTAGTTCAGTCAACGCGGAGTTGCTTTAACCCCAAGTGAAGCGCGCGGACGAGGATACATAAAGCCCTGATAAGCGGAGCACAGATTAAGCGAGTCACCATGGAGACGGAGGGAAAGAAGGCGCGGTCAATGTATTTCACAGCACTTGAGGCCGAAATTCTGATGGCAGCATATGCCGATAACATGCAAATTCCGCGGAAAAAAGTAACGCAGCCACAGCTGCAAAAGAAAGGGAGCATGCATGGCAAAACATAGCCGACAGAGTCAATGCGTGAGTGTTAATATAAACATTGATCTAGGGATTTCCACCCATTTAACACGTTATTTTATCATATGTTATTTTATTTGTTATTTTATACATTTTATTTTGTGATGTGATGTGAGCGCAGGTGCAACCCAACAGGCCCCAAACGTGCCTGGCAGCAAGTAAAAATGAAATATAAAAATATAGTCCAAACAGGTATTGTATTATGAGCCACAGTGCTTGGTCAGTTTGTCCCATGTAAATCAATTGCAGTTAGAGGCTACATTAATTTCCTTTCTGTAAGCACTTATTGAAATTATCTGAGCACATTACAAGTACATATTTGCTTACTCTGTATGCTCAAATGTGGCCCGTTATAGCCAACAGAAAAAAAGCGGAGGCCCGAAAAACAGGTGGGGGTCCTCCACCACCACCACTCACAGAGGCTGAGCAGTTGGCCCTCAGCCAAAACAGTGGGCGCCCTGTGGCCGAAGGCATCTCTGCGGGGACATCCTCTGAGTCAATAACCCCGCAAGACACAAGTGCCGACATAAGGGGTAAATTCAAAATAATACATGATGTGTATACATCCTTTCTTCACAGTCACCTTTGCAGTGCTACTCATTCATCTGATAAACTCTTCACCATAATGGATTATTTTGTAGTGAAGTAATTTTCCGACTGATTTTGCCTTCCCTCAGCCTTGGTTGTCTTTGAGAGCATAATGACAATGAAGTGTAAGGTGCTTGGTATGTTTGTTAATTGCCATTTGGTCCCTTGTAAGTTATAAGTGACCTGTATAAACCTCATATTCTATCAGTTGATGGTGATGGTGTACTGCATCTGGTGCAGCCTCCTGTTGAGCCAGACCAACATGCAGTTGTGAGTAATACTCCACAGATTATATGAGTGTACAGTAGAACAGCAATGTTGTTTATTTCTTTACTACAGGAAAATAATGAAGAAACATTGACAGCTGTTACGGAGGAGGAAGCAACAGAGACACTTTATGAGGTGTACATCTTTTAATACTTTGTGTACAGGAAATACAGGCGACCAATAAAGCCAGTTGAACAAAAAATCTGTTTATTCTTCTTTCAACATGTTGAGGTGATGGGTCAAAAGAAATGATTGTGACATATGGTGTCTCTGACTGCGCTTCCATCTTGTATGTCCGTGGGAGGGTCAGGATGTTCATGGTTTGGATCACTGCTGATGTCTGGTTCAGAAGGACAGTGTTCTCCTCTAATTGTGGCAATGTTGTGAAGAATCACACATGCCACAATAATGTCACATGCCCTTTCTGGGGTGACCCTGAGTCTTTGCAGGCACTGGAACCGGGCCTTAAGCATTCCGATAGTCATTTCAATTCTGGCTCTTGTCCTGCAATTAGCCAGATTATATCGCTGCTGTGGGCCCGGTTCAGGGTCAGGGTAAGGGGTGAGCAAATAGGGTAAACATGGATACCCCCTATCACCAAGCAAGTAGCCAGTGAACTCTCCTAAGACAGAAGGATACACTTCAGTTCAAATGTCCCTGAAGCAATTGGTCTTTATATATTTTAAAGTATTCTCAACTCACCATGTCCAAATTTTGTGCTCAGTGTACATTCACGGAATATTTGTGAGTCATGGACAGAGCCTGGCCACTTGGCTTCCACATTTGTGATAATGTTGGCAGCATCACATATGATCTTCACAGTGCAGAGAACACGAATTAGCATCCATTACTATAATGAAATAATTTGTTAGTTTGAAATGCTACAGGGAACTATGTACCTGTACATTGATGCTGTGGAAAGACTTCCTGTTCACATAGTCTCCTTCATTTACTGAAGGAGCAATGATTGGAATGTGAGTGCCATCTGTACAGCCAATCACGCCTGGGAACCCTGAAAATAAATGTAAAATTTAAGTAGTAGTCCAAGTATCACCACATCATACATTACGTTTTGGTCACCCTGATACCTGCAATTTTGTGGCATCCCTCTTTGATAAATCTTGTGGGTCTATGACCGGGGAACACCACAAACGAGTGCAGGAGACGTTTCAGTGCAACTGTAACATTCCTGACTGCCCGACAGACGGTAGCCTTGGAAGCGTGCTCAGCGTCATCAATATTATACAGAAAGCTCCCGTTTGCAAAAAACCGAAGTGCAATACAAATAATATGTACAGAACTGAGAGCATGTCCGCGATGTGTCACATGCGTAATATATGGCCTGAGGATGTTATTAAAATAAATTATAGATTGTGCTGAAAAACGGTAACATTCGCACAGAAAATCATCAGGAAATGATAAGATGTCCAAACGCGCTCTGATCACTCTCTCCCGGCGGAGAGCTCTGCGGAGAATTTGGGCTTCACGATCTACTGGCTCTTCAAGGAAGGAGCACGCCATGTCCGACACTTCCTACTGTCAGGTTTCCGACAAAGGGGCGGAGACAGTCAGGGTTAGTTGTAGTAAACCTGCTAGGGGGCAGGTTAGCTTCACGGCGTGTGTCGTCATAGTGACTCACTCAGGCTTCAGCTGAACTCGCTTTGTGAAACCGAAAAACCAGTTTTCGTTAACTCAGGGTATACTTACTCAGTTTTTCCACTAAACCGGCTTCCTGAAACAGGGCCCAGGATTCACCATGGCAGGAAAATCTAAGTACAGAGAAAACCTATCCGTTTTTCTCAATATGTAAGTTGTGTAAAAAGATAAACTTACAGGAAATTTAACAGAATGTATTAAACTGAAAGACTAGAAGTTCATTTTCAATAAAAGCAACTCATTTATCAACATCCACTAATGACATAATTGCATCATCTCTGGAAAATATGTGAAGTTGTGCATCTTTGGTTGTTTGGAACTCAGGAGACACCACATGATCTGTAAAGCATGCCAACTATCACATCAGGAGGAAAACCAGCCAATCAGGCAACAGCAGCCTCTTACATGCGTTTATAGTAAACAAACTCGGTGTGTGTGTTTCAGGTGATGTGGGTGTGCAATGTGTGCAGGAAGCAGCAGGAGTTTCTCACTCGGTCAGGGGACTTTTCCCCTGAAATGCTATCCATCAATTACAGCTTACACAGGGCTCCCCACCCACCTACACATGGGCCACTGGGTGCCACGGGGCCCTTGAGTAATGGTGCAGCAGAATGGTGGGTATTATTCATTGTTTATATTATTTATCATTTTTTTGTTCCTGAGGCCATTTAACTGTCAGCTGTGCCTGCATGCTTCTCATTTAAATTTAAACTTTTAATTAGTGAGATTGTTTTTAATTAGAGAGTGACCTCCATCTCTCTCTCTCTCTCACACACACACACACACACACACACACACACACACACACACACACACACACACACACACACACACACACACATCCTGTAATCAAATTAACAGATTAATAATCTGGTACCTTGCAGAGGATTACTGCTGGTGCTAAATACAGCATGCAGGCTAACAGCAGTGATGTCATTTCCTGTATTGCTGGGATTGGAGAGGGGGAGGGCCTTCCGGTGTGATCCATGTCAGTCATAAACTTGCTGAGCGTGTCAAGGTGTTGGTCAATATGAAGCTTCAAACCTCCTAGGAGAGCTGTAAAAACTTTAATTAAATGTGTATGTGGTTGCACTCAGACTGACTGCATGTAAGTACACATCTCAGCTTCTTTATGCTGTTGTTGTCTGTTTATGTCTGTTGATACAGACTCAAACTTTGTTGATCAGAAATCGGATTCACTTTCACCGTTAGTAGGTTTAACCAGTGCTTTGATATTTTGATGCTTGTGAACACTGCATGTTGTCTGGAGCTGCTGGAGAAAAGTTTAAATGTTTCTATGCTGCATCGATGTCTGCTGCTGGTTCTGGTTTTGGTAACAGAATTTAACTCAGACAGAGTTGAGATTTTATGGCCGTAAACATAGAACAGGAGTCAAAATGTAGTTTTCCTTAAACAATGAGTTTATTATTACAGTGAAGACCTTTTTAAAAAGTTGACAGTACAGGTGAAAAAGCCTTGAAACAGGTCGATAAAAAGGAAGTCTGAACAGGAAGAACTTCATATACTGCTACTAGTAGTAATACTATTAACAATAGACTCCTCAGTTCTTGAAGCTTTGGTTCTGTGTAGAGTGTGGGTATATATGTATCAGCTGGCTGACAATCTGCTCCTCCTCCACTCTCACTGGATCACACTCTGTGACTGACAGGAGGCAGAGCCCCTCGGGATTGTACTATAATGGCAGGAGGAGCAGGATTCCTAGCTCACCATCGGACCTTGCTGTGAACAACCGTTCTCGATCGCCACACTGCTGTCATGGTTACGGAGAGGAAGAGCTACAGGCACACAGGCAACCAATAAGAGATGGGCGAGGTCGCTGGTACTCACAGGTGAGTCTGACAGGTGAAATTCATTTATTTGCTCACATTTCTTGTAAATTATTTGATCTGATGCGGGAAGCTGTTTAATAATTTATTTTCGTTAGAAATGAAAGATGAAATGCAACAAAGAAAATGGAGTAGTTGTTGCACAGGTGGTTGACCAGGTCTGCTAGTGTAAAGGTTGAACTGCGTTCCAAATAACTTTTGGGAAAGTTGCTCTCCAGTGCATCCATCAGAGTGTGAATGTGTGTGAATATTAGATAGAAAGCACTGCATAGTATTAAAAAAGTGCTTCTATGAATGGGAGAATGAGGCATGTTGAGGCATATAGCGCTTTTCATTCTGTTTGAGGACTTTATACAACATGCCACTGACACCCATTCATTAAATTCATTCATACGATTGTCTTTGTTACATGGACTGGTTGTCATATAGCATTTTTCTGCACTCCCCGAGTACACAACGTGCTATAAAAGAACCATTCTGTTTGCCAAAAGCAATTAATTAAATGTTTTAACTATTTTTCACTAGTTTAATAGTTTTTTCTTAATGATTTAATTAATTTCATTTATTGATGGTTAAGTCGTGCTATGAATGACAGTTGAGCTGTGATAAACATAGCAGGCTTCAGGGCTTACCAAACTGATGATGATGATAATGTTCACCTTTCTCACCTCCTGGCTCAGGATCACCCTCTAGACCAACGTCAGGATGAGCTTGAGCTGCGGCGACAACAGGAAGTGGAGTTTCAGGCACGGTACCGTAGTGACCCAAACCTTGCCCGATACCCAGTGAAGACACAACCAAGTGAAGAAACCATGAGGATGTTAGCTCAGGTAGGCAGGGTCCGCCACCAGCGCCGCCACAGTGATGTTTCCCTGGCAACCCCAGAGCCTGACCACCTGACCATGAGGCATTCAGGTAAGGGCATGTCCGCCCATCTACTCACATCTTATTTTGTCTCTGTCAGTGCGCCCCAGGGCAGCTGTGGCTACAATGTAGCTTGCCATCACCAGTGTGTGAATGTGTGTGTGAATGGGTGAATGACTGAATGTAGTGTAAAGCGCTTTGGGGTCCTTAGGGACTAAGTAAAGCGCTATACAAATGCAGGCCATTTACCATTTATTAGCAGGCTGTGATCGGTTTTACTCGTTTCATTCTCAGCTCTTCGTCAGAATCTGCCTCTGGGATTGGTCAAATCTGGAGGTCAGAGGTCATACTCTGTGGACCGTGCAACCACTCACATAAGCCCAACATATTCCCGTCACAGCCCATTATCACAACAACTACTGGACCCAAGCTCAACCCTGAAGAGGAAGCCAGCCACTGAGAATGTAGCACAGAGGAGTCGGCATGTAGGGAAGATGCACGTGATTGGCAGCTTTAGCAGCTCAGAGGAGGATCTTGTTACCACACCTGAGTACACTAGCGCTGATGAGCCTGACAGTAAGTGGCTACATGCTAACAGCCAGTCAATCATTTTTCTTACATGTGTGCACATTGCTTGAGAGTTGTTTGTCGCGCTGGATATGATACAGCCACTGGTCACGAGAGAGAAAAGTGTATTCTCTGACCCGTGATCAAGTGGTTATTTTTTTTATTCAAAATATTTTTATTGAGTATTTGTGGATATAGTTTACAAAGAAAAAAAGAAGACGGAAAACACAAGCTGTTTACAATGAATACTAAACAGAACTTCTCATGTTGGAACATTGTTTTCCTCTCGACGTGAAAAAAGAAAAAAAAAACTAAAAGAGGGAAAAAACCACACAGAAGTTAGCTATACCACCACTACAGCTACATTACAGCTTTGCCTGATAGTTGCAAATTAAGGAGCTTGTCCAGTAAATTAGCAGCTGGAGCTTCTGGAAAATTGGAGAGGTGGGATTGCAAAAAATTTCTGAGTTGTAAGTATCTAAAAAAGTGAGTTTTGGGAGGACTGTATTTTCCTGCCAGCTGATCAAATGATGCTAGTTTATTATATATAAAGAGATCTTTAAAGAAAATAATACCTGCTCTAAACCAGACCTGGAACAAGTTGTCCAAAGTTGGGGGGAGGAATAGGTGGTTTGAAAGGATGGGGCTTTGAAGTGAAAAATGATTAAGATTGAAATGTCTCCTTAACTGTGCCCACACCCTGAGGGAGTGCCGAATTATCGGATTAGATGTAAAGTTGTCAATGGATAAAGAAAGAGAAGAACCCAGAAAGGAGGCAAGAGAAATACCCTGAGTTGAGTCTAATTCCATTGCCAGCCAGCTGGTGGGGCCCACACCCTCCCCAGACTGTAACCAGTAGGTCAGGGACCGAATATTGGCAGCCCAATAGTAAAAGCGGAAGTTGGGGAGTGCCAGACCCCCTTCAATCTTAGGTTTCTGTAAATGCATCTTAGCTACTCGAGATCGTTTACCCTTCCAAATATAAGAGGAGATTATAGAATCTAGAGTTATAAAGAAAGACTTGGGGATGAAGACTGGTAAAGATAAGTATGAGAATTTAGGAAGGATATTAATTTTAATTGAATTAATTCATCCGACCAGAGTTGTGTTCAGGGGTGACCACTGTTGAAGGCTTTGTTTGACATTCTTCAATAGTGTAAAAATGTTGGCTTTAAGAAGTTGTTTATACTTTCTTGTAATTGTAATACCCAGGTAGGTGAACTGCTCTTTGATGGGGAAACCCAACAAACCTATTGGAAACGCTTCTTCATTTAGTAGACAAAGTTTGCTCTTGGACAGATTTAATTTATAACCAGAGACTTGACTGAAACACGTGAGTAGTGACAATATAGACGGTAGGGAAGTATTTGGATTTGAAATAAAAAGCAATAAATCGTCAGCATAGAGAGAGACTTTGTGTTCAGTTTGACCTCTTTGTATACTCTGGACAAGTTTACTGCTTCGAAAAAACATTGCTAAGGGTTCAATAGCTAGATCAAATAACAACTGGCTAAGGGGGCAACCCTGACGTGTGCCTCGTTTAAGTTAGAATGGTTTTTATTTCTGGCTATTAGTGCAAACAGACGCAACAGGGGACAAGTATAGGTACTTGATCCATGAGATGAAGTTGGGACCCAACCCAAATCTTTCCAGCACAGCAAATAGATAGTTCCATTCTACACGGTCAAATGCTTTTTCCGCATCAAGGGAAAGAACACATTCTGGAGTGTCCTTGGACGGCGTGTGCAGGATATTAAGAAGGCGTCGGATGTTGAAAAAGGGGTGGCGCCCTTTAACAAAGCCAGACTGATCTTCAGATATGACTGCTGGCAGGACCCTTTCCAACCTGTGGGCCAGCGCTTTAGCTCGGATCTTAAAGTCCACATCAAAAGCGAAATTGGCCTGTATGACGCACAGTTTGCCCTGTGTGAATGCTTCAGATAGAACCGAGTGGAGTAGAGGTACAAGCTGTGGGGCAAATGATTTGAAAAATTCTACCAAAAAGCCGTCTGGGCCAGGGGACTTCCCTGACTGTAGAGAGAAAATTGTAGCGCTAATCTCTTCTTTGGAAAATGGCGCATCCAAGATCTCTCTGTGGGTCAGGAAAGTCCAAGCTTTTAAGAAAATTTGTGATTAGTGAGTGGTTGGTGGGAGATTCAGAGGAATAAAGCTTCATATAATATTCCCTGAATGTGTCATTGATTTTGGCATGATCAGTAACGAGCACGTCATCTGAGTTAATGGCAGTTATACACTGACGTGGCTTTACACCCATTATTTGGTCAGCTAGGAGTTTGCCTGATTTCTCTCCATGCACAAAAAAATGTACTCCTACTCTTTAATAGTTGCCTCTCCACAGCATGAGTTGAAAGAAGTTCAAATTTGGTTTGGAGTTCAGTACGTTTCTTGAAGATCTCAGAGTCCTTATTGTGTGCATAGTGATGGACTAAGTCTTTTGTTTTATCGGCTAATTCTTGCCCTTCTTTTAAGTTTACCCTCTTCATATTAGCTGTGTATGAAATAATCTGTCCTCAGAGATAGGCCTTCATTGAATCCCAAACTAAAAGGCTAGAAATATTTGGGGAAAGGTGTGATGGATGTTAGAGAAAAAAGAGTACTCCCTGTCAGCTGGATGCAGATGTCACCAGATATCCCTAATCCCAAGTAGAAAGAAAGGAATGAATGTGTGAAGACACTTTTTATCCATAATAGCAAATGAACTGTACAACAGAAAATACAAATGCTATTTATGGTCTCCTCACAACACTGATAAGAAAAATAAACTGGGCCAATATGGCATGTCTGTTAATACAGAGATACACATGTTAATATGATCTCTGGTCTCCCACTCAGAGACACAGGTCTCAGAGTGTCCAGCATTCAGACGGCTACCTGAGGACACTCATGTGAGAGAAAATCTGCTCACACAGATATGTAGAGCAAAATACTGTCAATAAGGCCTCTGCAATGTTCAAGACAGTTAAACTTGTCAGGTAGTGATGTCCAGCAGGTGAAAATGCAGCTCCATGAACACACAGCTATGGATTCCAGCTGTTTGTTGCATTAACTGGCATTAACTGAGCCAGTTAATGCCAGTTAATGCGAGACAAATCTAGCTGCTCATTATAGATTTCTGGTTTGTTCAGAAAATAAAACATTGGTCATAAACCATTCATAAACCTGAAAGTCCCAAAAATGCATTGTCTCGAGTCTACGGATGTATCCGTGTATCTCTGTGGTGCTGATGCTGTGCTGAGCGGAAAGCTCCTGAAGCTTTTGAAGTGTTGGAATGTGGAAAGCTAACAATGTCCCTCTCACCAGTAGGCTAAGTTATTTTTAGCCAATTACAAGTTGAATCTGGTAGTTTGGGTTGTTAGCTAAGATACCGTCATTAAGAAGAGACACAACTAATGTGTCTATGCAAGCTGATTTGCGATGTGCACCGCTGGCGCAGCCATTTATTTTTTTGATGCACCTTCTCAGATTAATTCACTGCGTGTCGTGCACAGGGCTGGACTGGGACAAAAAAAAACCCAGCCTGGGCATTTTGACTAAAGACCGGCCCACCAGGTATTAAAGCCATAAAGCCTTTGAATGAAAACAAACGCTATTGTGACAGTGATGTACAGTCTTGTTGGTATATGTATGATTTCTATACATTTTACGTCAGATAAAAACTTTGGTTGTAAGCTTCAGATAATTATTTAATAACAGCCAGACATTTTAAATGAGAATAAGAAAGTATTTCTTTGTGCCCCCCTCTCCCTGTTAATGCCCTACCTGGCCCCCCTGGCAAAACTTTGCTAGATCCACCCCTGCACAGTTACCAGCTGTCAGCTACTTAGAAAATGATATTGGTGTTATTTGTCTCTCAGAAACAGTTCATAACTTCCCTTCAACCCATTCATGTCACCTAAAAGGTAAACCTGTTTCTCCATCACTGTTCAGCTCTGATGATTCAGTAAGGACATCTCCTAGTTTCATCTTCATGTTTCCCTCTCACCAGATATACAAACCGATATCATGACCAGCAGGTTTTACAGCTGTGGCTCCAGCAAACCTCAGCTGATAGTAGAAATTGATATTAAATAAATTCTAACAACATCTGATCAAGCTTAAACGTGCTGCTGTTGTTTAGCGCGACATCCGCTGGTTTCCGCTTTCTGGCATAAAGTGGGCAATAAACAAACAAGAGAGAAAAGCCGATCAGCTGATCATTGATCAGTTTCATGATTAAAGTAGCAACAGGAGAGGGAGGGGGAGAGAATGAGAGAAGAAGAGGCAGCTGTGCAGCGTAAAGACAGAATAACTCCACCTTTGTGTCTTTTTCCATCCTAGACAAACTGCGTCCCTTCTCAGCTCAACACGAAACACGTAATAATTTCTCTGAATGCGGGACGATTCCGTCTTTTTACGGGACGGTTGGCAACTCTACTAACTAATCTTATGAATAAAATAAAGTTCACTATCAGTAACATCATAGCACCGACCCAGCTGTATAGAAACTCCGTCATGCTAGCTAGTTATTGTAACTGACTGTAAAAAGTCAGCACAACGAAAATAAACTCCACCTAAACTTGGTTTATATCTGACCCAGATAGACTGCAGGTCATAACTTCTTACCTGAAGTTCAGTTCACCTGACACTCGGACCGGCAGCCGCCTCGGGTCTCTGCTCCTCCTGCCTCCCCTTCCCTCATCCACCTGCTGGCCTCCACCACTTGTTAATTTTACTGAATCTGTGGAAGCTCCACCATAGCCACCACCAAACAACTGAGTTATTTTTACACACCGGCCAGCATCTGTCCAATCCACCACCTTTCATTGTTTATACCGTTACAAAAAAAAAAATCATTGGCCCATCGAGCAAATGCCCGGTATGCCCGATGGCCAGTCCAGCTATGGTTGTGCCATCAGTTAACCCTTCGCGTGCCAACTGTGGCACGCGTGCCTAGGGTTGCCGACCCCTGCTCTAGAAAGTTTTGAGGATGGAATAACAATGATATAATTTCTGTACCTTTGAAGGGTTCTCTGTGATTTGGTCATTATATTATTATATTGGTTAAATTGTACTTTTTAGGGTCTGTCATGTGTTCTGGCTCTAAAGAGGTCCAGAAGGGGTTGCTCTCTGTTATTAAAGCTCCTGTGACTCTGACCTGTGCTGTAGTGAAAAGTGATGGCCCCTCTCAGGAAATCAGACATCATGCTGACGAGTTAATCTGTTGCATTTATGTTACTGGGCCACAAATCACCTGGTCAGAGATCATGAGCTCTGATTCGCTCATATGACTTTTGGCTCCTCCCCTTAAATCTTGAAGAGACTAAGTAGCACAGAATCTCTGCTACCGTCACTCTGAGAACACCTAGACCAAAACAAAAACCAGCACATTCGCCACCAAAATTGATGGTTCCATTCCTGGAGAACTCTGAAAGATCCTGGAGACATTGTTTGACAATCTGATCCAGATTAGAGCGCATGAGACTGCCGCTCTAGTGCTGTCGGACCTCCAAATCACCATCTTTGCTCTACTTCAATAGGATTAAAAGAGGAGAGTCTGGATTATCAAGAGTCACTGCAGAGATGTAAGAATAGAAGCTCAGACTGCAGGAGAGAACGCCACGCTAGACTAACCTGCTCGTGTGTGACCACACAATACAGCGGGGTCCTTAACCAGCAGACTGTTTATGCTGCTGAGCTAGACTTCTGGTGATTACCTGCAAAATTTCTGGATTTTTGGGCATCTGTTTCAGCAACTCTAATCTGGTGGAAAGGTGGGGGAAAGGGGGCGGGGTTAATGTAGCAGTAGTCCCCCAAAGTTGATCCCCTCTATCAACTTCGGGTCTTCTCCAAACTAACTGTAAGTACTGAAGGCACAAACATGCACTTGACAATTGGACTCCAATAATCTCATTACTGACAGGAATGAACTGCTCTGCAACCTGCAGGCAGTGCTCGGGACAAACAGCACACAGAAACCTAGTGAGGAGGAGGAGAGGCTGCTACATGGATTACAGGTTCTTTCTCATCTTCCTCTTGCTCACCTGAAGCCTCCTCCTTGTCCTTCATGGCGTGCAGGCGGACCTGTGAGTGAAGCATTTGAAAGCTATGTAACTTGGAGAACTATGATTACAAGTACACACATCAACATGTTTTGACATTTTGTTGGAGATAAATATGACGTTTCAGTGATCTGGTGTTACTGTTCTGATTTGGCTGTTCTGATTAGTTTTGTCAAGTATCTTCAGGCATTCAGACTATAGCATGTTTGTCCACATATGCAGCACAGCTTCACATGAAGACCAGGAGGAACATTCAGAGAGCAAATGTGAAGATGATGCAGCTGCATTTCACTGCTGAAGATTGAAATAAAAGCAGAAGGAGCCTCATACAGCACAAAGGAGGAAATCCATTCTGTGCTCAGGTCCATGGGTTCATTTTGCAAAGGATTCTTTTCAAAACAATGCTGGTGATGTTTGAAACTAAATTAATTTTTTATCTATCCATTGTTGAATTTGTTCAGGTTTATTAACCAGTCATTTTTAGTGCCTCTGTTTTAACGACTAATGAAGAGTCCGTGCATCCATAATTCACAAGAATCGATTGTGCTCCTAGAGGATTGTTCAGATTTTAGTGAAACTTCTTATGGTCACATAATGGCCAATGGCCATAATGACTCAAGGTCATATTTTTCTTTTCACAGACAAAATCTGTGAATTGTGATGGATGGTGAACCAGGTGAGCTGCTACATGATTGACATCCTGGTTTGCTTAAAACCAGCTCTGCTTAATGTGAAGAGTTGCTGCTTTAACAGTTTAAATCAAATTTTGATTATTTTGAGGGATGGGCTGTTTACAGCCGCATCATTTTGTTCTGCTCATCCAGAACCGAGAATTGACGTGTAAGTAAGTGTGGTTACAGCAGGTTAACTGTTCTTCCTATTCTTCCTGTTGATGATCCATAATTGGTGCCAAAAACCTCAGCTTGTTGAGCAGCTGATTGATAACGTTATTCAGCAATTTTCATGTTGGTGTTAATGTACATAGAGGATGTCTGTGTAGGTTACATGCAGGTCATGAGGAGTCTAAGGAGCTTGGAAAAAACCTCAACTGGACCTAAAGTTCTTTGAAGACGTTTCATTTGAGAGGCTTCTTCATTTCTAAAACCAAACGGTGGAGAGTCCAAGGTGATGTTGGGCAACTGGTAAAATTTATCGACCATCAACGATAGGCTGAGCCTTTCGCTAATCGTTTATACAAGAGCGATTTATTTATTTATTTGCCCAAGAGTAACTTTGCTAATACTATTGGTTAAAGTTAAGAGAAGCAGTCAAGGGAAAAAAATAATAGAACTGTTTTAACGGCACCGTCTTCCAGCTACGAGCAAATGCACCCTCCTCAGAGTGTGCCCAAATGCTGCAATTCATTTACTCAAACTCATAACAGAAAGAAAGAAAGGCAGTAGCCTATGTTCAGAAAAAAACCAAACATTTTATTTAATTAAAATCCACACAATGGTTGGAAGGAAAACAAAGAGAAACTGGCTTTGTTTTGCCACTATATCTTTGTTTACACATTCCAGTGTTTATCTGTCGTACACGCTCGACCAAACAACAAACACAAAATTAAACAAAAAGTATGTTAAAAATCAAAATGTCTCTTCCAGCAAACATAGCTTTAAGTCTTTTGTTAGATTTGGCGCATCTCAAATGAATAGATAAATGAATAGTCCAAAAAGTAGAAAAGAAAGGTAAGGAAGGTAAAATATTCCCTCTAAACAAAATGTATAAATTCTAAATGTACAAATCACTCCATGCACGAATATATGCTCTCCCCATCAAAAAGTCTGCCCCTGGGCAAATATACCATATATCGTCGGTTATTGGTCTTAAACCCTAGAGCGGGGTTGTCCCTTAGAAGGGTCGTTAATGAGGCATTTACCATGTGCCTCATCACATGAGACAAGGTGTAAAGAAAGGCGTGGCTCAGTGTGACTGGGAAGGATCTCAGAATGCATTGTAGATAGCAGACGGTGTAATAAGCCATCCTCTCTGTTCAAAGATGGTCATTCACAGTGAACATAGATGGCCTCTTTTACTCCTTTCAAATATCTGTCTTCTCACTCAACAATGTGATCGTTGGCATCCTCAAAAGATTGACCCCCACAAAAGTTCTTCCTGTGTAGATTTTGCAGGTTCACATTGTGCATTTGTGGCTTCTCTCTGGATACTCCCACTTCCTCCTACAAGCCAAAGACATGTGTGTATGTGTTTTAAAACACCTTTAACCTCTTCTGGTTGCTAGGAGACATGGACAGTAGTCAGTGGTGGGATCATGGTTCCTGGCATGGCGAGCCTGCTCCCATGTCTATGGTGAGTTGACGCCCTGCCTTGTCAGTAATCCATCAAACAAACCCTGTTCTGAATGCGGAACTGTTGTTGGTTGCTGTTATTGTTAAGTAACCATGTGTTTCCCATTGTGAATCATCAGCAGCCAGTCACATGGCAACCCTCCAAGGATGGAGAGCGTCTGATTGGTCGAATTCTACTGAACAAGAGGATGAAGGACGGAATTGTTCCTGCAGATACAGGAGCACTCCTGGGACTCAAGGTGGCCTTCTTCTGCTTTGTTCTACTGCCTTTTCTTTTTACTATTTCTTTCACTATTCTTCTCTTCATTCTCCTCTTTTGATAATACAGTTTGGTGCTGTGTGTTTGCAGGTTGTCGGTGGAAAGATGACAGAGTCTGGTCGTCTCTGTGCTTTCATCACTAAGGTGAAGAAAGGTAGTCTGGCTGACACTGTGGGTCACCTGAGACCAGGTAAACACACTGATTTTCCTGATAGGTCTTAGTTACTTTGTTCACTGAGTCAGAGGTTGCTAAAACTGAATTAGATGGACTCTACAATGTTATCTTTTCTTCTTTAGGAGATCAGGTTCTGGAGTGGAACGGTCGGGTTCTTCAAGGAGCCACATTTAATGAGGTCTACAACATCATCCTGGACTCCAAACAAGAACCACAGGTGGAGCTGGTGGTGTGTCGACCAATAGGGTGGGTCTCTGATCAAGCTGAGAGGCAGAAAATATTTCTGAGGTTGTTCTCTTCTCTTAGGACATCATAGTAACAGATTGTTGCTGATTCTATGTTCTTCAGAGATGTTTCCAGATCAGTAGAGAGTGCCCATGTCCAGCTGAACTCCAGTGAGTCTATAAAAAAACAAAAACTACATCTGTCCTGTTCATTAAGAACTTCCATAGATCTGATAGTGGACAAAGTTCCTGCTGACTCAGAATTGGTCTATTTAATGTTCAGGTTCCAGTTCCTTTGACTCTCAGAAAGTTGGCCCATCCATCTCTGTCACATCTCCAATGAGCCCCAGTGTTCTGTCTGGACAGGTCTCGGTAAGTTTACCCAGCATGCACTGCATCAGAACACAGCCACTCAGCAGTCAGTTAATAGCATTTCCATGGTGATGTGTGTTTTCAGACTGTGGACAGGCAACCTCTGGTTCCCCGGATTCAGGTAAAAATTGAAAAGGACGGCGTGTGCATGTTCATCTTTATTTACTCTGTAGTGTAGTCTTTTAGGCTGTAGATAAATGTATCACAGAAGAAGCAGAACAAAGTACTCCAAGTTTCTGGTTTTAGTGGTTCTGAGGGTATCCATTGTTGTTGTAAATGATTCAGCTTATGTGGCTAGAGACAGTTCTAAAATGTGCCTTGTAGTTAAAGTACTTTGAGCGGTCGGTAAGAGTAGAAAAGTGTAGTATAAATATGAGAACTTTACAGTATAGTTCTGTTAGCACTGTTCTTGTCTGTAGGGTCCTTTGCTCTTCCAAAGAATTTTGCCTCCTTTAGCTGTGTTCCATAACTATTTTTCAATATGTATTCATGCTAAGGCTCCCCTGCAGTTTTGTGATTCTGTTTTGTACCTCTACTTTTTGCTTTGTAAAAACTCTCTAAGGTTCCTTCCAGGGGTCCTGACTCTGTTGCTGTTCCTTGGGGTTCCATTACATTTATGGGTTGATACAATTTTCTTCATGTCCCCTTTTGGTTATCATCTTACTGGGTTTTCTGGGTTTTCTGTAGCAATCACCTGGTGTTTCACTGGGCTCAGCTGGTAATTGGTTATATTGTCTGTTTGAATTTGTAGGTGCTTTCGGTCTGCTCTGCTAACAAAACTTTTCTGCAGGGTATCTCCTGCTGATGACTGGAGCTTCTTTTCTTTGGTCCTTTTTTGTTGTTCTCCAGGCTTCTTCTGTATTACTATGGTGTCCTAATGATGATGTTGTGGGTATTCTACAGGTGAAGCTATGGTATGATAAAGTCGGCCACCAACTGATTGTCACCGTTCTTGGAGCCAAAGAACTTCCTGCTCGGGATGACGGCCGACCCCGGAACCCATACGTCAAGATCTATTTCCTGCCAGATAGAAGGTGAAAAAGCAATCAAAGACCAGTATTTTATGGCTTAGAGGTTCCTTGAAAAGTAAAACTGTAGAACTTCTGATATCCTTTAAAACCAGTAGTGGACTATTCTCTGTGATTGGCTGTTAGTTGTACCTTCCTCCTTTAACAGTGATAAGAGTAAGCGGAGGACAAAGACAGTGAAGAAGTCATTGGAACCTCGGTGGAACCAAACCTTCATGTACTCTCCGGTCCATCGACGTGAGTTCAGAGAGCGAATGCTTGAGCTGACAGTCTGGGACCAGGCTCGAGTCCGAGAGGAGGAGAGCCAGTTCTTGGGAGAGGTGAGAACCCATGAACAATACAGAACAATGGAGAGGATATGGGGAAAACTCATTAAACTAAGAACCTTTAACAGTTCAGTTCTGACCTACTCTGCCTTGCCTTAGGTTTTATCCGATACCGGTGCCAAACCGGTACTTTTGAAATGGTGCCGGTGCTTAAACGGTACTCGAACCGGTGCTTAAAGAATGGAGAACACACACTTTGTCCAAAAACCTCTCATGTTTAGCTGTTTTTAAGTAAAAAGATAACAATGTTAGCCTTTTCTGCAGCTATAAGGTTCAAGGTTCAAGGTTCTTTATTTGTCACATGCATAGTTATACAAGTATAACACACAGTGAAATGTAACCTGACACGCTCCTCGACATGTGCAAAAATGGGGGGGGGGGTAGAGGAAGAACATTATATATATGGTATAGAATAGAATTCAACTTTATTGTCATTGCACATGCACAGGTACAGGGCAACGAAATGCAGTTTGCATCCATCCAGAAGTGCTTTAGTGATATAGATATATTACAATATATATTAGCAATAATATAGATATGTAAGTATATTACAGAAATGGGTCTATTATGGTATGTTATAATGTACACGGTATGAAGTATGTTATGAATATTCTATAACTATAGGTATGTACAGGCTATGAACAGGATATAAGTATGAAAAACTATACAGAAATCTGAGCTATACAGTTATACAGAAATGTGAACTATGCAAGTTATAAACAGTTGTAGGATTAAAAATTATCGTATGTACAGAATGATTATTTACACAGAATTATACAGTAGTGCAGTTAAGATAAGTGAGATATGTGGATAATTTCTACAGAGGCTATATATAGTGCTAGTGGTTGTGAGTGGTGGTTCAGTCCATGTTATTATTGTGTCTTTGAGGGTACAGTTGTCCAGTGTGTGTGTGTGTGTGTGTGTGTGTGTGTGTGTGTGTGTAGGTGGTTGCGGGTGTGTGTATGTCCAGTCCATGTGTTAACGTGGGTCAGATGTCAGGAGGCAGAGTTCATGAGTCTGACAGCTGTGGGGAAGAAGCTGTTCCGGTACCTGGTGGTCTTAGTCCGGAGGCTCCTGTAGCGCCTCCCAGAGGGCAGGAGGGTGAAGAGTCCATGTGATGGGTGACTGGGGTTTTTGATGATTTTCCCAGCCCTTTTCAGACACCGCTTCCTGTAGATGTCCTTTATGGCAGGAAGTGGTGCTCCGGCGATGCGCTGGGCAGTTTTCACGACCCTCTGCAACGCCTTCCGGTCCGAGGCAGAGCAGTTCCCGTACCAGACTGTTATACAGTTGGTCAGGATGCTCTCGATGGTGCAGCAATAGAAGTTCACCAGGATGTCTGAGGACAGGTGGTTCTTCCTCAGAGTCCTCAAGAAGAAGAGGCGCTGGTGAGCCTTCTTGACCAGCTTGGAGCAGTTGGTCGTCCAGGTGAGATCCTCGGAGATGTGGACTACCAGGAACTTGAAGCTGCTCACACGCTCCACAGCCGTCCCCTTAATGTAGATGGGTGGATGTGGGTCAGCATTCCTCCTGTAGTCCACGATGAGCTCCTTGGTCTTCTCAGTGTTAAGCAGAAGGTTGTTTCTGTCGCACCACTCAGCCAGACGATAGGCTAACGTGGTTAGCCTACTCAATGTAAATTACACACAAACAACAGTAAGCTATTCACCCAGAGAAGAACGGCTGCTGCTGCCATCATCATCAACCGATAACAGGCACCACACCCGCAGTAGATGTGCTCGGTGTGAGGTCTTGCAGCAAGCTATCAAATACGGTGCATTTCTCAACTTTTAAGAAAACGCTATGCGTCGCCAGGTGTTTCATCAGATTCGAGGTGTTACCTCCTTTGCACAGTATCACCTTAAAGCACTTGTTGCAGGCTGCTGAGTTTGTATTTTTTGCTGTGAAGTACAGCCAGACTTTTGACCACTTTGCCTTGGGCATTTTTAATCTGTAGCTCTGCTCTGAAAGAACGTATGTACCTGGGCCCGCCTACTATCCTGGGAAAGGTAAAATGATTGGCTAGAATCCAAAGTGTATGACATTTCAGGAAAAAAGGACCGAAATGTGCGCTGCTTTTCGGTCTGGTTACTACCGTTTATGTTAGATAATAATGGCACCGGATACCGTTATCCATTCCTACTGTTCAGTCCTGCAGTAATTATTCAGTTTTTATTGAACTATAGATCCCTAGCACTGGTTCATCTTATTGCAGCCTACATATCAAAATACCAATAAATGATGCATGTTGCTAGGCAACCCAGTGTGACTTGTTGTCTTACATTACTTATTGGGGTCAGAATAACGTCCTCTGCAGTTCTGAATATAAGTGATCGTGATCGTAAAGAATCAGAAGAGTCTGTTCAGTGACAGGTTGCTTCTCCCCAAGACAAGAACTAACAGACTTAAAAACTCCTTTGTCCCACACGCCATCAGACTGTTTAACTCCTCTCTGGAGGGGAGAGGGAGGGGAAACAGGAGGACAAAGGAGGGGGGAACAACTAAGCTGTAGTGCCTCTTCACCTCACTGTACAATACTTTTGTAAATAGTCAACAGTGCAATAGACTCAATACTTGAAATGTGCAATTCACTTGTATTTTTATTTTTTATTCCTATTTATTCTATTTATCCCCTTTGTATATTTTATTTATATTTGTCTCTGTATTTATATATGTGTGTGTGTGTGTGTGTGTGTGTGTGTGTGTGTGTGTGTGTGTGTGTGTGTGTGTATGTATATATATATATATATATATATATATATATATATATATATATATATATATATATATATATAAACAATTCTGTAACTGTAACTTCGGTCGTTGCTGTGCTTTTTTTGGAAGTCGAATTTCCCAGAGGAACCCACCCGAGGGATTAATAAAGTTCTATCTTATCTTATCTTATCTTATCTTTTTTTTCTTGTCCCACACACCCCTAAATTCACAGATGATTAAACACATTTTCGGAAAAGTCATGAAGTCTGAGATGATGGAATTTTAATTTAACAGAATTTGAAAATTCCAAGGGGTCAAAGTGACCCCCTTTGTGATTCTAGTGTTAATTAGCACTGAAAATGTTAAAACAGGTCCATGTGTTTGCTCCCAGTTCTTTATTTGTTCTCCTTTCTACATACTCTGTATATTCTTAGTGTTCTCTGTATGTTTTGCATCCATTCTCCTGAGTCAGATCCTGATAGAGATGGAGTCTGCTCTGCTCGACGATCAGCCTCACTGGTACAAACTGCAGCTTCATGACGTTTCCTCACTGCCACTGCCCAAAGCCTCCCCCTACCTGCAGAGGAGGGGACTGCAAGCTGAGCACACACACAGCAGCAGGAGGCTGCAGAGTAAGACACACACTCTCTCTCTCTCTCTCACTCACACACACACACACACACACAAACACACGCACGCGCACACACACAACAAACCTGTGTCACAACCTCACACAACAACATGTTATTTGATGGATCATTTGGAGGGATGCTCTCCTCTGCTGGGACTGGTAATTTCACTGTAGTTGATACATGCTCTGATCACTGGAAAATGAGTCGGTTGCTAAAGTTTTGTTCAAACTGGTTTACCATGTTATAGAGTCAGAGAAGAAAGGTGAACTCTGAGATTTGTAACGAAAAATTGACAAAAGTCAAATGAGTGAAGGAGTCCAAAACTTGACATTCATCTTTTTGCAGACTTAATGGAGAGTCCAGCCTCTGGTTGCTGAAACCCTCTAACATGTCTATCAATGGTAGCCTTTGTTTCTGTTGGTAGTCAGCGGGTAGTAGCAAAGAAAAAGGGAGAAAAAACCTCGGTATACAGTCACTTTGCTTCACTAACACGATGGTCTCTGCTTGCCACGTTGCTGCTGGGCTCTTCCTACGTGTATGCCCCTGAAGTCAATTGTAGAAGAGCTCAAAATGAAAGAATGTTGGATTGGGCTTATTTCATCAGTGAATGTTTAGTCCAACAACCTAACAACCAGTCACAGCAGAGCAGGCCTCTGGCAGATCCAATCCAACACCAGTCCTCTCATTCATTTCTTTATTTGTTTATTATGCTTTATTGTTAACGTCTTCTTCTTCTTCTTCTTCTTTTGTTTCATTTGTTTTTCTTTATTTTAAATCATCCACAACGCTTTGCTAGACAAAGGTCATTACTATAACTCAGGTAAAAACGTGCGCCTGTGTGTGTGTGTGTGTGTGTGTGTGTGTGTGTGTGTGTGTGTGTGTGTGTGTGTGTGTGTGCACGAGTGAGCTCTATGGCATTTCCCTGTGTGATGCTAAGCTATCCATTTCAAGTGCTATTTAGTATTTATAGTTTTAATAAGTCATTGATTGATAATTGCTGCACAAATATAGCCCTGCCTGATCATATCATAGTGATGCAATTAAATGTTATTTTACCAGGCAGAAAGCTCTCATGAAAGATATTATGTAGCCAAATCATGGGAGACGTAGTTCTTGAAATATTTGTACCTCAGCTACTCAAAACTTGATGATTAGGGTTTGATCTTTGAGGGACTAGAACAGAACTAGCTGCCTGGATCCTGGAATGATTGATTAGAGCGAGTGCATCCAGAAGGTTATTGGGTTCCATATAATACTTGAAGACATGTCAAACTGTGCATGAAAAGGTTCTGGACAGACTGTTCAATGGATTATTGGTAAATCTCTCAAGGGAGTTCTGGATCTTCTTGTGGGAGATCTTTGATGTTGTACCAGGAGGAGTCAATTGGACGTTCTAGGTGTAGGATGTTGAATATATGAACATATGGTCAGCCTAATTCAACTTCTTAAAACAAAAAAACAACAACTAAGACACAGTTTTATGAGGAGTTTTATGGTTGGAAATCCTCAGGTGAACGGCTACAATGACCTAACCAGTGGTACATATCAGACAGCTGGTCAAAATGTTGCTTAATTTCGAAGGCAGATTTTTTTTTTTTGTCAGTATTGCCATTGTAACCTGTAACTGTGTTTTAGTTCAATTATCCTGTGAGTTGGACTTCATTTATGTTATTGATAGCACTGTATGGCCCCGTGGAACAAAATATGACCCATCGCTGATCTGGAGTTCACAACAGAAAAATAAATCAGAGAACAGAAGTGATCACTGCATCATTTCTATAACAGTGATGCAGTTGTTATGTCCAGCTTTATTTCTGCAGAGAGACTCATGTTAAAGTCGTGAGCATGGACTCAGGACGGAGGAGGTCAGTGCTGCTCAAATTCCCACAGGTGTTCTATCGCTCTTTATATTTTTCTTCCAGCTGATCTTTGCTGGATGGGTTTTATTGCTCCACATTTCTCTTTAAAAGATGAGAGCAAGTGACACACTCATCTCTACTTTCCTCCTTGGATCTTTTGTTTGGATGTTTTTATGCTTTAACAGGAAGTTGACTTCATTTGGGTACACTGATACACACTCATGATGCCATCTATAAATGTTCTCTTTCTAGTACCTTAATCTCTCATGCAGCCACCTATCATCAAACTCTGACCACTCTGCTTCACTTTTGGGACTAATGCAGAAATCTTATTTGTGTATAAACATGCTGGCCTTTGTGTGGCCAGAAAATTATTAATTTCAGCATTCAGTCCGAAACTCTGACTGCTGTTAAATTTCACGCATTTGTTAAAGGCTGATGTGGATGTGGATGAAAAGGTTCTGGTCAAGGAGTTGTAAAAGGTTTAAGGGAGTCTGTGTGTAATATCAGATGAATGTGTCTTTTATTGCTCCTGCGTTAACTGGTTTGTCCTCTGGCTGTTCGGTCTGGAGTGTTAGATTTGTTGACCTTCTTGTAGAAGATTACAGATGAGCTGCTTACAGGCTTAAATGTCCTCCCTCTCTCCATCTGCAGGGTCTCAGAGGATCAGTGACAGCGAGTTTTCAGATTATGACTGTGAAGACGGCATTGGGGTGATATCAGGTAAACTCCATATCCCATCATTCACTGCAGTCTCATTTTAAAGGATACAGGAGAGAATACTAACTGGCTCAAGTGGATTAAAAACATGCTGCTGTAAGACAATGGGAATCTAATCATTTTATAAGTTCCTCAAACTGCTTAAGGTAAACCATTTGAGGATTATGACATAAATGTGACTGCATAACTTGAAATTACAAAATAACTGAGTCAGGGTTGATGGTTGAACTCCTGCTCTGTTTCTCTGTGTGCAGACTACAGACAGAATGGGCGCGAATTCCATAGCTCCACCCTCTCAGTGCCAGAGCAAGTGATTTCTCCCAATCACTGCTCCCGTTCCGACATGGTCAGAATGAGGTCACGGTCACCGAGCCAGCCGCCTCCTCACAGGTAAGTATCTGTGTGTTGGGGATTTGAGATGGGCCCAAAACATGACAACAGAAGAAGAAACTAAAAAAGGTACCTGAAGAGCTAAAATTAGAAAAACAAGATGGGACGTGAGGGTAGAAAGGGAAAGATGCCACCAGAGAAGATTTGGGAGTACAGCAAGTTGATGCTTTAATCTGCAATCAAACTACAGTATTTGTCTTATCATGTACGTCAAAAGATTCTTGCATGTGAGAGCTTATTGGAGATAATTTATTGTGAGTTTATTGGTCTTTCCCCATAAAGTTATAAATATGTATTTCCATCTTTCTCTATCCTTATTGAGCTTATCCAAAAGAGTGACTGTATGCAAATATTAAGTTTGTAATAAGTAACACCGTGTTTAGGCTATTAAAACTCAGCTGTTCTCAAGCGATATCGAGTCTGATGAAGTGCTTCAGACTTTGTCCAGGTGATCATTTACTGTGTGCAGCATTATCTTATAGTGCATATGTCCTATTTGTATCCCTTGGAAATCACTGCTCCAACAGGTAACAGCAGCTGTGCAGTATGTCTACATGAGTCAAAATGCTGTGGAAATAATGCCAGTGTTTTTATATTATCAGCGGCTGTGGATCGGGTTGAGCAGGTTGTCGAGCAATCGAAAGGTTGGTGGTTCATTCCCCAGCTACTCCAGTCGGTTGAAATTTCCTTGTAAATTATAAACGAAGTGGTTCTTATGACGTGCTTTCTACCTACTATTCAGACTGCAGTGATCACGTCGGAATGTTCCAGTATCTTGCCCGACGCGCTTTGGCATGCAGGCTAGAGCAGACAGGGATCAACCACCAACCTTACAATTATTAGATGATCTGCTCTACCTCTCAAGCTACAGCCAACCTGAAGTCCAAATGTTCAGCAAATGTTGCACTATATGAATGTGTGTGTGAGACTGGATGAATGAGACTTGTAATAGAAAGTGCTCTGAGTGCTCAAATTGAGTATAAATGCACTACATAAGTACCAGTCCATTATCAAATAGAAGCCTAATAAACCCAAAACATTAGTAGCTAAATCCATATTGTTCAAGAGGAAGGAATATATTAGTGTTCCTATGACTACAGAATTTTTGACTGGATAAAACGAGCTTGATCAAGACGGATTCTACCAAGTACTTTGGCTCTCATAACTCTTTCAGCATTTTCCAAAAATCCAGACTGTCCTTGATATCATTCAGACTGTTGGTCACCTCAGGGACTTCGACCATGTGTGAAGAATGTGTTAACATCCTTCCCTGTTGTTTAGATGTTTTCTAAGAAAGTTAATAATCTTTGCATTGTCCGCGGCTGTTTCACACTCTAGAATTGTAGCACCATCCAAAATTGCTCTCATGTCTACATTAGCAAATCTAAAGTTATGTTGGTCTGGCATGATGGCAGCCATAAAACTCACACGAGTTGTTATCTTCCCTTTCCTGGCAGTTTCTTTTGCTATGCATTTTTTTGTCACTGGTTTACTGCTTTAAAAGTGTAATCATTAGTATTCAAGGTTTAATATGACTCACAGGTTTTTATCTTGAACTTTGAACTTGAATTTTTAAACAAATAAGCTTTTGAAGCCAGACAGGAAGTGGTCTTCCTAAAGGCATCATCCTCATTTTATCCAGACTTTTCTGTTCTTGCCATTCTGACCTTTGACATCTGGTTGCCAGCAATAACCCTCTTTACCCGTTATATCGGGAGGACGCGGTGCGGCTGCTGCGGGGCTCCAAACTGAGCCGAGCATTCTCTGATGCCAGCCAATACAGCACCCCGAACAGGTAACTATGGTAACACTAGGGATGGGTATCGTTTAGGTTTTATCCGATACCAGTACCAAACCGGTATTTTTGAAACATGAAACCTCTCATGTTCAGCTGTTTTTTTGTAAAAAGATAACAATGTTAGCCTTTTCAGCAGCTATAGGGGATTTATGACATCACGCTTGGCTGGAAGCCGCGCTTAAACAATTAAAAAAAAACACACAAACTTTGTCCAAAAACCTCTCATGTTTAGCTGTTTCCCTCTTTTTCTTTGGTCATTTTAGCCTTTTTTGCCAGGGTGAAGGGAGTATCTGCCATCAAACAAGAAGACAGCCGCATGTAACTACGACGGTGTTTGCTAGTTCACCTTATATGCATTAATGTAATAACGTGGTTAGCCTACTCAACGTAAATTACACACGAACAACATTAAGCTACTCACGCAGAGAAGAACGGCTGCTGCTGCATCATCATCCTCATCATTTCTGCTACACTGGCAGGGCTAGGGGCCAGGACTGTACTCTTCAGGTTCTTGGGGGATGTTGCTAACTCCGGGTCCAATAACAGGCACCACACCTGTAGTAGATGTGCTCGGTGTGAGCTCTTGCAGCAAGCTATCAAATACGGTGCATTTTTCGGCTTTAAAACCCCCCGCTATGCGTCGCCAGGTGAGGTGTTACCTCCTTTGCACAGTATCAGCTTAAAGCACTTGTTGCAGGCTGCTGAGTTTGCATCTTTTGCTGTGAAGTACAGCCAGACTTTTGACCGCTTCGCTTTGGGCATTTTTAATCTGTAGCTCTGCTCTAAAAGAACGTACGTACCTGGGCCCGCCTACTATCCTTGGAAAGGTAAAATGATTGGCTAGAATTCAAAGTGTGTGACATCTCAGGGGAAAAAAGCACCAAAATAAAGCACCAAAATGTGCGCTGCTTTTCGGTCTGGTTACTACCGTTTATGTCAGAACCGATACCAGTACCCATCCCTAGGTAACACATAGGAACATGCCCAATGTGAGTCATCTGGACATCAGCTAATCAGCATGCACCCTGCATCATGTAATATTGTTTATCTGCAAACTAATAATAAGAATAACCAGTAAACATGGTGTCGGACTGCAGCAGGTGTGTCAGAGTCAGGTAAACCCCACCTGTCTGCTGCTGCTGAACAGGTTTGAATCAGGAAACAGGTTGCATACTTGATTGGACATCTGATCCTTGTACAGGTTTTAGAAGTAGATTTAGTGCTTTTCTTTGATGTTTTACTACTAGTTGTTCTGCTTCTGGCTACAGTAGCAGTTAGATCTTGTTGGAGTAAATTAATTTACTGGGTGATGTACTGGGTTACAGAGATATTTTTGTGCTGCAGCATTTAGTTCTGCTTTTGAACTGGTTTTGACATTACAGCTTAGAGTTGTAGTATTGCTTATACTGCCTATATTGATTGTAGTAGTAGTTATGGTCCAGGTTATAATAAGTATTTAGTTTTAGTGTCCCTGTAGAGCACTTAGTGGTACAGTTAATAGTACTGGTTGTAGAACAGCAGTTGTACTGGTCTGACTGGTTCTCTGACTGGACACTGCTTCTCCCTGTGTATTTACAAGGCCATTGAGGAGGATGTCGCTTGCCAACTCACTTGATTCCCATGACAGGTACTTCTCTATCAGAATTCCAGCAGTGGCAGTAGTCATAGTACCAACAGTAAAAGCAATGATCTAAGAAAGTGGGGTATTTTTCTGTCTTGTAATCCTTTTCTGTGTGTAAGATATTTTAATGGCCCTAACCAGAGCTGGACAAACCACATCATCAATGGGAGCTGTGATGACTACAGGTGAGCCTTGGAAATTAGGATGTAGTGTTAGAGGTTGATGGCAGGTTCAGACTCATCATGTTTTGCAGTTCTGACGTCTTTCTGTTCTTCAGTCAGGACTTCATCCCTGATTTTCCCTATGAGCCTGACACCTACGATGAGGAACTACTGAGGTAAATGGATGAACATTTAAACAGTTTGACTATTAGAAAGGTGGACATTCAGACCAGTAGTTATGGCAGTAAAGAACAGATGTATTAAATTCAGATCATTTTTTTTAAATACATCACTTTATATTTTTAGGTAAAACTATACAAGAGATTAAAACCCTACAATCAGATGATCTCCTGTGAGCAGCACTTGGCAACAGTGGAGAATGAAGAACTTCCTTCTAATTTAAAGATGTCAAACTTTTCATCATGGGCAACACATAGCCCACTTTGATCTTCAGTGGGCCGGACCACTGAAATTCGCCTTACTATGTAATAATGTAATAAACTTAACTACACATTTTATCCCTGAGATATTTTAATGTAAGAAAAGGGATTCAAATTTCAAGAACAAATCTCAGTTTTTCTACATTTATAAAAAAAAAAAGTAAATGAAAGAATTCTGTCAACACGACTGTTAGGGCTTAAATTGTAAGATAATGTGTAAAATAAAAGAAAAAGTTCTGGGACCTCATTGCCCAGATTGATGGAATGGAAACATTTTGTTAATTGACAGACTCAAACAGACAAAATACAGCTAATGTCCAAAATTTATGTCCTTCTTCACATTTTTGAAAGCCACCCAGCGGGCCTGATTTGAGTCTTTGGCGAGCTGATTTAGCATACAGCCCTAACTGTAAGCTTTATTATGAAGGAAAGTTTTGAGTCTTATCTTAAAAGTAAATGGGGGGCCTGTTTCCCTAATCCAAACCTGGTCCTAGGCCTGATGGCTACCCCTTCCTGAGCCTGGTTCTGTTTAAGTTTTCTTCTTGTCAAAAGGGAGGTTTTCTTTCCCACTGTTGCCAAGTGTTTGCTCACCAGGCATTGTCTGGTTATTAGGGTTTCTCTCTAATATTGTAGCATCTCAACCTTACAGCATAAAGCACCTTAAGCCAACTGTTGTGAAATGACACTTTATACAGTGTGATGAAAAAGTATCAGCCCCTGATTTCTTTTTAGGAGTTACTGTAGCTCAAGAGGTAGAGCAGGCGATCTACTAATCAATATTGGTGGTTCTGTCCCAGGATTCTGCAGTCTGCATGCCAAATATCCTTGGGCAAGACACAGAAACCAAAGTTGCTCTCTGACGTGTTCATCGGTGTGTGAATGTTAGATAGAAAGCACAGGGAAAAAAAAGTGCTTGTGTGAAAGGGTGTGAATGAAGCAAGTTATATAATGTACTTTGAGGGGGGTGGGGATATTTGTCAGACTTAAATGTTCCCGATCAAACAATTTTTCTCCACTAAACCTCATAACTGCTTACCTTGGCAGCAAGAATTGCATGAGCAGTGAGTCTTTTATATCACTGTGAAAGAATCATAGCCCACACTGCTTTGCTGAATTGTTTTAGGTCAGCAACATTGGAGGATTTTCCAGCATGAACAGCCTGTTCAAGTTCAGAGCATCTTAATCTCATTTAAATGAGATTTAATGTCCTACAGGATTTTATGGTAGAGAGCAGAATTCATGGTTCCATCAATTACAACAAGTTGTACAGGTCCTGAAACAACAAAGCAGCAGATCATTACACTACCGCCACCATGTTAGCTTTATGTCACATGTAACATGACTCAAACCTTCCAAAAAAGTTCAGCTTTTGTGTCATCGATTCACAGAATGTTTTCCCAGAAATCTTAAGGATCATCATGATGTTTTTCGGGGAAATGTCAAATGAACATTTGTGCTCTGATGACGCAGTGCAATGACTTTCAGGACATAAATGCTAAATTTCTATGATCTATGTCAGGACAAGATCCACAGTGCAATTAAAACTTGACTTGGTTTATTTACATTATGAGAGTAGTTATGTTTATGATGTAGCTGTCTTCTTACCCACTGGTTTCTGGAGTCCACATTTGGACTCAACTTGAACCTTCTTTTATTTTGTGATTTTTGTTTTATTTTTGTTGGTCTTTTTGTTTCATATTTCAAGGATGAAGTGCTCATTTATAAACTAATTCTAGCTAGCTCGGTTATCTAGCTGCATTCAAAGACTGTACAGCAGTATCACTTAGACCAGAGGTGTCCAAACTTTTTTCACTGAGGGCCACATACATAAAAATATAGGAGGGGCTGGGCCACTTACTAGAAATTAGGTATATAACCTTAACTTTAGTGTATTAATTAATTAATTAATTATTAAATCACTTAAAAGTGGTCAAATATGTTATATTGTTGAATATAATTAAAGACAAAACTGCCTTCATCACAGCTTTCCATAAATGGATCTTTATTGATTTATTCAGAAAAAGCTTTGGTTGCTCATTCTCAGAACAGCAGCCTCAGATTTCTTCTTGGACAGAAGATTTACAGCACAGAGAAAAAACAATAAAGGGGAAAATGGGACGAGTACATTTCAAGCTTGTTATTTAAGTTATTAGGCTTAGCAACACACCTATTAACGTTTGTTTGAAACAATTATCAACATTAACAGACTGAACTGGACTTAATAACAGACTTAATAACTAATTTTAGTAAATTATTCTGGTGAGTATCAGCTGCGCCGGGTATGTAAATCGGGCCATCCAGCTGCGGTGCTGGTCGCCACTCGTGGCAAAAATCCGGACAAATGTCACTTGATCAAGAAGCAGATGTGCATCAGATGAGATCAGCTGATTTTGCGTGTGCGTGCGCTGTGCACATCGGTGTGTACTCTTAGTGTTAAAAAACGCATATAAGAAAGTGGTCTGCAAAAGCAGGGTAGTGACAGAATTGATGCGCACATTAACACACGGGTACTGTGGAATATATCTTTTACTCACCTAAAGTGCTCTCGTCCACTCCCCGCAAAACAATTAGCAGCTGTGCGGTGTCTGTGGCATCGGTGCTCTCATCACATGCGATGGAGTAAAAATCAAAAGCACAGCTTTATCAGACAGTTGCAGTTTAATGTTGGCTGACAAGTCTTCAGTGCGTGTGCGTCGCACAACTGTATCTCTGGACATGCTGACGTTGTTGAAGTTCTGCACTTTTTCCGGGCACATTATTTTGGTGACTTTAACGAGGCAGTGTTTTATGAGGTCTCCATCTGAAAAAGGCTTGCCATGTCTTGCGATGAGTTGGGCGACCTCATAGCTGGCTATTGGAGCCTTTTCCTGGACAATTTGAGCACGAAAAAAATACTGTTGCTGACCCCGCAGGAGAGCTACCCTTTGCTTTAATATCTGCTCTCGCTCAGCACCAGTGTAGGATGCATAGGCCTGATGTTTGGTTTCATAATGACGTCGTACATTATACTCTTTCATAACTGCCACAGTTTCAGTGCAGATCAAACAGACACTTCCCCTTGAATTCTTTGAAGAAATATTCACTCTCCCACCGTGTCTGAAATTTTCTGCACTCACTTTCTACCTTTCGCTTCTTTGGTTCTGCCATATTTAGTAACCTGGGTTAAATTTCTTCTGTGATTGTCAAGACACTTCACCCGTTGTCTACTGGTGGTGGTCAGAGGGCCCGGTGGCGCCAGTGTCCGGCAGCCTCGCCTCTGTCAGTGCGCCCCAGGGTGGCTGTGGCTACACTGTAGCTTGCCATCACCAGTGTGTGAATGTGTGTGTGAATGGGTGAATGACTGGATATGTAAAACGCTTTGGGGTCCTTAGGGACTAGTAAAGCGCCATATAAATACAGGCCATTTACCATTTACCATTGTCCTTTTTGGTGGAGCAACTGCCTTGATCAACAGTAGCTCCTCCTGGTGTTAAAACTAAGAAGTGCAATCAAAGGAGCTTGCAAAGAAAAGCGTCTGGACTTCTTTAAGTTGCTTGAAGACGTTTCACCTCTCATCCGAGAAGCTTCTTCAGGTCATCTGACTACAATGATGTAGAACCTTCACAGACTAAGAAGTGCAATACACTCAAGCAAAAGTTGAAGTGCGGGCCATAGTCTATTCTATATAAAATTACTTGTGGGCCAATTAAAAATGGACCGCGGGCCGTAGTTTGGACAGCCCTGACTTAGACATAAATACCTGTTAATTACTAAGATCAAAGATCAAAATAAAATCCTAGAATTTCACCAAATGTGGGGCTGAAACTTCTTAGACAGTCTGTTATTACATTAACCTTGCAGCAGCCATATTATTGGTCAGATAATACAATTTAAAAATGCTCCAAAAGGCTCCAACATCACAAACATGGTCCAGAGTCCTGTTCAGAGACTGATTTGCTGAGATGACGTCTAGCAGGGAGCTAGCAGCTACAGCCATCCACCTGTTAGTCAAAGAGGCCACGCCACTAATAATGGAAATTTTAAGCCAGTTTAAACGGGTGAGTTATGAAAACATCCTCCTCATATGAAGGGGTTATGAAGGGGAAAATTATCTATACAGACCAGACCAGTTTTTGTATCAGGCTGTAATTATGTTTATTTCTGTTGTAAAGTTTTAATACGGGAGGACTGACTCACTGCTGGAGCCTCTGTTGGACCTCAAAGGAACTGCAGGTTTTGATATTTATTTTAGTGCTTTGTTGCTAAACTTGCCATCAATGCTAACATCTCCCACAATAATTATTTTATCTAAAGTGATTGCCCTCATTAATTCAAATTAAAAGTAAGTAAGGGGCAAGCAGAAGATAAGCAAAAGCAAATAAAACTTTTTAAAAAATATTTTCTAGTTCAGGTGTAAGAGACTTAAGAATGAAAGGCTGCTGACACTGTGTAGAGCAGATGTAGGGAACACTGTTTTTCTACTGTCTCACTGAAGCCCTCTGGGAAATTCAGTGCCAAATAAAAGCATCCTCTTCTCTGGTGGCATTTCATCAGCCTTCAGTGCCTTATACTTCATGACTCCCAGTCCACCACATGTGACAAAGATCTGGTCGTCAGCGCGACGTGGATAACTGACCTGTCCTGCAGCTGCAGTGGTTGTCATAGCAATCTAGGTGACAGTTATCATGGTGATGTGCAGGTACAGTCGTGGGATGGACCGGAGAGATTACTACAGCCGATCTCGTTCAGCCGACCGACCCATCTACACACGCTCACACTCAACCGATCGATCTGACTCCACACACATGAGGTCTGGACGGTCTGCTCCCCCCTCACCTGCCCTGATCAGGTGACCCTCAGCCATCCAATTAGAAAGCAGCTCCATCTCCATGTTTGGGGCATGTTTTTTTTTTTTTTTTTGTTTTTGTTTTTTTTTTAATTTGGTTGGTTGTTTGTTTTAGACAAGCATGAATTCTGACTCAATGGTGACCACAACAGTTTTATTTTTCGCCTTTATTTTAGCCCCACCATATGTCCCAGTGACATCACCAACACCTGAACATTTCATATTTGGCCGCAGCTTTTATATTCTGATTGTTTTGTTTTATTTTGGGTGGCAAGTTAGTCTGTGTTGTTGTTGTTCATTTGTTTGATGGTTGTGTTGCATGTGCTTCTAAAGAATTTCTGTTCACTTTCTGACACCTAACTGTTGGATGTTCAGTTTCCTCCAAACTGGGCTTGGCACTCAGGCGTATTGCCTGCAACATACAAGTACCAAATTTAAGCAGGGAGGTTTCTGTCTGCGATCACAGTGCTGCCTCTATCACAGCTCTGAACACACCCAGTGGCAGCTGATGTTGGTCAGCTGTATGTATCTGTATTTCACAGAGACAGATTTGTTTGTAACGTCTTAGAGATATTAGAGCTACAAACAGGTTTTCAGCAGTGATGGGGCCTTGCACTCTTTGTTTCAAGTGTGAATTCTTTCTGTTCATGTTATAATTTTTTTCCAACAGTTATACAGAATTAATGACGTCCAAAGGTTTACATTCCTACCTGGTTGTGTGATGTACAGGTATGCTTCAGGACACTGTAACATCACAGTTGGGTGTGGCTGCATGTGCAAGAAGAGTCCACTCTAACTTTTGCTTGTTACTGCTTCTCAAGCAAAAACATCTGGAGTGACTGCAGACTTTTCATTAACTGACTGAATACAGTGCCAGACTAAATGCTGATCAAACTCTATCTGTGACTATGGAGGGAACCTCAAACTGACTGTCATCCCTGACATCTGACCTTAAATCTCTCCTGTCAGGATGGCGGTTTGATTGTTTAATTTCTTTCTCTTCTTCTTTTTAAGAATTTATTTATTTTTTCATCAGGGCTAATGCTGGAGGCGGTTCCACCTTGACAAGCCCAACGGGGTCGCCTATTTGTGGTCGCCGAGGACGCCAGCTACCTGCTGTCCCCCCCAAAGGAGCTCTCGACAGAAGTGCGTATACTTGAGATATTAGTCAAACAGCACCTCCAAGCATCTCTGAACCAATCAGCTGATGGACCCATCACCATCCACCTATAACAAAACTTTGTTTTATATAAAGGCAAGCCTGCAGACTTATTAAAAAAATAGAGAAAAATAGAGGTTTTACAAATTTCAAGATGAGGTCTGAGATAATTTCCTAATGGGTATGAATATGGATGAAGTGTAACTTCTTTCACACAAAATAAATAATGAATACTGCAAATGGTGCCTAGTCCAATCACAGACAGATGACGATGATAAAAGTGGATAAAAATTGTAGCACTTTTGCAAATGAGACAAGTCGTGAATGCTGCAGTAATTGATGAGAGTTATGACTTCAGACTGGTAAAATTCAGGTGTGTGTTTTGTGTTTTCAGCAAAGTGAAAGAGACTCAGCAGCAGATCAGAATTAAGTAGATCAACATCTAGCCATTGTGGCAATGAAGGACCCAACAACAGTAGCATTGCAGTTTAACACGTCTTTTATTGACTGACTTTCCAATGTGCGTAATTCTCCAGCTGCCCAACTATTGTAGCACACACAAAACCACAGCTGCTTTAATAATAATAATAATAACAATAATAACGATGATGATGATTATTAATCATTATCTCCCTGGGAATGCTGTTGAAGCATAATAATAATGCTTCAACAGCATTCCCAGGGAGAATGGGACATTGAGTCCAAATGGACCATGTTTAGCACCTCCATTGCTGAAGCCGCTGTACTGAACTGCGGCCGCAAGGTGGTTGATGCCTGTCGTGGTGGTAACCCCTGAACCAAGTGGTGAACACCAGAAGTGACGGGAGCCACCAGGCTAAAGAATGAGGCCTAACAGGCTTGGTTAGCCTGTGGGACTTCATAGGCAGACCAAGCAGAAAGTGGGTCGGGCAGTGGCTGAAGCAAAAACATGGGTGTAGGAGAAGTTCGGAGAGGAAAAAGATTTTGGAGTGCCTCGAAGAGAGAAACCTGCACTCTGTATTGTGTGGGTGGAGCCCTGCTGACTTTGACTGAGAAGATTGTCAGGTGGTAGAAGGAATACTTCAACGACCTCCTTAATCCCACTGGCACATCTTCCGTGGCGGAAGCACAGTCTGGGGACGAGGGGGAGGACTCATCTATCTCCGGGGTGAGGTCACTGAGGCAGTTAAACAACTCCATGGTTGCACGGCCCCTGGAGGGGGGTTGAGGTTTGCCCTGAGTTCCTGAAAGTTCTGGATGTTGTAGGGCTGTCTTGGTTGACATGCCTCTACAATGTTGCATTGTGGAGAAACGTTGCATGGAGATCAGGGGCCTCTGGATTGTCAGACCAGGGTGGCAGTTCCCATCTTTAAGAAGGGGGACCGGAGGGTGCGTTCCAACTATACAGTGGGGCAAAAAAGTATTTAGTCAGCCACCGATTGTGCAAGTTCCCCCACTTAAAATGATGACAGAGGTCAGTAATTTGCACCAGAGGTACACTTCAACTGTGAGAGACAGAATGTGAAAAAAAAATCCATGAATTCACATGGTAGGATTTGTAAAGAATTTATTCGTAAATCAGGGTGGAAAATAAGTATTTGGTCAATAACAAAAATACAACTCAATACTTTGTAACATAACCTTTGTTGGCAATAACAGAGGTCAAACGTTTACTATAGGTCTTTACCAGGTTTGCACACACAGTAGCTGGTATTTTGGCCCATTCCTCCATGCAGATCTTCTCGAGAGCAGTGATGTTTTGGGGCTGTCGCCGAGCAACACGGACTTTCAACTCCCGCCACAGATTTTCTATGGGGTTGAGGTCTGGAGACTGGCTAGGCCACTCCAGGACTTTCAAATGCTTCTTACGGAGCCACTCCTTTGTTGCCCGGGCGGTGTGTTTTGGATCATTGTCATGTTGGAAGACCCAGCCTCGTTTCATCTTCAAAGCTCTCACTGATGGAAGGAGGTTTTGGCTCAAAATCTCACGATACATGGCCCCATTCATTCTGTCCTTAACACGGATCAGTCGTCCTGTCCCCTTGGCAGAAAAACAGCCCCATAGCATGATGTTTCCACCCCCATGCTTCACAGTAGGTATGGTGTTCTTGGGATGCAACTCAGTATTCTTCTTCCTCCAAACACAACGAGTTGAGTTTATACCAAAAAGTTCTACTTTGGTTTCATCTGACCACATGACATTCTCCCAATCCTCTGCTGTATCATCCATGTGCTCTCTGGCAAACTTCAGACGGGCCTGGACATGCACTGGCTTCAGCAGCGGAACACGTCTGGCACTGCGGGATTTGATTCCCTGCCGTTGTAGTGTGTTACTGATGGTGACCTTTGTTACTTTGGTCCCAGCTCTCTGCAGGTCATTCACCAGGTCCCCCCGTGTGGTTCTGGGATCTTTGCTCACCGTTCTCATGATCATTTTGACCCCACGGGATGAGATCTTGCGTGGAGCCCCAGATCGTGGGAGATTATCGGTGGTCTTGTATGTCTTCCATTTTCTGATGATTGCTCCCACAGTTGATTTTTTCACACCAAGCTGCTTGCCTATTGTAGATTCACTCTTCCCAGTCTGGTGCAGGTCTACAATACTTTTCCTGGTGTCCTTCGAAAGCTCTTTGGTCTTGGAGTTTGGAGTCTGACTGTTTGAGGCTGTGGACAGGTGTCTTTTATACAGATGATGAGTTCAAACAGGTGCCATTCATACAGGTAACGAGTGGGGGACAGAAAAGCTTCTTACAGAAGACGTTACAGGTCTGTGAGAGCCAGAGATTTTCCTTGTTTGAGGTGACCAAATACTTATTTTCCACCCTAATTTACGAATAAATTCTTTACAAATCCTACCATGTGAATTCATGGATTTTTTTTTTTCACATTCTGTCTCTCACAGTTGAAGTGTACCTCTGGTGCAAATTACTGACCTCTGTCATCATTTTAAGTGGGGGAACTTGCACAATCGGTGGCTGACTAAATACTTTTTTGCCCCACTGTACGTGGATCACACTCCTCAGCCTCTCTGGGATATTTTATGGTAGGGTGCTGCTGTTAGTCGAACCTCGGAAACAGGAGGAACAATGTGGTTTTTGTCCTGGTCATGGAAGAAGGCATTCAACCGTGTCCATCGAAGTGTGGCAGAAGTCTTTCACTTGGGTGGTCTCAGAATCTCATCTCTGCTTTTCACAGAGGATGTAGTTCTGTTGGCCTCATCGGGTGATGGCCTCCAGCTCGCACTGGAACAGTTCGCAGCCAAGTTTGAAGCGGTGGGAATGAGAATGAGCACCTCCAAATCGGAGGCCATGATCCTCAGCCATAAAAGGGTGGAGTTCCCAGTCCGAGTCAAGGACAAGTTTCTACACCAAGTGGAGGAGTTTGAGTATCTCAGGGTCTTGTTCATGAGTGATGGGAGACAGGAGCTTGAGATCGACAGATAAATTGGTGTCAATTATCACTCAGTTTTGAATATATGTAGACATTGAGGTTTCTCGGGAGGGTCTGTGCTGACACCGGTTGCTATCTGGCAGAGGGTCGTTGGTACCATCCCACTCCCATGTTCCCACTTCAGAACAGCACACAATCGCCATCTGGGATATGTGTGCATGAGGGTGGGAATGCATGTTTGTGTCTGAGTGTGCCTGTTTGTCTACATCTGTTTGTCAAGTCGGGTCTTAGACTAGACTCTGTCATCATGCTCTTCTGTGTTCTGTGGTCTTTTGGTGTTGCTGCTCGGTGGATTCAGTCTTTTTAAGAAAGTTTTTGCCTGACTGGTTCATTTGGGTATTTCAGCCTAACAATGTCCTCCTTCACTTACACTGGCATGTATTTGAACCTCATGTTGAAAGTTTTAGTGAAATAATACAAATTCAATCCAATTCAACTCCAGATCTTCATTAACTTAATTAATTTCATACAATTATACAGGCAGGGCCTCATATTTCAATATTTTCATATTTACAGTGAAAATGTAAATCAAACACTTTAAATCAACAAGATATTGTGTCTACATTATTTGTTATAAATAAATTAGGGAACAGGTCTCACCTGGTGATGAAACAGCTTGTCAGCTTCCTCACTTACTTTTGAGTCTCTGAAAATGGAGAACTGTGTATAAAGATAGCTGTAGAAAACCTAAATAGTTAATCCACAACTGCTTAAATTAAAGCTGAGAGTCTGCACTGTGGTTGCATACAATATAGACAAAAGCTACAAAAACTGTCTCACATAAATTATGACTCTACCTATATGTGTTATATTAAATGCCTAGAGACACAAGCTGGGAAATCCCAAACCCATTAAAAAGAAACCAGAGCAAATATTCAGGGTTTGACAAAATGCTGATAGCAACTGTTTGCTTTCAGTCTCTTCTCTGGTTTTGTTAAATACCTGCACCCTATCCTTCCATGAGCTATCTAAACTGAATTTTGCACATTTACTGACACAGAACAACAGCAGTAAGCTAATGAATTGATTGTTACTTAAAAAACGTAATTAACTGATTCAAAAGGTTTTGAATTCTGTGTCACAGAAAAGTTCAAGCATGAGATGCTGGCAGTAAAGAATTTTTGTCATTTTAATAAAATAATATTTGTAAAATACTTATAGAAAAGAATAGAATAGAATATAACAGTGGTTTCCTATCTATGTCAGATGATTAATTGAATAAATTCATTGAGATTTTTACTTTAGCTACAGAGTGTTCACTGGTTTCTGGGACAAATAATGAAAATGACATAGTTAGGAGCAGAGATGGGCGCGTTACTGTAATCCGATTACTTTTTTCAAGTAACGAGTAAAGTAAGGGATTACTATTGCAAAAACGGTAATTAGATTACCGTTACTTTCCCGTAGGAACGCTGCGTTACTGCGTTACTAAAACCATGATTTTTTGCGAGAATGTCTCATGACAGTGACGTAAGCAAGTGCGACGTTAGTGTCAACAGCTGTGTGCAGATCAACAATGGATAATATATCGAGTGCGGGAGAGAATGTGAGCGTGCAGCGTTTAAAGCGTGGAAGTACTGACCTTACTTTGAGTTTGATTCCATAAAAAGTGACAAAAACATTAGCGTCCATCGTGCGTGGGAAGAAAACTTCTTTTTACAGCGAAAAAAAACCCCTAAACTTCCAAGCAAGCACCGAGTGCGCAACGACGTAACGGGAAACTCACAGAGAAACTCGCGGATTCTTCAACTGACCGCAGCACACCTGCACCAGGGTAAACCTCCGCCTATCCTACTCCTGCTTTACAGGTGAAAATAGAGCAACAGGACCGCTGAGTCTTTGACTTTATTTATTTTCTGCTGTGTTTTACTTGCATCTATTTGAAAGAGTGAGTGTAAACACAAAAAAAATATTTTATGTGCTGGAATGTGCAGAAAATAGGTTTAAATGTTAAACAAATTTCTTCCAGTCAGAGAATGTTGCATATAATTAAATTTTTGCTTGATGCATAAAGTTAAAAGATTAAAACTGATAAAACAAGTTAAAAAAAAAGAGACTTTTCCATTTTTATTACATTTTGTATGATGGATTATGTAGAAAAAGTAGAATTGGGCTGAAAGATCTATCGCTTTATCACCTATTCAGGTTGTAAATCGTGTTTTTAAATAGTAACTAAGTAACTAAGTAATTAATTACTTTTGAAAATAAGTAATCAGTAAAGTAACTGGATTACCTTTTTGGGGAAGTAATCAGTAATTAGTTACTGATTACTTTTTTCAAGTAACTTGACCAACACTGGTTAGGAGTCAGTAAGCACCCGCATATGGACCACTGAGGGTCATAGCTATCTAACATGGATTTGTTTGTTTTTTAGACTCTGCGCAGACAGGTAATGAACTGAAAGTTTACCTACTTAGAGTAGTAACTCCTTAATAACAAGCCCCCTGTAGTGGTAGTAATTTAGTGATTCAGTGGCACTGCCGATAAAAGATGAGTGCTGAGATGTGTAAATAAAAACTTGACTAGCTCTTCACATTACTGTTCCACAGTCAGGAACTTTCCAGTGAAATAAAGACTAATTTCACCTTACCTTAAAGTCCTGTGAATACAGAATATAAATCAGTCAGATGAACAAAAATAAAGGATAGCAACCCCAGTTAATGTAGACCACCTCATGACAAAAACAGCACATTGTTTTGAATTATTTTAAAATTGTGGCTACAAAACTATTCCAATAAATAGTGTATAGCAGTGCACGCTCCAACCAAAAGTTCCTGGACCTTCAGAGTGTTCAAAGTATCATTGTTGGGGGCATAAACATTGTCTCTCCCGAACTTCTCTCTGACCCAAGCTCCTTTACTGGAAACTACTATAACAGGATTCCACAAAGGTTCTTGGGGGACAATTCCTCTGGTGAAAGCATGTTAGTACTGAGAGATGTAGTCCCTTGACCAGGTCCAGGTTTCTGTGCCGGGATTGGCTCAGGTTTCAGCCTGCATAATAATAGAGAAATTCAACGTGACTGAGTTCCTTCTAGTGGTAGTGAATATGTATGCTACCATCAGGATCTGCATCCATCCAGCAGAACCCACCCTCTAAGAACAGGTGTTAGAGGGTGGATACCGTTTGAGTAGGTCACTCCTGTGATTTTGCTTCTGGAAAAGGTCGTGTGGTCATTCATCATGTCATTGTTTTCATTCTTCTCACAGCTTTTTTTTTCCCCCCATCAGCTTTGACCATGACTGCAGCTCCAGCAACAGCAACTAAAATCCCTCCACATCATCACCCCCCTGCCCCTGTCCATAAACAACACTTTCCCTCTGTCAGTCAACAACCTCCTCTTATAAGGGTCCAAGCCCCGCCTCCCCCACTCACCCAGCCCCAGCCACTTCCTGCACCTGTGCTCCCACCTGTAGTTACAGCAACACCACCACTATTTTTACCCACACCGGTACCTGTTCCTGTACCCACAACTGTATCCACAGCTGTATCCACAACTTTATCCACAGCTTTACCCACAACTTTATCCACAGCTTTACCCACAACTTTATCCACAGCTTTACCCACAACTTTATCCACAGCTGTATCCACAACTTTATCCACAGCTTTACCCACAACTTTATCCACAGCTTTACCCACAACTTTATCCACAGCTTTACCCACAACTTTATCCACAGCTTTACCCACAACTGTACCCACAACTGCACAAACAACTCCACTGGTAGCTCCACCTCCCCCTGCTCCACCCCCTGCACCTGCTCCAGTTCAGCCTCCACCTCCTGAACCCACCCTACCCCCTCCAACTCCAACGCCTTCCCCTTCACCCGCCCCATCACCAGTCCCACCCCCACAGACTCCAGGTGTGTACATCAGGTTTAACATTCAATGCATCTCCAATAGAACAGAACAATTAGCGTGATTCTTCTAGTCAGATGTCTGTCAGACATTCTTTATCATAATCATTACTTATTGATTCACGTGTTCATGTTGTTTACATAACGCCATCACATATTACCCTGCATGTCAGAGCCGGATAGGCGCTCAGCAACACCAGGAGGAACCAGAAAAGGCAAGTCCAGTCACTGGTGGATCTAATGAAGTGTCAGGTGATCCTCACCATGTAAACTATGAGGGTTTGTAAGAAGATAAGTATAGCCGCAGCATTTAGGTGATGAAAATTTATAGTTTTGTGTGGAGAAAGAGAGAGGGGGGTTTTAAGCTCAGGCTAGGATCCATCACGAGCATCTTATGATGATTCAAATTTTAAACATTTATCTCCAGTCAGAAACAGATTTTCTTGGTAACTGCCCCCAAAGGCTCAGTAAAACCAACAGATGATGTCTGTGTAGGTTCTCAGTCATCCAATTCATTGTAGTGTAAGGAACTTGAAAAGCAAGCAGCCTCTTTAGTTCTAAAAATCAAATAGAGAGTCCCTGGTGTTTAAACCCTAGTTTTACACTCTGTTTTCTTTGTATTATTGTAGGGGTTTACTTTACAATATAAAGCAGGTAACTGTTGATGTAACTGTTTTGATTTGGCATAATATAAATAAAATGGAAATGAGTTGAATATTGGGGGCTGTTGAGAGAGTCAATGACCCACTATTAGTCCTGTCCTCCTTCTTATTTTGGTTTCTCCCTTGGGTGTTAATGACCCATCTCTTTTTATTAACACCTTGGCTCATGTGATGAGGTAAATTCTTAATAGTGTGTCAGCAACTCTCTTAAGGGACAACAACCCCTGCTAGGGTTAAATAGCTGCGACTCTCCACCATTTGGTTTTTAGAACCAAAGAAGCCTCTTGGATGAGACGTGAAACATCCACATGAAACTTAAAGAAGACAAGAACAGATGATAAATTTCAGATTTGTAACCTGCTCAAAATGTTGCTGTTCAGGTGTGTTTATATCACTGCGGTTTGGTGCTGGTTTGGATGGGTCATCTGACTAGAGTATGAGCATTAGTGTAGCCTGACCAATCACCTCTCTGTGTTCGCACTATGCAGAGGTCACATGGGAGGACCAACAGAAGAAAACAGCCAATGGTATTATGCCCACCTTAAGCCACACCCACATATAGAAATGTAGTGTTTAGCTCGTGTTATCTAGTTAGTTATCTAGTTAGACTGAAGTGGATTGGTTTTGGATTTGGTTTTTAGACTCATTCACCCATTTGCGCAAGCACTTTTGAATCCTCAGTGTAGAAAAGCTCTATATAAGAACCAGACTAATCCATGTATTCATAAAGCACTCCACCAGCCATCTGTCCATCCATTCATCTGTTTTTCCATCCATCTAGTCTTCTGTCAATCTATCCAGCTCTGTGTGCTTTGAGGAGTCTGTGGTTTCTCGTTGATATTCTTCTGTTTCCATCTTTTTATAAGGGGAGATGTTACCAACCGGCAGAGAAGGTACACACACTTTCTGTCAGCTTCATCTTTTTTTCTGACCTGCTGTGAATTGAAACTAACTTCTGTGCTGTCAGAAATCAGCAGCCTGAAGCTGTCCAAAGAGAGAAAAAAGTGAAATCTATTGTCATTTCCTGCTATCACACATTACCAACCTAGACTATGACTAATGCTGCTCTTCTGTCTCTACAGGTGTACTAAAGGACCCTTCAAAGGTAAACAAACATTACACCACTTTTATTTATATATATGTGTCTACATTACGTGTGTGCCACAGCTTGCTTACCTCTTCTCCTCCATCTATAGATGAAGGACAATCTCTCCTTTAAGTCATCAGACAGTGATGTCAGTGATGTCTCAGCTATGTCCAACGCCTCTGACACTCAATCTGTCCACAAGATCGGGTAAGCAGGAATCCATTCTTGGATGACAAGAGAGAATAAAGTGTCCATGATTTCTAGACAGAATCTCAGCTTCTGATTGGTTGGAGCACAATGGTATTTCTGGCTCCTGTTTCTCTGACCTTTCAGTGGAAGTCTTAGCTTTCTGAATCCATGCAGGGATTTCAGTAATATGTAAGGGTTTGCTCTGCAGCTGCTCTCTGTGGGCACACATTTCTCTGAATCTTTTCATCAGATTATGAATCACAGATGATGGCATCCAATGTTTTATTGCTCTCTTCTAATGTGGGGTTGTAGGGTTTTTTTTCTCAAAGTAATAATATATTTTTAACGGTAAGGTGTTGACTTTGTCTACTGATCAGAAAGATATCTAAAGCAACATGAAAATTCACTTTTATGAAACAGAGGGCAAAAGGAAAAGAAAATGGCAACTAACAAGTATTTTTTTAAATATGTTTGTGGCTTTTAGGTAAAAGTATTTAGAACATATTCCATCTTTGTGCTGTTTCACTTAGTAAACTGTTTACTGCTAGATGCCAGCTTGTTTCTTCCACTGTGCAGGTAACAAACTGCACAGTGTATGTCCTGCTGCAGGTGGGTCTAGGGCATACCCCCAAGTAGACACAGAAACTGCATTTTGTCTGAAAGAATTGCTGTGTATTTAAGTCAACACACTTAAAATGTTCACCTCTTTATCTGCTCTCAGACAGGAATTGAAATTTTTACTTTCTACCAGACTCCATTTATAAGAACAGAAAGTTTAGCTCATAGGGCAGGTGACCCTCTTTGTCTATTGCTGCATCTGCTGATTATTCAGTTTGTGTTAATGTGTGGATTTGGTGTTAATGGGTCAGTTTGGGTTAGAATCCCTGTTAAAAACACAAAAATTCACACAAAATGACCAGAAATGTTTTCTGTGAGGTCAGATTGCTGGTTTTAAGATTGTCAGATTGCTAAATAGAGTCTAGCGGATTGTATTTGTTAATACAGGTAGTTTCTCAAAATTTTGAGTATTGTCACAAATGGAAATGAAATATTAAGTTGACATGTGTTTCAAATATCACCTACATGATTGTTGGAGTCAGAAAGGAATAATACAGAGTAAACTATATTAAAATCAACCGCTCACTCTCATCCTGTGTACAATCACAGTTCACGCTCATAAGCATGTGTCCTGTAAATCCTCCCACAACACATCATTCTGAATGTTTAACTCTGCTGCTGGTTTCAAATCAGTGAAAATACATAATGCTTAGTCCCGTTTTTGTTAGCATGTGTTACCTTCACCATGGGGTGGTTGTAGCTCAGAAGGTGGTGTAGGTCACCTACTTATTGGAAGGTTGTTATATACGGTAAAGCACTTTGAGTGCTCAGGTAAAGTAGAAAAGCACTACATAAGAACCAGTCCATTTACCATTTACCATCTGCATGATTCTGTCTGCATGCTACTCTTCTCTTCTCATATTGGCTGCCACAGTCTGATTGAATGTCTGGAGGGCCAGTCAGCAGAGCTGGGGGTGGGCTCGCAGGGAACAGAGGAAATAGTGGGGGCATCAGAAGGCACTGCCACACAGAATACACTGCAGAAGAGCAACTCAGTGGAAGAAGGGGAGGAGGAGCCTGAGCCTTCAAAGTAAGAAATTAACAGATGACCTCCTGTTGGAATCAGTTGTCATAGCAACAGCTGCCTCACTACCCATTTCCTTTTCCTCTCTGTGCTATTGTGATGTGTTTGTGCCCTGCCTCTTGTGTTTTGGCCCTTTTCCCTCACTTATTATTGTGGTGGTCCTTCCTCCTGCAGGGTGTCTGCAGCTGCCACTCCTCTCACCAAGTCGTCAAGTGTCGGTGGTGAGATTTGCTCATTGGGGAGAAACGATGATGACGATGATGACAAGAAGCGACGCTCAAGCTTCGGTGCAAGGATGATGGGGATGGTTGGACTTGGAAAGAAGAGTCAGAGTGCCTCCCAGCTCAACCCAGAGGGTCAGTCCTAGTTTAACCATTAAAAAATATAACCTCAATTCTTGCTGTTTTTCTTTTATTTCATGGACTCTGCCATAAACAAAGTTTTCTCTGAATTGAATCTTCAGACATACAGTGTGTTTTAGCCAAACTGGGAATCTGAGTAGCATTGCAAGAGTGTCTCAATAAAAACTCACTATCAGAATGAAAATCCAAAGAGGAACATCAGCCAAAAAATAAACTATGACCAAATGAGTTAGGTACTAACAAGCAATTGAGCAAACATATTACGGAACCAGTTGAACCAGTGAAAACAGAACAGAACAGAACCAATATGAGTCACAGAGCACCCTGTCCAGGGCTCTGATTAGTCTCTGGCTGTTTATGCTCTTGTAACAACTTATTCTGCTTCTTTTCTCTTTCTTCTTCCATCCTTACAGAGGAAGAGAAGAAGAAGAAGGTGGTGAGACTTCCCGTTCAGAGAAGTGTTGAAACCGGTTTGGCCATCGAGTTTAAAGCTCGTTTCACCAGACAGCCGAGTCGAGACCCAGATGCCGAGGACCCAAAACCTGGAGCGTACGAATCACTCCTCTTTCTACTCTTTTTATCTTGTATTCTCTGTTTAGTTAAACTTTATTCATACAGCACTCATTTAAAGCAAGGGTTTTCCTAAGGTACTTTATGATAGCAATAATCTGTGATAGCAGAGGGAAAAACTCAACAATGACACAACCCCCTGTGAACAATCACTTGGTAACAGCAGGGAAGAAAAACCACATTTTAACAGGAAGAAACCTCTAGCAGAACCAGGTTCGGGGAGAGGCAGCCATCTGCTATGACCTTTTGGAGTGAAGGGAGGACAAAAGACAAACTAAGGGAGAGGGAAGACTAAATATGATGTGCTGCACCTGTGCTATATAAACACAGAGGAGCTAGAACAAAGTGGAATGAAGGCTTCTTGTTTTCACTCAGTATTGTTTAGATGAAAGAAGGCAGTTCTACATAGTTACAGTTCTACTTCTACTTTTTTCTCCCTGAACTTTGAATTTAGTTTTTCCTGAGTGCAATTTTTAACCTCCTTTTTTAATTGCTCATTTAGTCACTCCCTCCTTTTTTAGTCTTCCCTTTCACCCTTTTCCCTATTTTTTCTACCCCTCAATCTGTCAATCCCCTTTAATGTGTATTTATTCTCACATTGAACTTAAACACTTCCCATTTCCCTGGGGTTGCCATCTAACATGTCGGATATTTTCTTTTTCTTTTTTTCTTTCTGTCTGGTCAGGCTTATATTTCCAGGAGTAAAACTTGCATCAGACAAACAGTTCACTGGTTTCCTTGAAGGATTAGGCCCCGCCCAGCTGGCTGGACGGCAGACATTGGCCACGCCCCCCATGGGTTAGCATGAATAAAAATGTCATTGTTTTTATGTATTTCAACCTACCAACATACAAACTCATTAATTCAGATTTATGTAATCTGGACAAATGTGTGTGTTAATAAATCATATTAAAATACAATACCACTTTCTGCCCATGAAAGCGTGCGGTTGTGTTTCAGTAAAATCTCTCCTCTGATTGGCTTTCTTTTGGTTAGGTGACATCCAGATCGGGATGGTGTACAGGAAGGAGCGTCTGGACGTGGAGGTTATCCGAGCCCGGGGGCTTGTGGGTAAACAAGGCAACAAGAACACTCCAGGTGACAAAGCTATACACAATGCACACTTGACTACAAATACACTCTACCTAGTAGACTCTAGTGTAAGAACGTGAACTTAATCAGTTCCTCCATGCTGCTCTCAGCTCTCTCCTGCCTCGTGTATTGTATCTCATTCAGTCTCTCATCCAGATGAGAGCTGCTTTGTTACAACCTGAATTCTGTCTTCCAGCTGAGCTGTACAAAGAGCAAAAGATCCCAAACATGATTTACTCTCAGAACCTGACCTTTCACGTACTCAAGCTCCGCATTAACTGTGTTACTTGTGGAAATGCTCACAATGCCATTGTTTACAAGGTGTTTATTAAAGTCAGTGTTAAATGTAAAGTCAGAACCTATATTAATCTGAGATACTTGGAGCATTGTGACAGATCTGAGACAAGAAACTCCATGAACCTGAGCTGTGGTGATGCAGAGATGTGTGACTACACTTTTATTATGGACTCATTTCTGATTAATAAATCTGAAATAGTTTAGAAATATATATACATTTTTTGTGTCTTGTATTGTGGATCATGCAGTGCTGGAGTTCTTCATTCTTCCTCAAAGATGAACTGCTTTCTGCTCCTCATTAATAATATAAGGGCTTAGCTGAAAGCTAGCACAACTACTTGTGTTGTGCTAACAAGTATTAGGGCTTTTCAGTTTTACGCATCACCAGAAAATTAAAACCTCTTCGATGCTTTAATTTTCTCAGTAGCGCTCATTACTTTCATGTAATTTTTGGTCGCAAGTTTCTGTGTCAAGGTAATTCTTTTAATGTTTCTTCCAACTTTTCCAATCATTCCACATTTTTTCCAATGTGGAATTATTGAACAGCATACATCTTTAATATATTTTGGATTTTTAATAATCCACACAGACAGAAAATTGCAACTTAGGAAGTTGCAACTCAACCAAATGCTTTTGTTAGCCATCATTACGCTTCTAGCATAATTCTGGATGCATATTTGGCTGCTCATCTTTGCAGAATTCCCTTAAATTAGCTGGTTTCCTGGCACAGGCCCGACCTTTAAGCAAAGTCCACAAATTTTCACACTTGAATACTACTGCACACAACCATCGCAGTACAAAGGTTTAGTAGTCATGGGTTATGATCTGTGAAACAGCTCGTGTGTGTGTGTGTGTGTGTGTGTGTGTGTGTGTGTGTGTGTGTGTGTGTGTGTGTGTGTGTGTGTGTGTGTGTGTGTGTGTTTTGCAGCTCCTTATGTGAAGGTGTATCTAATGGATAATGGAAAGTGTCTGTTGAAGAGAAGAACTCGTCTGGCAAGGAAAACCCTTGACCCTCTTTATCAGCAACAGCTGCAGTTTGAAGAAAACCCTGAGGGCAAAGTTCTACAGGTAATTATATATGTACTGATACTGCAGGATGCCAGACAGCTGGACAGCACAGGATTACAGGACCCTGGGATCAGGGCCTGCAGCCCTTCTTTTGTTGCTCCAGCCTCTACACAAAGAGGCTGAAGCAACTCCACTCCTCATCTGGCTAGCAGTCATAGCAATGTGTGTATGAAGAGGAATCTAGGATAGAATGTGGGTGGGGCGTTCTGAACGTCCAAGTTGAGTGGAGGAGGGGGTGTTAAGATTAATACTATTTGAGCAGGGACAACAGAGGGTTCACTATTGAACCTGTTGAAAAACAGATTCAGTTCACTGGCTCTGTCCAGACTGCCCCCGCAGCTGCTGATCACTTTGAGGCCGGTAATCAACTTCATCCCCCCCCCCACATGCCTTTGATGTTATTCAGTTGGCGTTTGGTCTCCCTGTATGTATATTTACACCTTCTCCGCCCTGCTTTCAGTTCATACTATGTGTTTTTCGAGTAATCCTTGTTCCCAGAATTGAAGACCATCTACTTTGGCCTTCATTTCACTGGCGATCCTGCACTCTGGATACTCCTTCTGATGTCTTACCTGCACTCAAAGCTCCATTCATATTACTAATGAGACCACCTGCTTTGGCACAACATAAGTCAGAGCAAAAGCTGCTCCCCAGAGAGAGAGAGATGTGGTGTTTAGAGAAAATGCATCTCAGCTGTTCCAATACTCCCGATACTTGATCACTAAAGGTTTTCGCTTAGGGAGCAGTTGTCCTTCTCTCCTGGATCACCACATTTACTCAAGGCCTTCTTGATATGATCTTCTTCTGGCCACCGCATCTGTGGGGATGGTGTTTAGTCTGTGCTCTAGTGTCCTGATCACACTCAGTTTTTGCTCAAGTGGATGATGAGTACTGATCTGTATGTAATGGATTACAGTACACAATAACTTTTAAATTTCCCTTATTACTGATGGAAATCTCACAGTCTAAGCTGGCTAGCCTGTCATTTTCATATCCTCCATAGTGAACTTGATGTGTTTGTCCACTGAGGTTAACATAATCAGTGAATTATGGTACATCCTGAGATTTGATTTTAACCCAGGTGTATTCCACATACCTGAACTAATTACTTTGTCGTGTTCCAGGGTAGGATAACAGAGCCCTCTTTTATATTTCCCCCATATAAAAGTTGGCCACAATAGATGAAATTGGGTAACTCATGGCATACCCATGTTTCTGCCTGTAGTAGTGAACATTGTATGTGACAATAACTACTGCTTCAGTCACCATCTTCCTGTAACCACTACCTGGGTCTCGTTTCAGAGTTTCATAAGTATTTTTATCACAGTGAGTAGTGACAAAATTTTCACATGATAGTCTTTCAAGTTTAGCTAAACCGTGCACCAACCCTTATCTGCTGGTAGGATGATAATTTTGTCATTACTTCCCCTCCTCCGTGCTGATGTTGGATGCTGGGGGCTTTGCATTGCTGAGACAGGCCGAAACTTTCGTCCACATCTGTAATATTGTTGCTTCGAATTGCTAATTCTGTGGCTGTGATCAGTTCCACTAGGGGGATTTGTCTTGGCATCACAGCAAAGTTCAGCCTTTTTGCAAGGATGTTTTTCTCCGCTTGTGTGAGTTGTCAAATTGACAAGATTTTGATAACATTTTTTGTCAGAAATTGACAAATCTTTCACTGATTTGTCCACACCCTCAGTGTGGCATCCTTCTCTCTTCTGGCCGCTGAGGACATTCTGTGCTAGACGAGCCTTCTCAGTGAATTCAAACACTTCTCGAAGGGTATTCTCTAGAACCATAGTAAGTCTTTGTCGGCTCTACTCCCCTTTTGATTTTAGCATGTTGATGGTAAAATCAGAATCAGAATACTTTATTGAATCCTAGGGGAAATTATTAAAAAAATGTTTGTCTTACCCATTCATTGAGCAGCTGGCCTTCTGGTGTATTTTTGTTGCTTTTGTAGCTCAGAGGCTCTTAACTGAAGATCTAATTTGCAGACTTTTAGAAGTAATCCTGTTTTGTCTGCATCTGAGGCCGAATCCTTGGTGGTTTCTGTATTCAGCCATCTTACATGCTGTTTGCTTGTGCTCGGGTACTAGCTTTAGGCAATCCTTGCCAAAGTGCGTTAGAATGTCTCAGTGGACAAACACATCAAGTTCACCAGGATATGGTCGCCTCAGAGCCACATGAAAAATAACAAGTTAGCCTTCTTAGACTTTGAGATCAGTAACGGGGGATATTTAGGTTGATGTGTACCATAATCACAGAGCAAACACCGTCCCCACAGATACAGTGGCCAGGGAAGCAGAAGAAAATCATTTCAAAAAGGCCCCAAGTAAATGTGATTATCCCAGCTGGACATTTGTCAAAGCTGGGAAGGCTTTAAAGAATGCTCCAGGCAAATCAGAAGAGAAGGACAACTTCTGCCTAAGTGAAAACCTTTAGTGATCCCGTACTGCAGTCAGCTGAGACTGAAGAAGTCACAAGTCTAGATAAACAAAATCAGCCTTTTGGGAGGTTTAAAAAGAACATGGGGACCGAGATCATGAGGACTTTGAGAACAGAGGAAACCTACTGGTATCCATGGTTCATTAGAACTGACTCGGTGTCTCGAGTCAGGTTCTTCATTGTTGTAGATATTAATCGTATCTTACAATTAATATCTACAACAATGAAGAAAACAGCAAAGAAAAAAAAATTATGGAAAATGCTGCAACACTCACAGTGTCATCTACAAAGAAAAAAAACACACCTTCATGTGTGTGATGTCACTAAGGATCTCCTCCTCTCCTCTCTCTGCAGATCATCGTCTGGGGTGACTACGGTCGGATGGACCATAAATCATTCATGGGCGCTGCCCAGATTCTATTGGATGATCTGGACCTGTCCAATATGGTAATTGGCTGGTTCAAACTGTTTCCTGCCACCTCATTAGTGGATCCTGCGTTGGCGCCGTTGACCAATAAGGAGACAGAAGGTAGCAAGTCTTAGCATCAGGAGGCATGGCTGATTGGTCATAGACACGTTACAGGATGGGCCCTAAAACAAAGTCTCAGAATCCTCTGCTGCTGCATGCTGCATGATGACATCACAGAGATGACAATTCATGATGATGTCACTAGGACGATGAGGAAGGTGCTATTCCTGATCCGCCCACTGCGGGGGGAGACACTCAACAAAGGATGCTGGGTAAAGAAAGGAGTGGCCATGTGACCTCCAGCTGCCAGCTAATCACAGCAGCTCCTTGGAAGTCATACGACTGTTAAAGACACGTCAGGAACCCACAAGATTGAGTTATGTGATAGTATTCATGGAGACACAGGAACATAGAGGGGGCTTCTTTATGTTTATGCATGGAATGACAAAAACATTAGAACATAAACTCCATCGAAGAAAAACACCACACCAACCAGTAAAATCATGAAAACGTGAAAACAAAAGAACATGAGAACCACAAACATGGCAACATGTGAGAGCATGAAAATATGTAAGACCATGCCAGACTGTGAGAACATGAGAATGTTGTCTAAAACTTCAAAATAAAGATTCTTAAACAATCTCTGTTTCTGTTTAGGACATTATGATCAAGTTAGGTACATAACTCTGGTTTTACAAGGTTCTGATGATATTACTGAGAACACTGGTTCTGTGATTTTTACAAAGGTGACTGTGAGCTTCTACACATTAAAATGTTTTGGGGTCTTTAAAAGTTCGCCTGTAGCTGACTCACTATTTCTGAAGCAAGAGTTCATTAGGTTCTACAAGTTCTATTGCACCGTTGACCCTGGTGTATCTAAAAGATCCTACTACTCTATGGGTAAATGCTACATAAACTGGTTCTTAAATGCTTTTCTACTGTACTTGAGCAATCAAAGCGCTTTCTGCAACATGCCCCATTCACACAAGCACTTTTTTCTTTGCTTGATTGCATTCTATCTAACATTCACACGCCAATGCATCAGAGAGCAACTTGGGGTTAGTATCTTGCCCAATGATATTTGGCATGCAGACTAGAGCAGCCAATGATTGACTCACCTTCCAATTAGCAGGTGAGCTATAACGTCTGTTATCTTTTCTGTATTCTCTCTGTTTACCTGTATGCAAAGTCATGGAGATGCAAAGTCATGATTTTTGGCTCCCTGGTGTTTGACTCGGATTAAAAGACTGGGTCAGCGTTCTCTATTTGGTGAACTGTTGTTGTGTTTTAGCTGTGTATAAATAAAACTGAACTGAATAGATAGCTGGAGTAGGAGTTCAGGTTTGGATCCAGCTGCATCCGGGTGAAGGATTTAAAGCATCGTGGGATGAGAGCCTTTACTGGTTTGCAAAACCGATTCTCACTGTGTTGCTATACACCTCTTGTGGTCTGATTTCACTAGCCACTTCTGGATCCAAACATGATATGCCATGTTCTGACTGAGGGATTTACATAAAAAAAACTAAAACGGGCAACTCGACTAAAATTTCTGGCAAAAAAAATGAAGACCGAAACTAAACAATGTTTGTAGGATTACTTAATTTCGGGTACCTGGAATATAATGCTGTGCTACCTGGTGACTAGCTACAAAGTAATGGTACTTATTCAAATCTTAGAAAGCGTCGTAGTCGTTCCTTTCTGAAGTGTTCAAATATTTGGTGTCTGGCAAATCTTGAGCCCATGGGCTGTAGTAGCATCATAAGGTTTTAGAAGTTACACAGTGGGGCCAAACCTGACAGGGGGCAGATCACATCTACTGAAAAAGTGATCCAGTTCATTTGCCCACTTTTGTGTCCCTTACAGGCTCTGTTGCTTGTGGCCCAGGATGGTTCTGAAATCACTCCACACTTTGTTAACATTGTTAATGAAGTTGCAGCTGAAGATTTTCTGCTTGGTGTTGCAATGTCCTATTAGGACAAGTTTGTGTTTCAGAGGTTCTTGTCTGTGTGTTTGGGCCTCCAGTGAACTTCAGTGTTGAAGCTTCCATCCTCCTTAATGCACACAGCACAGTCCAGAAGCGGCAAACTGTTATCCTTTGCAGAGGTGGGAAGTAACAAAGGACAAATACTTCATTACTGTAGCAACATAAGTACAATTTTCAGTTATCTCTACTTCAGTAGTTTTTACTGACTACTTTTTACTTATCAAACTAAGGAGGACTGCTGCAGGTTAGTGCAAGATAAACTGGTTAGTTTACTGTACTGTGATAGGTTTAAAGTAAAGAACAGTGACAATGAAACCACAGCCACCGTGCACCGAGTTAGGTGACAACAAATGTAGCGGAGATTCAAAAAGAATAGAAATAAAAATTATTGTGAGTTGTGATTCCTTTACCCACACCGAGCTGTTACAACCAATTTCAGGGTTCCCCCGTCTTTACACACTTTCCTATTTAGAGGCAAAGTCATCCTCTACAGTGTTGGCAACAGAAAATAGATATATAGTTTTTATTATCATTCTTTTTCCTCAGACTCAGGCTGAGCATAATCGGAATGAAAAAAGTTCGACTAAAGTTTCTTTTCCATCTACTGATAATATTTTATCACTATGTTAGCACAAGATTCAGTTAGCTTTGCACAGAAATAGAAACATACTCCTTTTTACTTTCTTACTCTGAGTACATTTCAAAGCCTGTACGTTTTTACTTTTACTTACTAAAGTAAAGAAGTTAAATCAGTACTTCAACTTTTACTGGTGTATTTTTAACAGAAGTATTTGTACTTCTACTTAAGCACAGAATCTCTGTACTGTTGGTGAAGTCAGTAGAGGTGTGATGGGGCATGTTCACCACAAGCTTAGGTCTCAGACAAATCATATATGATCCAGCATTTTTCAAAGAATGCAAACTTTAGCTGCCATAAAGGGGTAGATTTCCGATCACTGATCTCTCTGTGGATTTGCTGCACGGAGGATGTAACGTCTATGATAAGCACTGAGGTTTGTGTCCTTGTCAGGATTTCCAGGTTAGGAAAAGTGGAACAGAAGATATTCATATACATCTCTCCACAGCTGCTGATAAATTGTACAAAAACAAGAAACAGTTTGTTAAAAACATTTCCAGGTGAATTTCACAACTGGTTTATCAGTGATATCAGTGAAAAATGACTGATAAGCGGAACTGGAATATATAGTTTATAATTTCAACAATGTACTATATAAAATGAGATGTGGTGTGTTTCTTATGTGATCTTTAACAGGGTGTTACAACACTTAAAAACGGTACTCATACTTTACCAGACTTTTAAAAGCTAGGTGTGCAGTTCCTAATTTAAATGCATTCATTCTTTAGATTCAGAAATCTAAGCGATCAGATTTTAAAGATAAATAATAATAAACAAAATGAAATCAATAGTGTCCTCTTCAATCTTGGCAGAGGGCAGTAATATAAATAATGAGAGAACTGACAGCTATTATTTTAATCACCCTGTTCTTTTAACTAGAAGTATCAGAAAAGTAATGTGGTGACATCTGGACTGATGTTTGCAGACAGTATTTTAATCACAAGTTTAAAGGCTGCAGTCGTTGCACACACTGTGTATAAAATATAAATATTTTGATGCGCACCACACTTCTAGTACTCTGTAGTATTGTAGTGAGGCACTTGGAAAGTGGTTGTAGGTGATTCATTTGATACTGCTAACAGTTGTTATGAGTGGGACTGATTCCCTATAACTAATGACTGGTTGGGCCACCCATAGCAGCAACAACTGCAATCAAGTGTCTGCTGTTTATATCTGCAATCTCATTCTTTTTGTCACTACCCAGAGCTTGTGACCATAGGTAAGGGTAGTAATATAGATTGACGAGTAAATCAAAATTCGCTTCTCTTCACTACAAAAGATCAATACAGCAGCCACGTCACTGCGGACACTGCCCCCAATCCACTGGTAGCTCTCACACTTCATTCTCCACTCTTTTGTGACCATGACCCCAAGATACTTCAACTCTGCCACCTGGGAAATTAACTCGTACCTGACCTGGACTCCTGGGCACTCCTAGACTTGGACAAGGAGGTGCTGATTCTCATTCCCACTACTTCACATTCGGATGCGAACTGCTCCAGCTCAAGCTGCAGGTCACCTGCTTGATGAAACCAACAGAACCACATCATCTGCAAAAAGCATAGATAAAATCCCAAGGCAAATGAAGCGGAGACCACTGTCCACCATCTGGCAAAACCAGATATTCTGTTCATTAAAAACTATGAACAGTATTGGTGACAAAGGGCTGAGTCCACTGAATCCACATGGACTGTGTCCCCAGGCTCCCTTGGAATGCAATCAAAGCTTTTTGGAGGTAGGAGTCTTAGGGGCCTCTGCTAGGTGTTGTCAGTGCACTCTCACTATGCATTTGGATACACCACATCAGTTCAGCATGTTCCCCTACCTGATCAAAGCCAACACCAAGTACCGATCAGTTGACAGCTCAGCACCTGTGTTCAATCAATCGAATTCATTTTACTTTGATCTGTGGCAAAATGCAGTGATTTAAGCTTTAATGATTAAATTGATTCAGTTTCACAGCTCTAACGTCACCTTACAAATAAACAGCGTGCACTGAGCATGCAGTCATAAAATAGTGAAATAATAAAATTTTTCTAAATAAATAAAATTGATATTTGACACATTTGACAGGAGCTAAGTTCACTTGCTTGCTCTGAATTACCTACTTTTTTTTCACCTTTACCTTTATGTTCGTTCATGTGGAAAGCTGAGCAAAATAAAAAGAATACAAGAGACACTGGAGGTGAACCTTTAATGTTTAGTGCAGTTTATCAGTTTTTAACTACAAAGAAAAACACGAAATGGCCAAATTCATGCAGGCCAGAAAACAGCAAAACCACAACAACAAGAATAATAACTACAACAATAATAACCACATCATGAATAATAATAATAATAATAATAAATATACATAGTCACACACACACACAAGGTCAGCTGAGTACCAAAAACTGTAACAAACATCAGAAATGGCTTCAGTCTAGAAGTAGTGACGATGGGCGGGGCTACAAAACCTTTATAATTCAGGTAAGTCTGACTCGAGTTCTGATCCTCCGCTGTACCAAACCCTTCAGGTCCCATGTGAGCTGTAAACACTGACCTTTGACTTTCCTTTTCTTTGACCTGGACATGAGGGTCACATAATTTAGGTCTGGTTTTAAAATCAAACTCAACTGTTGAACATGTCACATTGTGCTTTACCGTCAATAGCCAATGAACATTCACCTACTCAAAACACCAAATATTTGACCTAATCATCCAGTGTCTCTTGAATAGGATGAAGTGTTAGGGTCACATTAATAAAAAAAAAAAAGTGTCCATTTTTAGATTAAAGTTGAAATGTAAGCTCAAACTTGAAATAGTATTTAAAATTTTAAATAGTCAAAATGTGGAGATTACAGTTATTTCAAGCCAAAAAACTGCCACGGCTCCCATATCCTCTATAAAATGGCTTGTGTAGATAAGTTAGTGAAACAAACAGATGATCCGTCTTATTGTGTTTTGTGATACAACCATTGGTATCTTTGCATCTGTCCATTGCCAGCCATTTCATTTTGCACAAATCCGACCCACTCTTTCAAGTTTGTGTATTTTTTTCCTTCTGACCAGATGCAGCTTTCTGGCACCATCTCTTCAGTGTCATTTTGTTTATGAGCTAAAAGAGAAACAAGTTTCTATAATGAAAATCAATTCTGAAGTCATTTCACTAACTCAGCTACACAAGGCATTTTGTAGAGGGTATAGACGCCGTGGCAGTTTGTATTGAAAATGTGATTTCCACGTCTTGACTGTTCTCAAAATTACAAGTTTATTATCTAAATAATCAATAATATATATATATATATATATATATATATATTTTTTTTTTTTTTTGCCTAATGTGGCCCTAATATTCCTTCGTACTTGGCACCACTCTCAAGTGACTGCAGGCGACAGGAGAACCTGTTGAACTCAGCTCTTCCTCAGTTTGTGTGCAGTACCAAAGGAAATAACCTGAACTCTGATGTCAGTGACTGAAATAAGGACCAATGAGAGTAAAGGAAATGCCAACTGAACTTTTTTGGGGGAGGGCTATATGTGGCCTGGCCTTAGAAGAAGCGTTTGGCTGCCTCCAACAGTCAATGACCCTCTCCTGCTTGGGAGCTCTACAATTCAGTCGTACCATAAGGTGGGCAGTACCTTAACAGACAGACCGGGAAACAGAGGGACTGTTTTTAAAGTCGTACCAAATAAAATTCAATTTGTGACATCACTCAGTTTGTTTACCTTTGACATCACTGATCCAGCTAGGGTGCTATAATATAATAATCCCACCCCTCTGAGTGTCTGAGGAGTGAGTTGTGTGGCATTGTGCAGTGCTATCCTGTCAGTTAGCATGTTGTTAACATGCTAACTAACAGGCTTACAGCTGCACTTAGTGTAGTTAGAACACTGAAGGAGTAGGGCTAGCGTTAGCCTTTCAGTTAGCCTGTTAGCACAGCAGCAGCAGCTCATCATCACTGCTCTCTGTTTTGCCAGTCGCTTCCAGGCAAGCATCAGGGATCTGAGCTGTGTGGACCATTCCGCAGTGTTCACAGGGGCCATCCCGCCCTCCTCGACCACTGTTCCCATTGTGATGGCGGGGGGCATGGTTCACGGTGGAGGAGGGGTATGACTCGAGCAGAGGTTGTCGGATGTCGCTGACAAGCAAGGACGAGGAAGAGGAGTCTGAGTCAGAGATGGGGATCAGGAGCTCCACATCTTCGTCTTCCTCTCCACTCCCCCGTCGCTCTGTGACTTCAACCCCACCTCTTCCTGTCTCCAGCTGGTGCAGTGGGCTATGATTGGTCCAGGTCTGGCTCTGCTGGTTCTGACTTGTTCTTGTCAGATTTCTAGCTAAGCGGTGCAGGTTTTGGGCCAGGCGCTGCAGGGCAGAGGCAGCTGGGGCAGGGAGGTCAGAGGTGTCACTGTGACATTCGGGATCTGGACTGGAGGTTACTATAGTGACAGGGCTGGATGGGGGCAGGGCCTCTCTAGGCCTGTCATTGTCTCGGCCAGATGTCAGGGTCACAGAAGGTGTCACCGAAAGCACAGCCTCTACAGCGGAGGGAGGCGGGGTCTTCTGGGGGAGGGGTGCAACAGGTCCACCCACTGCACTGATGCCTCGCCCTCGCTCGCCCTCAGTGTCTGTGTCATCCGAGTCTGGAGACAACAGGTCTGAGCCGGAGCTTCCGGTGCTGCCAGTGCCAGCGCTGTCCTCCAGGTCTGCAGAGACCAGAGCCAAAGAACCTGAGCGCCGGGACCGTGAGAAATTAAAGAGGCGACGCCACAGGTTGCTACGACGACCAGAGGAAGGCAGCCTGAGGGATGTGAAGCCAAGCTGAGAGCGGACCGCCAGACGAAGATTTTCCAGGACAGAAGCCTGAGGATAGAGACGAGAGAACCAGTTCAAACTGGATCTACCTGAAGTCCCTGAGGACCACATAGAGTCACCTTTAATAAGGTGCTATTTAACCTCCATTTGACCTTGGACCTAACCATATGATCATTCTTCAGTGTACAGAGAGAGTGTGTGCAAAAACTTTAATCAGGAGCTTCCTGCTATGTGAGATAAGAACTGTACCTGGCTCCCTGAGCACACTGGGAAATCCTCCACAGGTGGGATCAGTCCCTGCGCAATCAGCTGACCATAAGAGGGCGGGGCTTCCCTCCTCAGCAGCTCCGCCTCCACTCTGGACAGCTGGGTCTCAAATGACCTGGAACAACCAATCACAAGCCTTGACTCACAATGAGTTCAGAAGCACGAGGTGAACAGAAATTTGTTGACATTCTTACCTGCGTTCAAACATGCGCAGAGAGTACAGCTTGCATGTGCAACCAAGGGCAATGACCAATAAGAGGCCACAGATGAGGCTGCCAATGACGGCAGCTGTGATGACTCGTGTGGGAACAATGACAGGACAACTCTCCTCGTCGCTGCCATCCCCACAGTCATCCTGTGCGTCACAAACCCACGACTCAAACACACAGCGATTATTCTGAAGGGATCAGACACACAGGGATCAGTCAGAGGTTAAAGTGTTCTAGTCTTCTGTAACTGGATGTTAAACATGCCTTTCTCTGTATTAGACAGAATGGCACACACCGAAAGACAAATGTGGGAAATGTGACTTGGACTCCACAAAGTTGTCCTGATGCTGCCTTAATGCGATCGGCCTCAAACCGAAATGTGTTTGGAGTTATTTGGTTAGCATTTCTAATGTTTTAGCTGTGATATCAGGCGTTTGGAAGGCATTTGTAAACTACATCTATTCAATTTTATTTATACAGCGCCAAATCACAAAAACAGTCGCCTCAAGGCTCTCTATATTATAAGGTAGACCCGAAAATAATGCATACAGAGAAAAACCCAACAATCATCTACAAAAAGTTGAATATGGAACCTGCTTTAAACAAAGTTCACCTCCAGTTTATTGTGTGAGTGAGATCATATGTCTGTGATGATTCACAGGACCACCCTACTGCTTCTCATTTGATTTGAATCGTTAAAGACTAAAGTCAGAACACACCAGTCTGGTCTTACCATCGTACCTTACAGTGGAAGTTTCCTGGCTGACAGAAGAAGCAGTTCTTCTCATCAGAACCATTGGGGCAGCGGTTCTGGTAGTTGCAGCGGTCCGACCGAGGGTAACAGGCTCCATTTCTGGAGCAGGGGAACTCATCCTCCTGACAAGAGGAGCAGTTTAGCTCATCCCGACCGTTGGGGCAGTGCCAGTACCCATCGCAGCGCTGCTGCTCGGTGTAACAGCCCCAGTTCCCCCCGCATGGAACCTCCCAGGGCAGGCAGAACCCATCCACCTAAAAACAGGACCACAAAGACTATTTAATCAAGAACAATAGAACAGAACACGGCCACCTGCACAACACCTCAAAAATCAAACACACCTGGTAGGTGACGTTGAAGCCTCTGGCCGCATTGATCTTGTCAGCGTAGAAGTGAACTCGGAGCTGACCGGATGATGAAACTACAGCGACCGGCGCTCTGGAGTCAAAGGCAGTCAGCACCCTGAGGAGGCGACGGGGGTTCTCCTCCAGCCCGTCATAGACTTTGACATAGTCGCCATAGCCAGTCCCATCAAGTTTAAAATCTGTGAACCTTAGAATAACCTGCAGGAGAAGACAGGAACAACATCAGGAATGTTGATGTCCTTTGCTACCCAAACACACTCGGGGATCAGAGGTTACCTTTCGGTGGTCTCCAGTGTCAATCAGCCAGGTGCAGTTACTTCCTGGAGGGTAGAAATCAGGATAGTTTGGAGAGCTGAAAGAACCATAGAAGTTCCTCAACAACTCGCCACAGGTGGGAACATCACAGTCTATCTCATCGCCAAGGTCCTGAAAGAGACGTTGTGACACACCAAGTTGAGGACATGGTCAGCAGTCCGGCCCAAGGAACCCCTGAAGTGGATTGTTGTGTCCTTTGGAGACCAGGCAGAGTCCCGATCACCTGAGCTCTAAAGCACTGGGTTAAATCTTCAACATAAGGTGCTCCTTCTCATAGATGTAACGACTTGTAGCAATATGTTGTGTAAACACAGCATTAGTACAATACTAATACCTCGTAAGATATAAACAGCTATATTCATATTAAACATGCTTACAATCCTAACGCCATAGCTTGCATTCTGCTCATCTTTAGCTCTGACATGATGTCTGCATCATAAAGAGACCATTTCATAAACTCCAACAGATCAGCTGAAGTTACACTCACGATAGCAGAGCAGCACAGGCGTACCACAAACTATGGGTGACTTAACGGACCCTTATAAATCTGTTAGATCTGAGTCAGCAGAACTCTTTGTGGTGATTAGCCCACATGTGCTGTGAGTGGTGCACCCGAGGATATGCATTGGGCGAATGCTCGGAGTACCGGTTCGGTACTCCGGCTGCCTGTTATTGTTTGACACATTAATGTAAGTCACATAAGCAGCAGCGGCAAGTGGACAAGGAACCATTTGAGCAGTTGCAATGGGTCACCTAGGTGGCGTGTTACCTGGCAGTCTATGCTACCGTCGCAGCGCAGGCTGTGGGGCAGGCAGGTGTAGATGCGGGTGTAGCGAGACAGGCAGGGGAACTGGTTCAGGCTGCAGGGCTGGAAGGAGAACGGCGAGTCCACACACATCTCCTCATCTGAATTGTCGCCGCATTCGTCCATCGAGTTACAGCGCCACCAGTCTGGGATGCACTTCCCATTTGAGCAGTGGAACTGGTCCACATCACAGCTGGATGCCAGCGGCTTACCTGCACACACAGCAAATCTTACTTGTTTCCTATCCAGAGCATCAGCCTCTACTCCAGTTACATCACCAATAGCACACAGTGTTTCCTCACCGCTGATGTATGACAGTCTGAAGCCCTTTCCCGTCAGGCTGTCATCCGAGTGGAAGTGGATCCACAAATGGTCCTGAGAGGAGATGTAGGGTGGTGGCAAGGAAGAGCCACAAACCCGGAGTCCATCCAGGTTCCTGTAGCTGCTGATGGACATCCAGTCTGAGGTGCAGCGATGGGAACCCTGTAGGTCAAAGTCCTGGAAGCTGCAAAGACAGAATAGGGAGGGCATTGTGAGAGCAAAGATGGGGTTAAAATGAGGATGTGGTTATTGCTTTTCACTATGTGCCCTGATGTGGGTGTGGCAGCTGTAACTATGGAGACAGTAAGTGTAGTACCTGATGGTGATGGCATCTCCAGGTCGCGCCCTAATATTCCAGCTGCAGTTCAGTCGGGCTGGATACTGGAAGGGCCATCCGGGGCTGGTGATTATACCGCTGGATGCCCGTAGGAGCTCTGCCACATCACTGCAGGCTGGGGGGGCAGGGTTGGACTGTTAGTGTGACACTGTGTTTGTGGGTGTGTGTGTGTCATTAGTGCTGCCCTGATGTCTAGATGTGACTGTGACCTCACCATTAGAAATCCCTGACACATAGACATTTTCATTCCTCTGAGAGACAGCAATGCATCCTGGGGGAAAATCACAACAACACATGGTTAGAAGTGATGTCATATTGATAACAGTCTGACGTACAGCTGATGAACCGCTGGACAATGCTGTTCCTTATTCTGTTAGTTTTTGTCTTTATGGATCTGAAACGTCTGCCTGAAGGTAGATGTTGAAACAGTACATGACCAGAATGTTATGGGCCTGGAAGGAATTTGTTAATCTTCCTGAGAAAAGAGGAGGAGAGGATATCTGACGATCTGCTAGGCAACCTGTACAGCCCTGCGTAGTGCTCTCTTCTGTGCTCCTGTGCAGCTGGAAAACCATGCAAGGAGACAGTATGCCAGGTGATCACCCTGATTCATGAGCAGCTTATTTTTATATGTTTAGATCATGGACTCAGATTATCCCCTTTGAAGATCAGATAAGGACTTTTGCAGTCAGTTTACAATCATATTATGAAGCTTTGAATGTTTTTGCTGCAGCCATCTTGCTGTTTTTAAAACAGAGTGAGAGCTGGAGCTTACTGTGAAACTGCCCCATTATTGGCTAATGACCTGTCAATCAGTCATTAGTATATCCTTAGTAATCAGGACTTCATATTTAAATCACTCAAACAAATGACTGAGCCCCTAAACGAATCGGGAACGTGTCTACGGAGGTCAGGGGTCAGGTTTCACACAGACTAAAGAACTACAGGTACTTGGCCTTGGTGATCATTAGAAAAAAAGAATGCAGGTTTGCTTTTCACATCCACAAGCTTTAGTCATTGTTTATCCTGTCTGTGGTCTTAACACAGTGTTCTACATCCAGCAAGTTCCTATTAAAAGTTACATGTAAAAAAGAAAAAGTTAAACAGGATGGACAAAACGCTGAAGGAAGATAGCAGATGATACTTCATGGGAGGATTCTATTTTGAAAATTTGGCATCTTAAAGACTGCTCAATCTTGCAGGGTCAAATAGCTGGCCAATGCTCAACATTGTTAATTTTCAACAATTGATAATCAAATGTTACAAGTTTGACCACCACGGGTGCTGTTTTGCCAGTTTTAGTGTAGTTGTGTCATAAAGCAGTCTGAGGTCGGGTGTTGCAGGGGTTACAGCTGTTAAAGAAAAAGGATCAGACTTCCTGTCCTTTCTGTGGTATCTGTTCTCCTACAGACTAAAGAAGAGCTTGCCGGTCAACTGGTGATTCTTATTGGTGGTAAGTGCTAGCCCTGTGGTGGACAGGACCTAGTCAGGTGGACAGGACCTAGTCAGGTGTACCTGCGTGTCATTCTGACTCCAGCCCAAAGTGGTTAAGAGAAGATGGTCCCTGTTAAGATACTTGTGAAGCCCTGATCACTTACATAGACCGTTTCATTATCATGATTGTTATTATTACTGAACCATGCTCAACATCTTCAAGCTTTAATAGAAACTGATTGATATCTTCCAACTGCTATGGTTACTACACAGAAAAAAGGAGTAATGGCTGTAGTGACACCTGTCAACAGATCACAGCAGACCGAATGTAAAGAAATCTGTAAGAGCCATTTGCAGCTGTCACTACTAGATGGTCTCCTCCTTCCACATCTGCCTCTCCATTGTACTTCCGCTTTCTCTACTGGTGGATTTGGAGCAGATTGGATGCTGCAGTAACGCACTGTGGGGCCCTGAGCACACACTGATATAGCAAGAGCTGTACTGTGAAATATTACAGATTCAGGTCCAGGTTTTTGGGATATAAAATCTGGGTGACAGTTAATCCTGGAAGGCTATTAACTTAGACTGGTAAGTGCCCACAATCACTTCCTGCCACATGTCTATGTTAAACATTAAATTAAGTAACACTAGCTTGTAATACTTTGTCCTTGTATGGTTACAGTAGTACAGCTCTGCCCTTCTGCAGTCTTCCAGACGCACTTTATTCAGGACAAAGTAGGTTTTCAGGAAAGGGGGGAAGTCCTAAAGAGACAGGACCCGGCGTCATCAGAACAAAACATAAGTGTACACACCTGACAACAGGTCAGTCTGCACTTACCTGTGAGGAGGAGCAGGCAAACCACACCCTGCCTGCAGTCTGTTCTGAGGGCCATGCTAACCCTGATGTTATGATGAAGATAATGGTGAAGAGTCCAAGGTCACAGAGCTGAGCGCTGCATGTCAGCTGTTAGCAGACCTCGGCTCCGAACCGAGCAGCTACCGAGGATAACGGATCTCACCGATAAACCCGGCATTCAATTAACACAGACACGAGCCGCTAAACGGGACGTTAACAAGGTTGGTCCGCATCCTGCGAAGAACCTCGGTTAGCTCGCAAACAAAGGGCCGCTAGCTGCCGACTAACAGGCTGACACTAAGAACACCGGCCCGTTAGCTTCAACATGCTAACGGGACAGAGTCATCCGACCCGGAGCGGGGGGCCCGAACCGGGTCAATCCGAGCTCACGGGACCGGCACCGAGTCAGCAGCAGTAGTGTCGATCTGATAGTATGTGTGAGCGCATTTCCGTGCGAAGCTGTTAGCTTTTAGCTTCCGTCGAGCCGAACAACAACAACAGACCGCAGAGAGAATCCCCGCCCCTTTGACAGTGGCGTCACTAACATGGCCCCGCCGTTTTTGTCATTTGTTGGTTTATGTGAACTTCCTGTTTCCTGAAGATGCCAAAGCACTTCATTAATCAAAGAGCCGAACGTCCTTCATATGTTTTGGCATCTATCTATCTATCTATCTATCTAGATATATAGATATCTAGATATCTAGATATCTAGATATCTAGATATCTAGATATCTAGATATCTAGATATCTAGATATCTAGATATATAGATATCTAGATATATAGATATCTAGATATATAGATATCTAGATATAGATAGATATAGATATATAGATAGATATAGATATATAGATATAGATATATATATATATATAGATAGATATATATAGATATAGATATATATAGTGATTCTCACTGTATTACGGGACAAAGTGCGTCCCTTATTAGCTCAATACGGGACGTGTACTTTTGTTTCTAAATACGGGACGATTCCGTATTTTAAGGGACGGTTGGCAACCCTAGTCACGATGCAGGTCTCACACTATACCGCCCGATGCTCTGATGCGACCTGAGTGCTCACACTGTGCGTCCATAAAATTAAGGTTATAACAGAAAATCTGTCGCTCGCTCTCTCTGTCTCTCACTCACACAGACACACCACCACCATCAACTTTGCTAAATTGCTAATGAAAAACATGATCAGGCAGCTGTGATTTAGCAGCGATGTAGATCCAACTATTTTCACGGTTGTTGTGGTCGTGATAATTTTGTGAGGCCACATCGAAAAGGCTCGGATGAGCTTTTCAAAGTTCTACAAGTTGTGCCTCCATCGCTTGTGTCCAGATCACACGCTGCACTGCTGTGCTGCTCCGTCTTTTTCACCGACGTTTACGTGTTTGCGCGCGAGCAGTGTGAGCGCCTGTGGTGACACCTTCACGAGCGATTGATGATCGGGAGCTGGTCGTGAGGTGTTAATCACTTCTCGTTACCCCACGTATACTACACGATGCACGATGAAGGCCAAAATCGGTCCGATCACTCAAAAATCGGCTCAAAATGGGCCTAAAACCGCACAGTGTAAGCCCAGCGTTAGAGCAGCAATGTTTGTTCCCCTCAGAGAAAGGGAAGAATGGGAAAAGGAAAACACCTGGCTGGAAAAAGTTAATATGGGCATGTGCAGTGAATATCAGCGCTATGTGGCCAGAAGTGTGATAATATAATTTATTTTGTGTAATAAACGACTGCAAGGATGGATGATTACAACAAATAGATCACTAATACATAAAAGTAATACATAGATGAATAATGATGATGAGTTAAGATGCGTAATCATGGGAACAAGCGGGTTTACAAACAGGAGCAGCTGATTAGCATTAGAAAAGCTGAAATAATACCTCAACTGAAGCCAATTGTACTAAATGCACTAAATGTGCACTGTTACAAGAATATTTTTCTTTCTATTGTTTTCTATTATTTTAAGTTAAGCAGGACAGAGTTCTTTTAAAGAAAGATTTACTTATATTCTCAAAAGTTAAGCATGACAGGCTTCTGTTTAAGAAAGAGACCTGTTTTATGTGTTAATGTTGTCATTTTGAGCTAAAAATAAATGGCTAAATGATCATTTGTTTCACATGTGTTCATATCACAAAGAATACACATCTACTTAAATCAAATTCAAGTCAAAGGGTTAAAAAAAATAATTTCACACACAAAAAAAGAGCTAGAAAATTCACCACACTGGGAAGGGTGAAGACAACTGGGTCGCCCGGCCCTGGCCACGAGGTGTCCCTTATTTATTTTTCAGGGAGTTGGCAACCCTAGTCATATTACTCATATTTTCCTCACCTCGCCCAGTCCTAATTTCTAGCACACACTACAACAGGCAATAGAGTATAGTATACAGAAACATCTGTGCTGAGGAATGGCCTGTTGGAAGTCCCAAGGTCAAAATGGGAGATGCCAGCTAAGGTGGTCGAGAATGACTGAGCTAAGATCCTGTGGGACTTCCAGATACGGACAAAGTGGTGGTGGCTAACCAGCGGGACGTAGTCATACAAGCTAGCCCTCCCGATTTTTCCGGGAGAATCCCGAATTTCAGTGCCCGTCCCGAAAATCTCCCGGTGTCACCATTCTACCGAATTTCTCCCGATTTTCCACCCGGACAACAAAATTGAAAAACCATATCCCAGATTGGCCCAGCTAATTCCAGCTTCCAACTACTACTACTACTGCAGCAACTTAGTTTTAATATTACCCTTATTACTTTTAATTACTCCTTAATTACTTTTAATTACTCCTTTTAATATTACCCTTATTACTCTTTCTGGGTCGCAAAATGAACTATTAAGATATTTTCAGGCCAGAATGTAGCTGCGTAAACTTCAAATATCTGAGCCGGGGAGAACCGCAAACTCCCCGGCAGAGGTCGTGTCACTGTAACTATGACTTTCTGCCAGAAGCTCGAGGCGTCACCAGCAGGCCCCGCCCTCGAGCTGTGACACGTGACCTCTAACCTTCGGTTTCACGTGGTTGAATCGAGGAGGATAGAAACGCGTGGAGCGACCGGAGAGGAGCGATGAAGAAAGCAGGGGGGAAAACAGCGTTGAAGAGGAGTAAAGAAGAGGATGAGGAGCAGAACCAGGTGAGCCACACACACAGGAGGAAAGTGATGAAGATCTGGTAACATGCTAGTAACGAGCTAGCATGCTAACACGGGGCAGGCTGCTGTTTAGCCCTCAGAGCAGACACAGAGCCATGAGACCGGACCGGGGCGATGCTGCTTCTATAATAAACACAGAACTATCCTCTGTGCACATATGTGATGTCAGTCTCGGGTTAGGGCTCCGTTATAATGTCGGAGTTTTAAACGGAAGACCTCCTCAACTCAGATTTTAACTCTCATTGTCGGAGCAACCTCACCGACCCAGAGCTAACGATCCAACATGGAAGCAGTGACGCAAATGGCAGTAAAACTGTGACGGAACGAGTCAAAGGAGCTTGCAAAGAAAAGCGTCTGGACTTCTTTAAGTTGCTTGAAGACGTTTCACCTCTCATCCGAGAAGCTTCTTCAGTTCTATTTGACCTTAGAACTGAAGAAGCTTCTCGGATGAGAGGTGAAACGTCTTCAAGCAACTTAAAGAAGTCCAGACGCTTTTCTTTGCAAGCTCCTTTGACTACGATCACCTGGATGACTGAGAACCTTCAGACATACTGTGATGGAACGAGCACTGCAGCAGGTAGTGTGTCAGAGTACATGTGTACGGTTAGGGTTGCACAGGGTGATGTCAATCCTGAGTAGAGTACATAAGTTTATCCTGATTTGACATGTTTTGCTTTTAGTTGCTGGTTATTCTTTGATTTAAGTGTGTGTGATCACTCACAGAATCATTCGCACATGCTATTAGCTTGTGCGAATGATTCATAGGTTTTATTTTTCTGCTCTTTAATTACACTCTTCTTGGAAATCTCAGCAAAAAACTGATGGTTTTTTAATTGAGTAATTCTGGGTTTTCCTTCTCAGATCTTCAACTTTAACAGGAAACCTGCTGATGAAGATAAGGATGATGATTTATCAGATAGCGAGGACAGTGTCTACTCAGGACTGGAGGATTCTGGGAGTGACTCTGAGGAGGAAGAGGGATCTGATGACGATGAGGAAGAGGGATCTGATGACAATGACGACAAGGTAAAGTGTAAGCAGATAAGAGGGGTTTTAATTCTGTGTTGGTCTGACTGCTGATTGGTTGCTGTTAAAAGTGTCCTCAGTGTTCTGCTGCAGAACATCACCTGAACTTTGTTCCATCTGTAGATGAAGGAAAAAAAAGAGGGAGAAGTGAGTGAAGAAAAGAAGAAACATGAGTATGAACACGATTCTTCAGATGAAGAGGTGATCTAAACTTATTCATTTGTGTGCTTGTCATTACTTTTCTTATGCTTGTCTGGTGTATTGTATGCAATTTTAGCCACATGTACACTAATAAAAAGCTGGGAGATTTTTGCTCCTGGTGAAGCTCAGAGTTCTCTGTTTCACCCGATGTTGACCTTTATTAGCCTGAAAAAGCTGTGATGAGAATCCCTGCTCCCCCAGGTGTCGTTCTCAAGGGGTCTGGGATTTAGGGCCCACCCATAGCTTGTGCTGGTTGGCCATCCACCCGCTGCCTCTGGCCCCTGTCACACCTACCCTTGACTGTGGGAGCTCTGTCCATAGTTCCTTGGTTGGAGTAGACACACGGTTGTCATCTGAATGTGTGGCCTTGGGTCTTCAGCGGCTTTCTTCTGTCTTTTACCAACCTGGCCTTGACCTAACATAATATCCATAAAAATAATACTATTAATACTAAAAGAAAAAAGATTAACAAGAGAGCCTTCAGAGAATCCATAGTGCTGTTTTTGTGAAAACAAATGTATTTGGTACAACAACGCATTCGGATCATGCCTGCCAGACAGGACCGGTGTTTTACCAAAACAAAAAAATTATGTCCTTCCTGCACATTAAACACTGCTTTATTCAATAGCTCTGACATTAGCAACATCCTGTCTCAGAGTGATGCTGAAAAACTAGTTCATGCATTTATTATTTCTAGGTTGGACTACTGTAATTCATTATTATCAGGATGTCCTAAAAGCTCTGTGAAAAGCCTTCAATCGTTCCAAAATGCTACAGTAAGAAAACTTACAGGGACTAAAAAGAGAGAGTATATTTCTCCCATACTGGCTTCTCTTCTTTGGCTCCTGTTAAATCCATAACCAAATTTAACATAATCAACATTTGCCTTGTGATATATGTGAGCATAACTAAGACAAATCCCTGTCAGTGTTCCTGTTAAAGTGGCTACAATACAACATGTTTTGTACAGGATACATGTTTCTTTACACATGTTCTGATTGGTGCATTTGCTTCTTTTATGTTCTCCTCTCCATCCTGTGGTGGTTTCTCATGCTCACATTGTTCTTCAGGATATCAGGAACACAGTGGGGAACATTCCTATGGAGTGGTACAAAGATTTCCCTCACATTGGGTACAATCTGGATGGGAAAAAAATCTACAAGCCTATAAGGAACAAGGATGAGCTTGATGACTTCTTGGATAAGATGGAGAACCCGGAGTACTGGTGAGCAGTTAGCATGATGCTAACTTCTTCATAGGTTTGATAGGGAATGCTGATGAAGCTAACAGGTTGCTGTCTGCAGGAGAACGGTGCATGACAAGCAGACAGGAAGTGACGTTGTGCTGTCCGATGATCAGGTGGAGCTGGTGAACCGTCTGCAGAGAGGACAGTTTGGAGATGTCAACTTCAATGAGTGCGAGGTATGCCCTCACACAGTGACACCGGGGTTCTGTTCACTAGCCTCGCATTTACCTGCTTGATCCACCCTTTAGTAACCACATGTCCCCCACATGTCCCAGACCAGCTAGAAGAAGTGAGTGTGGCTTAAAAATGTAGAACACGCTGGCTACCTGTCTCTTTACCCCTCTTCCGCAGCCAATGGTAGAATTCTTCAGCAGCGACGTGATGATTCATCCCGTCACCAACAGACCCGCAGACAAACGCAGCTTTATCCCCTCGCTCACAGAGAAGGAGAAGGTAATGCACCTGACTCACTTGGCTTACCTGGCTGTTCTCAGCTGTCTGTCACTCACCTGTCTGACTTGCCTGTCTGCAGGTGTCCAAACTGGTCCATGCCATAAAAATGGGTTGGATCAAACCCAGGCGGGTAGAGGATGATGGCAGGGGGCGGTATTACAACTTGTGGGCCAGCGAAGACTCTTCCATTCTGGCCAGACATAAGATGCACCTGCCCGCCCCCAAAATCCCTTTACCTGGTCACCATGAGTCCTACAACCCACCGCCCGAGTATCTGTTTACTGACGAGGAGGTTTGTCAATGCGTTGCCTCACCTGGTTTCTGTTCAGAGGATAGATAGAACTGCATTCAAAGACACATTTTTCTTCCCCCCCGTCTGTCTGTCCTCACTTACCTCACCTGTCTGCAGCGAGCACTGTGGGAGCAACAGGATCCAGCAGACAGAAAGTTGCCGTTTGTTCCAAGGAAGTACTCGAGCCTCCGTCAGGTTCCAGCATTTTCTCAATTCATCCACGAGAGGTTTGAGCGCTGCCTGGACCTTTATCTGTGCCCACGACAGAGGAAGATGAGGGTAACCTTTCTCAGTCTGTCCTACTACCTAAAGCTGGAGCTGCCCTTTTAGGCATGCAGTTTAAATAATTTCCTGTTTGTCTGCATGTAGGTGAATGTGAATCCAGAGGATCTGATTCCCCAACTTCCCAAACCAAAGGACCTTCAGCCATTTCCCACCACACGGTCGCTGGTACAGCACACACACCTGAACACATGCACACAAACAAAGTGGTGAACCCTTTCTCACATCTTTTATCTGTGTGTTCAGGTCTATCGAGGTCACAGCGGTCTGGTTCGCTCTATCAGTGTGTCTCCATCGGGACAGTGGCTTGCCTCAGGTAACCTCAGCTTGTCCCACTCACACATCAATAGAAACTGTTGACATCGTGACGGAGTGGTGTAAAGCTCACAGTGAGAGTCAAGTGTTTGATCCCAGGCAGGGTTGTTGACCGACCAGTCTACACACCTGCACCACAGAGTGTGTAAAAGATGCAGGCAGCTTCATTGATTGAGTCTCAAGATGAGCATTCTGTTGTTACTGTTTTAAAACCAGACATGATGACAGTTCCACACAGAGACCTCAGCCTGATAATCTCAAATTGTGTCTGTGCACAAAGCAGCTTTATTCTGTGTGGTCTTATCCATTTACACTTTCCTTGGTGTATTTATTGGAAAGGCGGAGTCCAGTCGTCTTTGAATTAGTATCAGGAAATAAGTATTTGATTCAGGAGTCTGTGTTTTGTAAAGACCGACTGTACTGCCACAGAGTATCCATGATAATGCTTTTCACGACTCTGTCTTTGAAATTCTTCCTAAAAACAACCTGTTTTGGATTTTTTAAATTTTTTTTTAAACTCCATATTCATTTTTATCTTCTTTTCTTTGAGTTTTCTGTGTTGTGGTCAGAGCACTTCCTGAAAACCCAGTTTGAAGGTGATGTTTAAATAAAACATGCATCCTTTGGATGGGTTCATTGAGTGTGGGCGGGACTGTAATCTCTCTCCTCCCTGTTCACAGGAAGTGATGATGGCTCTGTCAGATTCTGGGAGGTCTGTTCGTCTCGTTGTATGAAGACGGTCCAGGTGGGCGGAGCTGTGAAGAGCGTTGCCTGGAACCCAAATCCGTCTGTCTGTTTGCTGGCTGTTGCCCTGTGAGCACCTCTCTGTCTCTCTCTCTCTTTCTCCGTCTGCCTGTGACATTCAGTTTTATTTGTATAGCACAACATCACAACAGCATTTGCTTCATGGTGCTGTGCATTCTAAGGTAAAGATCCTACAGCAGCAGTGGGGGCAACTCCAGGTCCTGCAGGTTTTAGATATTACCCTGGGTCAGCACACCTGAATCACATGATTAGTTCGTTCTCAAGCCTCTGGAGAATTTAGCCATTTGAATCAACTGTGTTGGATCAAGGACACATCTAAAACCTGCAGGACACTGGCTTTCGAGGCCTGGGGTTGCCCACCCCTGTCCTACAGTAATACAAAGAATATCCCATCAATCACATAACCCCTGGAGCGAGATGGGGATAAATATGTCATATGAGGAAGAGAGCATGTATTAATAATTTAATTCAGTGATTTCTAATGATGGTTTAAACTGGGTTTTTTGTTGTTGTGGACATCCAACTTTATGAGCACGATTGCAGCGTAACTAAGGAAGGATTCAGGGTCACCTGATCCAGACCTAACTATATGCTTTATCAAGAAGAAAACTTTTAAGCCTAATGTTAAAAGTAGAGTGTTTCTCTCTCCTGAATCCAAACTGGGAGCTGGTTCCACAGAGGGAGATCTGAAAGCTTAAGGATCTGCCTCCCATTATACTTTTAAATACTCTAGAAACAAGCAGGATTTTAAACTCTTCCCTCCTCTCCCACTGATGTGATCCTGTCCCTCTGTTTCTCTCTGGTTTCAGGGACTCTGTGGTCTTGATCCTGTCTCCCTCTCTGGCAGATAAACAGGTCATCTTGTCGTCAGAACGACTCCTCAGTGCCCAGCAGGAGGGGGAGGAGCCAGCAGAAGGAAATGGGTCTGTTGTCTGGAGCGAGGCTGAGGGGGAAGAGCTAAACCAGGGGCTCCGCCTCAAAATCCAACACCCCAAAGTGAGAAAACCACCTGATTGGTTGATTTATTCATTTGTTTTTAAACCCCCCCACTCTGATCCACATCTGGCCTAATCGCTGTTGATCTCTGCAGGCTGTTCACCAGGTGGTGTGGCATGCTAAAGGAGACTACCTAGCATCAGTGATGCCAGATAACACAAGCCACCTGCAGGTGTATATCCACCAGCTGAGCCGGAGGCGGAGTCAGAACCCCTTCAGCAGGAACAAAGGCCTGGTCCAGTGCATATCCTTCCACCCAATCAGGCCCTATTTCTTTGTGGCCACACAGCGCTCGATCCGCATCTACAACCTCGTCAAACAAGAAATGACTAAAAAACTCCAAACCAACTCCAAGTGGATCTCCAGCATGGCTGTCCATCCAGGAGGTAACCGCACCCCAGTCCCCCACACACAAGTCTTAAAGGCTCCAATAAACCCGCCGCAATGGTCATTTCGCTCACCGCAGTTGCTTCGTCCTAAAGTCATTTGTATTTATACGAGCAGTATTCTCTTCACAGCTGTCCCACCTGTCTGTTCGTGTGTCTGCAGGTGATCATGTGATCTGTGGGAGTTATGACTGTAAGCTGAGCTGGTTTGACCTCGATCTGTCAACTAAACCCTACAAGATGCTCCGGTACGTACCTGCCAGTCACTCTGATCATCTGAGTTTAACCCTTTTAGACATGAGCTGTCAACATTACCACTTTGTTAATTGTTACAATGGAAGCAATGTCTTGGTCAGCTACAGGTGACCTTGAGTGCTCCTGTCTTCGTTCAGACCTGATCTCCAGAATGGGGGTCAGGGTTTCTTCAAATGGTGGCTGTACTTAGTAACTCTCAAGGTTACAAATATTGCAGGTTTATGCAGTCCCCTACAGAAGGTGGTGTTGTTAGAGTGATTATCTAACACAGCTTGACTAGACTTTGTCAGAAGTTATAAATTAAGTAGATTCACAGACAGCTGCATCAATGCTGAGTAAAGGGAAAGCACAGGTGGGTTAAGAGTTAACAAGTGAATATTTTTAAGATTAATTACAGATTTGGAGGTTTACTGCTCTTTACACACCTAAATTTAACAAGTGTTTTGTGAGTTTGAGTTGTCCTGGGTAATTACCATCACTGTTTATGCTCTCTTTATATTAGACACTATACAGCTGGTATGAAAGTGGAATTCAGTGCATGAATCTAAAATAATTCATATCTGCTACATTTGATGTGCCTAACTCTGACAATGAAACCACAACCACTGCGCAACAGTCACACAAGCTGTGACTGTTATGAAAATCACAATGTCACATGTATAGACCTAAGCACTCAGCTGGTAGATGATACTACAGTTTTCCTCAAAAGGTCAGAACAAATCCCTCTTGTCATCAATAAAATCCACATATTTTCTGAAGTGTCTGGTTTACATTTAAACCCTAAGAAAAGTGTGAATTACTCTATTCAGAACTGCCATGTAGTTTATTTGTATGGTATCCCGGTTTTAAAATGATTATAGCTCTTTATTTTATTTTATAATGCTCCCTCTTGTGTTCAGCTTGTATTTTTCACATTTTATACATTGATGCCAACAGAATTTTGCATAGCCAGAGCTGATTTGTACATAAAGCAGCATTGCTTAAATTGACAAAAAAAAAGAAAAGATCTGCAGTGCCTTCACAGTCCAGCAGGTGCAGCAGTTCAGGAAATTAGATTTCAGTCAGACGTGCACCAGGAAGGTGAGGAGTTTAAATCCTGCTGAGCAAACAAAGACCTTACCTGAGTCTCACCTCAAACAAATCAGAGCTGTGATTGGTTCAGAGTGGTCTCAAAGCATGTGTACTCAGTCATGACGCTGACATTGGTGTGTCATCATTGATTTTTGAATACTACATATTGATCAGATGTTGTTTTCTTTTGTTTGTTTGTTTTTAATCATTTATCATGTGGTATGGATCACCTTCTCTCTGCAGACACCATAAGAAAGCAGTGAGGGGTGTGGCCTATCACAGACTGTACCCGCTGTTTGCCTCGGCGTCGGATGATGGCTCAGTGATAGTCTGTCACGGGACTGTTTACAAGTAATACACACACACACACACACACACACACACACACACACACACACACACACACACACACACACACACACACACACATTTTTCCTCCTCTCAGTTACACTCTAACCCCTCCTTCCTACCTCCACAGTGACCTTTTGCAGAATCCACTCATCGTCCCAGTGAAAGTCCTCAGAGGTCATGTGATGACTCATGATCTTGGTGTTCTGGATGTGACCTTTCACCCCACGCAACCCTGGGTCTTCTCCTCTGGCGCTGATGCTACTATCTGCCTCTTCACATAGCAACATGCTTAGCAACCACAGATGCCGTTTTTCTAATGTTTTTACTTTCAGACACAATGTCTTAACATGTGACACCATGAGTCCTTGCCTCACTGGTCTCCTTGCTGTGATGTCAGTTCCTTTTTGAATAAACTGAAGTGTGTGTGTGTGTGTGTGTGTGTGTGTGTGTGTGTGTGTGTGTGTGTGTGTGTGTGTGTGTGTGTGTGTGCGCGCGTGCGTGCGCGCGCTCTGTCAGTCTGGTGAAAGGAGCTGATATTGATCAGCAGTGTGACATCCCTTTCCTGTCTAGGGCCATTAAAGATGAATAAAAACATGCATAATTGGCTATTTGTGGGTGATCGATCAGGTTTAAGATGTTAAGTTCAGATATCATGACAGCCATATTTACAGAGTTAGCTGAGGAGCCTGGACCCCCTGTGAACTCCGCCCATCTCACCACAGTTATTCTAGTTTTAGATTTGCTCATTAGCTTGTTTCGAATTAGTTTCTGGAGTGATGATCCAGATCTGTCTGGGTTTTATTTATATTTCAGTGAGAAAATTTCACTCATGTAGTTTTTAGTTCACCGTATAATCAATATGATATGAACAGATTTGTTCAGTTCAGTTTGATGAAGTATTTGATCTAAAATCTAATTAAAACTTGAGAAATTTGCAGTGCAGATGTTTACAAAAATTACAATTTCTAAGATTTAATGAAAAACAAGTCTTTTCTGATGATTTATGGTGCTGAGCAGAAGGATAACTCCTGAGTGAATGGGGACTGTATACTGCTAAAGTAGTTATTCTCTGAAAATCTAAGCTAGCTAACAGGTTCAGAGGTCAGTTTGTTTCTCTCATAGTGCTTTGCTGTAAACGGTGTTCTCCTTTCATGAAGGATGCAGTGTCACTAATGTAGGAGGTTAAATAAGGGAGCACTGAAGCTAATTTCTTGTGGCGGCAGCGAAGTGAAATTAGCAGTTAGACCCCAGTCTTACTGTTACTTTGTCGATGCTTTTAATTTGAAAGTCCCCTTTCCTTAGCGGATTTGGCGTCAGCCCGTTTCCCTTGGAGCTCTTTCAGTGTAACACCCGATCATGAATCGGAGACTCGTTCCGACGCGCGAGGACTGCGTGTACACGAGCTGCTACTGGTGAGTCTCGACATACCTGCAACAGGTGACGTGCAGGCTCTGTGTCAGAACATTACTTGGCTCCTGAGAATTGTAAACACACGTCTGGTCAAAGCAGCTGCAACTACAATGATTGGCTAGTTCAGATTTCCGTTTAATTTTTAGCGCAGTTTCTTTAAATTTGTCAGTGAGAGAATAAAAATCACAAGAACATTTAAAGGAATAATAATCCTCCTTTAAACAGTGGTAATATCAGGTTATCAACAAACATACAACCGAACTGTATCGAGGCTTCGAAAAAATGTGAAACCCATGTCCACAGTGACATCTGCTGGTCAGTTTGACTATCGCCCCATCTTCTTTAAAGGCCCTTTCATTTATTTTTTATTTTTTTAACAGGTCAGTGATCAAACCTTTATCAATATGATTGTTTTCTGCAGTAAATTGCTATGGTAACATACAAATCCACACATTCATTATCAATTTACATTAAGAATGAATACAACAATCATACTAACAACTTTCTTCTTGTATGTGTATCTGTTGCTGTGTGTTAGTTGCAGAGCTATTGCTGAGGTAAAAGACAATCAGCTGACTCCTAGCTGTTTGGGCTCCTGGTAGGCTGCTTCTTCTGATGGGCTGTGACCTCTTGGGCTTCTTTAAGAGAGCCAGCTGATCTTTGACGTCTTTAGCCTGAGTCCTGGCCAAATGCAGCTCCTTCCGCAGCTTGTTGATTTCAGCTATCAGAGTCATGTTTCCTTCATGATTTTGGTGTAGACCTTTTCGTGCTCCTCTGCAGATTTGACCAGCCTCATTTTGAGGCCATTTACTGTCCTCTCCTGTTGCTCACACTGGTGACGCAGCGCCTTCTGAACAGTATCATCTGCATTGGTTCTCTCCACCCTTTCAGTCTGCTGGACATATCGAGCGTATAGCATCTGTATGTTGTCCTTCAGGGTTTTAGGCTCCTGGATGAAGCCCACACAGTTGTCCAGGTCTGATTTCAATCGCTGGAGACGCGTCTCCAAATCTTTGACCTTCTGACTCTCTTTGTACATCTCTTTGTCTCTGGTCTTCAGTTTGAGCTTCAGCTCAGAGACGGTGAGCTTCAGCTGAGCATTGCTCTTGTCGGTTTGTATCAGCTCTTCCTCCAGCTGACTGATCCGCTCCTTCTTCACACTGATGTCATGTTGCAGAGGCTCAGTTTTCTGCTTTTCAGCTGGAATTCAAGAACAAACTTCTCCAGTTCCTGATTCTTTCTCTCCTTGTCCTGACTGGTCTTTTCATCTCCAGAGATCTGCCTCTTCAGGTCTTCAATGTCACTCTCCAGGGAGCGGATCAGCCCAAGCAGCCTCTGCCGCTCTTGCTTCAGTTTGTTTATATCAGCGCTCCTGATCTGATATGAAAGGCCCTTTCATATCGGACGTGGCGTGTGCTGCGCTCACTGCTAACTAGAGTGAAGGACCCAAAATATGAACATTTGCATCCTCGAAAGAGTGACCTTTGTCCTCTTAGATGCCGAGTCTTGTCCTGTGGAGATGGCTCTTCTGTGTTGTGCCATGCGTTTATGAAGTGGCTGTTTGGTCTCTCCAATGTAGAGGTCTGGGCATTCCTCGCTACACTGTACAGCATACACTACATTGTTAAGTTTGTGTTTAGGAGTTTTGTCTTTGGGATGAACTAGTTTTTGTTTGAGTGTGTTGCTGGGTCTGAAGTAAACTGGGATGTCATGCTTGGAGAAGACTCTCTGGAGTTTTTCTGATACACCGGCTACGTAGGGAATGACAATGTTGTTGCATTTTTCTTTCTTATCCTCCCTCGCTGGTGCCTGATCTTCTTTTCTGTGCATCTTTGCAGACTTGATGAAAGCCCAATTAGAATAACCGCTTGTTTTAATAGCTTCATTAACATGTGTGTGTTCCTTCTTTTTCACTTCAGGCTTAGAGGGAACATGTTCTCCCCGGTGATGTAGGGTCCTAATTACTCCAAATTTGTGTTCCAGAGGGTGGTGGGAGTCAAAGAGGAGGTACTGGTCCGTGTGTGTGGGCTTCCAGTAAACTTCAATGTTGAGGTTTCCATTCTCTTCAATGCGCACGGCGCAGTCCAGGAAAGGCAAACATCGTATCTGTATCTGGAAGGTCGCCGGTTCGATCCCCGGGCTCTCTGTCCTGGCCGTTGTGTCCTTGGGCAAGACACTTTACCCTACCGCCTACTGGTGTTAGCCAGAGGGGCCGATGGCGCGATATGGCAGCCTCGCTTCTGTCAGTCTGTCCCAGGGCAGCTGTGGCTACAACTGTAGCTTGCCTCCACCAGTGTGTGAATGTGAGAGTGAATGAATAGTGGCATTGTAAAGCGCTTTGGGTGCCTTGAAAAGCGCTATATAAATCCAATCCATTATTATTATTATTACATCAAAGGACACCATGGTTTCATCTGGATCCAGGGTAAGTTTCTGGACCTTGTCGGTGAAGTCGGTGGAGTTCTTGATGTGATATGTGGTGGTCCCCACCAGAGGTGCTAAAATGGTAGCTAGGTGTTTTGAAATGTTGTAAGTAGCTGAGTTTATGCTGCTAACAATGGGTCTGAGTGGGACACCTTCTTTGTGGATCTTAGGAAGTCCATAAATGCAGGGTATGGCATCCCCTGGGTTTAGGCGATGATATAAAGGGCGCTCAATGATTTTGTCCTTTTCAAGGTCTTGAAGGCAAGCTATAACTTTCTTTTTGTAGCTGCTTGTGGGGTCTCGCTTTAAGGCTTCGTAGGTATTTTTGTCACTGAGGAGAGTAGTGATCTTTGTGTGGTAATCTGTTGTGTTTAGGACCACGGTGCACCTTCCTTTGTCAGCTGGTGATGTTGTGGTCTATGCTTAGGGAAGCGACGGCCTTCTTTTCTTGTATTGTGAGTAGAGCTGGGCGATATGAGATTTTTTCATATCACGATATGTTTTTTTCATTTCAGGCGATAACGATATCTATCACGATATAAGCCAAATAACTATATTTGTAAGATTTAAATGTGCCGTTGCTCACAAGTAAAATGTGAAATAATCAGCAGCTTGTTTTTATTTAAATATTTATTTCCCATAATAAGTTCAACAGGGTAGATGTACTTAAGGAACATGAGACTTTTTCAGATAAATAAAGGCAAATATTGCAAACTACACAAAAGGCAGCCGCTAAAGCGTTTAAGTTTCAAAATAGAACAAACGAAACAAACTAAATTGTCAATTCCACTTAGAAACAAAATATTAATTCTAAAAATAAATCTTAGTTTGTTTTACAGAAGAACAGACAAAACTGACTAACTTTTGTCAATATCAAATAAACTGAGAACTAAAAGGAAATTCTCAATCTCTCCTTGTTGTATAGCTTAGCTTTTCAAACAGTTTTAACAGTTACTTTAGTCTGACAAAAGCCGAATGACGAATTAGCGCTTCCAGTCAGAGACTGAGGCTACGTCCACACGTACACGGGTATTTTTGAAAACGGAGATTTTCCGTTTTCGTTTTAAAAAATAATCCCGTCCACACATAAAGGCAGAAATGAAGGAAAACGCTGCTATGAACATGCCAAAGCAGCAGGTGGCGCTAGATTCCTAACCGTGCAGAAATGTTGGCCAATCAGAAGTCTAGAAGCCTCGGTGGGAAAAAGTAAACAAAGCTGGGGCATAGAAGCAGAACCGAGTCGTATGTGTGGAGGGACAGTAACTGTGTGTGTATGTAAGCATTTAAACACTGCAGAGAGTAGAATTAACAGTAACAGTATTGTAGAAATTCATTTCACCGAAACAATAACGTGGCGCACAGTGTGACGCATGCACCAGTTTATTGTATTTCCAGACTTGCTTTCGGCACAATTTACAGTGCATGCTACTCTGTTTTTTGTCAGACTTGAAATAGCCGAAATACCTTCACACTACGGAACTTCTATGGCTCTTCCGTTCGACAATCTCTCCGGCATTGGAACCATCATCTGTTTTCTCTTCGGTCACGCTCGGTTGATTTTTCTAGTCGGCACACTCATTTCCTCCATTACCCGCTGGCTGCTTCCCAAACAAACACACGTGCGGCTTGGCACTTGTGCTGTACGTAACAAGTCACGCGACGTGACGCTGCGGCTGTGATTGGTTCGGCTCTGCGCTACTTAATTTGGATTGGCTGACCTTTTTTTTTTTTTTTTTTTTTTTAAGAGGACAAGAGCGGCGAGGTCTATCGCGATAGCTTAATTTCTCTATCGAGTAAAAGTTATATCGCGATACATATCGTTATCGTTCTATCGCCCAGCTCTAATTGTGAGGTTAGACGGAGGGACTTTGGCACTGGAGAGGGTGGCTGAAACTTTCATCTTGATTTGCTCTGCTTCTGTTTGTGATAATTTATTAATCCGTATGGCGGTTTCTGTGGCTGTGATGAGGTCCACTATGGGCAACTGTTGAGGAGAAATGGCAAAATGGAGTCCTTTGGCTAGCACTTTCTTTTCAGGTTCAGTGAGATTCCGGTTTGAAAAGTTCTTCATCCCTTTTTTCTGACTGTCCTCAGGTGTGTGTTTTTCTCTGTGTTGTGTAGGTTCTGACTGAGGAGTGAATGTTTTTGATAGCAACGTGTGGAATTGGAATTGGAGTTAAAGACTTGGTGAAACATTTTCTATTAGCCATCAATAAAAACGATCATATGGATCAGCAGGACACACTAATCCTTCAGAACTTTCAGGAAGTCCTACAGGCTGACTGTCTGTTGCCCTTCTGTCTGTTCTTGTTCTGCAGTGAAGAAAATGTCTGGAAACTCTGTGACTATGTCAGAAAACAGAGAACCGCACCGCTGGAACATCTGTTTGTGATCTTCATCTCCAATGAGACGAGAACGGTGAGAACCAAATGCCAGTATAATGTCAGATTTAAAATGAAGATGATGGATTTTGTAATTGTATCATCAGATCTGCTGCTCTATGTCAATTAATCACCGTCTGGTGGTGAGTTGGAGCAGGTGGTGGGGAAACATTTTATTACAGCGATTGGAACATGCTTGTAGGTATTAAACATAATGCACAGCAGTGGTTTGAATCATATCTATGTAATAGATTCCAATTTGTTTATGTACATGGACAGTCCTCTCCACAGACGTCGCCAAGATTAATTATGGAGTTCCACGGGGTTATGTGATAGGAGCATTAAAAGGCATAGCACATATTTTCTCTGCTATGCAGATCACACCTAACTTTATCTACCCATGAAGCCAGATAAAACAGACCAATTAGTTAAACTGCAGGAATGTCTTAAAGACCTGGATGACCTCTAACTTTTCAGCTTCTGAATTTGGTATCTAACAATATGCTTACTCTGGTTGGCATTACCTTGGTCTCCAACACTGTGAGGAATCTTGGAGTCATTTTTGATCAGGATATATCCTTCAGCATGCATATTAAACCAATACGTAGGACTGCTGTCTTGCACTTCAAGAAGTGGCTAAACTAGCTGCTAAATGTCATGATCTAGAGTCCAGATTGACGCAACAGCATACGGATACACGGAATTCCTGAGGGGTCTGGAAGAAATGACAGCATAGGATTTGTGACAAACCTTTTTTTGCTCATTGCTGAAGATTGCCAAGAATGTAAACACACACAGTGAAAGGGCCCACTGAGCTATTATTGTTTGCTTCCTGGAGTACCAGGTTAAAAAGCACATAATATGGCAGGCATAGAAACAAAAAGTAACATATGAAGGCTGGACCGTCTTAAGTTAATCACGACTATACCAAAGAAATACAGAAAAAGAGGAAACCGGTCTGAGAGGTTATGAAGAAACTATTATTTTATATACTTTACAATATAAAGTGCCTTCAGGCAAATGTTGTTGGGATTTGTCGCTATATAAATGAAACTGAATGAAATGCGTCTCCTTCAAAGAGTTGCTGGGCTCTCTCTTAGAGATAGAGTTTGGTTATTCGTGAGGGACTCAGAATACAGCCAACTGCTCCTCCACATTGAAATGAGCCAGTTTGAGGTAGTCCGGGCATCCTGCAAGGATGCCTCCTGGATAACTCCCAGGTGAGTTATTCTGCGCATGAAATGCTAGGAGGAGGCAAATTACATTTCAGAGCTGGGTTAGAAACATCTCAGCGCCCCCCTGGATAAGCTAAAGGAGGTGGCTTGGGTGAGGGCTTCTCTGTTCAGACTGCCGCCCCGTAACCCGAATGCGAATAAGTGGCAAAAAATGGATTAAAGGATGGTTCTGTGAAACACCTGTCATGCTCTTTTAGACATCTGTCATTTAAGTTTTACATATATAGCACCAAATCGCAAAAACAAAAGGTGCCTCCAGGTGCTTTATATTCTTAGGTAAAGACCCTACAATAACACATGAACTTCTGTCACATTCTAAAAACATCCACTTGGTTTTTTAGGTTTTTTGAAACATCTCAGGTGAGGTTCTAAAGCTGATGTTCTGTATTTGTTCTCCTTTGAGGTTCCTCTGTGGAAGCAGAAGTCTGGACACGGAGAGCTGCCGGTTATCTGGGTTTGTGATGTCACTGTTAATACTGTGAGAGCACAGACATAAACACAAATGATGTCAAAATGACATTAAAGATAACATTGTTGTTTCAGGACTACCATGTGATCCTGCTGCAGGCAGATCAATCGGACTCTCTAGTGTATGATCTGGATTCAACGCTCTCGTTTCCCTGTAGCCTGAAGCTTTACGCTGCCCAAGCCTTACGCTCAGAGAGTGACATCAGACCAGAATACCACAGGTAAGACACAGCTGAGCATCATGACAGGAAACTACACACACCTGAGTGACATCATAGTTACAATTTCCCCTTCTGTCTGCCAGGAAGTTTCGTGTGGTTCCTGCTGACAGCTTCCTGTTGAACTTCGCATCTGATCGATCTCACATGAGGAACTCTGATGGATCGTGGAAGATGCCTCCCCCTACGTACGCCCCTATATGCACTGCAGGTCACATGACTTCCCAGTTGTTAGCGTGTGTAATCGCGTGTACCATTTAGTTATGATGTCATCATACTGGGCTGCGTTTTCCCCTCAGAGTGCCAGATGAACCTAGATGGTTTCATCAACATGGACCCTGCCATCGGCTGGGGTGTGGTCTTCAGCCTTAACCACTTCCTGCAGAGATACATTGGAAGCACCTCATCAGCCTCATCCTCTTCTTCATCAGCAGCAAGATCGTGGTAGTTGTGGTTTTGAGGGGTTTTTTTTCGATTGTGGGCTCCAGATGTTTGAAGTGGAATGAAGAGTCCTCCTGCCAGCTGCTGTCCCACATGACCATGTGAAACGAAATTGGTTCTTGTAACTGTTCACCATTGTCCCACCCCCTTATAAAATGCAAGATATTTTGATAGTTGTTCAGCCAAAAACCATCGATGTACATATGAACATATTGATCATTTGATGACTTATTGGTGAAAAGTTACAGATGTCACATAAGGGATTATCTACAATTTTGAGGTTCAGGCTAAAAGTTGTTAATGTCAGTACTATGTTCACTAAGGGAAGTAAACTGTTCATTATTTTGTGTTAAGGCCACATTGTCTATATCAATTTTTTTCTCTCATTGTCAGGTGTTTAAGAGACACTGTTAAGCGTAAAGCTTTGTTTTTGTTTGCAAATCAACAGAATACTGTCTTTTTTTATTCATCTTTTTCAAGAATCACACTCTGTTTAAAAGGATACTGCTTTTTGGAAAACGCAATGGGACAATGACCTATGGTTTTCAAATGGATCAGAAAGATCGGCAGGAGTTATTACTCTTAAGAACAAATTTAATGGAGGGGGTAACTCTAGCCGGACAAAAACATCTTATTGGATTATTTGCTGATGATGTCATTGTTTTTTTACGAGATCCTGACAAGTGTTTGATGCAACTATTCCATACCTTCGAACACTTATTGGGCTACAAAATTAATGTATCCAAAACACAAATTCTATCATTCAACTATAATAATAATAATAATGGATACTTTATTGATCCCCATGGGGAAATTACTTGTTTTTCTCTGCATTTGACCCATTCACTCAGTGAAGCAGTGGGCAGCCCACTAAGCAGGCGCCCGGGGAGCAGTGTGTAGGGACGGTACCTTGCTCAGGGGTACCTCAGGGTAGCCGTTAAGTGGATTCGAACCGCCGACCTTCCGATCATGGGGCGACCGCTTTACCTACTGAGCTATCCCTGCCCATACACTATACACCTTCTCAAAAGATTAGAGATGAATATAAACTAAAGTGGCACTTGAATACCATGAAATATTTGGGCATAACCTTGACAAAATCATTATCTGCTATGTTTGACACAAACTACAATCAGGTGGAGGGTAACAAAAGAGACTTAGAACGGTGGTCAACAATACCTACAAATTTTTTACTCTAGAATCCAAATAATAAAGATGAACGTTCTCCCAAGATTGCTTTACATGTTTCAATCACTCCCACTTTCTATACCTCAAAGTAAATTTAAAATATGGGATAAGATGATGTCAAGGTTTATATGGGATGGGAAGAAGCCCAGAACAAGGTTAACAACATTTCAACTCCCGAAGTGTAAGGGAGGGATGGCTTTGCCTAACCTAAGGGAATACTTTTACGCAGCCCAATTTAGACCTCTTGTTTGTTGGTGTAGACCAGATTATGAGGCACGGTGGAAGGAAATTGAGAAAGAAATTGAGGGAAACAAAATTCAAATTTTTATCTCTGACAAACAATGACCTCTTACAAAAGTAGAATGAATCAAATTGTGAAATTTACATTAGACACACAGTAATAGAAAAACATCAGTTAAAAGAACAATTATTTTTGCTGAGATGGTTTAGACACGAAAAAAAAATTAAGCCGGGACAATTGGACCAAACATTCAAACGATGGGAGTTAAAAGGGATTACAGCAGTTTTTACTCTAATGAAAAATGGAACACTACTGAGTTTCCAACAACTAAAAAATAAATACAAATTGGAAAATAGAGATTTTTTTTAGATATCTGCAAGTAAGGGACTATTGTGTAAAGCAAATAAAGACTGAATGGCTTGAAGAACCATTGGGTGTTATTGGACTAGTAAAAAATTGCTATGAACATAAACAATTCAAAGCAATTTCCACCTTCTATAGATCTTTAGAAGAAGATAGACAGGACACAACCTTTTACCTTAAAAAGAAATGGGAAGCTGAACTTGCCATAACTATAACAGAGAAGGAATGGGTTAGTATGTGTGAAATACAACACAGCACAACGAATTCGCCGTTGTGGAGGGAATTTTGCTGGAAAAATTTGATGCGTTTTTTCATTACATCCAAAATAAAAAGTAAACAGATCTCAAGTCCACAGAAATGTTGGAGACTGTGTGGAGAAACAGAAGCAGATCATTCACATGTATCCTGGAAGTGCATAAAAATTAAAAAGTATTGGGAAGACCTTAAAATGACCATAGATAATAATCTGGGTTATGCACTCCTAAACACCTGTCAAGTGATGTACCTTGGAAACATAAAGGAACAGATACAAAAGGAGGACTTATATCTGGTAAAAAATAATTCTAGCCAGAACTAAAAAAGCAATCACAAAGAAGTGGTTACACCCAGACCCTCCTACTCAACAAGATTGGATTAGGATTGTAGAGGGTATCTCAGAGATGGAAAAAAATCACATTCAATATTAGACTGATGGGATGTAAAGATAGACAATGGAGGAAGTGGAAAGCATTCCGAAGTGGCACCAAAAACACACCATAAAAAGAAATTTGATAGGTGGAAAAAGAAATGTAAACTCCAGACTGCATATATGTTCGTTTGTTTGTAATTTTCTTTACTGTATCGTTTTCAATGTTAACTAAAACTAATAAAAATTAAAGTTGAAAAAAAAAAAGAACAAATTTAATGAGAATGTTATACACTCTGAAGTATACCCCAGTAGGTCATTATGTGTTAGAATTTACCATCAGTGTTGATAATGTCTTTCTTCTTGCCAGTCAGAAAAATACTTTTTGTTGGACGCCCCAGAAACATGCTTTTTGTTCTGATTATCAAATACCCTAATCTTCTGTTACTAGTGTGAGGTGACTTTAATATAATAGATCCTTCCTTAGACAGATGCCCACCTTGCTCAAATAACTCTGCTATAACTCTGCATTTATGCAAAAAATTCTTTTAATAGACATTTGGAGAGTTAAGAACCCTAAAGCCAAACTGTACATGGAATAATAAATCCAGCTCTTCTAAATCCTGTATTGATTTCTGGTTAGTCCCTGATTGCTTAGATAAGAATAACATAATAGTCAATATAATGCCAACTCCACTTACAGAACACAAAGCGGTATCACTTCAGGTTTCTTTAAGTCTTCATGCTGCCCAAGCGCGTAGGAGCTGCTACTAGAAACGTAATAATTCCCTTCTAAAACATGAGACAGGGATTGAAGATATTCTGGTATTGATTAAATGTTTCTGGGATAAATCCCTAGCCAGTCATGTTTACTGTCAAAACTGGGAGCTTTTCAAATTTGAAGCCGCTAAATATTTGAGTATGGCTTTTCAACAGCAAAACAAAGGAAAACTGAAGGAATTAATGTAGTTACAAGGATAACTGCTCCAGAACCGATCGGAAGATGATGAGATTGATTTTGTTTTGCAACAGAATAAATTAAATGACATTTATAAATTGAATGCGGGAGGCTTTATGAGATCAAGGAGATAGATGGTGGTTAGAAGAAGGCAAACAACACTCATCTTATTTTGGCCCTTATGTTCAGAATGCTATTTAAACAATGTACAAAAATGCTAATTGTTCCATCAAATTACATGCCGGTACATCCTTTAGGTTTAAGTTGAACCGTAGTATCAGGCGAGGTTGCCCCATCTCCCTATATTTGTTTCTCATCTGTGCTCAGCTCCTCTCTGACTATATTAAACGTAGTCCCCTGAAAGGCATTACAATTGCAGAAAAGAAAAATTCATTAGTCAGCTTACTGATGATGCCACCCTCTTTTTAAAAAGTGCTTCACAGGTGCAGATAAACATTAACACAACTGATGCTTTTTCTGTAGCTTCAGCACTCCACTTAAACATCGGTAAATGTGAACTGCTTGCCCTCAGAAACTCTACCAGTCCCTCTATTGCTGGCATTCCAGTGAAAGAGTCGATCACTTACCTTGGTAATTAATAAAAGTCAAACCACCAGATACTTCTTCAATTTCAATCCAGTTTGACATAAAACACAACAAAAAACTAAATTCTTGGCTCCAACAGGATTTATCTCTGAAAGGCTTTTCAGTTTTACACACCAAAGCGGAGGGATTATCTCGATTGACTTATGCTGCTTTGTCTCTTGATGTAAATACAGAAACCCTGGTGGATATTGACAGACTCCTTTATAAGAATACAATACATTATATTAAGGGAGCAGTTTATCCAACTCATACCAACATGGTGGAATAAACTTTCTTGACTTTTCTACAGTAAACAATGTGTTTAAAGTAAACTGGATCAAACAATTTCTCAGGAACCCAACATCAATTTGGAACTTTATTCCAAATTAAAAAATAAATAAATAAATTTTAGTCTTTGTTTTATCTTGTAATTACAGTATTGATAAGATATATATATATATATATATATATATATATATATATATATATAGATATATATATATATATATATATATATATATATATATATATATATATATATATATATATATATATATATATCTTTATCTATATATATATATATATCTTTATCTATATATATATATATATATATATATATATAGATAGATAGATAGATAGATAGATAGATAGATAGATAGATAGATAGATACACACATACATATCCTGTTACCTCTGTTACACAGATCTATTTTCCCACTATAAAGAAGAAAAACAACCCTGGCATAAGAACTCTGTTTCAGAAAGACAGAACTTGTGTCCCAATGGCTGTTGCTTACTGGAATAATTTATACTAGGACCTGGAATGGAAGAAAATTTGGACCACACCATTGAAATTCCTGTTAACCAAGAAATTAAAGGAAATATCTTTTAAAATTATTCATAGTTTTTAACCCACCAGAACCTTTCTTGTACGATATAAAAAGACATTGATGCTAACTGTTATTTTTTTTTAACTGTTAGAAGAAAGATATTTCTCTCTTATTTTGATCCTACTTATGCGCTAATCTTTTCTGGCAAGATGTTTGTGCTTTTGTTGTTTCTTTTATCTTATCTTTGTTACGGAAAAATATTGTTTGGCTTTTTTGATTGCCCTGCAAATAGGTCAAACACATTTCATTTGATTAATTTACTAATCTTAATGGCTAAATTTCATATACATGAATCCAAAATTTCTAATGCAAAACCGTCTTTTCAATGCTTTATAAATGAAACCAGACAATATTTTAAAACTATACAACATTCTCATAATATAAAAGCAATAAAACTATAAATTTATGCTCCTTGTTTGGTATCTTGTGATTAGCCTGTGTCTAATTGTTATTACACGAAACCCCCTGACATTGTCTTTTGCTCATTTATATCTGTAATGTTTGAATTGCTAATGAAGTTAAAATAATAATAATCCGCATTACTGCACATCACATCACAGCGCGACAGAACTTTAGGGTTACGTATTGTGCTGACGCCATCAGACCGCGCTGGGCAGCTATCTGCGCAGTTGTGTTTTATCGGATTTGCGGAGTTGTCGCTGCTCTAAGTGAAATAAAGTTCAGGACGTCTGTTTGCAGCCCCGCGGGGAACTCTGAGTTCAGCAGCGGGACCAAACAGGCACGGTCCGAGTCAGATCAAGGACCCGAGTCGTAGTTCGTTGTTTTCTTTCTGACGCAGCTAGCAGTTAGCGTCGTTAGCTCAGGTGTGTGCTCGATTTTCGTCTCTCAGATGGAATATCCCGGAGGAGGGGGGGCGGTGCTGAGCAGCGGGAACGTCCCGGCCTTCCTGACCAAATTGTGGACCCTGGTGGAGGACCCGGACACCGACCCGCTCATCTGTTGGAGTCCGGTACGCACGTTAATAGCTAACAGCTAACGCAGACAAGTTTAACTTTAATTACACTGCAGAAACAGACACAACTTTATTTAAACTGGAATGCAGACAGGTTTGTTGACAAACTTTATTTACTGACTAAGGAAAAGAGGTCAGCTCAGTTAGCTTGGCTTCAGTGAGCTATTAAGGCTAACAGATCTCACGTCAGAGGTCAAATGATTTCAGACATCATCAGCTAGTCAGTAAATGATCAGTTGACGGTTGTTTTTCTGACAAACAGATCCCAGCAGCTGTTTTGGTGATTGACATAAAGCCTGAATTCAAATAAGCTGATGTCACTGTAGTGTCATAGCTAGGGTTGCCAACTCCCTGAAAAATAAATAAGGGACACCTCGTGGCCAGGGCCGGGCGACCCAGTTGTCTTCACCCTTCCCAGTGTGGTGAATTTTCTAGCTCTTTTTTTGTGTGTGAAATTATTTTTTTTAACCCTTTGACTTGAATTTGATTTAAGTAGATGTGTATTCTTTGTGATATGAACACATGTGAAACAAATGATCATTTAGCCATTTATTTTTAGCTCAAAATGACAACATTAACACATAAAACAGGTCTCTTTCTTAAACAGAAGCCTGTCATGCTTAACTTTTGAGAATATAAGTAAATCTTTCTTTAAAAGAACTCTGTCCTGCTTAACTTAAAATAATAGAAAACAATAGAAAGAAAAATATTCTTGTAACAGTGCACATTTAGTGCATTTAGTACAATTGGCTTCAGTTGAGGTATTATTTCAGCTTATCTAATGCTAATCAGCTGCTCCCGTTTGAAAACCCGCTTGTTCCCATGATTACGCATCATAACTCATCATCATTATTCATCTATGTATTACTTTTATGTATTAGTCATCAATTTGTTGTAATCATCCATCCTTGCAGTCGTTTATTACACAAAATAAATTATATTATCACACTTCTGGCCACATAGCGCTGATATTCACTGCACATGCCCATATTAACTTTTTCCAGCCAGGTGTTTTCCTTTTCCCATTCTTCCCTTTCTCTGAGGGGAACAAACATTGCTGCTCTAACGCTGGGCTTACACTGTGCGGTTTTAGGCCCATTTTGAGCCGATTTTTGAGTGATCGGACCGATTTTGGCCTTCATCGTGTAGTATACGTGGGGTAACGAGAAGTGATTAACACCTCACGACCAGCTCCCGATCATCAATCGCTCGTGAAGGTGTCACCACAGGCGCTCACACTGCTCGCGCGCAAACACGTAAACGTCGGTGAAAAAGACGGAGCAGCACGGCTGTGCAGCGTGTGATCTGGACACAAGCGATGGAGGCACAACTTGTAGAACTTTGGAAAGCTCATCCGAGCCTTTTCGATGTGGCCTCACAAAATTATCACGACCACAACAACCGTGAAAATAGTTGGATTTACATCGCTGCTCAATCACAGCTGCCTGATCAATGTTTTTTATTAGCAATTTAGCAAAGTTGATGGTGGTGGTGTGTCTGTGTGAGTGAGAGACAGAGAGAGCGAGCGACAGATTTTCTGTTATAACCTTAATTTTATGGACGCACAGTGTGAGCACTCAGGTCGCATCAGAGCATCGGGCGGTATAGTGTGAGACCTGCATCGTGACCTACCAACTTCTAACCCCTGCGAGTCAATCGTGCAGTTTGAGCAGGAGCTGAATAACGCGACTGAAAAAATCGCACAGTGTTTGCCCAGCTTTAGGTGTACTGTCGTCCGAGACTTGCACCGCAGTGACGGCGTTTGTTTCCCTGTTGGCCATGCTTCTTGTTGTGGTCATCTGTTGTCTTCCGGTATTTTCTCCGTAAGCGACCTTTCCTCGACCAATGAGATGAGCGGTAATCTGAATTGTCATACTCGAATTGTCATAAGTGTGGTGTCAGCTCATTGGTCACAAAGCAGGAGAGGGGCTGGGAATTATGTTTTCAAACAAAGCGTTAATTCCATTAACATTTATAGACTACTTTTGATTCTCACTGTATTACGGGACAAAGTGCGTCCCTTATTAGCTCAATACGGGACGTGTACTTTTGTTTCTAAATACGGGACGATTCCGTATTTTAAGGGACGGTTGGCAACCCTAGTCATAGCCCACACAATGTACAGCTGCAGGTGTTAACTACCAGTTGCACTGAAATCAGTCACTTATCACCAAGAGGTCTCCATCTTTATTTTCCTGATTTTTAGGTGGGTTTTTTTTTTGTTTATTTGTTTTTTTTAATTGCATAACTATTAGGCTCCGCCCACAGCTGAAGGTCATGTAACACCAGATTAAAGATTCTCAAGTGTAATTTCCTAGTGTAGTTTAAAAAGGAAAATGAACCTTTAATCCATGGTTTTCATTACTGCCACACCCCCACCTAGATGGCAAAAACAATACTGCGGTCCTTTGCTCTCCAGCCTCCCTGTGAACGTCTCCTAGTTTAACTAGAAACCAAAGTGCCAGATAGTTGCTGGGCTATCAGATGCAGTAATCAACATTTATTTACAACTGCCAGAGAGGAGTTTTGATTATGGCACCAACATGTAAGCACACCTCCTATCTCTTACTGGCTACATCTGCTTTTCACAACAACCCTGGCTGTGCAGTGCAGGAATGATTTAACTGGCATTAGAAAAATACTCGGTCAACTTTACTGTTATGACATGATATTATTGTGACAAGTTAATACTACCTGAACTTTTCTGGAACTACACTGTAAATATCCAAGTCAACAAAATGTAAGATTTACATTTGGTAGTTTGTGTTTAACCCTTTCACGCACAGTGCTCACTACAGTGGACACCTATTCAAAGGCTGTTTTCTTGTATTTGTGTCAGAGTTGATGGTATACTTGCACATAAACCACTACACTGGACACTGATGTGTCACCCCATACCCTGCCACCCATTCCAAATGTCCACCTAAGTGGACATGTAAAAAACTATTTGAAAAATACATGTTTAAGAAATGAAGTTGCAAGATATTTTTTTCATGCCTAAAGATCATTAAAAATACTTAAGAAAAAAAAATCCTGATTGAGGTTGTCATAATTAAGCTAGCTATGTAGCGCTTACTTTTGCTTTAACAACAAACATTTTCTTGTTCTTCACCTCCTTTACATAAAGCTTCCGCGGCAGGATATGGATCACAAGTCCCCAAAATTAATGGGTTCTCTTTATATCGTTGTTTTTCTTCCATGGATAGATGATCCAAATAAAGAGTTCACTTTCATCTGCAGTGTGTGTGTGTTCTGTTTAAATAAGAGTTCCAATCAGTAATCTATTCATCAGTGCCTGATGTGCAAAAAAACCAAAATGTTGAAATAATCAATAAACTGTGAGCTGGTCAGACACAGTCTGCAGGAGAGCAGACAGCTGAGATTAAAGTGTTAGCAGTGTGCTCTGACTTTCAGATCTATTCCTGGAGATTCCTGAGAGCGTAAGAGCGTATATAGTCTCTGTTTTTATCGGTTGATTATAAGGTAAATGGAGTGGTTCTTATACATTCCTTAATACTCAAGTACTCAAAGTGCTTTATACACCATGTCTCATTTACACACATTCATGCGACACTTTTTTCAACCTGCGCGCTTTCTGTCGAACAGTCACACACTAATGAACGCATCGAAGAGCACCCGGACCTCAGGGTTCAGTTTGTGGCCCAAGGAATGGAGCAGAGAGGAATTAAACCACTAACCTTCTGATTAACAGATGACCTGCTTTGCATCCTGAATCACAGCGACCACAATAATACAGATTCTTTTTCTTTTTCTCCTGTTGTATAAGAGTGGTACCAGTTTCCATGTGTTCGACCAGGGGCGGTTTTCCAAAGAAGTTCTCCCAAAGTTCTTCAAGCACAACAACATGGCCTCTTTTATCCGCCAACTCAACATGTGTGAGTAACCAGCAAGGAATCATCAGTGTGTTAGCCCCACCTCTGAATGGTAGCTTGTTCAGAGGTGGGGCTATCACCACTGGTTGTTTTTTTTTTTTTTTTTTCATTGATTTATTTTTTGGGAAAGAAGATTCACCCAATCAGGTGTGCTTTGTGAAGAAACATTGAGATATGAGTGAAATGTCTGGTGTTTAGCGGGTTTTCTTTGCTGCTGTAATTATCATAGCAGCAACAACCAGTCATCACAAGGCAAGGTAGCCTGCAGTTAACATAGCAGTTAATGAGAAGATAGCAGTTAATGAGCTAAGCCAGTGCTCCCCAACCTTTGTTGCGCCACAGACTAGTTTATGTCCGACAATATTTTCACGGACTGGTTTTAAAGGTGTTGTGGATAAATACAACAAATAAAACGAGTATCGGTACCCCCCAAAAAAGAACATTTATTCATAACACATGGGAAAAGACCCAGGGAAACAGAGTTAACGATAAAAACGGATAAAAACCACAAATTTCACACCTGAGCCTCAACTCTCGTGGTCCGGTACCAAACGACTCACAGACCGGTACTGGTCTGTGCGCTGGAGGTACCGGTTTGTGTATATCAACTGATCGTTCATCATGATGATCTTTGTGCATGAGCAACTTCTTTTTCTCCATGTCACTGAAGAAGTGCTAGTTGACTGGTATGCTGAAAAGCTTAACTTTTCTCAACACTCAGCAGAACCATCTTTATAAAAAGTAGGATAGAAGAAAAGGACAGGCCCACCTGTGCATGCTCCACCTCTAGCACTGTGCATACAAAGGCATCTGGACTATGGAAGAGCCAGAAAGAGCAGCTGTGATATTAGCAAGTGTAGCATTGTATTGATGGTGTCCACATCCTTTATTGATGGTGTAATGGTACTTCTCTCAGATGGTTTCCGTAAGGTGGTGCACATTGAGCAGGGTGGTCTGGTGAAACCAGAGAGAGATGACACAGAGTTTCAGCACCCATTCTTCATCAGAGGACAAGAACATCTGCTGGAGAACATCAAACGCAAAGTCACCAACGTATGTAGTGCCTCACACACCAGAGAATACCTAAAAATGCAGACAGGTGATAGACTAAAGGCAGACTCTGCTGGACTTCCTCTGAAAGGTGATGATTCAGAGTGCTGTGTGACATCACAGGATACAGCTAATCAATCATAAATACTTTGTATAGCCCCCTTAATGTGGGGTCAGAGTGGCCTTTAATCTATCGCTGTGCATGTGGTACTACGAACTCAGAACCCAATCTGACCTGTCCTGTCCATCTCCTTGGTAACGGTATGCTGTGATTGGAACAGGTGTCATCAGTGCGTCAGGATGATGCGAAAATCTCAGCAGAGGAAGTGAATAAGATCCTGAACGATGTCCAGTTGATGAAGGGAAAACAAGAAACCATCGACTCCAGGATCGTCACAATGAAACAGTAAGTACCAAACCAGAATCGGGGCTAGAAACCACTCGGCAGTGTTGACTAAAGGCTGATTTTGTATTTCAGTGAGAACGAGGCTCTGTGGAGAGAGGTGGCCAGTCTGAGACAGAAACACACTCAGCAGCAGAAAGTTGTCAACAAGGTACCTGTTCTCACTGTCCACACCTTTCCAATTAGCAGAACTCTGTAAGAATACACCTGATGTGATCCCTCTAAAAATATGAAAACCTCAGGGGAGAGTGATGCCACATAGTTGTCAGACATTATCTTAACATTAATGAACTCTCTGCCTGTCTTTCTCTCTCTCCAGCTCATACAGTTCCTGGTGTCTCTCATTCAGTCCAACAGACTGCTAGGAGTCAAGAGGAAGATGCAAGTGTTTTTTTGATACCATAGATACTACAACAAATGCTACACTGTACACCACAAAATGTTACAATTGTGACTTAGACACTAGATAATTTCAAAGTGCAGATTGGATGCTGTGAGATTTTCTCTGCTAAGAACATTTTCAAGAAAATGTTCCCAGGTGATAAAATGAGGATCCAACTGCCCAAATTTCTGACTTTTGCTTTTATTTTGAAGTACCAGTTCCATTTCCCTCTCATACCTGACCTTAAATTCAGTTTCGTCTGTACATGTTTTGCCATCCATCCATCTTCATCCGCTTTATCCGAGGCCGGGTCGCAGGGGCAGCAGCCTAAGCTGCTACATGTTTTGCATTTTCGTTTATTCATTTTAACTCTCTCTGCAGTCCTCTGATGCTCAACGACTCTGGCAACACCCACTCAATGCCCAAATATAGCCGTCCCTTCTCATTGGAGCAGGTAACTTGTCTCTGATTTACATCTTTCACTCAGAGCTGCACAGTCAGCGGTGATTATCTTTCAGAGTGACATTAGCTGATTGTCTAGCTTTAGCTTTGAAAACTAGACTCTTCATATCTACCTGTGCAGATCTTTGTCCTCACTTGGTCACTTGTGCTTTTGTGTTTTTCATTTCAGGCTGCAGCCAATCTCTTCTCAGCTGACACCTCTGTGACTTCAGGACCCATCATTTCTGACATCACAGACATGGCCACATCTGGTTCAGATGAATTGGCTAGTGATTGGACGGACCAAGGGTGAGTACTGATCAGATTAGTCCTGCTTAGTCAGTAAGTGATTGATCCTTCAGAAGTCAGAGTGCATAACCTCCTTGCAGAGAGAGCCAATCAGTCGATATCAAAGAGGAGCCGTCCAGTCCAGAGGTGGAGGTGTGTCCTGTTCTGGAGGAAGTGGCTGCACCAGTGGACACGCCCTTCTCCCCCACCACCTTCATTAACTCCATCCTAGAGGAGAATGAGCCACCCACCCCAGTCACCTCCACGAGCAGTGCTCCCACTGGTAGACATTAAGTTTGTGGTTAGCAGTTTGATTCCTGTTCAGAGCATTTCTGGTAAATAAAAATCTTTCTCTCAGCAGCCAGTCCCATTGTGGTGATGAGCCCCGTCTCCACTGGCCCCCTGTCTTCTGCCTCATCCACCCAATCACTCACCTCTGTTACCACAGCAAACACAGCCCCCAGCACAACAGCACCTCAGAAGAAATGTCAAGCCATCGCCTGTATTGACAGGTAAGTGTGACTACACCAGTATGCAGTTGTGAAACATTCATAGAGACTTCTAATAGAGTTAGTACCACCTGCAATGAACAACTATGAGTGTTTACCAAGAGTTAGCCCAAGTATTTCCCCAACAGTGGCCCTGCTCTGACTAAAGCTGAAACTGTGTTCGAGGTTGCAAAGAGCTGCCCAACAAACCGTCTCAGTAGACTGTCTATTAAACTGTCCTCAGTCCACCCTTACGCTGGGGAAAGGCGTCACCCTTTACTGACAGCTTCCCCAGCATCTCTCCAGAAACTGCCCCAACAAACACCTGCAGCTTCCCTGAACAGCTGCCCCACCCCCTGCATCCGTCACCTTGACATTCTGAGTGTCTTTCTGAAAAGTGTCTTTCAGACAGGATACTGAAAGTGTTCTGCTTAATGCAGATTGCAAGCTTGTGTCAGGAGTGTGCGAGTTAGACCTCAGTCTGAAGTTTGTGCTACAAGTTTAGGAACCTCCTCCTATTCAGCCCACTTGAATAGCAAGTGCAGCGCTGCCTTATCTGAAAGCCTCTTAACTAACCATGGTGTGGTTTCAGTTTGTCTTACATTTTAGGTGATGGTCCTGTTGCAGGACAAGTGTGTCATTAAAACCCCTGTGCTTCCTTCAGACCACGCCCCATTCCCTCTGCAGGTGGACTCCCACCTGATGTTTGGCGGTTCCTCTCAGCACAACCTGACAAGTGAATCACTAACTCTACAAACAATTATTGATTTGTAAATATTTGTAAAGTTTTGAAGTCTTCTGGTGACATTCTGCATTTTCTTCTTGTCAAATGTGTGAGGTCCAGATCAGCTTCTTTAGCTGATCAGATGTCAGAGGTCATGAGATAGTTAATTGATTATATTTGGTCAATATTAAGTGCAGAAGTAAGCAATCCGGTCAACAGGTCAAAAAAGGTTTCTTAGGTGGCTCACAGCAGGAAATGTTTCAGGCATGTTCTGACTACAGGAAATACTGTGTGTGGCCACAGTGAGGGGTGGAGCCTTTGCATAAGATTATTAACAGCAGAGAACTGGCAGGTTCAAACTGAGCTCACCTGTATGGAACAGTTGAGATGCAGATCATGTATTTATTTGGATCTCTGCAGACATAAAGGAAAATGTAGAATAACGGCAGACATGTGACCTAACATCAGACCTGTCTCACCTGTGTGCCTCAGGTCTGAGCTTTTGGATCATGTGGATACTATCGACAGCGGCTTAGAGAACCTGCAGAACATACTCAACACACAGACGTTCTCCTTGGATACAGTTCCATTTATTGAGGTTAGTCTGACTTCTTGTTACCACCTCACATTATTATCACTTGTGTCACTAACTGTGTGTGCGTGTGTGTGGGTGCTTAGTTTTTCAGTTCATCTGGCTCGCCTGCAGACTTTGACCTCGACAGTTTGGACAACGTGAGTTGCAAATTTCACATTCTTTGGTCTGCTGCTTCAAAAATAAGAGCGTACTGTTGCCGATGATGTCAGACCTGTCTCACTGATGTTACCGTTTCCCACTAGCTGCTGTCTGATGAAGCTCCTAAGGGAAGTGAAGAAAGCGGAACGGGTGAGTCATGCCTTCAGTAAGTTGCTGCTCCATCCACCTGTCTGTTGTCATGTCATGACACTGTGCTGCTCTCTGATTGGTGCAGGAAAGCAGCTGGTTCAGTATACACCTGTCCAAACGTCTGAATCTGACAGCGGGGCTGACCTGCCAGCGCTGCTGGAGTTGGAAACTGAGCCATTTCTCAGCTCTGACCCCCACACCGAGGACCCAGGCATCACCTTGTTGAACCATGGCAATCTGGACTCCAACCTCTGACCTCTCGAGTAACCATAGCAATGTGACACCTGAGCACTGACTCAGTTGCAGCAATAGATGAGAACAGTCGATAGGTCAAAGGTTGTGTTTTTATTACACAGATGTTATTGATATTAATCTGTCTTCTTCTTCTACTCTTGTTCTTTTCTTCTTTGTTGAAGCTTAAATGGAAGCCTTTGTTGCTGTTGAATGCATGTTGAAGTCAGATTTTATGGTCGTCTTTATTTTCTTGTGTAAAATAGATTGAAAAGAATCAGAATATTTTTGGAGTTTTATCAACAAGTGCTGTGCGACCTGACTGACTGCCCACCCATATGAAAGAGCCATGTGGATCAGTGTTATTTCTCATTAGTTTGTTTCCATCAGTTTATATTACTATTATATTCAGTTAGTTCCCGAAACATGAGTTCACATCACTGCTCACTGCTGTGTCCCCATGTTTCAGAAATAATGCAGAGACATGTCTGAGATGGTATGAGCGCCTTTTTTGACTTGTATATTAGAGATGCTTTGGATCAGATTTGAGATTCTTGTCTGCAGAAGCTTCATGGATGGAACTCTGAAGGTAACCAAATGATGGTCCGTGCTGCCAATTGTGTTTGTGTTTGCAAGGCCAGTTTAAGGAAACTTTGTTTGAATTTGTCGGGGTTGCACGTTGTTATGTCATCAGACACAGGGTTAACATTCCTCACAGCTTCACTTGGTTAAAGTTTAAACAAAGGCCGAGATCTTAACCACATCTCAGGCTCAGTGCTGTGATACAGGGCTCATCTGTGATGTCGTCATTCTTACTGAGCAGCTTTTCTGTATGCTAAGTCACCTGTGGCTCACCTGAACCAGTCGTCTCTTTGATGGCTAAGAAACACCTGAAGTCCTGAGGATATTTTATTGGTCACATGGTCAGAGCTGAACAAACAGAAAGCTCCCTTCAGTATTAACACATCTGTTAATATAGTACAATTATATTTAAGGCAAGTGGTAAATCCACCCGAGTCCTCCAGGCTAACATGATGGCGCTCCACGTGTAGAGAGGACAAAGACGGGGTCAAAGGGCAGATGAAATGTTGATGTATTCTGAGTGTAAAATTTTGATTCAATAAAATGTTTTTAAACAGCAGCATGTGAATGAATGACTGGTTGATTTAAATCAAACTGTGAGGATGTCATAAGGTTGGTAATACTGCGTTGTCTCTACAAAGTGAAATGAATGTGTGAGTAAGCTAAATCACCACGTTAACTGATGCTGAACAGATCACCTGGTCAGGAGCAGGTAAAGTTCAGAGTTTCAGTTTAACATCAACTATATTTATTTCCAGCATGTTTTCAGCCTGATAGATTATCTGTTAGGAAACCATGTTTTATAGTAAGCGCTACTTTTCTAACAACAGTCAGTGAAGCTCAGCTGTAAAGTTAGCTCAGACCTTTTACCCCCTGCAGCTACTAGAATAGAACACACAAGAAATATCTTTTCAGTCAGTCAAAATTAATTTGATTTCCATGTTTGCTATATCTGGCTGTGGAACAGGAAGCTTAAATGTATCAGTCCAGATCCAGTTTAAAGCATAGCTTTTGTCTTTCACATTTGCACATTCTTTGACATACACAGCAGCACTGTGAGAAAATGATGTAAATAAATTTGGTGAACATTTACTTCATCAAGAGGGAGGAAGGTACTCACAGATGGACTGTATTGTATGCAGAGACTGCAATCTAAAAGGTGGTGTTAGAGGAGAATGTAGTTAGACATATGATGGTAATGTGTAGGATGCCCACTTTGAGCAGTTTGGATACAGAGAGGTGAGGTAAGATTGGGCACGTGCAGAGGAGGAAGAATGGATACACTGGACAAAGGAGGATGAAGATGGAGCTGCTAGGCACAAGGAGAATAGAAAGACCTCAGAGGAGGTTCATGGATGTAGAGAGGGAGGACTGTTGTGACAGAGGAGAATGCTGGGATAGGAGGACATGGAGGCAGATAATCCTCTGTTAAGACCCCTGGAGCAACTGAAATAAGTGCAGACATGGTTTAAAAATAATATTCTGGTAAAAGTTAAAGAAGTGATTCAATGTCTTTACTCAAGTAAAAGTAAAAAAGAAGTTCTGCAACGCTAACTGAACCTTGTGCTATAATAATACAATAAAATCATATTAGTTAGATGGAAATGCAAATATAATTTCAGTCTAAATTCTAATAAAAACAATTCTAATAAATGTACTCAGGTTGAATCAATTATGTAAGTAAGTATGTAAAATTTTATTTATATAGCATGTTTCTAGATAAAAGATCACAAAGTGCTTCACAAGGTATAAAACAAAAACAGTCAAAAGTTAACAGAGGTCAGTAATTTGCACCAGAGGTACACTTCAACTGTGAGAGACAGAATGTGAAAAAAAAATCCATGAATCCACATGGTAGGATTTGTAAAGAATTTATTCGTAAATTAGGGTGGAAAATAAGTATTTGGTCACCTCAAACAAGGAAAATCTCTGGCTCTCACAGACCTGTAACGTCTTCTGTAAGACGCTTTTCTGTCCCCCACTCGTTACCTGTATGAATGGCACCTGTTTGAACCCATCATCTGTATAAAAGACACCTGTCCACAGCCTCAAACAGTCAGACTCCAAACTCCGCCATGGCCAAGACCAAAGAGCTTTCGAAGGACACCAGGAAAAGTATTGTAGACCTGCACCAGACTGGGAAGAGTGAATCTACAATAGGCAAGCAGCTTGGTGTGAAAAAATCAACTGTGGGAGCAATCATCAGAAAATGGAAGACATACAAGACCACTGATAATCTCCCTCGATCTGGGGCTCCACGCAAGATCTCATCCCGTGGGGTCAAAATGATCATGAGAACGGTGAGCAAAGATCCCAGAACCACACGGGGGGACCTGGTGAATGACCTGCAGAGAGCTGGGACCAAAGTAACAAAGGTCACCATCAGTAACACACTACAACGGCAGGGAATCAAATCCCGCAGTGCCAGACGTGTTCCGCTGCTGAAGCCAGTGCATGTCCAGGCCCGTCTGAAGTTTGCCAGAGAGCACATGGATGATACAGCAGAGGATTGGGAGAATGTCATGTGGTCAGATGAAACCAAAGTAGAACTTTTTGGTATAAACTCAACTCGTCGTGTTTGGAGGAAGAAGAATACTGAGTTGCATCCCAAGAACACCATACCTACTGTGAAGCATGGGGGTGGAAACATCATGCTATGGAGCTGTTTTTCTGCCAAGGGGACAGGACGACTGATCCGTGTTAAGGACAGAATGAATGGGGCCATGTATCGTGAGATTTTGAGCCAAAACCTCCTTCCATCAGTGAGAACTTTGAAGATGAAACGAGGCTGGGTCTTCCAACATGACAATGATCCAAAACACACCGCCCGGGCAACAAAGGAGTGGCTCCGTAAGAAGCATTTGAAAGTCCTGGAGTGGCCTAGCCAGTCTCCAGACCTCAACCCCATAGAAAATCTGTGGCGGGAGTTGAAAGTCCGTGTTGCTCGGCGACAGCCCCAAAACATCACTGCTCTCGAGAAGATCTGCATGGAGGAATGGGCCAAAATACCAGCTACTGTGTGTGCAAACCTGCTAAAGACCTATAGTAAACGTTTGACCTCTGTTATTGCCAACAAAGTTTATGTTATAAAGTATTGAGTTGTATTTTTGTTATTGACCAAATACTTATTTTCCACCCTGATTTACGAATAAATTCTTTACAAATCCTACCATGTGGATTCATGGATTTTTTTTTTTTTCACATTCTGTCTCTCACAGTTGAAGTGTACCTCTGGTGCAAATTACTGACCTCTGTCATCATTTTAGGTGGGGGAACTTGCACAATCGGTGGCTGACTAAATACTTTTTTGCCCCACTCTATATGCTGAATAACAAGCAGGCCCAGATCACAAGACCTCAGGGACCTACTATAGGGACATAGGGCTGTAAAAGTTCAATGTCGGCTGGTGCTTGTCCTTGAAGAGCTTTAAATGTCAGAACCAGTATCTTAAAATGGACTCTGAATTCAGCGGGGAGCCAGTGCAGCTGTATAAGCAATGGTGTTACATGAGAGTACTTAGATGTTTTTGTCAGAATCCTTGCTGCAGCATTTTGGACAATCTGCAGACGCTCCGGGGAGTTTTTGTTTACACATGTAAACAGTGAATCACAGTAGTCCAATTACGATGAAATGAATGCACGAATAACAATCTCCAGTTCAGAATGAGATACCATAGGGCTCAATTTAGAAATGTTTCTTAAATGATAGAAGCAGGATGTAGAACATGAGCAGAGAAAGTTAAGGAGAATTTACAATCGCCTACATTGTAGAGGGTGACTTTGCCTCCAAACCTAAACAGGAAGATGAGTAAAGCAAATGGTTACAGTGGGATGAAGAACGTCTGGTGTTGTGGTGTTGTTCACGGGTCTAAAATCCTGTACCATTCATCTACCCTTACCTGGGCCCATAAAGACGGGAAATATTGGCATATTCCATGATGACTGATATGGGATGATCATGCTGGCCTCCAGTAATCTGTTTATAGTGTCATACTGGGGTCACCAGACCAGACCTTCACCAGGGTTCAGGGTGATGTGGACCTGGGCTGTGTCAACTAGATGGACATCATGTGGCGTGGTGGTCCAGATAGCAGAAGAAATGGAGTCTAAGAAACCTGGGGTTGTTCTTATTTTCTTCAATCAGTGATGAATAATAAGATTTATTCAGAGCTCACAAAATCCAGGACGACAGTTTAGTCACCAGTTTGGGCAAAAGACAAATTCTCAGTTTTGATGTTCAACAAACACATTTATTACAGAATTTTTAAACCATGTTTTACAATGAACATGTCACTTCCTTTTTGTCATCAGATCAAATCTGAATCAGCACACTGTTGAGACTAATTTTCTTTACTTTCCCTCCATGATTCTCTAAGACAAAATAAATGTCTATAAACCGACATTTTTAAATATTAAAAAAACAAACAAACAAAAAAACACCTGCTGCCATTCACTGGAGGGGCCTACAGCTAGTGGGAGGGGTCAGATTTCATTGGCCGTGCTGATTGGTCGGTACACTGGAAACGGTAACGCAGGAAGCGAACTCGCGGTTTGATGTGGAAGTCAGCAGGTATCCTCCAGTTCCACATTTTCTGTACCTGAACGAGAAACTAAGATTCAGTGAAAAGCTTCACATGAGAACAATAAAAATAAAAACATTCCGAACAAACATATTAATTAACACACGTTTTCAACATGTTCCAGCATGTGTTTGCAAAGCTTCTCTGTTGCATGCTACAATAGACGGTTTAAATAATGGATCATATTTTGGATCATTTTTATACCCTCTGGTATGAGTTAAAACACATAATGAATTTATGTGGGGGTTTTTACTATCTGGATCTGGAGGGACAGATCTAACACATCCAGTACTGATGCTGCAGGGTTTTCATGACCCTGACATAAGGTTCTTTTAAATAAAAATCAGTTTCAGGGTTTGATGAACATTGAATACAAAGAAAGTGTAAACTAAACAGGAAACATCAGACTGCTCAGGACATCTTCAGTGATAGAGAAAATGTATTAAATGAAATATTGTAAAGATTCGAGTCAAGAGTGTGATGATAACAAACCTTCAGGACCCTGACCAGATGGGTTGTACTGTTCAGTAACTGAACCTGCAGAGAACAAGCAGAACCAAGAAAAGAGAAAGAACAAGCCTTCAGCACCTGATCTCATATCAGATACAAACAGCAAAATATCCTTTAACCAAAAAATGGGACCCCAAACCGCATCCAGCACACCTTTGAACCTTCTGGGGCACAGATGCAAAGGAGAAAGTACACTTGGAGGGAAGAATTCTCTTCATCCAATCTGCAATTTATTTATTTATTTATTTTTTTACAAAAATACTGATATTAACAACCAAAGAAGAAACTTATCTTAGCATTAACCCAGGCTTGAAAAGCTTAAGCCCCTCCCCCTGAAGAAACTATGCAATCATTAGTCAGTGGTCTGATATACTAGATGTTTTTACCCTGAGGATGACAAAGATTTCTTACTTATTACCTCTGATGCTTTTATACAAAAATCACAAATACAGAATCCCCCCAATGTGTGTGTTTTTAACTACTTGGTAAGATTACAATTCCCCGCTAGTACATAGAAGCCATGGAATACATGGAATTTTCCAATATGGTGGCAATGTGGAAAAGAGCATATGCAGTCTTAGTCCTCTAGAGGGCATAGGTTTCCACGTGACATACAGGCTCTGTCCGTATTTCAGGTATGTGTTCTAAACCTTTTAAAGCTGTGAACATTTTTAAGACTTACCAGCCATCTGTGTGTGATCTGTCACAGCTGGAGGACCTGCAAAAGAAAAAAACGACACACACATTGTGTATTCAGTGGGTGCTGACACACCCACAAAGAGACACAGACCTACAGCAGAATAAGAACAGACACTCTGAAACATGAACTCAATCCCAGTCAGTCACAAACACTAAACCTCACAACTTGATCTTCTCCTGCGTTTGAATGTGAGTTTATTAACGGGAATGAGCCAGAACCTCGTGATAGACCACATGACACTGATCTACACCTTTCTCAGCGGTGCTGCTTTGTTTCATGCTCACACTTTAAACTGCCGGATTTGTAAGAGTGTCTGTGCAGGTTCTCAGTCACCCAGGTCATCGTAATGGAAGGAGCTTGGAAAGAAAAGCGTCTGGACAGTGGGATACTCCCACTGGGTTTAAATCTGGGACTCTCCACAATTTGACCCTTAGAACTGAAGAAGCTTCTCGGATGAGAGGTGAAATGTCTTCAAGCAACTTAAAGAAGTCCAGATGCTTTTCTTTCCAAGCTCCTTAGACCTCACCCTTCAGAGGCGACAAAGGACATCTAGGGTTTTTTTTTTTAAACAGCATCAATAAGCAAAGATCAAAGAAATGATCAAAACATGATCAATAAACCTTTTTTTTTTTTTTAACTTCGATTACTTCGATTAATTGCAGGCTCCCTCTAAGTGTATAAAGAGCATGTTGCATACTTGGCTTTGTGACAACCCTTGTGAGTTAGGGCAAGTTGCTGGAATTGGACTGTTTTTTTTTTAGGTGGGAATAGGTATAGTAGAACTTACTAGAGTCGAGAAGCCTTCCTGTATGATCTGTTGCAACTGAAACACACAGAACATACATCTGACCTTTGACCTCTCACCTGTCTGTTAATTAACTGTTAGTATATTGAAGGGAGATGGACATACCTGTATCTGTCCCAGAGAAGTCTGCTGTCATGGTAACCAGATCTGTGTGAGGGTGAATGCCTGAAACTGAATAAAGCAGAGGAGAATCAGACAGGAAAATGTAAACCTAGATATACAGACAAATGTACAGACAGGTGTACAGAAGCAGACAGATGCAAAGGCTGACCTACAGAAAGACAGGCAGATGTACAGATAGATTTACAGTCAGGCAGACAGAAAGACAGATGTAGAGACAGACGGCCATACACAAAGATATGCACACAAATGCACAAAGAGAACCAGGGACAACTGTAAAGACAAATGTAAAGATATGTGTACCTGGGTTATGTGTCTGTGTGACATCGACAGACGCAGTTTGGATCATAATGGATGGAGACTCTGTAACACATGATCATGTGACAGAAAGTGGATAACCCCCCTCTCCCACACCGGATTATGAACCAATGAGCTTCATAGTCATAGTAAGTAGTAGTACCTGTGACATCATGCCCGAATCCAAGACCTGAAGCTAGAAATAACAGAACACAGAGCTTCATCCATTACTAACACTGTTTATCAGTAAACAGCTTTTTTTGATCTGTTCACCTCACCTGTGAGATTGACGTTAATCCTGGTTACTGACTCTGCACCACCTGATGACATCATCAGCACATTTTTATTTATCACATTATTTCACTGATCATTTAAAATACAATCCTGATTCCAGATTAACGACTGGATAAGGTGACTCGGGTGTGGTTTCCAGTTATTCTGCACTTTGGCTGTTATCCTGTACTTCCTGTACGCCTTGTCTTTGACTGAAAATTGTATAACTTAAAATGTGAGGCTATTTTTGTAAGAAGTGTTCAAACCATTTAAAGAGCTTCATGTTGAGCAGTACCACTCCCTGACCTGGTGACGTAAACATTACATACTCCGGACTTTTAGCTTCTTTTAGCTCATAATGTTAACAGTTTACTAGTCTAACGATGGAACAATGGAGACACTGAATTCCAACATATAATCTGGTATAAATAATTAGCTTGATTAGACTGTACCTGTGAGATCAGTATAAAGATCGCTGAAGGAAACCAGTTTTTCTGTCTCTGCTGCAGAAACACAAACAGCAAAGTTAAACTGCAGAAACAAATGTTGGCGATGAAGGTGGTGTGAGGAGTATCTAAGGGGGTGATCTGAGCCAGGAATCCTTCTGAACCCACTATCTGACTTTTCAACAAATGTCTTATGTTCACCTGTGTTCAAATGAAGAATCACTAAATTGATACAGAGGGCTTTTGCTTTTTGAAGATGAGGTAGTACTGTTGTTTTTTTCAGAACATGACCATTATCTTACACCAGGGCCAAGCTGAGAATCAGCACCTCCTTCTCTGAAGCCATGGTCCTCTGCGAGAAGATGGTGGATTACTCCCTCCGTGTTGCTGCTCCAAGTGAGGAAGTTAAGTATTTCAGGATCTTAATCTTGAGTGATGATTGAGATGGACCAGTGGATGAGTGCAATTGCAGTTCTCTTCCAAGTATCCTTATCACGGTAACGGGGGGGCATTCACACTTTAGCATCACCTATTAACTTAATCCCACTAATTGCATATCTTTGAACTGTGGGAAGAAGCGTGGGAAAAACATATAACCAGCCAAATGGTGGAGTCGAATGCAGGCAACAGTGCTAACCACCATACTACTGTGCTGCCCAGTAAGTAACATTCACAGATCATTTTCTGTGGAACAAGAGTCACGAGACCTTTGTTATTGATCAGATACAGCCAACACTACCACTTTTATGTAAACATACAGGGGAAACCCTGGGCTAATGTGACAGATAGTAAGTTTCATGTGAACGTTTATCCAGATCATAAATCTTATGGTAAGTGAATCCAGATAAGGGAAAGATACGTTCCTTCATAGCAACTGATCACAGTCAAGTAAGGCGGGTCTTTAATGTATTCTTTTGTTTTTCTTTTTTCCCCCCTTCACATATGACCTGTTGGAGTTTTTTCTTTTAAATTTTGCCTTTTGCAAACGCAGAGTGTATGAATAATGCCTGTTTCCGATTAAAGATGGGATTTTCTTCTTCCTTTTTTGGGGTCCTCTGTTCCATGATTCATTTATTTATGAAGAAAATCAAAGAGGTAATATATCTCATCTGGCCTGTGAGAGACTCTTAATTCTCAGGGAGGAACTGGAAGATACTGTTGAGGAGAATAATGTGTGGAGCTTAGCCTGCTGCTACCGTGAATGGGCAAATCATCGAGGTGGGTGACAGATGGATAGTCTGGTCTACTCAGGTGTGTTCTGTTGCAGATCTGAATGTTTTTATCGAAGTGAACTAAAATGGTGAACGTTTACCTCCATTTGTGTCTGTCAACAGGGTCTGTCGACCGTTTCCTAAACAACACAAAGTAAATTCAGAAAATCAAACAATAATTACATAGTTGAAGGTATTTTTATATGCAGTAAATTTAAGAGCATGAAGCTCTGAGGAATTACCATCAGTATCAGCTGAATCAGCTGCATCTGTGAGGACAAATACAGCACCAATATGAAATATGGTCAACAGATAATGAAGGATCGGGACTATTGATATTTTCCTTAGTTCAGGTGCCAGATAATGTGTCTTTTTTTAAATTTAAGTTTAGAAAAAAAAGAAACAACATTGAAAAGTCTACAGTGGAGCTGATGTAAAGTTTAAAACCTTTGGGATTACATTTATGCTAGTGTGAGATCACCTTTCTGGTCTCTGAGAGCTTCAATGTGCGTTGAGGATGAAGACACTGCCCCTGAAAAGGAAAAAGATGCTGTTTTACTTTACTAAATAAGAGATGAAGGAAAACTTCAGAGTAAAAGTTAATCTGGTTTTCAGAGTAAAAGTCTTTCCTCTCACAACCTGCAGAGTGGGAGGAGCCAGAGACAGAGCTGGGTAATGATTGGTCAGGTCCTGAACTCAGGAAAGTTTGATCTGGTCCTGGCTGATCAACGGTGGTATCAGAATGATGAACAAGATCTTCAATACCAGGAAACAGGAGGTAGGAAAGATTAACAAGCAAGGAAAGGAAACAGCAGAGATACAAACACAGATGCTGTGTTTGAACTGCCACTAGCAGCTACATAATGCTTTTGGCTGAATAAAAAATAATTGGACAGTTCAAAAACATCATGTGATATATTTGGATGACGTTAGTGGGGGAGGAGTCTGTACTCACCTGCAAGTGAGTTCAGACTGTTCTGATCTGCATGTGGAGTTGCTGTCACACCTGAACCAAAAGAAAAACATCAACCAGCGTGATTTGTCCAATTTCAGACATTATTAAATGAAGAGGAAGTCATACCTGAAGGCTCCAGGTGAGAGGGTGCTGTCATGTTACCTGTGATAATTCAGAAACAAAAAGCAAAACAATAATTAACACCAATATCAAACAATCAAAAAAGAACAAACAAACAACAACAACAGCAAACCCTAAATCACATCAGAGCCCTTTCCCCCAGCTTTAGTAGTCATGGTTAAGTTCACTAATCAAAGAATCACTTTAAGTGTTTCAGAAAGAAATCAAACCTGGGATGTTAACGTGACCATCTGGACCGAAAGCATCACCACCTAAAAACACAGAAACATTCCACTACAATAAAATACAGAATTATGTTTATTGTGTTTCTTCTTGGCTCAGACATCTGACAGGTATACTGCAAAACGACATTAATGGCTTTTTATCTGTGTCTTGTCTTTATATCTCATGAAAGAGGCTCTCTTTTCATATGAAAATATCACCTGATCAGCAAAATGTTATATTCAGAGTTTTGGTTTGAATCAACCACATTGTCACTGTTTATTTTTATTTATTTTTATTATTTCCAGCATGTTTTGAGTGTAATAGAGATTCTCTGCCATGGGAATATGTTTTATATGTGTGGTAAATCATACCATACTCACCAAATGAAGCACAAGCTGTGCACCACATTGTCACAAGAATGTGTTCATGTGATTATTTAGAAAATGTGTGAATATTGTTCTACTTGATTGTGATTTCCTGCTAAGTCTCATCGACGGCAAGAACACCTGTTCAACCAATCACATTCATTCACTCTGATCTGATTTCCATGTCTCCTTCATCAGGCTGTGGGACAGGAAGCCTTTTTTTTTTTTATATATATAATTGTTTATTTTATTTTCACTTGCTACACACGGGACAGACATGACTGGGGGAAAGAAAAGGGAGAATGAAAGAGAGGTAGGGGAAGAGCGAACAGCGGGGAAGAGGAACAGTGATAAAGGGCAAAAAACAAAACAAACAAAACAAACAGACAAAAAATACATATATCAAACAAGCAAAAAAAGGAGAGCAATATAAGCTACCTGCATTTAGCTACCTGCCAGAGAGCAGCAGGTAGCAGGAAGCCTTAATAGATCCAATTTTAGATCTCACAACTAAGGTGCAGCTGTCACCGAGATGTATTTTGTTTTTTTCTTTATAATTGGTCTTATTCTGATTTTAGTGTTTACTTGTGAGTGTGGTTCTGATTATATTTGCATGATTTTATTCTGATATTTGTATTGCATGTTTTTAGTGTTTTTTTTTTTTTTTTTGCATGCTATTGTTTTAATCCACTGTGGACTCTGGACAGTTAGCAAATAGCAGGCGTCTGTTGAGGTGTGGGTGTGGCCTATCAGCTGGGGAAAGGACTTGTTTAAAGAAAGTTGGCTGAGCAAGGGGAAGGGCCAGATATGACATGGCTATTAGCCAGGTCAGACGATGGTTCTGGCCAGTATGTTTATTTACAGGGCGAAGCAGCGAGCGAGAGACTCGAGTGCGGAGTGCAAGCTGGGTTGTGATGTGGGGTGCCCAGTGGAGGGATGAGGTGGTCCCCACTTCAGAAGAGGAATTCCTCTGTTTAACTTTTACATATAAGGAACATTGGTATTGGGTTGTAGGACAATTGAATTGCTGGACTGTGTGGGATTTTACTGTACAAAGAACATTTTATTGTAGTTTTAAGAATTGTTTTTATTTGTTCTTGGGGGATTTTAGGGTACCAAGAACATTTTATTGCATACGTTTTTTAGAATTTTGTTTGCTTTTATTCCTGCTTTCCACCTCCATGAATAAACTTTTTCTTGTTAGACTTGTAGTCTCTGTGCCCTGGGAATCTGATCCCCTTTTATTTAAAGAACTTCCTGTAACACAATTTGGCTCACCAGTTTTAGTGTCTACAGAAATAAACAGCAGCATTGACCATACTCATAGGTAAAATAATTAGCTGTCATTAAAATATTTTACTGCTCTGTGACATACATCCCCATCTTGCTCTATGTGATATTTTTATATTCTTCCTTGACGTTTTAATCATCATCATCATCATCATCATCTGATAATGTGTCACTCACAAATGACCATGATCTGTGAAATAACCCATTTTGTCTGAGGGTTCTCAGGGAGTGAAGCAGAGAGCCTGGCCTAACAAAGAAGACTAATAATCTGATAATCATTATCTCTGACTGGGGTTTAAGGTTTTATTGAGCCCGCTACTGCAGAGAAAGCCTGTTTGTGTTGAAACTCGCCACATCCCTCTGTGAGTCAGAGCTGGAGCAAAAGACCAAAAGAGTCAGTGTGTATCTGGAATGACCTCAGATTTTATCATCAAATCAAGCTTCAGATTTAAGAAAATTATTGGTTTGTAAAATGAGAGCAGCTGAACTTACCCATCATGCCAAGCAGGAAGTCATGGCTAGATGGCTCTATGGATCCTAAAGGAGAAAAAGTCAATGACAGCTGCTGAGAGATTCCTCCTTAAAGCCATAGAAGTGTTCTTTGCCTTTGTAGCACTTAAAAATCTGACTTGGATCTGATGAAGTAAAAGTGATGTCACAGACACCTCACCTGGACACTCACCTGTAAGACCCAGGTGAGAAACGTCACCCTGAAAGAATCCCACAGCATCTGGAAAAGAGAGTTGAACTTAATGTCTCTGAGCTTCTTAAAAAATAGGTTTCACCTGTCTCCCTTGTAGCCCCTCTCCATACCGCATTACCTGTCTGACTGCCAACTCCACCCCCTCCTCCTCCATTCAGGAGCTTCTGTCCATTACCTCGAAAAAACAAAACAAAACAAGAATTGATAATTTTTTGAAGAGATTGTAAGATCTTTCGTCTGGACTTCTTTAAGTTGCTTGAAGATGTTTCACCTCTCATCCGAGAAGCTTATTCTGTTCTAGAGTCAAATGGTGGAGAGTCCCAGGTTTAAGCCCTGTGGGTGTTTCCCCATGAGAGGGACAATGGCATCTAAAGGACAAAGGTCACTCTTTCAAAGATGCCAATGCCATCTATGTCCACTGTGAACGACCATCCTTGAACAGAGGCGGTGGGTTACGACACCAACTGTCTACCATCTATAATCCAGATCGCTTCCCAGACGCCTTAACGCCCACTCACGTCCTTGGCCATTTGACCTCAGGAAATCACATAATAGGATGGAGCTTGGTTTCACAATGAGCTCACCAAAAACCTTGGCTGATTGTGACCTACACCCGTTTTCACACCTTGGTTCGTGTGATTAGGTAGAGGATCAATAGGGGGTCTGTTGTCCTTCTTGGGGGGACACTCCCACAGGGCTTAAATCTGGGGCTCTCCACCATTTGACCCAAGAACTGAAGAAGCTTCTCGGATGAGAGGTGAAACCTCTTCAAGGAAACTTAAAGAAGTCCAGATGCTTTTCTTTCCAAGCTCCTTAGACTACAATGAACTGAGAATCTTCACAGACATATTGAAAGGTCTTCAACTCAATGATCTATTGACTGGTCTCTGTTTGAGGGATTTGAAAGCTACTTACTGTTGGTCTCTGAGCCAGCTCCTGCAGAACCTGCAGACAAAGACCAGGTTTAAAGATGTGAAGCTTTCTATGCTAAAGGGCTCGTACAGTCAGCTGTTGTGCTGAGCTTAATGAATCAATAATTCTCAAAATGCCAGCAGAGTAATAATTGGACTTACCATTTGTTTCTGTGTGAGATAAAGCAGAGGAATGCTTGTCTCCTTAAAACACAGAAATCATCGATTAACACACCTTCTCATTTAATGGACTATCTTTATTTTTTACTATTTTTGCCTTGTAGATACATACTGAAGACATCAAATATGTGAAGCAAGACATATGGAATTATTAAGCAAAGAAAAAAATGATAAATAACTCTAAATATGTCTTATAGTTTAGATTCCTTTGCTTTGTTGACAGTGCTGCAAACCCTTGGCCTTCTCTCAGTGAGCTTCATGAGTAGTCACCTGATATGGGTTTCACTTCACAGGTGTGCCTCGTCAGGGTTTATTTGTGGCATTTATTGCCTTCTTAATGGGGTTGGGACATTCATGTTATGCAGCACCTCAGATAAATGCCCACAGTTCCAGAAGCAGACACATCTCTACATCAACTGTTCAGAGGAGACTGTACAAATGAGGTCTTTATGGTCAACAAGCTGCTAAGAAACCACTACTAAGGAAAAGCAACAAGCAGAAAAGATTTGTTTCAGGTCATGAAACACAAGGAATGGACATCAGATGTGTAGAAATCTGCTTTCCTTTGATGAGTCCAAATTTTAGATCTTTAGTTCCACCCGCTGTGAAAGGATGCTCTCTACTACTACTACATGGTTACCACCATGAAGGAAGAGGTGTGATGGTGTGGTGGTGAACCGACCAAAATGACTCCAAGACCGCAGCAACGACTCATTCAAGAGGTCATAAGACCCCAGAACAACTTTCAAAGAACTTCAGGCTTCACGTGCCACAGTTAAGGTTCATGACTCTACAAGACGGGGAAAAAAGAGAGTTCCGAGATGATAACCTCTGCTCACAAATACTGTGGATTAATGAGACAAAAGTTGAACCTTTTGGAAAGGTGTATGTCCAGTACATCTGGCATAAAAGTAACAGAATTTCAGAGAATGAACATCACGCCAACAGTAAAATATGATGCCGGTATGGTGATGGTCTGGGACTGCTTACTGCCTCAGGACCTGGAAGACTTGCTGTGGTAAATGGAACAATGAATTCAGCTGTCTACCAAAACGACCTGAAGGAGGATGTCTGGCCATCTGCTTGTGATCTCAAGCCGAAGTGCAGTTGGGTTCTGCAGCAGGATAATGATCCAAAACACACCAGCAAATCCACCTCTGAATGGCTTAAGAAAAATAAAGCGAAGAGTTTAGAGGGGCCTAGTCAAATTTCTGACCTGAATCTGGTTGAGATGAGGGGTGACCTTAAAAAGGTGGTTCAGGCTTGAAAACCCTTCACTGTGGGTGAATTACAACAATTCTGCAAAGATGAGAGGGAAGTCCTCCACAGCATTTATTTCCAGTTATCGCAAACACTAGACTGCAGTTATTACTGCTTAGGTTTTTCCAACCAGTTATTAGGTTTAGGGGGTAATCACTTTTTCACACAGAGCCACATAGGCTTGGATTTGTTTCCCCCTAATGATAAACACCTTAATTCTTGTGTTTACGTTTTTGTAATGTCATGATGCCATTTGATGATGATTTCAGTGTTTTGACATGAAGTTTTGTTCCATCCAAATGCATACAGGTCGCATATAGTTATTGACTGCACCCTGTTTGTTCTTCAAAATAAAAGTCCACATATCTGCCATTTTTTAAAAAGCCCAGGCTGTTTACCTGCAGAATGGATCAAAGCTGTGGAAACATCAGAGATCTCAGCTGCTGCAGAACCTGTAACAACAGGAGCAGTTTTAGCTTCTAAATACAAAAAAAGTAAAATGGTCAGATGTTCAAAGCCCTTACAGACCGTGCAATGAACTTATGTCTTGAGCACAGGAAGCATTGTCTAACACTTCCATGTGAGAATGTTTCCAGTAATGGTGGCCAAGTGTGTATCAGAGCAAGACAAAGAGATCCTGGCCATGAATTCTGAGTAGAAAAAAACAACTGGTGTTGCAATATTAGTATTGAAAAATCCCAACACAGGATTGTAGAGAACCACTGATGGTGAGTACAGCCCAATTACATTCTGGATGATGGTGAAATGGTGTGGCCAGCCATGCGATTGGATTGTGGGAGATCTCTGAAGGGCTGAGTCAAGCTATTCCTTGGGATTCAGATGTTTTATTAGTCCTATCCGGGTAGTAGATGGGTAGTTGTGCTTTAAAGCACTGCTTTGAAGGGACACACACGTCCTTACAGGCACTGCTTTTTGGGTCACAAGGAACGTTAAAAGACAATTCAGACTGGACTTCTGTCATTCTACAACAGGAAGACTTTATTTTGTTTTATTAATTTCATTTAATTTCATTTCTCCTTTTATTTTGTTTGTTTTACACCTATGAAGAGCAGGTGTTATTTTCCAGGTTGTGTGACTGTGTACTGTGTATTGTTTATGAGCTTTCCTAAGGTAACAAGTTCCCAGTTGTTCACTTCAGTGATGACTTTTTTCCTGAGACCCTAAAATCAAAACCTCCTTCCAAACCTACGTAGATATTTGGAGTCTGTGTTGAAATTGATATTGCAGTACAATAAGAGGTGGCTGTAGCTCAGGAGATAGAGCAGGTCACCTACTAATAGGGAGCTTGGTCGTTTGAGCCTTGTCTGATCCAGTCTGCATGCAAATACAGGCCAAAGACATTTGCCAAGATATTAACCCCACTTGAGAGCAACCAAGAGTATAAATATGTGTGAATGTTAGATAGAAACACTTACATAGGAATAGCATAAGTAAAAAGTGCTTATGAGAATGGATGAATGGGACAAGTTGTAGAACCTGCTTTGTGCTCAGAGTAGAAAAACGCTATAGAATCCATCTAATCTTTACTGGTCCTGAGTAGAGGCACTACACTGTATTGATGTAGCAAAATGACTGGATAGTTCAACCGTTGTAAAGAGGTTGGAGTGTAACATGTCTCTTAAAAGTATTAAATTGCCACACAGATTTCTGTGCGATCCTTTAAGTAGGGAGTGTTTCCACTGATGAGACTGTAACCTAACAAAAGTCAGAGAAGTGATCAGAGCAGAGTGACTGAAATCTGATTACCATTCAAATCAAACATTTTACTGTCTAAGATGTTCATATTTGTCATCGCGTTTCTCTCTGGATGAGATTCACCTGGTTTACCTGCTGAGCTTCCGGCTGTTCCTTCATGTGTTCTTCCCCCTGCTGTTTGACCACTGGAAGCTGAAAATAAACATCATTTTTAAACAAGTATATTTGCTCACAGACCGTAGAGTTAGAATGGAAGTAGAATAGAAGGCAGAGCCTTCTGCTTTCAGGCCCCTCTTCTGTGAAACCAGCAACCAGTTTGGATTCAGGAGACAGACACCCTGTCTATTTTTAAGATTAGGCTTAAAACTTTCCTCTTTGATAATGGAAATAGTCAGTTGAGCCTGACTGCTAGTTATGTTATAATAGCCTCAGATTGCTGGGGGCTTCCCATGATGCAGTTTCTGGGATTTGACGTTGAGTGTTTTTTCTAATGATAACTGTCAGGGTGTACAGCAGGCTCTGAGAAAAACAGTAAACCGTCATGAATTTTCAACTCTTACTTATTTTGTTTCGTGAACCTTAGTTTAACAACTAAATGTCAGAGAAGCTCTGTTTTCTATGACTACACAAGGTCCCAAAGCCAAAAGCCTAACACAGAACACAGAAATATCAGTAATATTTCAATCAAATAAGAGAATGTCTCTCAATAAAGTTGGGATAGACTCTGATAAGCTATCAGCATTCTGTACTTTTCTCTAACATCTTCAAGAAACTATACATTTAGCTGAACTTACCACTTAGATCCTGAATGTCAGAGGAGACACCTGCAGAGAAAATACACCTGAGTCAAACCATGCATGTCACCAAAAACTCATCTTCATGTTTTCTTGCTGAAAAACACATTTATAATCTTTACTTCCATAAAAAAGAAGCACGATTTTATCATAAAACATTTACATTTCTTCCTCAATATTCGGTTGTGTGAAATACAAAAACTAAATATTATTTTTCAGTACTTTCTAACATAATGGTGATTTCATATTTCTTTTAAAAATGAACAGTCTGGGAGCGCTAGTTTGGCTCAATGCATGGAGCGGGCAACCACATGCCATACTACTGAGAGCTGGCCTGGGTTTGAGTCCGACCCGCGGCCACATGCCTTCTTCCTTCTCTCTCTGCTCCTGCCTTCCTGTCTTCTCTTCACTGTGTTTATCAAATAAAGCTAAAAAATGAACAGGCAGTAGATTATTACAGTTAGCTGAAATTAGACTGTACACAGCTACATATGAATATAAGAAACACAAACTAAGAGTTTTAGTCTCTCAAAGACTGCAGAGACTTCACTTCTTGTGTTTAGTAACATATTTGCTACTTTTGCTTTTGCAGAGTTTGTCCTGTACGTGATGCCGTGGTTCTGGACATCCTGCAGTAACCTGAGGAGCTCAGGAAGTGGACTAGACCCATTCAGGGTAATCCTGGTCTGAAAAGCAGCCAGTTAATCTGGATTAAACCTGAGACCAGTTGGAACAAACAAAAAAACTATTCAGGAAGGAAAAACCTGATCAGGTCTACTCACCTGAACCCCCAGCAGCCCCCACTGCCACCACCGTTGCCGTGGTGGTCCGCTGCCCACCAAATGCTCCTGCAGGAGGGGGAGGAGCAAACTGTCAGGTGTTCGGCATGAATGAAGCTTGTGTTTCCAGATATTATTATAAACCTAAAGGCATCATTTGAGCTTCATTCTGTGACACATTTAGATAAGACTGAAAAACATATATTACACACAGATTTTTAAAGAGATGTTTATAAGGTTCTCACGTCACGTTCATTTAAACAACAGTCTGATGTTTGAACTTTTCATTTCTTTGTGTTTATGCAGGTTTATAAGATAATACTACAGGGCAAAGGTCACAGTGTGTTTTGCCTCTCACCCTCAATCTTATCTTGACTCTTGGAGTCATCATCATCTGGAAAGAGAAGACATCCAACATTTATGTCTAATTAGAAGTTTTAAACAAATGTCACACTTCTCTGTTTTAGTGTCTTTTTATTTCTGCTCTGACTTTTGACCTCTGACTCCTTCTACCTTTCCCCTATGCGCGTATGTCACCTAGCTTAGCATTAACACATGTGCTGCACTCACTGCTTCACGAAGATTTATGATTTCTAATATTTCATTTACTGGACAGAGGCCACGCATCCTACAGGAGTTACACTGAAATTAATTCAGTCAAACACAAACAAATTAACAATAAACAAAGAAAACCTATATTATCTTGACCCGGATGTAGTGATTTGTGTCAGTAAAAACATTTTAGTACACAAATGAGAGATAGGTGATGTTCTGAGGACTGAGTACTGTGAAAAAGCTGTTGGATTTTGTCATTTTTCCCTCAAAAACAGCAAACACCACCTTCTCCAAACCTTCACTGTCAGCCCTACAGTCTCACACCCACTCTACTTTGAACAGGGACCCGAAGAGGGGTCATTGAGAATGTCTCACACACATTTACTCACCCAAACAAACCCCAAGAACCAACACCAGGTAATATTTGGCAAACACTGATTACCTAAGGTTATGTCATGGTTATATAGTGTTTCATTAATAAAGAAAGAATCTCACTGCCTGAAGAGTTATTTTAAAAAGCTTTGTGACTGAAATGTGTGACATGTTTGTGTCTTTATGATAAGTTTAAACCGGTTTGAAAAGATCACAGACGATGATGCTGTTGTTCACTCTGAGGTTTGTGTGAGGGTCAGGTTCCATTCGTGTGACCTCAGTTTGGTTTCATTTTGTCATCAGTATAAACTCTGAGTTTATGCTTCATGAACAATTTGACACGAATCTGCTTTTCACGATAAAAGCTGGCTTCTCTCACACACACAAGGCCTACCCTCCTCCTCCTCGGACACCTCCCCCTCCTCTGTGGCCTCAACCTCCACCTCCTCCAGCTCCTTCTCTGGAAGACACACAGAAAGTCTTCTCTCCAAACAGAAATAATAAAATGAAATAAGATACAAAACATAGCTTCTCTTTTTTTTACCCTCCAAGGGAGCGGTAGAAACTGCTGTTGTCAAAAAGACGGCCATGGACATGATCAATAGATTTCTGTTGTGACAGAGGAGATTAATCAGTACTGACCAACACTGTCAGAATCAGCCTCACATACACTCATCAATAAGATACAGGGACAATACAATAATCAGCACCAATAAACCTCATCAATGATCATTAGTAATGAGTTCATTTCTGCTGAAATCAATCAATACACAAACCGCTGTCAATATAATCAATACCATCACCACGTGGAATGAGGATGGCTGAACTCTGATTGGATCAAAAAACAAGAAACTTTTTTAGTGATCTGATTGGACAAATGAGCTGACAGTCAAAAACAGTCAGTAATAATCTGCATCCAGTCAGGATGAAGTAATACCAATGATTTCATGAAGCACAGCAGAACTGCAAAAGTACTAAAGTATTACAACACCGACATGCAGCAGTGTTTGTTGTATAGTGCAGTTATAGTAGCACTAGCACAAGTCATATGAGTAACAGCAGTCTTCACAGTATAAAGTGTATTATTATTAGTAGTTGTAATAGTAGACTATTAATACTACTGCAGTAAAAATGCGGTGGTATTATTAGTGTTAGCAGTATAATGGTTGTGGCAATAGAAGCAGTTTAAAATGCAGTAGCATTAGTAGTTTTATCAATGTTAAGTGCATTATTATTATTATTATTAATATTATTAATACTATTGTTAGTAGCAGTAGTATCAAAAGTATATAGTGCAGTAGAAACAGTTTTGGTAGTACAAGCACAGGAGGATAACAGTATAACAAGAATAAAATGAAGGAGTAGTCATCAATAGCTTTGTGTAGAGCAGTATTATTATTTTAAAATGCAGTAATATTAGTAGTATCACTCATGCTGGTATCTTTAGCAGTACATAGAGTAACATTTGTAGTAATAGTAGTATTGCAAATACTCACGCTGGCAGCATGTTGCTGTGTGACAGGTGTGTGCTGAGCTAAAGAGACGCACCTGAAGAGCTGCAGCTCCTCCTTCAACCACTCGTATTTATACTCAGACAGGAAGGGAGGGGCTGCTCATGCTATCTATGAAAATACTGCAAATACGACTGAGACTAAAACTACTAGATCATGTACTGGTTCTTATATGAATGTTACTTTCCTGGTCCTCACTGGCCCTGAAATCCATCCCATTTTGCACTGGAGTAGGGTTCAACAGCAGGTGACCCATCCTAACCAGGTGATGTTCAGGTCTGCCCCTGGAGGTTACCTTAGATTAGACAGGTAGAAATTGTTGCTAACTTCCAGTCAAACATATTGATTACACAATCAAGTGAAAACAAGTGAACTGTAACTACTGTGACTCATGTGACCTGCTGGTCACCTGTTACCTGCAAAACCCACCTTCAAATCACTCCACTACATCTCAGGCTTGTTAGTTACTCTGAAGTCTGTGTTTGTGTTAACTGGCAGCTATAATGAGCCAATCAGAGCTTTGTAGGCAGGGTTAAGAGCAGGAATGACATCATCCAGGGACACACGTCTGATCTGGGAGGATGTGTCATTCAATTTCGGATTCAATTATGAGTAGCTCAAAAAAAATTACGACTAGCTCTGACATCATGTAGGAATCAAAAGCTGATTGGCCAAACCAGCTAACTTCACCGTGACGCATAATGAACCATTCATCCATCCATTTTCCTCCACATATTCAACTCATGGTGAACCAAAAAAAATTGTTATGAAGGGGGCTTCCACCCTGTCAATGTGTCACAAGGACGACAGAGATTCTGTCGTTAGTGTCTGTGCTTATTGCATCGTAATCATTATTACACAGGAAACTCCTCTGTTAAAGTGGAGCAGTAAAAACATGCCATGAACTGGATTTTCAGCCTATTGTGGTCATGAACGCAAAACAATAAATTAAAGACATTAAACGGCTTTAAAAAGTCAGGGACCAATGTGCATGTCAAATCATTTTGAAGCAGCTGTGTTTTCTGTTTGTTTTCTATGTACAAATAAAAAAATGATAAAACTTTCCACAACTATAGACACTTTATAAAACCTTAAAGGCCATATAACCTTCAACCCCCCTTCTCCCAGGGTTTCAGCTTTCAACTCTAATTAATTTCTTGGTTAAAACAGACTTGTATTGTTGGACTGAAAGATGAGAGTGGTCTCTCTGCTGCCAAGCTGAGCTGAGACCCCAGCTGACCTGCAGTCTTACAGTTTTTCACCACCTCTAAGACACTTTTCAGAAACCATCCACTCTGTTCTTAAAACTGAACACAAATACAGATTTTGTATTCTGATTCTGAACACAATAGCTTTATCTGTTTTTAAGATCATACAGCCCCCTTTGATTCAAGGCAGAAATGCAGCAGACAAAAAAAGTTTAAAAAGCGAGGTTCAATCTGGTCTCCTCTGTGAGCCCAGCTGTAGAGGAAGTCCCTTTTAATGCAGATTTCTGGAAAAAAGCGGTATTAGTTTTTCACCGATGATAAGACACATTCTTAGAAATCTTTATACAAATAATATCAGATTTATGAAAGCACATTAAAAACAAAATCTCCTCAAACAAAGAAGCCATCAGCTCAAGCCATACAGAGTCTGTGAGAAACAGACAGACAGTTCTTAAACTGATTTTATATCACTGCATGTTGTTGTCCACAGCATGTCTTTTGTTTTTTCTTCCTCTCCCCCAACTGGTTGTGGGAGATGGCTGCCCCTCCATAGCCTGCTGGAAGTATTTTTTTCTGTTAAAAGGGCATTTTTTTCTTCCCACTGTCGCCAAAGTGCTTCGTATTAGGGGATCTTATGACTGTTGGGTTGACCTGAGCTTCATCTGAATGACTGAGCCCCTGTCGTCACCACCAAGCCTCAGCCCAGACAAACAGAGCCAATGGCTACACCATCACAGACCAGTACCTTGTCCATATCACTGCACTTGCCACATGATCTACTTGTTAGTCTCCCGACCCTAAGTTCCTTAAAGTCCTTCAACTGGGGCAGCAAATAATGCCCGACCTAGATTTGGGCATTATCAGGTTTTTCTACAACCAATTACTATAGGAAAAAATCAGAGACAAGCTCCTGTGGAGACTCTCCACCATGTAGTTATCCCCAGAAATCCTGTTCATAAAAGTTGTGAGCACACATAGTGGTGGCGTTTCAGTTTCTTCATTTTTTTCTCTATAGAAGTTAGCTTTGTGTTGATGAACACTGTTGGATGATGAAGGAATGCAAGATCTGAAAGTCACATTGCATTTCCTAAGTCACATATAGGCGTACTAAAAATTCTCTAATACCCTGTGTATTTTTAGACATAACTGTTCCCCATGTTTACATGGATTTTATTATAATATTTGTTCTTCTGATGTGTGCCTATGTCCAGAAGAGTGCATTATAACCACTGAACAGTTAGTCTTGTGTTGAAGAGTACCGACCCTGAAGTAGGAGCTACTCCACAAACAGGGTCTCTGGAAATTACTAGTTCCTACCATGCAGACAAAAAAAAAAGGGGGGGGGGGGGAACTTCCTGTAAGTCTTATAAGGTCTTGTTCCTCCCATCCAAACAAGCCTATATGAACTATAAGGCTACAGGGGCTCCCTTCTTGGCGCAGAGCACAGCTTTGACCTAACCTTTGATCCTTCCTCACAGGGACCTCTGCAGACCTGTTCACAGAGCATGTCGGAGGAGACAGTGGATGGTGGAAACTGTGGACTATATGAACACTGAAAACCTATCGCTGCAGGGAGGATGTAGGAGTTACCCATCTTCTTTAATGAATCTCATGCACGACGGCCACAGAAACTCTTTACACAACCTTTGCAATCCTTGGATTACTGGAGACAGATATAATTAAAATGCCTGCTACATGTCCCATTACTGTTCTTGATCTTTTCATCTTCTCTCTCCCCCCTCTTCATTTTCTTTCTCTTGTTTCCATACATGAACAGCTTCAACCGTCTGCCACTCCTGCTACTTTTTGACTGAGAAGAGTCTCAATTTAAAAAGAAGAAGAAGAAGAAGAAGAAGAAGAAGGAAGAAATACATTTAAGGTTTTGAAGATAAATATTTCAGTTGTAGAGCTCATGAACTTCAAACAACATGTTTTCCAAACTGGACTCTGAGTCGCTAACTTACAAGATGATACTGGTCCTGATGGAATCTGATAGTCATAATGTGAATAACCTGCTGAGAGATAAGAACTGGATGGATTTCTGTCTGAAATGCTGGAGATCAACTTTCATTTAGAAAGAGAGTAGTTTGTTTTTTCATCTTCTCAGCTTGAAGTCTCTTTCTGTGTTCAGGCTCAGAGGATGTATAGAAAGGAGGCTTTATTGAAGCGATACAGAGCTGCAGAGAAAAGCTGCCAACATTCCTTCGAACTACATCTGTGACCTTCTCCTCCTCCTCCTGTGAAACTGACTCCATTCATTTATTTTTTGTGTGCATGAACACAGCAAGACAGTACAAACAAGCCTCATTCTGAAAATGTTGCAGGAAACAGACATCACATCGCCTTATCCTGAAGTGACATAAAGCTGTAACAGTGTAAACTGCTCCCACCTTGTGGACAAATGACTTCTCGAGCCTGAAAACTAAAATTCTGAATAAAAGCAGCAGGACATCTGCAGCTCTTCTAACACTTTCCCACTGAAACATGGAACAACTGGGTCTGCACAATGAAGATATTTGGTAGAGGTCACCGGCAATCCTCTCACATCATGTTTTGCCTTAGTTTCTCTGATTGGGTTCACATTCTGCCAGCCCAAATTCAGGGAATAAAGATAAATATATTAATAATAAAACAGTGGGAAAAGTTAAATTGATCCACAGAGGATCTACTTGTTTAATAATCTGCAAAATTTTTATTTAAACGTTCGATTTTGGGATATTTTGCTTCAGTGTATCAAAGTTTTTAAAGGTTCATCCATTTTTTGGATTCTAGGGTCATGGTGGGTGGTACCTGTCCCAGCTGTGATAGGGTGAAAGGTGGGGTACACCTGCATAGGCATTGGACTATGACAGGGGTTTCTGTGAAAAAATATTATTATTATTGTGACTACTATTAATATTTATCATGAAAATCAAATGTATCGGTATTTAAATACTTTTAATAAACTTTAATAAGTCTTCACAAGCTTTTTCTCCTGTCTGCAGTGACATTAAGCAGCTTTGAACTAATACAAGCTCAGCACAAGCAATACTCACTAGAACACACTAGAACACACTAGAACATATTAGGACTAGGGTTCTATTGAATCCATGATTTCATTTTTACACATTTTTGTGCATAATGCATAAAAACAAAGCTGACCTCCTACTTCATGGGAGGTGTGAGCATCACAGCAGATGCCTTTGTGTCAAAGTAACTAAGGATAAAACACAGAAAAACATGAAGGAGATTTTCCTGGCCTGGCTTTTTATAACCATCTTAAAAGTAGAACAAAAAGGGAAGAAAACTGCGAATCAGCATACGAACATTACCTGATGCTGCTGAAATGAAGCAGGGCCAAGTTAAAGAGGTTTTATTAGAGAGATAGTAAGCATTTTGCAATTTGGCAAGATTTGTAAAAGTTTAAATTTCTTCAGGATTGAACAGCAGATCATTTATGAAAAAACAAACAAACAGAGGCTGACAGCACTATACACAACGGTAGACGGTGCGTAACAAGCAAGCTAATAATGCAGAAAACTGAGATTTTTAGTACAAGAGAAGGAAAATGAAGTACAGAAAGAGCTGTGTAGGAAGTGTGATTTTATTGTGGTGGAAGCAAGAATACCAAAGTAAGAGGGAATGATCTGTTTTAACTGTTTGACGGTTGTTGAAATAGTTTTGTGAGCTTTAACCTGAGATTAACCTGTGTTTGTGGCAAAATATATCTATATTTAAAAATGGATTCAGCCTTTAATGAATTAATATCACATTATTCAAACTAAAATCAATTTGAATCTTGGAAATCAATTTTACAAACCCAACTTTAACTAGGGGACATAGAAGAGTTTATTATAACTTATTATATGTTAATAAGGAACACAGAATTATTGTGTGGTCCAGAGAGTTTCTGATAAAAAAACAACAACAAAAACAAGCAGGAAATGCAATTGCTGTGTTACTGTGCGTTTTCTCATTGTCTCTCTCTCTCTCTCTCTCTCTCTCTCACACACACACACACACACACACACACACACACACACACACACACACACACGAAGTTTATTTCCAAATCACAGTGAAAATGTGTTCCACAGAAATATGCATACAGTTAAAAAAATAAATTAAAGCAAAATAATGAAGAAGGAAATAGGACAACACTGAGAGGACGTTAAAGAAAAGCTGGTGTGTACAGGCAGGCGTTTAAAGGTTGTGGACTGAACTGACTGAACTGATTTAAAGTGAGAGGAACCTCCGATACAGAGTCGGAGATGAAACGAAACTTTCCCTCCACCTTTGTTTTAATTCTGAACTGTGAAGCCTGTCAAAGTGGCTGACTCCTTGGTCTGTTGGATGCAGAAGAAGGGGTTAAAAGTCACATCGGAGCAGGTATCGCATAGGTACAGCAACATGACAGAGCTGAAGCTGTAGTTTATCTCCTGAGTCTGAGTCAATGTGACAGAACCCAATGACCTTCTGTGCTTTTATTTTGAAGTGAGCTTCCTGTTGTCTGTGGGAATCAGGGCAGAACAAGACTTTGAATCCATCTGCTGTAGGACATCCTGAAACTAGAACCAACTTGGAGCTGGGCTGGACTCTGGGATCAGGTCCAGAAGAGGAATTAGGGGCACTTTAAGCTATAGTCTAGGTCCAGCTTGGTTCTGAATGACTGGAGCTCACCTGCACCTTTGATCCTCATGTCTGACTGAAACTAAGAGCTGTGGGACCATCGAGCAACAGGAAGCCGGTGAGACCGCAGAAACTCCACAGCCAAAGTTTCCATCTGTGACCAACAACGATGCACTCCACCATGCGGGTCAAACTGATCTTCATCACACATACTTATCATCAGTGTGAACACTCAAAACCTACACACACACACACACACACACACACACACACACACACACACACACACACACACACACACACACACACACACACACACACACACACACACACACACAGGTGTGGCAGGATCTATTGAATTGCCCCCTGCTGTTGGCCTCTGTCCTGACCCCATTAACCAATCACAGGTTGAAACAAACACCCTTTATCTGGCAGGAAATGCCCCCCTACCCCTCTCTTCTTCTTTGGTATGTGCGACTCCTCTTAGGACCTGCAGGTCACCTTTCATTCATCATCACAAAGAAACTTCATCTCAGGAATCAGTGTTCCACACCAGTAAGCCTGACTTTTCCGTCACCCACACACCTCGCCAGGCTGTCTTAAAATGTCAGTATCCACAGGCCTCACTGCTGCAAATAGGAAATAAATAAACAGAGACTACCAGGTGAGACAGACAAAATGCAGCTTCAGAAACAGGTGAAACCAAAACATGATACAAGGTGAAACAGATGGAAGTGAGCAAGCTCCCATACTACGAGGTCCCACAGAGCCAAAGTCTCTTTCTGTTTTCTAGATTTAGAACGGTCACATGAAGCTGGTTATCAACTCATCAAGTTAACCCAGGATTTAACCTTTATGTTTACAAGAAGGGATGGGGCTGGCACCGTCAGAGGCTTGTACTACAAAGAAGGGCTTCATCTTATCCAGCTAACTTCAGGTTTAACCCTGGATTCTCTGCGCTGTGAAGGTGGTCCATTCTTACCTGGGTGTATCGCCATGGTAACTTATGCTGTCAAATTAGAGATCAATACAAATTTGTTCTTTGATTATATTTTTTTCTACTGGCAGCAAACAATTTTACAACAATTTTATATTGTTTTATACTAAAACACTGCACCCGCTGACCTCATATGAAATCTGTACTAAGTTTGAATTCTATTTTAAGATTTAATCTTTATTCTCAGACAATAAACAGCAGTGAGTCTGCAGCTGAGAGGAAAAGAACCGAGACTTTCAGGAGCAAGCTATGGGTTGGGCTGCGCACAGGAAGCTTTGTTTCTATGAATAAATTTTCACAAAAAAGTCTCACAGCTCTAATGTGCAGCAATCACCTCAGCAGCATGTTTAGTCTGCTTTATTTATTTGTATCACTTTGTGCCACAAATCACCAGTCATTATACTTTAGGGCTATAACAGCAGCATATAAAGGTATGGTAGAGGGTGTGAATAGTGTTGAGGTGCTGCAGAGAGCAGCCTGAGGAATGTGGCCATGCAGCTAACTCCGGTCTGACTGCTCAATCCCAGCCACAGGAAATTCCTTACAAGTCAGTAAAGGTGATATCAAACTGTTTCCGTGCAGAAGATTTAACAACAGTTAAGCTAAGACCTTACTGATGGTTCCTGTGGCTTACAGCTAGAGGAGACGGGGATCGATCCCCCAACCTTCCCACCGGTGGCGCTGCTGTGCTAACCAGCTAGCAGGTGTGTTCACTTACATCTTCAACGAGTCCCTGGCGAAGTCTGTGGTCCCCACATGCTTCAAAAGATCCACCATCATCCCTGTGCCCAAGAACAGCAAACCCTCATCCCTGAACGATTACCGGCCAGTTGCACTGACCTCGGTAGTAATGAAGGTGTTTGAGAGGCTGCTGAAGAACATCATCTCCTCCTCCATCCCAGACACCACAGATCCGCTGCAGTTCGCCTACAGATCCAACAGATCCACAGAGGATGCCATCGCCCACGTCCTACACACCACTCTGAGCCACGTGGACAAGAAACAGGGTAACTATGTGCGAATGCTGTTTGTTGATTACAGTTCAGCGTTTAACACAATAGTGCCCTGCAGACTGTTCACAAAGCTGAGGGATCTGGGACTTAACAGCCGTCTGTGTGCATGGGTGTTGGACTTCCTCACTGGCAGAACTCAGGTGGTGAGGGTGGGCAGGTGCTTCTCCAACAGCATCACCATCAACACAGGAGCACCTCAGGGATGTGTCCTCTCGCCACTGCTCTACTCCCTCTACACTTCAGACTGTGTGGCCACCCATGGCTCCAACACCATTGTGAAGTTTGCTGACGACACAGTGATGTTGTGTGCCATCTCCAACAACGATGAGACGGCCTACATGGATGAAGTGAAGAATCTGGCATCATGGTGCCAGGACAACCACCTCCAGCTGAACGTCAGCAAGACCAAGGAGCTGGTGGTGGACTTCAGAAGGGGTCAGCACAGAGACTACAAGCCCATTATCATCAATGGAGCTCCAGTGGAGAGGGTGCAGTCCTTCAAGTATCTTGGTGTCCACATCTCCTCAGACCTGACATGGGCTGCCCACATTCAGGTCCAGACCAAAAAGGCTAGGCAGCGCCTGTATCACCTACGACAACTGAGGAAGTTCAGGGTCTCTCCAAAGATCCTCAGGATTTTCTATACAGGCGCTGTGGAGAGCATCCTCACACAGAACATGACATCGTGGTTCAGGAACAGCTGTGTGAAGGACCAAAAAGCTCTCCAGAGAGTGATCCGTACAGCAGAACGCTGCTGCAGGATTGCTCTCCCCCCGCTTCAGGACACCTACACCAGGAGATGCCGAACTAGAGCAGCGCAGATACTGAAGGACCCGTCCCATCCTGGCAACAAACTGTTCCAACTTCTGCAATCTGGTAGAAGGTTCCGCATCTTCCGGGCAAGGACAGAGAGACTCAAGAGGAGCTTCTATCCCCAAGCCATCCGTGCCCTAAACACACACACCCGCCCTCTCACATCATCTATAATTGACTGAGACACGACTCTCTTCCAGACACTAAACCAAGGCACAATGTACATTTCAATTCCTTTAATTTTAAATATGTTTATATTGTCTATCCTGTAAAATAGTCAGATGTCTATTCATATTAATGTACAGAATTCACCTGCTTGCTGCTACTACTGCACATTCACCCAATGTATATACTAATATATATATATATATATATATATATATATATATATATATATATATATATATATATATATATATATATGTATATATATATATTATGTTCTTCCTCTACAGCCCCCCCCCCCCCCAATTTTTGCACATGTCGAGGAGTGTGTCAGGCTACATTTCACTGTGTGTTATACTTGTATAACTATGCATGTGACAAATAAAGAACCTTGAACCCTGCTCTACCACATGAGCCACCAGTCATCAGTTATTTTTCTAAATAATGAATAAAGCATACACTTGTTGGTCCTTTCCGATCTCAGTTCTGCTCCAGCTTCTGAACAATAACGTCACATTTTATGATAAAAATGTGTGACTGAAATCACGTCATTACTGGTTCAGGGAAGCATGCTGACTGTTGGAAGAAAGAGTCGATGAGGTTTCGACAATTCAAACTTTATTAGCAGTTCCTCTGTATACACCACTGACTGGTTTTTCACGTCCTTAAAAACATTCTCTGTAAATTAAAGAGGGACTTATGTACATGTTAATGTGTGAAATCAGACACACAAAACAGATCTGAGCTCAGCAGCTGATTTAATATTTCTGCAGACAAGAAGCTGGAAAGAGAGACACATGGCAGAAAAGAAGACAGTCAGCAGGTGAAAGACATTTCCTTTTTTAATCTGAGAAAACCAAAGAAGCCAGAGGTTAAAACAGACACTGCTAGAAAATGGGGAGAGGAAACAACAGTTGGCTGAACGTTGAAATTCATGCAGTTTAGGTTGTTGAAGTCATGGCAGCTGGATTCCACTGTGGAGGCTGTGGGCTTGGCTCTGTCAGGAAACAGCACAGAAAACCTCGGTTCACTTCATACTGCTTCACTGCTCAGTGACTGATTCAAGTCTATCTGGGATGGACTCTTCACAGTAACAATTATTACATATGGCCTGCAGCCACTCCACTCCCTTTTTCCTTCTCTATCAGGTGCTCATTCTCCTCCTATCCCTATATCCTCCTCTGTCACATCAGCCCTCTGCATGCCCCAATTTACTACACCCACAAACCTCCTCTGAGGTCTTCCTCTTTTCTTCCTATAGCTTCAACTTCATCATCCTTTATCCGATATATCCACTCTCTCATTGATTTCTAGTCCATCCTGCTCATCCTAATATCTTTAACTCCAAACCATCCATCACAGCAGGTCTCACTACTATCTTCGAAACCTTCCCTTTCATTGCTGCTGCTATGCTCTGTCACAAATCGCCCCTGATGCTTGTCTCGACCCTATCTGCACTCTCTTCTTCACCTTTCTTTGGACCACTAAGCCCAGGTATTTAAACTCATCTGCCTTCACTGTCTGTATTCCTTACATGTCTCCCTCTCATTCACATGTATTCTTGCCTTGCTTTTACTCACTTTCCTTCTCTCTGCAGAGGCATACCTGGAGAGAAGAGGCTCAAGGGAGCAGGTAGAGGATTGCATTGGGAGGTCCATGTTCTCATCCCTTAGCCTGTCCATCACCACAGTAAACAAGAAGGGCTCAGGGCAGACCTGATGTAATCCCACCCCTACCTTGAACTCACCTGTCACCCTCTGTCCTCATAAATGTCCTGCACCACCATCCTTCCCTACACATACTTCCTCATGCAGTACCATAGCTACTCTCAGCAGCTGGTGATCCACAAAGACACAGCGAACACCAACCTTCTCTATAGTTCTCTCCATCAACACTCTAAAAGCAAACATCACATCTATAGAAGCTGCAAACAGTCACACTTTCGTGAAAACAAAATTAAAAAAATGTTCCTTGAATTGGTGAAAAACGAGTCAGAGGTCTCCAAATGATGTCAGTAGAAAAGTAAAGTTTTTTTCTAATCTGTACACATTATTTTTGGAGTCAAAGGAAGTTAAATTTAGTACTAGTATAACTAGTATAAGACATACTCTAGCACTTAGATTCTAATGAGCATTTAATAACGTTAGATTGACTACATGAAAGAAATGACACATTATTGTTGAAAATGCACTTATTTTTCTCAAGATATGTCACCATCTGGTTTGTTAATGTATGGTTCCTTTAGCATGAACATTTTCAGGATCTACTCCTATGTTTTATAGGAAAAGGATACTCTGGGCTTCGGAGAACTTAAATAGGTCCCATGAAAACTAAGACTGTGTTTTCCTATAATCTGTGATTATGGAGAGGTTTGTCTCCATCAGTGAAAACAATATGGTGTGGTACCTGCAGTTGCTGAGCTCCCACAGCTCAGAGGCGAAGCATCTAACTGGTAGCTACAAGAAAACACAGATGTTCATTTTTACTTCAACAAGATGTAAAACACTTCATGTTTCCACTTTGTGCTTCTCAGAGAAGAAGTAGATTTGACTCTGTCTGAAATGTGATTGGCTGCAGATGTGATATGAAATTTACCCTGTTTGGTGACGGGGGTGGCATCATCTGATTGGTCCAGTTCACCAGCAGGTGTTGCTGTAACAAGAATAAGAATTAAGAACCTGTGGCTCCCTTCATCTGAACTTTTAGTCTTATTGTCTGCTTCCTCTAATCCCAGTTGAGATGTTCAAATGAAACTCATCTAATATCTGTGTGAATGTTTTCCTTCATTAGCATCTTAAATCTTTGTCTATTAATGACTTCAAATTCTTTAAGTTGGTCTTTGAACTCTTCAAGAGTGTTTTCGTTGTCAGCCTCTGATTTTTCACTCTGGATTTTCTGATTGTTGTTTGGGACCACATGAATTTGTGACATAAATCACACCAGTTCATCATTTTTTACCTTCAGTGGAGTCCAGACCATCATCAATTTCATCAGGTTCTTCAGTATCTGCATTTTCAGATTCATCCTTGAAATCCTCCTCCTCCTCTTCCTCCTCCTTTATCTCTTGCTCCTCCTCATTTCCTTCCTCCAGTTCCTCCCGCTGCTCCTCCTTCTCATCCATATCTTCCTCTTTCTCTTCCTTTTCATTATCTAACTCTTCCTTCTCCTCTTCTGCCTCATCCTCCTCTTTATCCCCATCTTGCTCTTTCTCTTCATTTTCCTTCTCTAGCTCCTCCTCCTCTGGCTCGTCCTCCTCCTTATCCTCCTCTAGCTCATCCTCCTCCTCTTTCTCCTCCCCTAGCTCATCCTGCTTATCCTCCCCTAGCTCATCCTGATTATCGTTCTCTTTTTCCTCCTTCTCCTCCTCCACTTCTTTGAACTCCTCCTCATTCTCCTCTTCTGTTTCTTCCTCCTCAGCCTCTTTCTCCTCTATCTCCACCATGTCTTCAATCTCACTGTTATTCATTTGGCTGTCTTCTTCAGCTGGAGTTTCCTCTTTGCTGTCCTCTTCTATGATAGGCACCACCTCCCCCCCCTCCTCCTCCTCACTGGTATCTTTTTCACTCGTTTCATCTCCCTTCTCCTTCACTTCCTGCTCTTCATCACTCAATGCCTCCCCCCCATCTTCTTTGTCACCATTAGGTGCTGGCTCAGACTCCGTGCTGGTGTCGGCGCTGTTTTCGGACACAGACTCTGCAGTCTCTGTGGATTGCAGATAATAATTATGTCTGTGATGAACATGAGGAATAAGCTCATTGTCCTACAACTGTGCTTACACAGAAAGTAAAAAAAAACTTTGTTATGAATCATGGATTCTGCTTCAATAAGAGCTGTAACACTCCTCATCATTTAAAACACTTCCTGAGGACGTCACCCAAAGGTTGGAAGGAGGACACATGCTGGACTGGTTTTGCTTCACGCTGCACTCCCTCATTTCTTAATGATTGACAGACCTGATGATCATCCCACCAGGTAATGTGTGCCAGCTCTGAGTTGTTAATTGCTCAGATATACTCATATTAATAATCATCATATTAATAAATTAATAAATGAGCTTTTTATTGCTGACTTCCTAAAATTGACGAGACTGGCATTTGGCTTAGAAGTAAAGTGAACCTTGACATGCACATTTCTGTGGCTGACATATCAATGACATAGTCGGCACAGACCAGGACCCCTTCAGAATTTTACTTGTTAACAACTTTCCAGCAGCTACAGATGCACTACACTACTCAAGTTTGTTAAATGGGAAAAGGTGTGGTTCTTATACAGCACTTTTCTACTCTACTGGAACACTCAAAGTGCTTTAGTCAACGCATATTGTTGGGGAGTAACGGAATCCATGTACCAGCTTTACGTTTTTAAATACAAAATATGAGTAACTGTTTTCCGTTACAGTTACTGCTTAAATAGGTGATAATTAGAACACAGTTACTTTGTTGAAATAAATGGATTACACGGCAGTCATTACCTGTTTCATATGTTTGGCTATCCCCTCTCTAATTTTGGTAATTCCACGCATTGTCCTAAACCCAAACAAAACATGCAATAAGAAGCTCTAATGTACGTGTCCTGTTAATGTTGGTGGTGTCAGTTACACAGTGGACCTGGAGCCAGCACAACCGAACCAGCAGTGCACGGGCAGGAATTCATTTCTTACTTGGAAATTCCGACACCACTTCACGTTTAAAGAAGAAAGGAATGGGTGAAATCTGAGCGTTCAATGCAACCCATATGGAAAAGATATATATAAATCTTATAAAGTTTGTATCTGTCTTGTGTGAAACTTGTATGAAAAGCATACAAGAGTGAAAACAGATATAAGACCCCTTGAAGAATATAAGTTTTTACTATTTCTTTTCCATATGGGAAACTCTGTTTGCCAACAACCAAACTGCTCTCAGCGTCAAAAGACTTCAACCTAAAGAAACATCTGGAAGTAAGTTCTTTTTTAAAAACTGATGTTAGCATACTGCAACTACCTTGTAGTATATTTGATGTACTATTGCTGTGTGATTTATTACTATTACTGAAGGCTGCATTACAACCTGCTAGCTGCAAATAATCATGTGCAGCTCTGGAAGCAGACAGAAAGAAAACATATTACTGATACAGAATTTTCTTTTTCTATATGAGATCACTGCAAAAAGTGCAGCCTTGCCTAATGTCCACCCTACTGTTACTCATCTTATATTAGGTTTAAAAATCTAGTTGATATTGCTTTCAGAACTGCACATGATTACTTCCAGTTAGCAGGCTGTTAATGCTATCCATCAAGTCTAACAGTTTGCAGTCTATGAATTAACCTCAGCTAATGGCAGCTAACAATGTTAGCTGGGTGGCAAGTAGCCTTTAGTAATAGTAATAAATCACACAGCAATAGTACATTCATGTAGTTGTAAAAAGCATGACAACATATCAAGTAATCCATAATGTTGAGAATACTTTACAGATATTGAGTAACTTAATGGAATATGTCACAAACTACATTTTGGGCCATGTATTCTGTAATCTGTAGTGGAATACATTTGAAAAGTAACTTTCCCAACACTCAACACAACTTATTCACCCATTCACATCCATTCTTACAAACTCTCGTTTCTATGTCTAAGCGCTTTCACAGCCAAATTAATGAATACAGGAGTAGTTTGGAGTAGCTTTTCTTATGATGATAAACTACTTTTCTGTTAAAATATCTTACACAAGTTAAAAATAGTAGCATATACAATTACAATACAGTAGTTACTCCGGAACAGTTTGAAATTAAACAACACAAAGAGTCAAAGGAGGTTAAACAGAGACGTGTGAAGCATGTCCTGCTTTTAGGAGGAACAGTCTTTATTGCTGACTGTTATCATCCCTTTAACGCTTTGGTGTCTATCACATTGATTTTCTATTTGTTCCTCATTCCTCCAGTGTGCTATTTTTAAAAACCAAACCACGCCCTAACCTTGTGTATCAGTCTCCTCTGAAGGATCAGAAACAAAGGTAAAAATGTTTTTCCTTGTATGTTCTTAGAAAAATTTAACTTCCTTCATCTCTCAGCTTGCTTGCTTGCTCTCAGTCTCAGTCCATCAAGTTTAAGAAAGTTTAAGAAAACTAAAGACAAGAAAATATTTACCATTTGACTGTTCTGCAGCATCTATGGAGATAAACATGTGTAAAGACGTGTACAAAGTAGATTCTTTGTGCTTTGTGACATTTTAAGCAACATTTCAAAACTAGCTCCTTCCTGCATGCTTAAGCCAAACCCACCAACAAATATGAAGAGATTTCCATGCTTTACTGGGTTGTAGTCAGCTGGACAGAGAGGTGAAAACATTACCTTCAGTTTCTTCAGGAGAATCTTTAAGGTCACCTGAGCAAGATATAAATAAAACTTGAGTGATGCTTTGTGTGTGTTTCATCATTTGTGTCTCAGCATGAAACAACAGACTGTCTCCTCTCACCTTCATTGCTGTCAGCTGTAACATCAGCTTCATCACTGATGTCTGAACCACCTTACATGAAAGAAACAGAGTGAGAACAAAATCTGGGTAATTATTTGATTAATTCAGACTTCAAAGTGGATTTTAAGTTAAAATCAGCTTTATTACACTCACTGACCTGGTGGCTCAGTGGCATCAACTGAAGGAGCTGAAACACACAGAATGTTAAATGGACTGATTCTTGTATAGAGCCTTTCTACTCTCCTGGAACCCCTTAAAACATTCACATGTTCACATAAACATGCTCATCCTTAAGTGCTTTGTATTGAACATTCACACACATTCATAATGCGAATGGAGAGCAACTTGGGATTAGTATCTTGGCCAAGGATATTTGGCATAGAGACTGGAGCAGCCAGGGATCAAGCCACTGACCTTCCCATTAGTAGATGATCTGCTCTACCTCCTGCTACAGCAGTCCCATAGACAGATAGGTGAACACACACACAGTAATTAATGAGTTAAAAAAAAAATCTCAGGTAAAAAAAACAAACCCTTTCATCCCAGCAGGAGGTCTAGCCTTTCAAGCTTGAGTCCTCTACCAGAGGCCTTGGAGCTTGAGGGTCCTGCACAGTATCGTTGCTGTACCTAGGTTTGCACTCTTCTGGACAGAGATCTCAGATGTTGTTCCTGGGATCTGCTGGATCCACTTGCCTAGCTTTGATGTCACTGTACAGAGTGCTCTGATTACCACTGAGACCACAGTTACCTTCACCCTTCACATCTTCTAGAGTTCAGCCCAACTTTTTGTGTTCCTTCTTCCTGATGTTGCTTTTATTTCATATAGCTACATCTGATTATAGCCATCTCCATCTGCTTCCTGCTTCTGCTTCCTCTGCGCTCTATTTATGCACTGCCTGCTGGCATCTTACAGTGGCTTGCAAAAGTATTCGGCCCCCTTGAACTCTCCCACATTTTGTCACATTACAGCCACAAACATGGATCAATTTTATTGGAATTCACGTGAAAGACCAATACAAAGTGGTGCACACGTGAGAAGTGGAACGAAAATCATACATGATTCCAAACATTTTTTACAAATAAATAACTGCAAAGTGGGGTGTGCGTAATTATTCAGCCCCCTTTGGTCTGAATGCAGTCAGTTGCCCATAGACATTGCCTGATGAGTGCTAATGACTAAATAGAGTGCGCCTGTGTGTAATCTAATGTCAGTACAAATACAGCTGCTCTGTGACAGCCTCAGAGGTTGTCTAAGAGAATATTGGTAAATGGACTTGTTCTTATATAGCGCTTTTCTACTCTTCTGAGCACTCAAAGCACTTTACACAACTTGTGCATTCACACAAGCATGTTGTTCTAAGTGCTTTCTAAGTAACATTCACACTCCGATGGATACATCGGAGAACAATTTGGGGTTAATATCTTGCCCAAGGATATATGGCATGCGGACTAGGTGAAGCCAGGAATCGAACCACCAACCTTCCAATCAGTAGATGACCTGCTCTACCAACTGAGCTACAGCCACCCAATATTGGGAGCAACAACACCATGAAGTCCAAAGAACACACCAGACAGGTCAGGGATAAAGTTAATGAGAAATTTAAAGCAGGCTTAGGCTACAGAAAGATTTCCCAAGCTTTTAACATCCCACGGAGCACTGTTCAAGCGATCATTCAGAAATGGATGCAATATGGCACAACTGTAAACCTACCAAGACAAGGCCGTCCACCTAAACTCACAGGCCGAACAAGGAGAGCGCTGATCAGAAATGCAGCCAAGAGGCCCATGGTGACTCTGGACGAGCTGCAGAGATCTACAGCTCAGGTGGGGGAATCTGTCCATAGGACAACTATTAGTCGTGCACTGCACAAAGTTGGCCTTTATGGAAGAGTGGCAAGAAGAAAGCCATTGTTAACAGAAAACCATAAGAAGTCCCGTTTGCAGTTTGCCACAAGCCATGTGGGGGACACAGCAAACATGTGGAAGAAGCTGCTCTGGTCAGATGAGACCAAAATGGAACTTTTTGGCCAAAATGCAAAACGCTATGTGTGGCAGAAAACTAACACTGCACATCACTCTGAACACACCATCCCCACTGTCAGATATGGTGGTGGCAGCATCATGCTCTGGGGGTGCTTCTCTTCAGC